>NC_133413.1:36463750-37105000 GCF_049350105.2 Macaca mulatta
ACATGTCAGATCACATTACTCCTTGGCTGAAAACTCAGATAGCTTCCATCTGAGAGTAAAAGTGAAATTCTTACTATGTACTTAATCCTGTTCCCCCAGGCACACACATGCCTCATCTCAATATTCTTCTCTTAGCTCTCTCCAGTCTGGTTCCACCATCTTCCTAGCTGTTTCTCAGATTTTCCAGGGAGGATCCTATCTCAAACCTTTGCACTTGCTGTTCCTTCTTCCTGAGCTGATCTATTCTCAGATAATTTTGTGGCTCATCCCCACTCTTCCTTCACGTTTTTTCTCAAAAATCACCTTCTTGTCTTCTCTAAAGTCTTATTCTCCTTCCCCGAACACCATCTCATTTATGGAATTTTACCCCCTTTTCTACACTTTAATATTTAATCTCTTTCTAAAAGGTATATATTTTACCTGTCTCGTTTCCACCAGTTTTCTACTACTGGCATGAGAAAGGGAAATTTTGTTTATTTCATTCAGTATGGATCCCCATCACCTGGACCTGAGCCTGCCATATAACAGAAACTCTAAATAATTGTCAAATAAATAAATAAATATATAAATAAATATATTTAGACAATTCTCTTTATTAGCCCTGATTCTAAAGTTTGCCCAGTTCATCTAGCAGAGGAGAATGCAGAATTTGGAGACATTTTTAAATGTTTATTAATTTTGATCTGCTTTATCTATGTTTCAGCTCTCTGTAGAGGGACTTCGATGTGCATTAATTCAGGGCTTGTTCCAGGTAGACAACTTTTTTAATCCTATTGGGCTATGAGTCAATTCCTAGGTCTAATTACCTTATTCTATTAGGTTCTATTTCACTTGTTTGGAGTCAGGAAAACTAGAATCACTTCAATCCCCTTTACCAAATTCCATCCAGAGCATCAGGAAAAGGCTCCCCTGTGGTCTTACAAGAAGGTTAGATTACAGTGCTCAAATCCCCTAGGCTACACAATTTAACTGCATTAGCAATTGCCTTTATTTCCTTTTTTTTTTTTTTCTGCTGCTGCTGGGGAGAAATTATGCCTTTGGGTTTTGAAACTGGCTGATGTAGCCAGAGTCTTCCACCTGCTCCCTCATGTCCTGCAACTGCTGCATATAACGCAAGGAAAATTGTCGGGCCAGTGAACTCTAGCTGTAAATACCTCCCTGTGTTTGTGATTGCAGCAGGTGAGGACCACAGCTGACAGTCAGAAGAAACAGGAAGGAGTGAGAGGAGCACAGATGCTATAAAGAGGTCTCACTTTGTTAAGTCTTAGAGAACCTGGCAGATGGGTTAGGCTTGAAAGGGGAAATGGTGCAGGTCTGGTTCAGAAGCTGTATTGAGCTAAGAGATTCAGAGACTGGATCATGTTAGACTGCATGTTTATCCAGAATTATTTGGGATTACATAACCAGGGAGTAAAATCTGAGTTGTGATCACAAAGAACAGCTGTGGTCATAGCCAGGCAAACACTGCTGAGCTTCAAATATTTTGAGTGAAGATAGAAATGGAAGAAGACGACGAAATCAAATGGGTAATGGTGCATACCAAGGTAGTGCAGGCAGTTCATAACTGAGAATGTGAATCATGAGAAGGTTCTCAGTACCTGCTTTTACAAAAACCAGCATTAGATAAGCATTTTTTGTCCACTTAGTAATGACAGAAATAAGCAATCCCTTCCTGGAATTAGGTGGGGCAGTGCCACTATTTCTGAAAAACCATTACACCAACACCTGAAATCTAGTATCTCAGTGGTTGACCTCCAATGGATACAGGGAATACAAATCCACTGTAATCTTGGTAGAAAGCTTTCAGAGGAGGCTGCATGACTGCATATAAAGAAAGATGTATTTTCCCTTTCATATTAGGTAAGTTACCAAAATCTCCCATAGTTCTGCCTCCTTAACACTGAATAAATTGATTGACCAAAGTATTTTGCACAAGGAACCCAAGAAGCATCCTGTCAAAGTTACCAGAAGTATTGATGGAGTCTAGGGCAGTGACAAGAACTGCAGGATTGAATTTTCATCCTATACCTGACCATTAATTGTGTGGTCCATGCTCTCAGTTTGCCAAATAACATTTGTGCCCAGTACCAGTACCTTGGTGATCAAATGTAAGAACTTCACAGCTCCATTCAAGCTTTTCCTTGGCTAGTTAGGTGGGCTTGACATTCACAGCACTTTGGGTCTGTCAGAAATAGCATCCAGGAGCTAAAGGAGAACAGAGGAGAATATTCACTGAAGGTGATCTAAGTGCATGCAGCTTATGGGGTAACTCAATACCTAAATGCTGTTTAGGTATTGAGTTAATGTTGTCATAGAAAGGGTAATGGTCAACAGTGCAGGTCTGGTTCAGACTGTTTGTGTCAAAATCCTTTTTAGCCACTACTTGACCTTGGTCAAGTCACTTTTAGACATTTAGCCACTTAGTCCACTTTATCCATGTAGCCACTAGTTGACTGTGGTCAAGGCATTATTGTGTATGTGTGAAAGGAACCCAAGAATTAAGTGTGAATTCAACATTAAAAATGAGAAAATTTGGAACATATTCAGGAGCCAAGGAAGAATATCAGGAGACATTTAAGGTGTGGTTCAATGCTAAACTGAGCTGAAAGCATGAGATTCAGGGTTGATGTCTCAATTTTACATGGTGCCAGTTCTATACCACCATCTGTAGCACCATGGTGCCCGTTCTGTGCACCATCTGTGCAAGATGTGGCAGCTTAATTAACCTAAAAGTTGACATATAGAAGAATTAAGTATATGCAACCAATAAGTACTAACATCCGTGGAGCCTTTACATATGTGCCAGGTACTATGCTAAGTTAATTATACCAGTTCTATGAGACAAATACTATTATTCTCATTTTATGAATAATTGATGTTTAAAGTTTTAAGTAATTTTCCCAATTAGCCTACAGCTAGCTTCGAAAAATCCAGGAGAAAACACAAGACAGTCTGACTCAAAATCCCGTGTACATAGTCACTAGAGCATACCACATCATACCATGGCACAGAACAAAAGGCAATTGTTAGAAATTTGATCAGAAAAGTCACATGTGCCTTATAATTGAGAGCAGGTGGTTATGATGTGGACTTTGTGTCCCAAAAATCTACCACGTTTTTCCTATGAACCAATCAGAAACAACGGTGTTATTGTCAGAGAACTAGTAAAGGTAAGTTCATTTCATATTCTATGTTTCTCATGTGTAAAGGAATACAGATGCTAATTTTTAACAATGACTGTCTCTTCTAATATTTTCACAAGTGCTTAGGCAGGCATTATCATGTAGAAATAAAATATAACTAGGAAAATAAAAGGTTAAAAGTTAATAGCTTTGAGTTGAAGGATCAGTCACCGCTCTAGAAGAACAAAAACACAAAGAAGATATCCTAGAAAAAAAAAAATAACAAAACCAAAGTCTCAGGGTCTGAGTTCCAATGGAGGAATACACAACTTCAGCTCAAGTACGGGCACTTCAAGGGAGGGAGAAAGGAGGAGAAATGAGAGAAGAAAACTGACTGGCCAGACTGAGCTCCTTGAAAAATTATTATTTCAACTACTAGTATATGGTAGCAATTAAGAAGATGGACTTTGATGTCAGCCACACTTATTCATACAATATTTCTTTTAAAAGAGTTCCTGGAGGTTCCAGAGGGTCCTAAAGGATTTTATTATGACATCTAAAAGGTTATGCTCATTGAGACAAAACTGGAACATTTCTCTCCGATATATACATTCACTAAATCACACACATAAACGCTCAAATAAATTTATAATAATTTTCAATACCAATATTTTACTAAGAGTATGCTATTAGCTTCTTTTTAGCTATAATTTATCATCATTTCCCAAATATTTTTAAGCCTTTTTGAGGATGGATAATCGTCAGCGAAATATATTTTTAGCGAATCCAGTGAACTTTCTTTTTTTTTTTTTAATTTTTGACAGAATTTTGCTCTTGTTGCCCTGGCTGCAGTGCAATGGCATGCTCTTGGTCTACCGTAACCTCTACCTACTGGGTTCAAGCGATTCTCCTGCCTCAGCCTCCCAAGTAGCTGGGATTACAGGCATGTGCCACCACGCCCAGCTAATTTTGTATGTTTAGTAGAGACAGGGTTTCTCCATGTTGGTCAGGCTGGTCTCAAACTTTCGACTTCAGGTGATACACCCGCCTCAGCCTCCGAAAGTGCTGGGATTACAGGTGTGAGCCACCGGGACTGGCTGCTAATCCAGTGAACTAAAAAGTGACACTCATCCTTATCCAGAGAGCCACTTCAGTATTCCAACAAATGTTTTGTCTTTTTAAAAAGGAGGCAAACAAATTAACTCCTGTCCCATGCAGCTGTTTGTGAGAACTCTGACTGGCCTGGGGACACAACCATTGACCTCATTGCCCTGTGGTGTTTCCATCATAACCAGCTCTCCTGCATCTGCTCAAAAGGTCTCCATTTGAGGAACTTGCCCTTTCTCCTACACTGTCTTTGTTCTCAACTTTCAACTCTCAGTCGTGGATTAAATTCTTGAGTTTATTGCCAATACCTTCACATTTACATTTCAGGATTAGCAATTTTCTGTGTAACTGCTGTTTCTCCCTTCTCGAATTTAACTTAGTAATCGCTTAATTCATTATTTTTCAAGCCTAAGTCTATGCAGAACTTCATGCCAAACTCCATTCATTTGGATTTCACAACTGATTTCTTTTTTTGTTTCTTTCCTTTTTTTTTTTTTGAGACCAAGTCCCACTCTGTCACCCAGGCTGGACTATAGTGGCGTGATCTTGGCTCACTGCAACCTCCGCCTCCTGGGTTCAAGCGATTCTCCTGCCTCAGCCTCCTGAGTAGCTGGGATTACAGGTGCACGCCACCACACCCGGCTAATTTTTGCATTCTTAGTAGAGACAGGGTTTCACCATGTTGGTCAGGCTGGTCTCGAACTCCTGACCTCATGATCCACCTGCCTCAGCCTCCCAAAGTGCTGGGATTACAGGCATGAGCCACGGGGCCCAGCCTCACAATTGATTTCTAGTAGATGTATCTTTGATTTCTATCCCAGTCATACTCCTAACTTCATCACCTGGCTGCATGTTTTCCTTGCCTAGTTTCATTCTAGGGAGAGCACCTATGACTTAATATGAAAGCATATATATTATATATATACATATACACTGTATATATTACATACATAGTGCAACTGCCATCAATATATGCATTCCTGCTAAAGGAAGTATAATGCTTTAACTCACCTAAATAATTTTATATATTAATAAGGGATCATATGTCCTGCAACTCAAGAGAAACCACTTTCTGCTTCTAGCTATAAAATATCAAACATTCATAAACAGCAGCAAGTTATTCCACTTACACGCATTTCATTCACTCCACAAACCTCTAGGAAACACTAACTGTTCTTTGCAGAGGCTACTATGTGCCTGGCATGCTGTTGCCTTCTTTTTAGCTGTAACTTCCTCCTGGTGTTAATAGAGTTTGGCATGCTGTGGTAAAAGAAGCTAAGAAATAGCACGAGTGTTGCACAAATAGTCTAATATTTTCTGAAATTTGAATGACTTTTCTCTACAAATACACTGTGCTTTCTGAGATTCTCTCCTAATCAGAAATTTTCTTTTGTTCTGAGAATAGGATAGGTTTTATAATGCTAACAAGATATCTTGTGATTCCTTCATTAGGAGGACTACAGCAGCTGATACTAAATATTGAGAATCCTTTAATGTCTATAGTGCTGCAGTATGATAGGCCAAATTATAGGTCATGATTTTTGTTTTAGGTCAAAATGGACAGGGTCAAAGTTAAATCATATATTCTAGAGACAGCTATGCTGGACTCAGATGGTGCTCAGCTTCACCATCTGTTATTTCCATAACTTTCCCTGTTTTAGTTTCCTTATTTGTAAAATTGGAGAAATAGTAATACTTATCCGTCAGTAGGTTGCTATGAGGACTATATAAGTCAGCATATTCACAGTGCGTGGTACAATGCCTTGCACACAGCAAGTGCTATATGTGTTTGCATTTATTATTATTAAATCAATAACCTGCTGAAGAGTACATCTCAAAACACAAATCCCTCAGCGACCTCTATTATCAGATTGGAGCTGTATTTTCTTCATGACAAAATATAAGCCTGGAGATAGGACAAAAAGACGTTTTAAAATTCAGCAAACCTCTTAAAATTACATTGGTAAAGGAAGAAGAGAATAATAATTTTCTGATGAAGTATTAAAAAATACTCAAATCAAGTCATTGAATATGCATGTGAAAGTAGCCAGCGATGTTTTTCTGTTTGACAAACAAGACTAGAGGGAGACAAAAGACAGCCGAAACCGATCACAGCTCTGTGCACTGAGAAGTAACTCAGAGTTTATTATGCACCCCTCAGCAGAATAACAACACTGAGTACTTGGATTCTGCATCCTGCCAGTGTCTAGAAACAAATAAAGTGGTCTGGGCTGAAGGGAAAGATAGAAGCAGGGATGTTACGGAAGTAAAGATTGAAGCATAAAATCACAAGAAGGTCAGCATTATGAAAACAACTTAATTCTTGCAAGACTCTTCCAGTGTCTTGGAAGTATTAGCAGCCTTTGATGAGAGTGATAACACAAGGGTTCACTTCTCTCTAGTACCTCATTCACCCGGTTTCTTGCATTATAGTTGCTCCTTTGTGTTAATGCATTGATTCTACTAAAATAGTCTTATAAAAATGTGCCTCACCTGTAGGAGACAAGGGCCAATAATGCTAGGTCCCTTTTCAAGTCTAGTTAATGCTGAAAATCCCTTATTGTGTGTGTGTATGATTACACGACTCCTGAGATGCGGCTCTACCTTTGAAATACCTTCCTTACCTGCTTATTCTCACTGTCATTTTTCCCTGATTAGTAAAACACAGATGTCCCTACAACAGGCAACTAATTGGTTCAACTTTTTCCTAATGGAAATATTGTTGTGGAGTAGAAGAGGATGTGAGGTACCAGTATGGGAGCATATGTGGACACGAAGTGGGTGTCACGGAGGCGGGAATGAGTACTGCAAAGAAGGCAGAGATTCCTATAGGAAGCCATTTGGTGATTTCTCAAAGATCTAAACATAAAACTTACAATCTGACCCAGCAATTCCATTATTTGGTATATACCCAAAGGAAAATCAATTATTCTACCAAAAAGACACCCATACTCATATGTTTATCGCAGCACTACTCACAATAGCACAATAACAGAATCAACCCAGGTGCCTATCAACTGTGTAGTAAATAAACAAAATTTGGTACATACACACCATGGACTACTACACAGCCATCAAAAACCAAAATCATGTTTTTTGCAGCAATATGGGTGCAGATGGAGGCCATTATCCTAAATGAATTAATGCAGAAACAGAAAACCAAATACTGCATGTTCTCACTTGTGAGTGACAGCTAAACATTGGGTACACACAGACATAAAGATGGAAATAATTGATACTGGGGACCACTAGAGGGAGGAGGAAGAGACAGGGCTAGGGTTGAAAAACTGTCTATTGAGTACTATACTGACTATTTGAGTAATGGGTTCAATAGAAGCCCAAACTCCAGCATTCTACAATACATCCATATAACAAACCTGTGCACATATACCCCCGGCTTTAAGCCCTATCAAAAAGAAGGTGGATCTGGTAAGGAAATACAGTCCATACTCCAATATTAACTCTGCCAAGCATGTGATTAAGCCAATTTCTATTAGCTCCGGTAAGCCAGTTGTGGACATCTTTTCCCAACTCCATGTTAGTTACATCATGGGGACAGCTCGAAGTTTTGAGGGTATTTACATCATAAAAATTGACTAATGGTGGCTGGGCACAGTGGCTCATGCCTGTAATCCCAGCACTTTGGGAGGCCAAGGAGGGTGGATCACCTAAGGTCAGGAGTTCAAGACCAGCCTGACCAACAAGGAGAAACCCTGTCTCTGCTAAAAATACAAAATTAGCTAGGCGTGGTGGTGCATACCTGTAATCCCAGCTACTCAGGAGGCTGAGGCAGGAGAATTGCTTGAACCCAGGGGGCGGAGGTTGTGGTGAGCCGAGATGGTACCATTGCACTCCAGCCTGGGCAACAAGAGTGAAACTCCATCTTAAAAAAAAAAAAAAAAAAAAAAAAAAAAAGGATATCAGTTTTATAATAACATATTTACCAGCACATAACTGATTATGGCTAGTGATATATACATATCTATAAGCGTAAGCTACCATGAACACTCTAACCTGGGTTATTCGGAGGAATAAAACACAGGACAGATAAATATTAAATAGGCCACGACTCATTTAGAAATGGAAATATGTGCTATTATTTTGGAGAACAAATCTCAATATTCCAAAAATAAATCTTTGTACTTTCTCTATCTTATATTCTATATACCTATAGTATGTCTTGTCCATGACATTGTGAATTTCGTACAGGTAGAAGTGTGTATGATTTACTTCATTTATCTAGTGTTTAGTAATATTTAACAGACTCCTGAAGATTTCCAGACTTGCCATTTTTTTTTTATTTCTTCGCTTTTAACAGAAAGAAAATATTACCTGTTTCAACAATGTCTTGGGATTACTATAAGAATCAAACAATAGAACGTAAATGCCAGCCACTGTCCTAGGTAGAAATATTTCATATAATTTTTAAATTATGCTGTAAAATGCAGAACATGATATGAATATCAGTATTTATTAGTTGTTCTTTGGAGACAGCCAGATAGTGTAAAGAATCAGAGGAACTTTGGTTAAAACAATGACTTGCCACTTCCTAACTGTATAACCTTTAGGAAAATCACTTAAACATTTTGAGTCTGTGATAGAAAAAATGTAGCTAACAGGGTGAACATGAAAATTACAACGAAATATTATATATGAAGTTCCTACCCAGCCATTGCTGGCATATAGTAGATACTTGTCAAATGTTCATCCTTCCCCTATTTCTCTAGTAACAGGACATTTATACATGCAAAACTGTCTAATGTTCATCTCAGTAATTTCTATTATAATGATCATCTTTGTCTTTATCACTGCAATGTCTGTGGACAAGAAGCTTTTCACAATCATTCTATGTAAACAACTAATCTTTTAGAGGAGGTCCAAATCTAGCCCACTTTAGATGCATTTCTGTTCTATAAAGAAGAAACACAATTCCAGTCAATTAATTACCACCATCATCACACCAGCAGATGAATGTCTTCCAGCAAAAGCCTTTGGGAAGTTTTAGACAGAGCATAACTTAATTTTTGCAGTACAGTTGTTAAAACTCCCCCGCCATCCTCTTTCACAATGTTTAGCATAATGTGATGTTCACAGAGTCAGAGGCTGCTTGCATTAAGTTTGTGCAATGCATAGAAGATGCTTCCTAAAACCAGCTTGGGCATCAACCTGTGTGTGCTGGAAAGATAGATAGTTTTTCTCTATCTGAGCATAATTTGTGAACTGAACCAAGTGAAGCTCAGGGCTCTCATCTTTTCAAAGCAAGTGTATTAAACTTAGGCCAGAGCAGAGGAAAGAAGTTTTTCCAGACATCTCTATGGGTGCCATTTCTGGGCCTCTGCTTTACTTGTGGAAATATTCACTCTGAATTATCTAACTGCACCATTTTTGAAATGTGCATATGGAATTTGGTCTGACAACTGATTCCTCTTTCATGCATATTTCCTAGACCTTTGGACTCAGTGACAACCTGCTTTAACTACACTTCAGAATTAGGAAAGAGAATATCTTATATGTTATAATCTATATAAAGACAGGCACATCAGGTAGACTTTATAAAGGTTATGATAAGATGCTGATAGAGTCCCACAGACGGAATGTTCACAAGAAAACTTTTATCAATTTTAAAACAAACACAACTTTCTCAGTTTGCAAAAAGGCAACTTCATCTTGTTTCTTCAGTAGCAATCAGAATTTCTTAGAGAAGTACCTTAATTCTTACGTGTAAATGCTTGGATTCATCTTGGCTCCTTGGAGCTTCCAAGATCCTTACATATAGAATAACTTGTTTATGCATCTGACTCCTTCATCAGGCTGTAAACCTCCTCTAGGCTAGAAGCTGCTAACAGTTTCATTTTCCTACTGTCTGGACCTTGCATGGTGACTGATACATAGTAGGCACTCAAAAATATTCTTCAGTTCACTCTTCCTCTTAAACCCAAGTCCAAAAGGAAAGGTCGGGGGTGAGGGAAAGCTGACATCCAATAATAATTTTGCACAAATCTTATTCAACCAGGTGAATGAAGCTGTGATCACTTATATCTGCAATTTCTTCAAGTCAATAGTTGCCTCCCAGGGCACCTCTGGACTAATTAGATTAACTGTTACTGTCAGGCCTATCTAATTGCTTGCACTGAAGAAAGCAAATTGCAGACAGTAGATATCAGTGTAAAATCAAACAGAAAACAGGTGTTTGCTAATTAAAACTGAGATTTTAATGAATGACCCATGCAGTTTTGGTGAATAAATACCACTCTTGGCATCTGTTGTATAATTAGTTTCTCTCTCTCTCTCCTTTGTCTCTGTCTCTGTCTCTCTCTCATTCACACTCTCTCTCTCCCTCTCCCCTTTTCTACCCTCTCGGATCCACTCTGTCAATATCATATTTGTAAATAACTGTGAAATGACAAATTTGAAAAATGTAGCCTAGTAATCTTTACCTTTTTCAAAGGGACAAAAACAGATGTTTCTGTCCAGGTAACTGTAGACAAATTAATTTAAGAAACTGAAAAGAAGTACCACCCATTTATATTCATATGTATGCATTTATCTAATAGGGTATACATTAAAGACAAGAATATATTGATAAAAGAGGTGACAAGACTAAAAGTATGGGGAAACATCACATTAAAACATTTTAATGCACAAATTGGTCATGGTACCCTGGGGGAAGCTTATTATGAGTTCTGGTTCATCTACCATTTGAGACTTTATTTTGAGTTAATTGGGCTTCCTGCAGAGATGACCTCAGCTGATGGATGCTGGGTTTTGCTTTTTGATCCAGTTGAAAATGAAAGAGGAAAAGCTAATTTAAAAATATAATAATAAGTCTATGGAATGTGCCTGGTCAGCAAGTTTGACTGTATAGAAATGCTTCATTTTTAGGAAAGCTAAAATAAGGGAACCAACTTAGAATGACTTAATAGACATGAAAGAAAGGACAGGAAAAAATGCCAGGGTATTTTGTTGACATCATTGTGGAAACATTTTCACACCATTTATCTTTGTGTGTGTGAGTGCTCTAGTAAGTGAATTTCTAGTTGTAGCTATTTTATACAATTAAACCTGGCTGCCATATCTTGGTTACAGGAGCCCTGAGGACTTTGCAAAGCTATTGAGTGGTGTGTCAACTAATAAACAATCGAATATGTTGAAATCTCAGAAAATCAAGTGACTTCTGGACAAGAATCCTTACTTGTTCTAAGGTGCTGGATCAAAGGCCATAGGGCAAGCGTGTGATAAGCATGTCCTACAGATTGGAGACTTCTGAGCATGCCACCATTTTATTTCAAGAATAGAACCCATTTAAGCATAGCCATGAAGGAGAATATGCACCAAGGCCCTTCATCAAATGTTTTGGATAATATCTGAGAAACTTGATTCATACTTCAATTCCTTTCTAGTGAGTATATATACTTAGAAAACTCAATAGGAGTGATGGGGACAGGAGGCAGAGAAATTCTAGGAGGAAAAGAACAGTTCCCCAGTGAAAACCCCACCCCCAAGCCAAAAAGCCTGAAACCATGGCCCAAAGTGAGAACTTACATCTCTGTGTTCCAGCTCAAATGTTGCATTTTCCTAAACCAGCCACGGCCCTGCCCTGCACGATCCTGTGCCTATAAAAACCCCAGATTCACCTGGTAGATGGGACCACAGCTGGATGTCAAAGCGAAGCAGCTTGACTTCAGAGGGACAGCCTGACAATGTAACTTCAGAGAAGAATCCGGCTGGACTTCAGGAGAAGATTACCTACCCCCCGACACCTCCATCCCCTTTTCAGTTCCCCTTCCCGCTGAGAACCACTTTCATTGGCAATAAAATCCCTCACATTTATCATCCTTGAATTCATTTGTGCAACCTCATTTTTCCTGGATGCGGGACAAGAGCTCGGGAGCCATGAGTGTGGATACCAAAGGCTGTCACACTGGCACTTTGTCCTTGCTGGTGGAGGGCAGCTGCCCCATGCAACAAGGCAAAGGGCCCACTGAACTGTTAACATTTAAGCCATCCACGGACGGCAGAGCTAAAAGAGCACTGCGACCTGCCCTCTGGGGCTTCGCGGGTTGCAGGCACCCCTACATGGATGCTGCTGGGAGTCCTGCACAGAGTGTGCTGAAGCGACTGGCCAGTTCCAATGCTCCTGCATTCCAATTCCTGCCTCATTTGCTCATGCACTCTCTCCCGCCAGGAGCTGAGAGCAGCAGGCTGAGCAAACGAGGCACCCCTGTTGTGAGTCCCACGAGGGGTGAGGGAAATATCCTCCTTCAGAAGTGATTCTCCCTTCTGAAATAAAAAAGACATACAGCATATAACACACAGTTACAAATACACACACTTTTTTTTTTAAATTATACTTTAAGTTCTAGGGTACATGTGCACAATGTGCAGGTTTGTTACATATGCATACATGTGCCATCTTGATGTGCTGCATCCATTAACTCGTCATTTACATTAGGTATATCTCCTAATGCTATCCCTCCCCACTGCCCCCACCCCGTGACAGGCCCCGGCACACACACTTTTTAGAAGTGTTATTTTGTGTGTAGGGGGGTGGATGGGTGTGTGTGTGTGTGTGTGTGGATGTATGTGTAGCAAGTCTTTACGTGTATGTCCAAAATATCAACTGGCATAAATGACTGTGGGTAAAACTAGACTTGTGATGGCATTTCAGGACAGGATCTCACCTTTCTCTAAGTGCCACATTGTACTATTTTTGACACTTCCAAAATGAGTGCTTCATGTGGCCCCCAAGCTCCCGAGTCAGCATCAGCCAGTTTGTGTCACCTACACTTTCTGTCTTTCCTGCCCTGACTGCCACTGGGTTTTCCCTGCTGTTTGTGAGGCTCCTGGCAGGAGGTCTACAGTGGCAAAGACACTGAGTATTCACTGAGAAAGGCCACTCTCTGGGCTGGTGCCTCCCACACCCCTCCTCCCTCAGACCTCAGTTTTCAGGATGCCAGAAGGAAGCCCAGCTTGAAACAGAATTTGGGATAATGGTCTTCTATATTTCGGTGACATGTGTTGTCACATAAACCCTGAAGCAAGTTGTTTGGCTTATGCTTGGACTCTTCCAAAATCTTTAATGAAAAGAATTCAGGCAGCTTGTGGTCCTCGAACCTCTGATTCTGGTAGCTACGACCAAGTCCCTAAGATGGGTGAAGGCCCTCACTCCAAAGTGCCTTCTCTTCTCCTGCTTTTTCTGAGAGACTTCCGCAGTCAACTGCCTTTCACCCTTATGGACTTGTATTTTAATTTTTAAATCACATATCAATTACAGACAAAAGATCACTTATGTTGATATTTACATGGGACTCTATCACCAATATTAGAGACTATTACCAATCCCTCTGAAGCCTCACATTTCAGAAATAACAATTTCTCCAAATTTTGTGTGTATCATGCCCTTGCTTTCATCTTAAAAGTTCAAATATGCATGTGTATATCCCTAAAAAAGTACCCTTATGAGTTATGTATGTTTTAAGCTGCACATCAGTGAAGGTTATGATCAATGCTCTTCTGTGACTTCCTTATTTTACTCCTCACTTTATTAAATGCATCGCTCAATTTCAATGTGTTCAATTACATTAATTGTTATCAAATGATAAATTTGCCTTGCATATCTGGGAAAAATAACTTGTTAATTATGCATTACTCTTCTTATATATTGCAGAATTTGATTTGCCAGCATTTAAGATGTATTTACCTAGATTCATAAGTGAGTTTGGCCTTCAGTTTCCATATGCTGTACTATGTGTTTTCTTGTTTTGGAATCAGGAACTGCCACGTGTCTCTGTTATTCTCCTGCTCTGAATGAGAATATTTAATGTGATGTCTTTGATCTCTTTAACTGCTGTATTTTGGAGGTGATGGAAGGGGCTGGACATAACTTATCTCTTTCAGGTAATAGTTCTCCATGATGCGAGAATCTATGTTTTCCTATGGAAAGCTGTGAAAATCAACTGAATTCTAGGTTTTCAGGTATAAGCTGAAAATAGTTTGAACCTTGGGTTGTCTCCATGAGACATGGTATGAGTGTCTTTCATGTGTGGAGAGAGGAGTGAAAGGCACATACAGTGACCAGAAGTGTTAACCTGCAAAACCTGCAGACCAATCATTAAACTCATTTCCTGTTCTTTCCAGCTTTTAGCTAGGCTGCATTTTCTGACCTCCCTAACAAGTAAATAGGACCATATAGCAAACTTCTAGCAATAAAAGTTGAGAAGAAGGTTATGAACATAATTTCTAAACCTGTATCTCCAAACCCATTTATGGATAGTACGCTATGCTATTTTCTTTTTGACGTGACGCCAACCAACAAGCACGATCACATTTCAGTCATGGTTATGTTATCAAAACACCAGGAGTACAGTGTAGGTTCTGTTGCCTGCTGCACAGAAGGCCAATCACTGACACAATAAGTATTGTCATGGCTTTTTTGGGTGTTGCAGCCCAGGAGGTGGGAGATCATTCTCAAGTCCATCTTCTCAACTGGCTAAAATTAGGGGTTTATATCACAGGAAAGATATGTAACTATATGTGGGAAAATAGGAATTAGAGAGGGGAATGGAAGAGGAATTGGTAAACAGGAATTAGGGAAAGGAAAGGAAGAGGAGTTGGAAAACAGGAATCATGATATATGAGGGGTCTGACAGATCATTGCCTGGATGCAGTGATTTGGTGAGTTTCAGTTCCTTGATACTATGTGGGATGCCTGAGGGTTGGTTCCCTGAGGAAGAAACTCAGAAAAGACAAATGTAAGTTTCATGCTTTAAGATGAGGAGAGTCAGTATCTGTGTATATCCAAAAAATAGTAATTATCGGTTCTATGGGCCCCTTGGGCCCGATTCAGTTCAAAGATGATAGAATGTATATACTTAAGTCAGTATTCCCTGGGTAGGTGATCTGCAAATCAGAAACACTTGTTTAACACATCACGTTAAAAATTTCTACTAATCCTTCTATTAATCCACCGAGATGATAAAGTATATCTATAAGAATAGCTCTATTACTCAACTAATATACTCCAATTTCTTTCTATTCGCCTTCTACAACTTCAGAAGTCTAGAAGGCAAGCTAGATTTTATGACTTTCACCTACACTTCTCTTAATATCTCTTTTGTATATCCTTTCTCTTTTGCTATGCTGAATTCCAGATAATTTCTTCCCATCTATCTCTCACTTCACGGAATATCTCTTTACACATTTCTAATCCGCTAAGGGATAGCAAAATACAGTTAGATACAAGGAATAAATGTTACTACTCAATAGTACAGCAGGGAAATTATAGCTAACAATAATTTGTTGTACATTCCAAAATAGCTAGAAGAATTGTAATGTTCCCAATACAAAGAAAAAATAAATGTTTGTGGTGATAAATATTCCAAGTATCCTGATCTGATAATTACACATTGTATGCATCTATCAAAACATCAGCAATAGCTCCAAAATATGCTCAATTATTGTATAACTACAAAAAAGTTTAAACAATTATAATGTATTATTTATTTCTAAATGTTTTATTAGATTTAAAATTTTCTTGATGTTTAATTTTTTCATACATTACCTTATACCCTTTAACTTCCTAAAATATGTTAGGTCTTCATATTTTACAGTAAAATTCTGAAAATCCTTTGAGCATCTGGTTTTATAATATTTTCTTCCACTGATTGTCCCTTAGCAGTGGCCTGTTTATGTGTAAGTGTTGTGATGATGTTACTGAGAAATGGGCTGGCTACCTGATGCACATAGAAGCCAATATTATGGCAGTGGCTTTCTAGAAAAGAAAAGGCTTTATTGTGAGTCTACTGGCAAGGAGACAGGAGGCAACACTCAAATCTGTCTCCCTGAGCTGAGGATGGTGGGTGAGGTTTTATAGGCAGAAAGTAGCAATGAGAGAGGCTGGAAAATGCAAGGAGGTGTGATCTGATTGGATCATGCAAAGAGGTAGTGATGGGTCCTTGGCTATTAAATCTGCAAACAAACAAACAACAAACAAAAACAACAACAAAAAAAACAGGGTTCCCCATTGCTTCTTAATGTGTTCTCCATTCCCCAATCCAGACACTTAGGTTCCCTATGTGGCTGACTTTTTGTTCTTGCCAACTCTGGGGTCATGAATTGGGCAAGCTTGGTTCATCTGCATATCCTCAGGCTGCTTGACTAGCAACCTGGGGATTCATGGCAACTGAAAAACAACTCACCATTTTATTACATTTTATGACTGACAAAGCTGAAACAGATTGAACTGGTTCTGCAATTACAATTATCATCATTTTTTCATGCTCCTTTTCCCCCTGTATCTTTGCTGCCTGCGTTTCTGCATCTAGAGTGTCTTCTTTGAAAAAAGAATTTGAATTTGCTTCTGTCTGGTCCCTGAGGACACCATCAATCCAAGGCCACTTTGGGACTAAGCATTCAATTTAAGATTATTTTATTTTGGTGTTGTGGGAGTAACTGAATTATATGAATTTTATCACCAAAAGCAGGTGCAGGTGGGTTTGTGGTTAGAATTCCTATGAGATACATTTTTTTTTTTCTTCCCTTCGCCACCTTCCCCAAAAATCAAGATTGAGAGCTAATCCTCTTTCTGTCTCCCTCTGCTGGAAGGGTTTTTGTTGTTTCCCCTTATGAAACTGTTGAAGTGTTTCTTTGTTTTGCTTGGTAGGATGGAATGCAGAAAGTCTTAGCTTTACATAGGGGTATGTAACCCAGTTTTCCTCCTTGTTCATGCCCTGGTTTTATATCCTGCTCCTCATGCAGTCCATTAAGATCACACCCCAGCTGTCTCGATTAGCAAATGCTTCAGAGTGAATATTGGCTTCATAGTGCATTTGGCTTTCTATATTTCCACCTTTTTTCAGAATTTCTGTCCTTGGATGCTTTTCTTTACTTAAGTAACTGTTCGTTCATGTATTATAAAATATGCTATTCATATTTATCCAGTCTTTTACATGTTTGCTCCCAAGAAGTTTCTTGTAGACATCTAATTCCTTATTTATTAATAGAATACTTTTTTAGGGCAGTTTGAGGTTCACAGCAAAAGTGAACAGAAGGTACAGAGATTTCCAACTTGACCCTGGCACTCACACATGTACAAAATTCCTCATGTTTAACATCCCCCACCAGAGTGGTATATCTGCTACAATTGATCAACCTACATTGACACATGATTATCACACAAAGTCCATAGTTTACTTAGGGTTCCCTTTTGGTGTTATAAATTCTGAGTTTCAACAAATGTATAAAGAAATGTATCCACCACTATAATATCATACAGGGTAGCTTCACGGTCCTAAAACTCCTCTGTACTCCTCCTATTCATCTCACCCTACCCTGCAGCCTTTGGCAACCATTGGTAGTATTTTTACTGTCTCCATGGTTTTGCATTTTTTCAAAATGTCTCATAGTTTGAATCATACAGTATGTAGCCTATCCTGATTGGCTTCTTTCACTTAATAATATGCATTTAAGTTTCCTCCACATCTTTTTATGACTTAATAGCTCATTTTTTCTAGTGCTGAATAATATACCATTAACTTACATTTTATTTATCCATTTACCCATTGAAGGAGATCTTGCTTGCTTTCAAGTTTTTGCAATTATGAATAAAGTTGCTATCAACATCCATGGATAGGTTTTTGTGTGGGTATAAGTTTTGAACTGATTTGGGTAAAGACCAATGAGCAAGATTGCTGGATGTTATGGTAAAAGGATGCTTAGTTTTGTAAGAAACTGATAAACTGTCTTCAAACTGGCCATATCATTTTGCATTCCAACCTACAATAAATGAGGATTCCTGTTCTATGCATCCTTGCCAGCATTCAGTGTTGTTAGTGTTCTAAACATTGGCCTATCTAATAAGTACATACTGTAATGCATTATATTTTCAGAAATGGAATTCTCTCTCCTAGTTGTCATAAATAATAATAAACAGATATTTATGGTGGAGAGGAGTGAGGTTGCCTTAGTAGTAGTGTTTCAGTTTCAACTAAGTCACCCAAGCTATATTGCTACCCTTACACAAACTCAGATTTGTAGCCTTATCCTTGGAGACTATGAAGTGGATTAGTAAAATGATGACTTTACCTGGTGTTCCTGTGAGTAAACAGTGGAGTGCCCTGAAAGCGGAAAGCATTCAAGAAATGTTGAAGGATGACTGTGATGATGATTGCATCATTGGGCTGAATAAGGTGATGATGAAGTCCTTGTTGACAAATGAAACAAATGATGAAAATGCAAATGTCTGTGGATATGGAGATGGTTCAAGATTACTTGTACAGGAGGATATATGGAAAAAATCCACAGGGAGCAGTACCACTTAGCATCATCTTATTCAAGAAATTTTAAACCTAATGGGAGAGATAAAATACTTTAAAATGCACTTTAAATGTTATTCACTATCTACTTTGCTCCAAAATGTATTTTAGTTGAGATGCTTCTCTATTACCTATATACATGTGGCCTTGCTAAATGGGTTCACATATTAGCCTTGGGGCTAGAAGGCCAATCCAAAAAGCAAACTTCTCAATTTTTCTTTACTCACAGGGGACATTTGCTGCTATTAGCTAATCAGCCCCAAACACAATCTGTTTGCTTCACAAAAGTGGCAGCCTCTCCCTGTTCTGACAATGTCCACTTTCAGAAAGGCTCTTCTTACATTCCCAACCTTACTTAGCGAGTGACTATCGTAAAAGATTCAGCCTCATTAAGCCGACAGAAAATACTCTGGTTAGTTTAAGGAAACAGCCCCTTTAGAAGATGCTCCCACATGGGAATCTTGCTGAGCCCCTGCCCATCAGAGCCACATTCTTGCTTTCTTTTGTTCATAGAATATGCAGAGGACATACCCACATGTAATGAGCGGATCTAATCTTAAAAAGTGGGCTCACAAGCTTGCATACTAACAGTAAGATTTTTATCCAGGTGGAGAGCTTATAGGTAGTCTTTCCTTTTCCAAGGTAGTTTTGAAAATTAGCAAATTAAATCGCAACGTTCACACTGTACAGAACTACCTAGTTTGAGGCATTGTTCTTTTCCCCCTTATGCTTAAGAATATTTTAATAGCTAGAAAGGGATAAAACCTGCTCTTTCCTGACTACTGGCCGCATGCCAGCTCTTCCATCTAAAGTGATCAAAGACTGTAAACACCATGTGACAAAGCAAGAGATCTTTTTAAATAGTAGGGCTTTACTGCAGTTTTATGAAGCAGTAAACTCTGCAGGCATCACAGGTGAGATTTGGGGAGTACTTGGGTCATTTTTATCTTTCAGGCTCTAAGTTAAGGATCAAAAGGAAGTAACTTCTTAAAAATTTCAATCTCCTTTCCTTGAGCACACCAGTATCGTGAGGGGATTTAGCTCACCTAATGGTGAGACTTTCACTATGAACGCTTTATACTCATCATCCAGGTGAGAAAAGTCTCCGTTATTACAAAATCTGGCCATTCGGAGGTTAAATAATATGTACATTATTGCCAAAGACATAGTTTATATGAGCTGCAGGGAGGATATTGTGTAACCAATGTTCTCTAATAAGGGGAGATAGATGCAAACCATGAAAATAATTCATATCACATATGCACTTTTCTTACTGTGTTTATGAAACCCAAAAGGTTTTAACTGACTATGATTGCTCTACAGTCAATTAGCTCAATTTCATACTAAACATGTCATTTGCTTTTAAATATTTTTTAAATGCTCCAATTCAAGCTTATAAATGTTCTCAAAACTACTCAGAAAATTTTCCTAGGATGATAAAAGATTAGCTAATTTGTAGTAAGAATAGGTATAAAAATTATAATACAGTAAATAACTGAGGGGTCTCTCCAATTCATAATTTGATGCTTCTCCCTATTCCTTTTAGTTAATAAATTTGATACCCTGATTCCCAATTTTCCTTAGATCTTATTGCCTATTATTTGTACCAATAGACACATGAAACATATTATCTTAGTTAGTTTGGATTGCAATAACAGGTATACCATAGACTGGGTGGCTTGTAAAACAAACATTTTTTTTCTGACAGCATGTAGATCAGGAAATCCAGGACCAAGATGCAAGCAAATCTGGTGTCTGGTTATGACCCTCTTCTTGATTTGTGGGTGACCATCTTCTTCTTGTATCCCCACATGGTGGAGAACAAGTAGAGAGTAAGCAAGTTATCTTATGTCTCTTCATTCAAAGGCACGAATCTCATTTATTCATAAGGGTTTTACCTTCATAGCCTAATTACCTACCAAAGACCCCACCTCCAAACACCATCACATTGGAAATTAGCCTTCAACATATGTATTTTTGCGTGTGGAACACAAACATTCAGTTTGTAGCACATACTATGTCCCATTAATGTATTTTCAATGCATTCTTACTAAAAGAGCTAAAGTGAATACATGCTTTTAATTATGTTCTCCAAAGCTCAGAAGAGCTGTGGGGAATAAAATGTGGTTTTAAATTTCATGTCTTCATTTCCTGCGATTCCTAATCAGTTCCGGAGGAGCAAGTTTTTGGGATTGTATGTGCTTTCCACATTCATATTCTTCCTTTCTTATCTGCAACCTACATGTAGTTACTGTTTTGATCATTTCCTTCTTGTTAATATCTCTACTAGCCCTGCTCAATAAGCCTTTATTTCTTAACATTTGTCACAATTTAACATTTTTAAACTATTCCTAATTATTTCCTCTACTGTCTTCCTTAGATACTACTCAATTTCCTCTGTCCCCTCAAAATAAGACACTTCCTCCCTTTCTATACAGAAACCAGAAAATAAGGCAGCCTGTTCATCAGATTTCTCAATATCTTCTGTCTTCTCCAAATTCTTGTTTCATCCACTTTGTTTAACGAAAGCACATATTCTTATTTCAGATCCCATATTACTTCAAACTGCTTTACTTTCAGAACTTTTTATCTTTGTCTATCTAGAACAAAAATCAATAGCCCATTTTCTCTTATTCAACTGCCTGATGGAGAGAATAAAATATGTTTATTGATATAACTTCAATTAAATACTGTGTAAGTCACGCATCAGGACTACTAATGCTAATCATCAATCTAGATGTTTTATATTTCTCAACTTAATGCACCTACTGTCCAAGGTGACTATTTAGTGCTTCTTCCCTTTTTCAAAACCTTCCCCCAACCCCTTACTCTTAGCAATTGACTTCAACTTGGTCTCCCTCAATTTTCTTCTCCTCCAGTACTATTTGAGTCTTGAACTCATTCTTTTCTACTTTTCTTCCTAAACTTGAGAAAGAATTTCCACACTCTTTCTCAAGCCAAATGTTTAATTGGTGGGCTTATCAATTATTCTTTTTATTAAATCTTCACTTGTAAAATTTTAAACCTGATGACCCTTTATTATTTATAAACATACACAAGAGCTTTTTTTAAATTTAAATAAATAACATTCTCGAGTCTCCGTTTCCATTAAGCTAACTTTTCATTTTATATTTCCTTCACTTATAAACTCCCAAACTACCTCAGAAAAATGCTGCATCATTCTCACACCATCAAGTTTACATGGCTATATACCAATCTACTTTCCCTTTTCTCCTGTATGAAAAGAAAGGGGTCCATGTCCCTATCTCGTGTGATTCTACACATTCTTTGGCTCCCATACTCTCCTACATAAGACAAACAATACAAAAAAAATTAAAAACTATTTCTTCTGCATTAAGTTTTCCTCTCTACTGTATTATTCTCCAAAGCATAACATTATAAAAATATAGTCTGGATTAATAAAACAATATCCTCCCTTTCCTCACATACCTGTCCAGCTACCATTCAATGTCTTTACTCCTTTACCCAGTGAAATGAGGAAGAATTGTCTAATTTTGTGTCATGATTTGCTTACCACTGACCATTTCCTCAACCTACTATAGTCAGGCTTCTGTCCTTACCACTTTCATGAGTACACCCAGGCTTCCAGAACAAAATACTACAGATGAGGTGGCTTAAATAGTAGACATCTATCTATTTTCTCACAGTTATGGAGGCTGGAAGTTCAAGGTGCTGGCTAGCACATTTGGTTTCTGGTAAGGACTCTCTTCCTAGATTGCAGATAGCCACCTTCTTGCCATGTCTTCACATGGCCTTTTCTGTCTGTGTGTAGAAAGAGAGAGAGAAAGAGAAACAGAGAGAGAGAAACAGAGAGACAGAGAGAGAGAGAGAGAGAGCTCTTCCTTTTCTTATAAGGACACCAGTTCTATCAGATAAGGCCTGGTATGGTTTGTCTGTGTCACCAACGAAATCTCACCTTGAATTTTAATAATCCCCATGTATCAAGGGCAGGCCAGGTGGAGATAATTGAATCATGGAGGTGGTTTCCTCCATACTGTTCTCCCAATAGTGAGTAAATCTCATGAGATCTCATGGTTTTATAAACAGGAGTTCCCCTGCACAGGCTCTCTTGCCTGATGCCATGTAAGATGTGATTTTGCTCCTCCTTTGCCTTCTACCATGCTTGTGAGGCCTCCCCAGCCAATTAGGACTGTGAGTCCATTAAACCTCTTTCCTTTCTAAATTAGGAAGAGAAAAAGGAAAGAAAATCCCTTTCACAACACCAACAGTCACGGTTGGCATTGAAGTTCAATCTGTGAATTTGGAGTGTCACGGTGCACAATTCTGTCCAAAACTCTACGTCACTGAAACAGCTCTTCTAATCACCTTCCATTTTTATATCCTAGTGATTTTTTTTTCTTGTCTTTGTCTTATTCCACCTGTTTATGTCACTTAACATAGTTGACCACTCTGTCCATCCTGAAGCACTTTATTATCTTGTATTTTATTTATGTTTCACTGGTCATGTAAGATTTGGGACTGAACTGAGAGAATGGAAGCTCCTCCATGAAGATGGTTGTAAGTGGTGGCCTCCCTTATTCAGTTATTTTCAGTATCTTGAGAAATGGTTTAATAAATATGCTTACCTAAGTGGATCTAAGCAACATATAAAAATTACATATTAAAATACTGACAATGATTTACAGTAAGATAAGGACTATTTTATACCATACAGAGTTTGCTTATTTTATGGCAAAGAGCTTCAAAATTTCTTTTACTAAACTTTAAATGTAAAAGAAAAAATACTAAAAATTGGGGTGTCATGCCACCCAGCAGATATTAACAGACATGCACACACACACACACACACACAAGCACACACACACACACACTAAGCAAAAATAAAATGAATTTTTCCAAAAAATAAAATTTGTTCTGTGGAGACATTATTATTTTTAAAGTAAATTGGGAGTGTTTCTTAATTAAATGACTTACTTACTGAAAAAAAGGGAAATGTTTTATGTTTAAAACTTTTATATCAGAGGTTTTAAAAATAACTTGGAAACAAAATGTTGTAATATATTTTACAAAACTTCTTAATTAAAAGTTCAGCATGCTTAGAATCATGATTTGCAATTTGAATTGGAAAATACGTGTCATGATTACTAAGTACAACCAATAATTCAGCTTTTAAATATGGTCTCATGTCCTTGTCACTTTACTTCTTCATCTATGACAGCCATTTAGACTAAAAATCATTTAACATAATCCTTATCAAAATCCTAGCTGATATTTTCATGTGAAATTACGAAACTATTGCTCAAATTCATCTGAGAATTGAAAGGACCGAGAATATATACATTATTTTTTTAAAAGCCTTGAAAAAGAACACAATTGGAAGACTCACACTTCCTTATCTCAAAATGTACCACAAAGATCCAGCAATCCAGACAGCATAAGGATGGCCATACAGATCAATAGAACAGAACTGGGAGTCCAGAAATTAGCTCTTCCAATTATATTCAACTGATTTTTAACAAAGGTGCCAAGATTATTGAATGGGGAAAAGAAAGATGTTTTGAACAAATAGTTCTGGGACAGCTGGATATCCACATGCAAAGATTAAACTTGAATCGCTGCCACTGAACATACACAGACATTAACTTAGAATCATAGACCTAAATATAAGAGGAAAACTATAAAAATCTTAGAGGAAACATGTGGGTAAAACTCTGTGACTTTGGGTTAGGTAATTGTTTCTTAAATACAAAACCAAAAGCACTAGTGGATACGTAAAAATATTAGTTTCATTAAAATGGAAAACTTTTGAACTACAAATAAGACTATCAGGGAAGTACAAGGACAAACCCCAGAATGGGAGAAAATGTTTGCAAAAATATATCCAATAGGCTTGGCGCAGTGGCTCATGCCTGTAATCCCAGCACTTTGGGAGGCTGAGAAGTGTAGATCACAAGATCAGGAGTTTGAGACCAGCCTTACCAACATGGAGAAACCTTATCCCTACTAAAAATACAAAATTAGCCAGGCGTGTTGACGCATGCCTATAATCCCAACTACTTGGGAAGCTAAGGCAGGAGAATCACTTGAACCAGGGGGGCAGAGGTTGCGGTGAGCCGAGATCATGCCATTGCACTCCAGCCTGAACAATAAGAGCAAAAGTCCATCTTGAAAAAAATATATATATACACACACATATATATTGTATATACATATATTATATATACATATATGTACTATATATATTCAATAAAGGATTTGTATCAAAATATACCAATAATTCTTACAACTCAATTAAAAGACAACTCAATTAAAAATGGGCAAATAATTTAAATAAATACTTCCGTAAGGAAAAATATACAAATGTCCAGTAAGTACATGAAACGATGCTCAACATTGTTAGTCATTAGGGAAATAAAAATCACAAGCACAATGAAATATTACTTTACATCCACTAAGAGACTGTAATAGAAAAGATAAGTAATAACAAATGTTGGCAAGGGGATAAAAAAATTGGGAATCTCATGCACTACTGATGTTTATGTAAAATGGTGTAGCTGTTCTGTAAAATGCTATAGCAGTTCCTTCAAAATGTTAAAAATAGAGTTACCATATGATCCAGAAATTCTCTGCTAGACACACACACACACACACACACACACACACACACACGAGGAAAAAAACACATGTCCATACAAAAACTTACACATAAGTGTTTATAACAGCACTACTCATAATCACTAAAAAGTAGACACAGATCAAAAGTCCATAAACTGATTAATTAATAAAAGAGAGTCTGGCATCCAATAGGATGTTATTGAACAACAAAAAGGCATAAACTACTCATAAGTGCTATAACACAGTTAAACCTTAAAAACACATTAAGGCCATCAATCAAACCACATATGGTAGGATCTCATTTATAGCAAATGTCTAGAACAGGCAAATGTATAGAGACAAAACGTAGATTAGTGTTTGCCTAGAGGGTGTGGGTAAAGCAACTGGGGTTTCTTTTAAGGAAGACAGGAATATTCTAAAATTAAATTATTGTGGTGGTGGTTGCGCAACCCTGCAAATATACTAAATAAGATTGAATTTTTCACCTTAACATGATTTGTACAGTTTATGAATCACATCTCAATAAAGTTGTTTAAAAACCAATCTTGAATCAAACTTCAAAATTAGATATTTGAATACATCACATTGTTGTAATTAAGCATTTTCATATTATAAAAATATGAATATATATTTTCAGTCATATAAAAACAAAATTGAAATGACATAAATACTATAAAATTGAAAGATAAATGGCATTTATTTCATGTTTACCTCACCATTTTTAAAGATCTATTAAATTGAAAAATTATATAAGGTACACAGTATGTAAAACATTAGGAAATGTATTCACATTTTTTTCTGAATTAGAAAGAATTATAGAACAATATTCAAGATGATTCTCTCTTTCTGACTGTCTCATGTTCTCAATTGTTAGAAATCTTCATGCCCCTGATTAATGTCCCCATGTGAAATGCATTCCACATAACTAACATACCTGCCCTCTTAGTGGACCTTGTCCCTCTGTCTTTCACCAGAAAAGAGAGGAGAATTCCTTTTGGGGGCAATTTTAGACGACTGACAGACATGACTCAGCTTCTTCTGGGTATCTTTTTTGAATTTTATTGCCTATGGAGAAAGAGTGAATTCTGGCTTGTTCTCTCTCCCATGAGATGGGACTCAGTTAAAAATTGCAAGATTGAGGCTAGGAGTTGTGCAACATATTGAGACCTTGCCTCTTAAACAAAAATTTAAAAAATCAACTAGGCATGATGGCATGTGCCTATAGTCCTAGCTACTCAAGAGGATTGAGCCTAGAAGTTTGAGGCTGCAGTCAGTGAGCTATGGTCGCACAACTGCACTCCAACCTGGAGACAGAGCAAGATCCTCTCTTAAAAAAAACAGGAGATTAAGTTTATGAAATATTAGGAAGTATGTTGAGGTGAAATAGTAGAAAATATATTGTGACCATTCATAAAAAACATATTTTCCAATCAGTTCAATCTACTCTAAGACTGTTTTTAGCTGTTGCACCCATATTTTAATTACTCCAAACACTGGTGGGGAATAAGGGCACTACATTCCCTCAAAGTCCAGTAGCACTCAACAAATGGTTTTGGTTTAAGTACAGCAAAAGCATCATCTTTCCAACAAAAACATAGAATAGTTCATTTGGGGATAGGATTGTCACCGAAGAGTGGTAGGATAAGGTGCCCCTAATTGTTGGCAGAACTATAAAAGAGAAGATGCAGGTATTGACTAGGTGTGAGTCATGGAACCAACCACACACAAAGAGAAGAGATATATCCACCTAGGAGGACAGCCATGGGTTTGAGTTCGGAAATATGACACGCAGCAGTATCTCTGCCTCTTTCTTCAACACGTGGGAAACACTTTCTTTAGTAGATACATTTTCTGCGAGATAAAAAAATATCCTTCCTTGGCAGGTTGATTCTTTGGGCAGCAATTTTACCTAGGATTGATTAAACATGGCACAAGTTTTCCTTGCATAGCATCTACAGTGACAGACACCAAGTCAAATTTGAGATAGACGAGGAGAACCTCACAGAAACCCAAAAGTTGTGAATTTATTGGACACGTGACATAGCAGCAATTTGGGAGACACCTGCGGAAATTATCTTGTAGAGTATGAGTTGGGGCATGACTATGAGGAGCTACTAGAGAGTAGGGAAAGAACCACATGAAAAGATTAGCAGGAACAATTTTCAGGGCTTATACAGGAACAGAATACAGAATAGTGTCTGTTCCCACCAACCAGATCTTAAAAACACATAACTCAGGTGAATGTAGGAAGAGTATTCAGAGGGCTCTTGCTTCAGTAAGGAGGAATTATTAGCCCTAGATAACATTCCTTTTTGATTATACCTTACAAAGTTTAAAACAAGTATACATATGTAACAAACCTGCACGATATGCACATGTACCCTAGAACTTAAAGTATAATAATAATAAAAAAAAATAAATAAATAAATAAAAAATAAAACCAAGATGTAAAAGGATCAAACTACAAATCTCAAAGAAAAAATATGCTGAATATAGTTAATGATAGATTAGACATTTGCAGAAGAAAATATTAGTGAACTTGAAGACCTAAGAATAGAAATGATCACAAGTGAAATGCAAAAGGAATTTTAGTTCTAAAGATTAAACCTAAAAGTATAAACTTTCTTTTTTTTTTTTAATTTATTTATTATTATTATACTTTAAGTTGTAGGGTACATGTGCATAACGTGTAGGTTTGTTACATATGTATACTTGTGCCATGTTGGTGTGCTGCACCCATCAACTCGTCATTTACATCAGGTATAACTCCCAATGCAATCCCTCCCCCCTTCCCCCTCCCCATGATAGGCCCCTGTGTGTGATGTTCCCCTTCCTGAGTCCAAGTGATCTCGTTGTTCAGTTCCCACCTATGAGTGAGAACATGCGGTGTTTGGTTTTCTGTTCTTGTGATAGTTTGCTAAGAATGATGGTTTCCAGCTGCATCCATGTCCCTACAAAGGACACAAACTCATCCTTTTTTAAGGCTGCATAGTATTCCATGGTGTATATGTGCCACATTTTCTTAATCCAATCTGTCACTGATGGACATTTGGGTCGATTCCAAGTCTTTGCTATTGTGAATAGTGCTGCAATAAACATACGTGTGCATGTGTCTTTATAGCAGCATAATTTATAATCCTTTGGGTATATACCCACTAATGGGATGGCTGGGTCATATGGTACATCTAGTTCTAGATCCTTGAGGAATCGCCATACTGTTTTCCATAATGGTTGAACTAGTTTACAATCCCACCAACAGTGTAAAAGTGTTCCTATTTCTCCACATCCTCTCCAGCACCTGTTGTTTCCTGACTTTTTAATGATCGCCATTCTAACTGGTGTGAGATGGTATCTCATTGTGGTTTTCATTTGCATTTCTCTGATGGCCAGTGATGATGAGCATTTTTTCATGTGTCTGTTGGCTGTATGAATGTCTTCTTTTGAGAAATGTCTGTTCATATCCTTTGCCCACTTTTTGATGGGGTTGTTTGTTTTTTTCTTGTAAATTTGTTTGAGTTCTTTGTAGGTTCTGGATATTAGCCCTTTGTCAGATGAGTAGATTGCAAAAATGTTCTCCCATTCTGTAGGTTGCCTGTTCACTCTGATGGTAGTTTCTTTTGCTGTGCAGAAGCTCTTTAGTTTAATTAGATCCCATTTGTCAATTTTGGCTTTTGCTGCCGTTGCTTTTGGTGTTTTAGACATGAAGTCTTTGCCCATGCCTATGTCCTGAATGGTACTACCTAGGTTTTCCTCTAGGATTTTTATGGTATTAGGTCTAACATTTAAGTCTCTAATCCATCTTGAATTAATTTTCGTATAAGGAGTAAGGAAAGGATCCAGTTTCAGCTTTCTACTTATGGCTAGCCAATTTTCCCAGCACCATTTATTAAATAGGGAATCCTTTCCCCATTTCTTGTTTCTCTCAGGTTTGTCAAAGATCAGATGGCTGTAGATGTGTGGTATTATTTCTGAGGACTCTGTTCTGTTCCATTGGTCTATGTCTCTGTTTTGGTACCAGTACCATGCTGTTTTGGTTACTGTAGCCTTGTAGTATAGTTTGAAGTCAGGTAGCGTGATGCCTCCAGCTTTGTTCCTTTGACTTAGGATTGTCTTGGAGATGCGGGCTCTTTTTTGGTTCCATATGAACTTTAAAGCAGTTTTTTCCAATTCTGTGAAGAAACTCATTGGTAGCTTGATGGGGATGGCATTGAATCTATAAATTACCTTGGGCAGTATGGCCATTTTCACGATATTGATTTTTCCTATCCATGAGCATGGTATGTTCTTCCATTTGTTTGTGTCCTCTTTTATTTCACTGAGCAGTGGTTTGTAGTTGTCCTTGAAGAGGTCCTTTACATCCCTTGTAAGTTGGATTCCTAGGTATTTTATTCTCTTTGAAGCAATTGTGAATGGAAGTTCATTCCTGATTTGGCTCTCTGTTTGTCTGTTACTGGTGTATAAGAATGCTTGTGATTTTTGCACATTAATTTTGTATCCTGAGACTTTGCTGAAGTTGCTTATCAGCTTAAGGAGAATTTGGGCTGAGACAATGGGGTTTTCTAAATATACAATCATGTCATCTGCAAACAGGGACAATTTGACTTCTTCTTTTCCTAACTGAATACCCTTGATTTCTTTCTCTTGCCTAATTGCCCTAGCCAGAACTTCCAACACTATGTTGAATAAGAGTGGTAAGAGAGGGCATCCCTGTCTTGTGCCAGTTTTCAAAGGGAATTTTTCCAGTTTTTGCCCATTAAGTATGATATTGGCTGTGGGTTTGTCATAAATAGCTGTTATTATTTTGAGGTATGTTCCATCAATACCGAATTTATTGAGTGTTTTTAGCATGAAGGGCTGTTGAATGTTGTCAAAAGCCTTTTCTGCATCTATTGAGAGAATCATATGGTTCTTGTCTTTGGTTCTGTTTATATGCTGGATTATGTTTATTGATTTGCAAATGTTGAACCAGCCTTGCATCCCAGGGATGAAGCCCACTTGATCATGGTGGATAAGCTTTTTGATGTGTTGCTGAATCCGGTTTGCCAGTATTTTATTGAGGATTTTTGCATCGATGTTCATCAGGGATATGGGTCTAAAATTCTCTTTTTTTGTTGTGTCTCTGCCAGGCTTTGGTATCAGGATGATGTTGGCCTCATAAAATGAGTTAGGGAGGATTCCCTCTTTTTCTATTGATTGGAATAGTTTCAGAAGGAATGGAACCAACTCCTCCTTGTACCTCTGGTAGAATTCAGCTGTGAATCCATCTGGTCCTGGACTTTTTTGGTTGGTAGGCTATTAATTATTGCCTCAATTTCAGAGCCTGCTATTGGTCTATTCAGGGATTCAACTTCTTCCTGGTTTAGTCCTGGAAGAGTGTAAGTGTCCAGGAAATTATCCATTACTTCTAGATTTTCCAGTTTATTTGCGTAGAGGTGTTTATAGTATTCTCTGATGGTAGTTTGTATTTCTGTGGGGTCGGTGGTGATATCCCCTTTATCATTTTTAATTGCGTCAATTTGATTCTTCTCTCTTTTCTTCTTTATTAGTCTTGCTAGTGGTCTGTCAATTTTGTTGATCTTTTCAAAAAACCAACTCCTGGATTCATTGATTTTTTGGAGGGTTTTTTGTGTCTCTATCTCCTTCAGTTCTGCTCTGATCTTAGTTATTTCTAGCCTTCTGCTAGCTTTCGAATGTGTTTGCTCTTGCTTCTCTAGTTCTTTTAATTGCGAAGTTAGAGTGTCAATTTTAGATCTTTCCTGCTTTCTCTTGTGGGCATTTAGTGCTATAAATTTCCCTCTACACACTGCTTTAAATGTGTCCCAGAGATTCTGGTATGTTGTATCTTTGTTCTCATTGGTTTCAAAGAACATCTTTATTTCTGCCTTCATTTCGTTATGTACCCAGTAGTCATTCAGGAGCAGGTTGTTCAGTTTCCATGTAGTTGAGCGGTTTTGATTGAGTTTCTTAGTCCTGAGTTCTAGTTTGATTGCACTGTGGTCTGAGAGACAGTTTGTTATAATTTCTGTTCTTGTACATTTGCTGAGGAGTGCTTTACTTCCAATTACGTGGTCAATTTTGGAGTAAGTAAGACGTGGTGCTGAGAATAATGTATATTCTGTTGATTTGGGGTGGAGAGTTCTATAGATGTCTATTAGGTCTGCTTGCTGCAGAGATGAGTTCAATTCCTGGATATCCTTGTTAACTTTCTGTCTCGTTGATCTGTCTAATGTTGACAGTGGAGTGTTGAAGTCTCCCATTATTATTGTATGGGAGTCTAAGTCTCTTTGTAAGTCTCTAAGGACTTGCTTTATGCATCTGGGTGCTCCTGTATTGGGTGCATATATATTTAGGATAGTTAGCTCTTCCTGTTGAATTGATCCCTTTACCATTATGTAATGGGCTTCTTTGTCTCTTTTGATCTTTGATGGTTTAAAGTCTGTTTTATCAGAGACTAGTATTGCAACCCCCACTTTTTTTTGTTCTCCATTTGCTTGGTAAATCTTCCTCCATCCCTTTATTTTGAGCCTATGTGTGTCTCTGCGTGTGAGATGGGTCTCCTGAATACAGCAGACTGATGGGTCTTGACTCTTTATCCAGTTTGCCAGTCTGTGTCTTTTAATTGGAGCATTTAGTCCATTTACATTTAAGGTTAAGATTGTTATGTGTGAACTTGATCCTGCCATTATGATATTAACTGGTTATTTTGCTCGTTAGTTGATGCAGTTTCTTCCTAGCCTCGATGGTCTTTACATTTTGGTATGTTTTTGCAATGTCTGGTACTGGGTGTTCCTTTCTATGTTTAGTGCTTCCTTCAGGGTCTCTTGTAAGGCAGGCCTAGTGGTGACAAAATCTCTAAGCATTTGCTTATCTGTAAAGGATTTTATTTCTCCTTCACTTATGAAACTTAGTTTGGCTGGATATGAAATTCTGGGTTGAAAATTCTTTTCTTTAAGAATGTTGAATATTGGCCCCCACTCTCTTCTGGCTTGGAGAGTTTCTGCCGAGAGATCTGCTGTTAGTCTGATGGGCTTCCCTTTGTGGGTAACTCGATCTTTCTCTCTGGCTGCCCTTAAGATTTTTTCCTTCATTCAACTTTGGTGAATCTGGCAATTATGTGTCTTGGAGTTGCTCTTCTCGAGGAGTATCTTTGTGGCGTTCTCTGTATTTCCTGGATTTGAATGTTGGCCTGCCCTACTAGGTTGGGGAAGTTCTCCTGGATGATATCCTGAAGAGTGTTTTCCAACTTGGTTCCATTTTCTCCGTCACTTTCAGGCACCCCAATCAGACGTAGATTTGGTCTTTTTACATAATCCCATACTTCTTGCAGGCTTTGTTCATTTCTTTTTCTTCTTTTTTCTTTTGGTTTCTCTTCTCGCTTCATTTCATTCATTTGATCCTGAATTGCTGATACTCTTTCTTCCAGTTGATCTAGTCGGTTACTGAAGCTTGTGCATTTGTCACGTATTTCTCGTGTCATGGTTTTCATCTCTTTCATTTCGTTTATGACCTTCTCTGCATTAATTACTCTAGCCATCAATTCTTCCACCTTTTTTTTTCAAGATTTTTAGTTTCTTTGCGCTGGGTACGTAATTCCTCCTTTAGCTCTGAGAAATTTGATGGACTGAAGCCTTCTTCTCTCATCTCGTCAAAGTCTCCATCCAGCTTTGATCCGTTGCTGGCGATGAGCTGCGCTCCTTTGCCGGGGGAGATGCGCTCTTATTTTTTGAATTTCCAGCTTTTCTGCCCTGCTTTTTCCCCATCTTTGTGGTTTTATCTGCCTCTGGTCTTTGATGATGGTGATGTACTGATGGGGTTTTGGTGTAGGTGTCCTTCCTGTTTGATAGTTTTCCTTCTAACAGTCAGGACCCTCAGCTGTAGGTCTGTTGGAGATTGCTTGAGGTCCACTCCAGACCCTGTTTGCCTGGGTATCAGCAGCAGAGGCTGCAGAAGATAGAATATTTCTGAACAGCGAGTGTACCTGTCTGATTATTGCTTTGGAAGCTTCCTCTCAGGGGTGTACTCCACCCTGTGAGGTGTGGGGTGTCAGACTGCCCCTAGTGGGGGATGTCTCCCAGTTAGGCTACTCAGGGGTCAGGGACCCACTTGAGCAGGGAGTCTGTCCCTTCTCAGATCTCAACCTCCGTGTTGGGAGATCCACTGCTCTCTTCAAAGCTGTCAGACAGAGTCGTTTGCATCTGCAGAGGTTTCGGCTGTGTTTGTTATTGCCCTGTCCCCAGAGGTGGAGTCTACAGAGACAGGCAGGTTTCCTTGAGCTGCTGTGAGCTCCACCCAGTTGGAGCTTCCCAGCAACTTTGTTTACCTACTTAAGCCTCAGCAATGGCGGGCGCCCCTCCCCCAGCCTCGCTGCTGCCTTGCCGGTAGATCACAGACTGCTGTGCTAGCAATGAGGGAGGCTCCGTGGGTGTGGGACCCTCCCGGCCAGGTGTGGGATGTGATCTCCTGGTGTGCCTGTTTGCTTAAAGTGCAGTATTGGGGTGGGAGTTACCCGATTTTCCAGGTGTTGTGTGTCTCAGTTCCCCTGGCTAGGAAAAGGGATTCCCTTCCCCCTTGCGCTTCCCAGGTGAGGCAATGCCTCGCCCTGCTTCAGCTCTCGCTGGTCGGGCTGCAGCAGCTGTCCAGCACTGATCGTCCGGCACTCCCCAGTGAGATGAACCCAGTACCTCAGTTGAAAATGCAGAAATCACCTGTCTTCTGTGTCGCTCGCGCTGGGAGTTGGAGACTGGAGCTGTTCCTATTCGGCCATCTTGCTCCGCCCCCCCCCCCAAAAGTATAAACTTTCTAGAAGAAAACAAAGGAACAAATATTTGTGAACTTGGATTAAGCAAATTTTTTTTTTGGTACAACACCAACAGCAAAAGCATGCTATATGAAAGAAAACCTTAATATATATGAGAGAAAATATCTACATATATATGTAGATATATATCTCATATATGTAGATATATATGTACTTATATATAAAGATATATATACCATATAATAAATGCCTATATATACATATAAAACATACACACATATATTAAAATATGTCAAATTGTGTACTTTAAATATGTTATTTACTTCTGTCAATTATACCTCATTAAAGCTGTTTTTAAAAATTGCCATGATGGTGACATTGACAAAAGATTCAGTGCTTTTCTGAAGATTAAAGACTAATTAGAGTAAGTTCAAAATAGAATGAGAGGAGAGAAACTAAAGACAATGAATATAGCTGTAGATAGTTAATCAATATCTGATTCTCTACCCTTCTGGGCACAGAGGAAAATTGCGATTTCTTGTCCCCTTGGACTTAGGCATAGCCTTGTGGCTTGTTTTGGCCCATGAACTACTGTCAAAGTAACAGGCATCACTAAATGCTGATTCTTGAACTTCGGCCTATTCTTCTCCTTCCTAGATCAAAGTGGAAGCATACGTTTACATGAAGGTATAATAGATCAAAACATTTTTGCCTGTTTCATCAATATTTGGAGCTGCATTTTGTTGTTTCCTGGACCTACCGCAAATTTTAGGTGAATTAAAAGTAAATTACTATTGTGCTAAACCACTGATACTTGGAAGTTGCTTTCTGCCCTGGCATAACATGGTTTATCTCTACTGATATAAATTACTTTCAGAAAGTTTTGCTATAAAGGGCAGTAGAAAGATGAGGCAATAGTAAGAAGAGGATGTAGAATCAAGGATGGTTATTTTTATTAGATAGGAGTTGCTAAAACATTTTGCATAACAGTTATTAAGTAAAAGACTTAACATTTAGTTAGAGCTGTTACTATCTCCTGCAGCAATTTTTCAGAAAAGAAACTCTTTCCTTTAGGAAGATGACCTTTAGCTTCCATTTGCCCCCTCAGCCAGGCACTATTGTACAATAAACAAATTATATGGTTATCATGGTGGCCCTATATCGAAGTCTTAAGGGAAAAAGAATAGTTCATATTGAAATAGAATGGGTAATACAATGCATTCTTACAGTTACAGAGAGGTTGGAAGATTTATTGGTGGGAGAGTTAATTATTTCATTCTATAAATGTGTACTGATTTGTTGGCACATTTCAGGCACTATTCCAAGAGATTGGGGTGCAGAAGTGAATAAGACATAGAAACAGCCTCACCTTTATAGGGCTTGCATTCTAGTGGGGTAGAGGGGAGGATGGGGAAAGCCAACACAAAATAAATCAAATCTAATCAAATAGATAAAATTTTAAAATTAACAAAATAAATACATAAAAATAAATAAGAAAACAGAATTACATTTTGTGGTACATTAGAACTTATAAGTACTATGGAAAGAAATAAGAGAAAAATAAAAGGTGTGGGGAAGAGGTATGGAATAGGAACTTTTTCTTCTGGATGTGTATTTCCTCAGTGAAATAAAAAGTGTCAGCAACAGCAGAGGGTAAAAAGACGTATTACAATTTGAGATGAGGCAGAAGACATGAAATAGCAATCTGGGAGCGTTGGCAAGTGACTTGATTAGGGGAATGTGGTAGAATTGTTGGGCAGTACTGAAGGACCACTTGAGATTCAATGTAATAAAATTGAAATAAATCTAATCCACATGAGATATGTTTTTCTCCAAGTATCTTCAGCTGAATATGTACAAAGAGTGAATATGTGGATAATGGATTAGATTTGACCTGTGTTTGGGGTCATTTAATTCCTAATAATTCAGCCTATAAATCTCAGGAGCGTTTGACCCCAGCTTTTAAATCTACTTTTTATATTCAATCAATTCCTTAGTTATTCAATTATTCATTCATTCCTTCAACTAATATATATTAATTGTCTATATTGTTCATGGCACTGTGGCAAATATGAAAGTATTTCTTGCACTCAGGAAATATAATATGATATAACATAATATAGCACAATACAATACCACGGCACAACATAACAAAACAGAACATGTAATATTGCTGGAGAAACTGTCTATGCACCATGCAGGTTAAGTGCTATAATAAAGGGACACATAGTAGTAGAGCAAAAGAGAGTTGGTGAGTTGGGTGTGTGGTAGAAGAAAACTTCCCAAGAAGAGATGTTTAAGATGTATCGTATAGGAATTTAATGGATTAGCTCAAAGGCGGCATTATAGGCAGGGTAAATAGCATGTGAAAATAATTTTGAAGTGGGAGAGAATAGTATGTTTAGTTAAACTGATATTAATAGTTGAACTTTAAAAGATCAAAGTTTCTGAGTGTGAAGTGGTATCCAATGAGGAAATGAGAAAGGAGAGATAAGCAGGGATCAAATCATGAAGAAACACATCCCATGTTAAGAATTGGAAAATTCCCAACCTAAGTGCCCATCAACTGGTGAATGGATAAAGAAAATGTGATGTATATACGCCACGGAATACTACTCAGCTATAAAAAGAATTGAAATGGTGTCTTTTGCAGCAGCTTGGCGCTGGAGGCCATTATTCTAAGTGAAGTAACTCAAGAATGGAAAATTAAATATTGTTATCTTCCCACTTATAAATGGGAGCTAAGCTACGAGGATGCAAAGGCATAAGAATGATGTAATGGACTTTAGGGCGCCAGGGTGGAAGAAGACCATTCTAAAGAAAGACCATTCCAACAATCTTGTACAAGATGCATTGAGAAAGACGAGATTTGTGGTGGAAAGACTATTGTATTCGTTCGTTTTCATGTTGCTGATAAAGACATACACAAGACTGGGAAGAAAAAGAGGTTTTAATGGACTTACAGTTACACGTGGCGGGGGAGGCCTCACAATCACCGCGAAAGGCAAGGAGGAACAAGTCATTTATTATGTGGATGGCAGCAGGCAAAGAGAGAGAGCTTGTGTAGGGGAATTCTCACTTATAAAACCATCAGATCTCGTGAGACTTATTCGCTATCACGAGAAGAGCATGGGAAAAACCTGCCCTCATCATTCAATTACCTTTCACTGGGTTCCTCCCACAAAACGTGGGTTCAAAATGAGATTCGGCTGGGGACACATCCAAAACGTATCAACTATTAACCTGATAATCAGTTTGTTTATCAAGAACGTGTCTTTTATTTATAGACTAGTTACTGAATTTCTTGATCTGGTCTATACACTCCATTTTGCTTTGCTCTCTAGAGTTTTACAGCCACCCAATTGGGTGCTTTTCATTGTTTTGTTATGTCAATGTTGATTTCTTGATTTTAATGTATTCTTTTGCCTTTTTCAGTTATGCTCCTTATTCCTTCTAAGTTTTATTCGCTTATCCATCTTTGCAATGTGTCCTCGAACTTACTCATAGAATGCCACTTCCAGACAGACCCTGGGTTTTCTCCCTTGGAGCTCCACCTTAACTCATGAATAACATAAAAATAGAACTTAAAGAATGACAATATGAATTAAGTGAAAGTCATATTTCTGTAATGTTTAAAAGATACCATTATTATTAAGTACTGGTGATCTACTGGATATGGAGAGTAAATGAGAAAGGGGATAAAGACTGATTTCCAAAAATCATTTCAGTAGTTAAATATATAATGCAACTAACACTGAAATATGGACTATAAGAAATGAGAGCAAGTTTTCAAGGGAAGATAATAGATTGGGGTTAAACATCTTTGTAAGAGAATGACTAGTAAACAGTTAAATATACAAGTTAAGCTCAGATTTAACTTGGGCTGCAAGATGAAAATGTATGTGTCACATACACTGAAGCCAGCCTGAAGACCACAAGTTAACATGAAGCCACCCAAGAAAATGGCCACAGGCAGACCCTCAGCAGTAACACAGTTAAGGAGGAGATGCAGGAAAGAGCTCATGGGAAAGACTGAGAAAAAGAAAATGAAGATGAAGATGGAAAACCAAGCAAAGGTGTTACAGAAGTCACAGTACAAGGGGAATAGTCAACAGTGGCAAAGCAGCTCACAGCCTCCTCCTCCTCAATGCCTCTTACATCAGTCTCCTCTTTTCCATTCCTACTGCGTCTGCCCTTTCTGAAGAGTTTATTAGATTGTCATTCTTTGTCTCTCAAATTATAAGTGTTTCCTCAGACCATCCTTCACGGTCATCAGAGTTGTCATCTGAATAAATCAGTTCATACTGTTATTTTTCCTCCCCAAATACTTAAAACCTGGAAACTTGGACAATCAAGTTCAAGCTCTTTACCTAGTGTTTAAAGTCTCCCGTGTGATTGTCCCAATCAATCCTTCTAACTTAATTGTCCCCAGAATCTCCTTTCACACTTGTACTCTATTCACAGCCGATCACTGACATTCCTGGACTGGACAGGTACTTTTAGCCCTAACTTTGTACATATCCTAGAATTACCCTTATCCTACAATCAATCAATTTATCAAGATACTCCTTCACCTATACCAAGATTTCTCCTTCACCCAAGCTTTAATTCATATGTTAACTCCTTATAAAGCCTTTTCAGGGCCTGCTGTTTATAAATAATTACTTGCAATGTGAACATTTTATGTAGGTATTTTCACATGTGTTTCCTTTTGTCTACAGGAAGTTTCAGACATATACATTCCTTAAAGTTAGTGACCCTGTCTTTTTTATACTGGTAGTCTTCACTTCTCTAGGCATGACTTTCCAAATTTTGGATCCTTGCCATATATATATGCAATTGATTCTGGAATTTTGAATTAGTTTGGACCAAATTAGAAAGAGTTTTCTACAGGTATGTTTATGTTTGTGTGTGTGTGTGCGTGTGTGTGTGTGTCCATACTCACACATGCTTACAAAGGCACGTAGATCAATACTACCTTGCTCATTTTTCTCCAAAAGTACTTACAAGTTTGAAGTCATTCATCTTATCAGAACCTAAGGGGTCTCATTTTCCAGTTGTTAAATGTAACGTTTTATACGTGATGTTGAAAGCACAGATGCTAACCGAGATTCTCCTTCTACTAAAGAGAAACTGAGGCCCAGTGAGATGTCATAATTCACTCCTAATGATACATATTCCAGCTGTACACTCTGAATATTTTCCACATCACTCTGCATCATTTCTGATTTGATTCAGTTACACAGAGTTATGTATTCATGGCTTTAACAAACGCCAGGACATGGAGATGTTTAAATATAATCTAATAAAAATACATTTATGGAGTTTCCACCTAGCACTGTGTTAGGCACTTTACAAACATTATGATTAACACTCAGAATGACCTTGTGAAGTGGATGTTCTTATCCCCATGTTAGCAAGAAATTGTATCTTAAGATTAAGTAACTCACCTGCAATCACTGCTAGCAAATGACAGAGCTAAGTTTCAAGTGTGGGTCTGTCTTAGTACAAAGTCCATGCTCTTAACAATTTTAGATAAGTGTAATAGCTGACTCTTGGCTAACATATGTGATGAAAGAGTAATATTAATTTTCAAACTGATTCAAGAGATTTCATTAGCAAAGGTTAAAAAAGAGTTTTTAAAACAAACCTGTGAAAATGATTTTTGCTTCACTCACACACTTTATCCAGACAAGCTTTTTAACCGTTTTATTGTCCATTTATCCATTCATGTACTCACAACATTTTACTGAGTACCTACTATGACCCATCCACTGTTCTAGGCATTCGTGGAATATATTCATGAACAAGAGAAGAGAGACCTTCTCCATCATAGAACTTATATTTTAACAAAGGCGAGGCAGAAATTAAACAGTAATCACAATGAATGAGCTAATTCTATAATTACATGATGCTAAATCTTATGGAAATTTTTAAAAATAAAAAAGTAGGAATTGTGGAATTGGAGAGTGTATTGGTGGGAAAGTTAAATAGTGGGTTCAGTGGAAGAGTACTCCTGGCAGAAGAAATAATAGCCAGTGCAAAGGCTTGACTACATACTGGAGGAACAGCAAGACCTGTGTGTTGGGGTGCAGTGAGCAACGGGTGAATGTTAAGAAAGGAGATCTGGGCTGGGCACGGTGGTGGCTGATGCCTGTAATCCCAACACTTTGGGAGGTCAAGGCGGGTAGATCACTAGAGGTCAGAAGTTCGAGACCAGCCTGACCAACATGGCGAAACCCCATCTCTACTAAAAATACCAAAAAAATTAGCCTAGCATGGTGGTGCATGCCTATAATCCTAGTTACTCAGGGGAGGCTGAGGCACGCAAATTGTTTGAACCCAGGAGATAGTGGTTATAGTGAGCCGAGTTTGCACCATTGCACTCCAGAACTCCAGCCTGGACACAAGGAGCGAAACTCAATCAAAAAAGAAAAAAAAAAGAAAGAAAGAAAAAGGAAAGAAAGGAGATCTGAGAGATGCCAAGAAAGGGTGTTTATATCTCTGCTGAACCAGAACACATGCTATATATATGCCCCTGTTTCCTGTATTGTCTTAGTCTACCACCCTTGACTTTTGCTTTTGCCCTTTTACAACTTTGGGTCTGGAAATCAATCATGTCATATAGTGGTTTTCTTACTTATATGTGGAAGCCTCATCCTTACAGCTGTCAATTACTATAGTGAAGTCCAAGTAAAATGGAAAATCTGCCCCTGTCCGATGTCAAGACCAGTGCAAAGGAGCGGATTCCGGAGTTCAGGTTAGACATTGTAGTCTATTGTCTTGGTCTCTGACCAGACTTTGTCTTGTCTCTGGGTTGATGTTAATTCTCAGGGATAAAGTATAAATGAGTTATCTTTATTCCAGAAGCTGATGTAAAGATCTGAACCTAACAGATATTTCATTTTCTAAAATGTTTTAACAATTATTATAGAGTTCATTCTAACCCCAGTCTGAACACCTGTCAAATACTTGGTAACTGAGTAAATTACAGTAAAATCTTGAAACATAAGTTCTTAAATTCTACATTTCAAAGCTCATAAACCCTTAGTCTTGAAAGGAATAAAAAAGCTTATTTTCTGCCCTGAATTTTCACTTCAATTAAGTGCAGCTTTCTCAAACACTGAGCATCTCCACTAGATGTTAGGATTTTTTTTTTACTTAAAAAAAATTTTTTTTTTTGCCTTTAACAAAGAGCATGGTGATTGCTCCCTCATGAATAACTGATCATCAGAGAAAGTCTCAAATGCATTCCATTGATTAGCATCTTCAAGTGAAACACAGGTTTTAAATCCTGGCTAGGATTTCCACCTGATCATCTCTGGGAGAAAGAAAACACAAAATACCCAGAAGACAGATTTTAGGTTTATTTTCTCTTTTTGTACTTTTCATAAAGAATTTCTTTCCAAATCAATCAGCAGCCCATTGGCTGGAGCCCAGGGTTGGCTCATTGGAAATTCAAGCTTAAAATGGACAGTGGCAAGCCATCTTTTTGTGCAATATCTCAAGAAAAATAAAACAAATTCGATCATTATGAGGCCTGTGTTGCTTCACGATTGTGCTGCACTTCTTGACATCCCTGCCATTTTATGAATAACAAGAGCTCGTACTTGGCATTGACAGCTCACCTTGTCCTAACTTGAGATTAGCAGTAGTCAACCTGGACACCTGCCTAGAGGTCTTCAACAACTGTATTTTTCTTTTTTTTTCTGGAATTAGAACAGGAAAGCATTCAGTGTTAACTAGCATATATTAGGTCCTCTTTCTGTGTCACATTCCATGCTGGAAACTTTTTGGAACCAAATACTGAAGACTAGGAGAAGAGGGGATAGCTTCCCAAAGTATGGCCAGACATAGAGCAGAATAAATTTTCCCCAGAGGAAAAAATGGAATTAGAAATCAAGGTCTTGAAAATATTGCACCTATTTACACTGACAAAATATTCAAAGAAACAGCATGAACATTTGCTCTAGTGGAAGAGGAAAAAAATAAAATTTAATATAATCCATTTCAACTATCTGATTAAGCTAAAGTGTGAGTTGAAGTTGATTGTTTTATTTGGCACCTAAGTATGTGAAATGTTCCCCCCCCCCCTTTGCAAATTAGTAGTCATGGCAGGACCATACAGAGCATCTGGCAGGTGAGAATTTTAGCAATAATTTGATTTTACTGGACCAAGTGGTGACTGGAACAACAGAAAAAAAAAGAGGTGTGTGGATTGGGGGGTCTAAATATCACCCCAGACACCAGCAGACTAGTTAAGTGTGGGCTCACAACATTGAAGTGAAGGGATTCTAAGGCAACTTTCATAAGTGAGTGGAAAGATGTTCCTGGAATTTTCCAGCAGTGTTTGCTCACACACTGTTTTTGGTCTTTTATCATTTCTACAGAATCTAGACATCAAACTCACCATGCTAAATAAAGAGAGTAGTGTAGGACTTTGAGAAGAGTAACAGGTAGACAAGAGATATGTCTGGGGACAGAGGGCCTGACTTTAACATCCCTAAAATCATTCCTTTTACTCTAGGTGTGCCTTGTATGCTGCCCTTGACTTTGCTGCCCTCTTTTGTAGTGCGAGTCCAACGTTTTTATGTGATGTGATGGAATGAGAACTGTAACTGCTCCACTAAAAACTTTTCAGCAGTTTCCAATGGTTATTAGAATAACATCTAAATCCTTAACAACACATGACTTGTTTACAGTTCCACCCTCCCATTGTGTGTTTCAGGTATTCCAGCCATGATGAAATTGATTTTCTTTAACTGCTTTCTCTTTCTCTCTCTCTCTCTCTGTCTCTGTCTCTCTCCACCCTATAATTTCACTCTTTTGTTTGTTTGTTGAGAGATAGGATCTTGCTCTGTTTCCCAGGCTGGAGTGTAGTAGTGTGATCCTACATCACTGCAGCCTCAAATTCCTGGACTGAAGATATCCTGCAGTCTCAGTCTCCCAAGTAGCTAGGACTACAGGCATGTACCACTGCATGCTGCTAATTCTTTAAACAAATTATTATTGGTAGAGACAGGGAGACAGGGTGTCCCTATGTTACCCAGGCTGTTCTTGAACTTCTGAACTCAAGCAATCCACCTCCTTTGACCTCTCAAAGCCCTGGGATTACAGGCATGAGCCATGGCACCCAGTCCATACTTTTACTCTTTCATTGTCTCAGACGGGAACAGATGAAATAGGAATAAAGAAATGCTAACTCACACTCAGGTCTCACTTTGGCTGATACTTACTCCAAGATGTCTTCCCTGATCCTTGCACCCCCACCACCATTGCCCTTGGCTTATCAATCACAGCTCACTGAACTTAATTGCCTTTTTCCTTTCCTTGTTGTTTATTTTGGCCTAGTGCCTAGCACAACACCTGGCTCAATGATTCACTCATTCACCACATATTTGTTTAATTGAATTATATTGACAGGGGAACAAGAGACCTTGGTGTTAATATGAACTCTGATATTATAACTTGAATTAACTTAACTTTTTGAGGCCTTAATATTATAATCTATAAATGAGAGCTTTGATTATAATCCTTCTAATATGATGCTCTGCTTTCTAAAAATATTTTCCCCAAATAAAGTAGCATATCCATAACATGGAACTGAAAGACTACGTAAGTTGATATCTCAAAAAATCATAAAATTTCGACTCGTAGTTTTAGAAAGTGTCCACATTATCGTAATAGTGATTAAGTTCTAGTTTTCATAATGATTCTATTCACATTTAATGGTCTTGCTGTATAACTCAATCAATCCTCATACAACATACAATTTATTGTATGCTTTAGTCAACTGTAGCAGGACTGTTTTCTCAATTTGAAAGTTGATTTGGTAAATCCTCCTCAGATGACTTCTGAGTTGAACTGGTGGGAAGAAAAATGAGAGGAAGAAAAAATAGACATTTTTTTTGTTAAAAGAGAAGATAAATCTATCCTGGATAGAGCTGCTATTAATATTCTGAACCACATGGTCAAACAAAGTTATGTTTCCTGTACAGGATAAGAAGCTGTAGGGTAATAAACAAGACTTTCTGTGGCTTCATTTTTCCAGCTGTTTGTGGAAATACTTGACATTTAACAACATGCACTCTGCTGTTCGACAGAAAATGGAATTATCACATCTTTCCAGCAACTGTCCATAAGGCAGATCTCGTTCCACACTGCTGCCAGATGTCTTCTTGAGCCTAGAGTAGAATTCCCTGCAGAGAAAATTTCAAATGCAGTGAAAATAAAGAGTGGGGGGACATTTAAAGCAATGGCAAGAAATAGCTCTTAAATGCAGCAATTTTCTAGACTATGTCTTATTCTTATAGTGAGAATTTTTTTTAAAAAGTGTGTATTCTGACACATCAGTCATCTCTCTTATCCCCAGTCTCACAAAAGGAACAATTTGTAGCAAATAAAAGATGATATTATGTCATTGTCATACTTGCCAAGCTCATGTATTTTCTTCATTGGTAAGAAGGTTAAAAATGTAACATTCTATTGGAAGAAGCACAAAAATGAGATGTGGGGAGCTTATTTAGTGATTCATCCCCCCCTCCCACTTTTTGTCTTTGCTGGAATCCTATGACTCCCGAACAATGCTATTGCTAAGCAACAGATCAGACATTTCCTTGCAAGATGCAGGTGAATCGGACGGTGTAACGTGAGCATAGTCAGAACCCTAATGGATGCAGTAGTCCTCTGCACCTCAGGGTGAGAGGTGGGAGCAACTCTTCCCTTGTGCTGTACATTTTCCATGGTGATGGGAATTGGGCACCTATCAGGACACAACAGGCCAGGCTATCCTTAAGAGTGCAAATTTGGCCAGATGCATTAGTTTATGCCTGTAAACCCAGCACTTTAGAGGCTGAGATGGGAGGCTTGCTTGAGCTCAAGATTTCGAGGCTGCAGTGAACCATGATCACACCACTGATGGAATTATCACATATTTCCAGCAACTCTCCACAAGGCAGATCATCCCAGTCTGGGAGATGGACTGAGATCTTGTCTCATAAAGAAAAAAAATAATCTAAATTTGCCTAAGCCATTTAATGTCTTTAGGCCTCAATTCTCCAAACTGTAAAATAAGGTGGTTGTGCTGCATTCATTATTTCTCACATTTTATGTGCATCAGAATAATCTGAAGGAAATATTCCAATAATTTTTGATGTGATAGATTTTTATAGATTTTATCAAGGCATGTGTAGTTTTAAACAATCTACCCTAGTCATTCTGACACAAATCAAAGATTAGGATTGATCAGAGTAAATAGTGTGTAGAATCTTTTCTATTCTAACATTCTTTGGGGTTAAATTTTGAATTAAATGAATTCAGAATTGTTTATTGGATAAAAATTGAGCCGAAAATTCCTTAGGAGAATCCTGTCATCACTGACCCAGGAAAGCTTTGCCTGTTTCATATCTTCATTTCATTTAACTTTCTAACTATGAGAAGCAATGACATTATCTAACTTCTCAGGCCCTTGAAGCTACTTTAATTCCTTCTCTTTCATTTTCCATGTGCAATTAATACTTGTAATGGTAACAGTAGCTAAGATTTAAGTAGCACATATATTGTGCTAGGAATTCTGCTAAGTCCTTTATTTTTATTAAATAATTTAATCTTTATAACCACTCTATACAATAAGAATAATGATTAGTGCTATTTTACAGATAAGGAAAATTAGGCATAGATAGCTTAAATAATTTACTCAAGCTCCTACATATAATAGTAAACCCAGGCACTATTGCACCAATGTTCATACTTACCACTATGCTCTTCTGAATCTAGTTTATTGGTGCAGTTTTGTTATTTGTATAATTTATAGTATCCTCTGATTTATTTTTCTCTTTTAATCACTACTACCAAATGCCTGATTTATGTTGATGCCAATTCACCATAAATAACTTCAGAATTTACTGAGCACCTTAAAATGTGAGTAGAATTGCACTCCAGTAGGTAATAATAAGGTATCTGCTTTTAAGGAACTGCATAGTCTTTTTAATAAACTTGTAGGTTTTCTTACTTTGGATCTGTCTAACACCATTTCTATAAGTGACTTTGAGTACAAATTTGCCAACCAATTTCCAAATGTTTCACGTTACACTTTCAGTTTCAGTAATTAAAAATATTTTATCCTCTACTTCCATTATAATTAAAGGTACAACTGCTGGTTGTCTTTTGGTGGGCTCTCATACAAAGCAATCAAGATATTACATAGAAATGTTACCTTTACATAAATGTTCTAAAACAGTCTTTTCCAAAGTCTTTGAAAGTCCTGTTAGAATTCACATTTACTAGGAAATCTTAGTTCAAATTAAGCAAAATTGATTTCCAAAGCATTTCTAACTCCCAAAAGAATAGTTTAGTTGCAACTGTGATTGTGGATGTCTCTGAATACATCTGTGGAACATTCACACATAGATGATATTCAGAATTTCGTATAAGAAAACTATTAATTCTGGTCTTAGCAAGTGAATCTGGTATCATAAAAGCACTCATGTGTCAAAATTTAATTCTCAAAATGTTAGAAACATAATTCTTATGTAAATAAATAGGGATCATTTGTCAAATTTTTATTTTTATTAATGAGGGAACCAGTGATTTGAGGAAAGTGATTCAAAAAATATATGAAGAAAAGGATTTTATATAATCAATGAAATAAAAAATAATACTAATGTAAGATTCTTACATTCAATTTAAAATGTAGATTGGGCCAGGCACAGTGGCTCACACCTATAATCCCAGCACTTTGGGAGCCCGAGAAGGGTGGACCACTTGAGGTCTGGAGTTTGAGAGCAGCCTGTTCAACATGGTGAAACCCTGTCTCTACTAAAAATACAAAAATTATCCAGGCATGGTGGTGGGTGCCTGTAATCCCAGCTACTCAAGAGGCTAAGGGAGGAGAATTGCTTAAACCCTGGAGGCAGAGGTTGCAGTGAGCCAAGATCCTACCACTACATCCCAGCCTGGGCAACAGAGGGAGACTCCATCACAAAAACAAAACAAAACAAAACAAAACAAAACAAAAAAAAGTAGACTGGTTCATTTAGATTGCAATAAAGTCATAGACTTTATCTTTCCTTGTTACAAGAAATAAAGTTATCTTGATTTACTGTTGTTCTAAAAGTTAACCTCTAGGTATATGAAAATGTAAAGTATCTTAGACATAATCAGTAGCAAATATTATTTCAAACACAGACCCCAAAATAGTAAGTTGGCCCGTAGATAAAATGATAGATAATGATTTAGCATAGTATTAAACTTTTACACAAACTCTTGCTTTATTTTCAATGAATGGATAATTCGAATACATTTTTATTTCATAGAATCCATTATGCATTCAGAAATTTAACTCATTTTGGTGGGTTACAATTATTTGTAGTATTATACTTAGCATTATGGGACAGATCTTTACCCCAGAAAAAATTACTGTAGGTCACAAGTGGTTATATTAGCACAGACACTCTCACCAAATGACACTCTCAAGAGTGTCTCACCAAAAGACACTCTTAAGTCCATGAGACCAAGAATGAAGCTAATGTAATAGTCCATGCAGTACATGCTAGATGAGAGAATGACAGTTTCTGGTCTAGCATTTATTGTCTGGTCAATGGATAAATGCTTAATTTCCTGATAACTTAAGTCCACGATAAATGCTTGTACAGGGAAAGGCAGTGACTGGTACATAACAGTTGGTGCATGAATATTCATTGAGTAAATATGTCTAGGTGTAATTTTAAGATAAATAACGGATTGCAACACTATCTGCTATCGTCTGAACGTTTGCATCCCCCAAAAGTTCATACGTTAAAACCGAATCACCAAGACGATAGTCTTAGGAGGTAAGTCTTTGGGGAGGTGACAAATAGGCAGGCCTTTTGGGGGAGTTCTGTCCTCATGAATGAAATGAGTTCTCTTATGAAAGAGCCCCCATAGAGCTGCCTTGTTTCTGCCACCATGTGAAGACACAGCAAGAAGGCATCAATCTGTGAGGAGTCTGTTCCTCACCAGACCACAGATCTACCAGGGCCTTGATTTTGGGCTTTCTTGCCCACAGAACTGTGAGAAATAAATGCTTGCTGTTTATATCCACCCAGTTTAGGATATTTTTGTTATAGGAGCCCAGATGGACTAACACACTACTTGATAGTAAAAATAAATAAATAGAAGATTGATTGGACGACCAGTTCTTTTTAAAATATTCCAAGCCTTGAGACTATTTTTTTCTTACTGATTTTATTATCTGTCATTACTGTATCTACTAGTATCTTAATGACCCCAAATGAAATACACTAATATTTTCCTTGCCATTTATTTGTTGTCCTTGTACTTGCCATTTCTTCTGCGGGGAATGTTCTTCCCTCAGATATCTGCATGGCTCACTCACTCCTTTCAGGTTTCTGTTCACGGAAGGCATCCACAGTACTTCCTGTGACCACCTTCTCTGAGAAAACAATTTTACTCTAGGTTCTCTTTCTTCTGCTTTACTTTTCTCCATAACTACAGATATTAACATTGGTATTTAGTTATTTATTTATTTTAAATACACTTTTTCTCTTAGAGCATTTTATGTTCACAACAAAATTATGCATTAACTACAGAGTTCTCCTAAACATCCTGCTTCCCCCACCACACACATAGACTTTCCCACTATCAACATCCACCCCTAGAAATGGTACATCTATTATCAATGAACCTACATTGACAAACCACTATTATCAACCAAAGTCCTTAGCTCACCTTAGTACACTGTTGGTGTTGTACTGTGGGTGTTGGCAAATGTGTAATGGTATGTATTTACCATTCTAGTATCATACAGTTTTACTGCCTGAAAATTCCTCTGTGTTCTGCCTAATCACCCCTCCCCTCACCCACAGAAACCACTAATCTTTTTATAGTCGTGGTAGTCAAAAGAAACCTCCAGAATGCTTATCAGATACTCTGAAGGAATGGTAAAATCTTTAGAATATAGAAACTGTATTGCATACAAGCCTCTAACTTCCAAACACCTAATTAAAATGTTTCTGTCATAGAAGGGTTATAAGACTTGCTGATTGATCAATTGATTGATTGATTTTAGGAAGTGGAAAAAAAGAAGGATCTGTACACAGTGGTCAGAATAGCATAGAAAAGCGGTGATAATTATTTTAGCAGCAATTATTTATTTTCTTATTGTATAGTGTTTTGTTTAATTTACCCAATTCGTGTTGCTTTTGAATGGGATGGGACTAAATCCATATGATGAGTGATAGGCTATGTGTTCAGAGGATTCCAATGAGAATTTGCTCTAATGTCAGGAAATGACTTAAACATCTGATCTGTACGATCTGTACACACCTGCAGCGTCAAGCGTGTCTGAGTTGCTTCTCTTAATGTTTCCAGGAAACTAACTACCATGCCAAGTACATGACTTGTTGCCTGGCAACCTCAGGACCCAGCTTTCACTACATTTTGTAAGCACTTCTCTATTGCAGGTTTATGTTATTTTGGGAACTCACCTCAGAACACTATGACCTGGTGTCCACAATCAAACAAAGTCAAAGATGGAGAAAAATTTCTAGAAAATTTATAAAATAATGTTATTGCTATAATTACCCCAAATTTTTTGAAATAAAAATTGTCAGATTTGGATGCACTTTAGCATAATCAAAGTCATGCCTATTTAATGGGTGTACAGAATCCACTTCTTTTCTAAGTTGAACTAGAGTGATAATTTTTAAGTTGTGGTTCAGAGACAACAGCATATTGTAGGAGCTAGAAACTTGCCTCTTTCAGTAGGTAGGGCCACTTGACCCTCAACTGTATGATAAATCTAACTGTTGCTATCAATTTTGCAATATGTACATGAATAAACAGTATGTTAAGCTCTTCACATAAATTAATATATTTAATCATCACGAAGACCACATGAGGTAGAGCATTTTTTTTTCTTTTTTGTAGCACACATGATACAAACCTGTCTGTACAGAAACATTAAGTTCAATAGTTTTCCTTTATCTATGACTTTGCTTTCCATGGGTTTGCTTTTCATGGTTGCAGTTACTTGCTTTCAATTGCAGTTTGGAAATATTCAATAGAAAATTCCAAAAATAAACAATTCATAAGTTTTAAATTGTGAGCCATTGTGAGTACTGTGATGATATCTTGCTCTGTTCTTTTCCATCCAAAGGATGTATCTCATTCCTTTGTCCGCAGTGTGTATTAAGTGCTTAGTTAAGATGGAAACGGCATTAAATTTGTGGGTGGAAGACGTGAACAGAAATGTGTTACAATCTGTGGTTTCAGGCATCTACTGAGGGCCTTGGAATGTATCCTCAGTGAATAAAGGGCAATGCTCTAATTTATAGAAATTTCATAAAGTCACAATTAATGGTTAAGCTAGGATTTGGACTCATGCAGTTTGACTCTAGCTTTTGTTTTCTTAAGGCTCCAGTACCAATTCTGACCTCAACAGGAATATAAGAAATTATAAGCTAACACATCAATGGCTTCAATGAATTTAGTTGTTTCTAGGCAAGCTCTAAACTTATGGTCTTACTCAGACAATTAGATCTTGCATTATTCCTGAGCCCTAATGCCCCCTCCTAGGAACAGTCCATTTACCAAATCCTGATCCTCCCCAATAAGAAGGATACATTTCTGCCCAGTAACTTTACAACTTAGGAAAGGAGCATTATTTTTGAAGGTTTACTCATTTACTCAGTTTACTGGTTAGTCAACTATTATTTGCCAGCAATACACTTTGTGCTAGGAATACAAAAGATAATAATTCCAAGAGGCATGATTCTCGAAAATTGAAACATGATCTTTGGTTTCTTCGTGATTTTGTGATTTAACCTTGTTTCTCCATTGATAAAATCACAACAGTAATAGAGCTGCTAGCTAATGAGTTGTTAATGAGGTTTAAATGAGATAATGCAGGCAAAGTACATAACGCCTGGCAAAGGGTAATTACTCAGCAGAAAAGTACATGGTTTCAGGCATTAGTAGCACAAGGTTCAGTTGGAGCCCAAAATTCACAGAATATCACACTCCTATGAGTTAAAGGCAATAATAAAAATATGCACAAATGGTAAGAGAATAGTTTGATGACATCCGAAAGGAAGGGAACAGAACGGACACCACAAGCAACAGCTGGGAGATGAACAAATATTTATTGAGTGCCCACTATGTGCTGGGTATTGTTCTAGGTGAGAGGAATGCAACAGTGACCAAAAAAGTTCCTGTTCCCATAAAATTATATTGTAATAGGAGAAACAGATATAGACAAATACATGCTATGTTAAAAAAAATACATATGCTATTTAAAATTAGAAAAGTGTTGTGAAGCTATTTGAATGAAAATTAAACCTGCAAGAAGGAGCAGGCCTTGCAGATAGATGCGGTTGAGGAAAGACCAGCTTTATGTGGAAGGGAGGAATAAATGCATGGGCTCTGAATCAGAAGCATGCGACAAGGAAGCTAATATGTTTGAAGACAGTGAGCTAGTAGGAGACTGGCAGAAGACGTAGCTAGAAAGCTGGCAGCGGCATTGATCATGGAGGAGTGTGTAAGCCACGTAAGAATTTGGGTGAGGTGTATTAGGAATGTGAGACAAACTGTCTACATACTTATGTTATTTATTAAGGTCTATAAATTAGCTCATTTAAGTATTATCAAAACTCATTTATTCTCATAGAATCACAGACTATTAAATATGAAAAGGACATTCACATTATCCATTTTGGCTGTAAATCTCATACTTGATTCTCTCATACAATGTCAAAACAACAGCAACCACAATAATGACTTAAGTGTTTAGTGAGTGCTTACATGTTAATTATTGTACAAACAATGTTATACACTCTTTTCATTTTAGTGTCAGAAACAGATGATAAAAATAAGTCTCACAGAATCAAAGTGGCATCACTTCCAGAGAACCATCCAGCTCTGCTTGAATAATGCCAAAGTGGGGAAACTTACCATGTTAGGACAAGGTTGACAATGAGCATATGTGATTTTTCTTTGTGCTGATATGAGTCATTTTGCTTTCTGTCTTTCTCATCTACCCCTCCTTTATTTTGTTTTGTAAACTTCTTTTAAGTGTGTGTGTGTGTGTGTGTGTGTGTGTGTGTGTGCATTTTCTTCCCCAAATAGGTGTGACTAGCATGGTCACTAGGGTAGTTTGAGTAGGAAGAGGATTTCCACAATGAAATTAGGGAGACTGACAATATCATAAAAGCCCTCACAAGGTCAATTTTAAATGTTCCAAGGTTAAGTGTCAATTGCTAAGTCGTAAGCTCAGAAACCTCAGGACATGCCTTGTTTAATCAGAGGCAGACTTATATTAGCCAAGGTCATAAGTACTGAAGTACAAGATCAGTAAATCCATTTATTATTGTGGAATAAGAATTATGAATGCTAAAGAGACTGGAAACTTGAGCTCTTCATCCAATGTGTTATTGTCCTGTGAGTATACAAAATATAAATGTAGAGTATAATGAGAAGATTGCATGGAACCAGAACAAAATAGTTAGATCATTTAAATTTCTACTGATACCAAGCTAAGACTCTTGCTATCAATAATACATGTAGGATGATGAGTCCTTAGGCTGACCAGCCCACCAGACAGTGCTCAGATGAGCCCTGTGAATATTTCCCAAGTGTTTCTTCGTTGTTCATGGTTTTGTGGTTGAATTACCTTCCTTATTTTTTTAAATGTAGCACAACAATAAACAGAGATCCCGTATGGACCATTTCTTACATGGTAATGCTTTGCAGATACCACAGTCTAGCAAGAGTAATTAAAAAACAATTCTAGCCTTTACTTGTAGCTTTCAGTGAACATTAATGAGGATCCAATTCTTAACCCACAGCAGGAATGCACAAATGAAATTCCTCTTCAACTGCACTTCAATTCCCTCACAAACTGCAGGTGCTTTGAGCCTCCCATTATGTAATTACTTTCAGCTCTCTCCATGAAAAACCCCAAGATATCCTGCCTGTAAGGAATTTATGCTTTCCTCCTTCCCTAGCCTTCTGCTGGACCCCCACTCCCTGATGGTGGCTATTTACATTTATAGTACCACTCATCAGCTATGTTAAGTTGCTGTTAGAGGGTTGGAAGGCCTGGCAGCCACCATGTCTGAGTCTCCCTCTATCTGCAACAGTAAAGTTCACAGAGTGCCTTGGGAATGCATTTCTTCTCACTCTCAGCCTGATTTTTCTCAGGTGAAATTCTAATAGGGAATTCTCAAAGATGAGTTCTGATCAATAAAATTCTCCATCTTGTTATATCTATATATAGTATCACAATAAGATACCTGAGGATCAGGTCAAGGTCTCTTCAAGGTGACCTTGTTCATCTCTTCTCTGAACCATTATCAGGAGATAATATAATCCCAATATCTAAGGAAGATATTATTTTGTTCATGTTCAAGTTATTGAGCAACATTTTACAATAGCTCCTGGACCTTAGTACTTCATGATTATCCAGAGTTCGTTGATATTTTCACAACATCCATGTCCTTTTCTTGCTCAGGGTCCACCTTAGTTGTATCTTCATTAAAGTAGCAAAAAGAGTAACTTTAATTCATAACTGCCTGAAATATTTGTTGAAAGAACTGAGGTAGCCTGTAAGTGAGTTCTATAACCTTTTATTTAGATCCTATCTAGTCACCTATCGACATGCTTTTGGAAAAAAGCAAATCATACCAGTTTGGTATCATGCAACAGGATACTGAGAGACCACATACACTCTATAGGCAATGATTCACACATTGGAACTATTTTCACGGAAAATACTTAATGTATCAAGATTTTTGTAGAAATTATGTCAAAGTATGGTGTTTGGAATTATTTTAAAATGTTATTTGACCTCACCATTGAGGAGTTCTGGGTTTCTGATCTCTCTTCTCACCCAGTTCATACATAATGTCACATTATTTAAGTCTTCAACCTACTTTTTATGATATCAATATCAAACCGCTTTGACTAATACATCTTAGAGCACATTTTCTGTTGTTTTTCTCTCCTTTCTTATTTCTGACCTTGGACTTCATCTTCCTTTAATCACCTGCTATTGCTAAATGGTACTTAATACAAAGCACTATTTTACCAGCTTTATATTTTTATCTCCCACTTCAGTGATTTGTCAAATGCTACCTCTGTTTATGCTGTCTTTCTCCCACCCTTTGTGTATATGGATCTAGCTTAGCCTCCAGAAACCTTGAACTCTGTATAAAACTCTATGGCCCATCACCCACCAAATTATGCCTAGTAACACCAAGGGGATATAAAAGGAAACTTTAAATAAAAGTACATTTTGTTTATGTAAATAAGAACATTTTTACCTGGTAAATTGTGTACACAATTGGACATTTAGCCCGCTCATAACTAAGAAAAAAAGAGTTATTGTTTGTGGCCCACAGAATGAAATAAAAATCATGCCTACTACATTAAGCTTCCAAAGTTCTTTTATCCATACGCCTTTAACTGGTTGTAGTTCCAGTGGAACCTCAGAATTTGTAGAGTAATCAGAGATCATCTTGTCAAATTCTTTGCTTATGTATAAAGTTCCACTTAAAAATTCCCAACAAACAAATGTCTATCTTTTTCTAGACCCTTCTCATGTAGTTTTGATATCTGAAGAGCCAATTTTACACTCAGGAAAATCGTAATCACATTAATATAGATATTAATTTAAAAGAATGGTTGCTGGGAAAGCAATAGTTTTCATCACACATAATTCCCACAAACTAATACACATTATTCTTATTGTACAATGTAGGCATCAGAGAGGTTGGAGATAAATTTCATTAGTCTGAACATGAAATATGAGTCTTAGGAAAGGTAAGATAGCATTCATTATTTAAAACCAGTAGCCTCAGACAATACCCCAAACTGCCTATTACATAGGTAGCTGAAAATACCAGTTTATATGAGTAATCGATATTTTTGCCATTAGCTCTAATTGTGATCCAAATTGGCCTGTCAGTTCTAAACCCTGAATTGCTATCCTAACATCATGGAATTCTTTGGCAAACTAGAAATAACCAGATATGATTATTATTTTCCCAAATAAAAGGGTTTCAAATACTGGAGTAATGGATTTCAGCTAAAAAGATAAGAGTACAACTGTCAAAGACGGAGTATGACAATTTTATGACTGAGATGCTCCTATACACACACACATACAGATGCACGTGCACACACACAATTTCCCCACAGTTAAAAATATTACGTCAAAGCCAGCTTTGGCACTACAAAAGTTCAATTTGAAGAGCACATGGGCAAGGGAGAAGTTGCTTTAACAATCTGAGCTTGCTTTCTCAGAGAAATGGGGCCGTGGTTAAGGCTCCGACTTCTCTTCCTTGGGAAAGGGCCTGCTTCCCAACTTCTAAATGGCTGTTTGAATCCTGGGGTATTGGTACGGAGGCCCATGATCCAGCTGCTGTATGGTCTCTGGGCTGTCTTGCAGAGAAATTATGACCTACAACATCAGAGGAATGATGTGAACTCAACTCAAGATTTGCATAAACTGAACATTAGCAAGTCCTAATATTTAAAGTGGGATAACTAAGTAAAAACTCTCTCCAAGCTGTCTGACAGCCTTATGAATATGCAGATAGGAAACCAAAGACTGACTTCCAGTTGTCTGTAGTAAATACATCCGCCGAAATGTGCAGCCAAAGCGGGGGATTTAAGTCTACACAGTGTTTTCTTCTAAGTACAACACTTAGAGGCAAGTTTTATTATAATGCACAGAATCTATTGAGCATTCAAATCAGTTGATAGCATTTTAAAATCACAGTTATTTTGGCATTTCTTATTGAAAGCAATAGAAGAGCATCCAGAAGTAATAAATTTGCTTGTGAAAAGCAGCCTCGCTCGTGGTGGTTGTACATTGTAACTAGGACAAAATCATGCAATAAATTTACAGATGTATTGCCTTTATTGTTAGCAATGGCCAGCTTTTTCCTGTTTATTTTAAGCATGTTTACACATAGAATTGCTTATGTTTTAATCATTACTGCATGGGCAACTTTAACCAAACTATTTCTGCTACAAGACAAGGCTCCGGCTATTTTAATGGATGACATGCCTTCACAAACCTTGGATTTGCAGCAGGTACTTAGTTCAAAAATGTTTTGACATATTCCAGGAAATCATTAGTTTTAAATGCATAATTCTGTCTGAATAACTCTCTCAATTGCTCTCTACTCCCTAAGTGTGTGTGGTGAATGGCAGGGAAGAGGTGTCTCAGTTACTCCTGACAAAGTAGATTGGACATTTATTTAAAATATGTGTTTTTTATTTATTAATGGTGGATGGGAAGCTCATTCTAAGGTGTCCTTAGTCTCCTGTTTAATAAGTTTGACTATCATATCTATAATCATCTTTCTGTTCAGGAGGCATTTAATTCCCTATCTTCTCACTTAATGCTGGGATAGCTAAGTAATTATACTTTATTTGTTCTACAATTTGAGTAAACCATGTGGAATTTTCCTTCCTCTATATTTAAAACATGGAACAAAATTGAAGATTTAATATGAAACAAAGGAAGAAATCTGTTTCTAAGGGGATAAAACAAGAATAGAGGTTTCACATATTTTTAGTTATAGGAAAGAGTGAGTACTTAGGCAGTTTAGCACTGTGTTTCTACAAGAGAAAAGAAAAAAATAATAAAGTGAAGAGATGCTTGAATTCATAGGAGCCCTTGTGGCTTGCATAGTTGAGGCCAGTCTTGTTTTATAGTGATTTAATTCCAGAAGTGAGGACATTGTAGAATGCAGCCAGGGGACAGAGCTTACAAGACAGTCTGTAATCATTTCCTTGATGGAAATTTAAAAGTTCTCTCTTCCCACTCTTCAACTTTCATCTCTGTATCTTTTTCCTTTCCAGGATGCAGCAACATTGGTAACAACTTAAGCAAGTAACAGAATGGTAGCTCAGTGTGAGCAAAAAATAAATGGGAGTCCAGAGGGGAAAACATTTCCCTAACTGGGTACTCCAATCTTTCATTGCTGGCTTGAGAAATAATCTTTGATTGCATCTCCAAGGCTACAGAAGTCGCCAACTGTGCTTAGTACATTGTTCTGCTGCCTGGTAATTAGCCACATCTTAGCCAAGGATGATTAACCTGGATTATCACTCCTCTTCATCAAGAACTGTGCTCTTGTCCTCAGCTTTCTCTACTCAACTCCCAGCCTAAGCCATTCATTGTTGGTTTTATTACCCTATCCTGCCACTCAAGATGGAAGCCTTAAGAAGCTTCCTTTGTGCTCACCTCTTGCTCACTCCACCCTACCTGCATATTTCATATCCTATTGATTCTGCTTCCTAAACATTCTTGAATATGTTTCAGTTTCTCGATGTTGCCCCCTCTTTCTCTCTAAACCTCCATACACACTTTTTCCTCCTCTTGGAGCCATCACTTCATCCCTGTACCGTATGTCTCCTATATACCTCCCCACACAAACTCCTCACATGCTTTCACATTCAGGCAAACCTCTTCTTCCTTCAGACCCAAGTTTAAGATGACTCTCACAACAGGAAGTGCAGAGGTCAAGTCGGGAGCTAGACTAACTGGCTCCATAGTTTGCACCTTCACTTATTAGCTATGTGTCCTGTAACACAGCTTTGACATTTCTTTGCCTTAATTTCCTTCTGTTCAAAATGGGGATAATAAGAACAGCAACATTAATGAATTGTTATGAATGTTAATGAGCCTGTTCCTTCCTACTCAATAAGTGATCCCCAGAACAGTACCAGTGGTACCAGCTGGAAGCTTATGGAGATGCAGAATGAAGGATCTACCCATATATTTGCTGTACCAGAATCTGCATTTAAACAAGATTCTCAGGTGATACATACACATGTTAATTTGTGTGTGTGTGTGTGTGTGTATTTTTTTAGTAGAGACAGGGTTTCACCATGTTAGCCAGGATGGTCTCCATCTCCTGACCTCGTGATCCGCTTATCTTGGCCTCCCAAAGTGCTGGGATTACAGGCATGAGCCACCGCACCTGGCCTACACATGTTAAAGTTGAAAGAGGAGTGAACTAATGAATATGAGGAGTTTAGTGCAAAGCCTGGTGTAATTTAATATAAGTGATTATCATTATCATTTTCATTATTTTTATTCCCAGTTCCTAACCTATCCTATGGTTCCCCCCACCTTTTTTTTTTCTTTCTTTCTTTCTTTTTTTTTTTTTTTGAGTCAGACTCTTGCTCTATCACCCAGGCTGGAGTGCAGCCGCTGATCGCGGCTCACTGCAACCTCCATCTCCTGGTCTCAAGCGATTCTCTTGCCTCAGTCTCCCAAATAGCTGGGACTACAGGTGCCCAGATAATTTTTGTATTTTTAGTAGAGACGGGGTTTCGCCATGTTGGCCAGGCTTGTCTCAAACTCCTGACCTCAAGTGATCCGTCCGCCTTGGCCTATCAAAGTGTTAGGATTACAGGCATGAGCCACTATGCCTGGCCCGATGTTTCCTATTGTATTCTTTTATCAGTCCTGTACTTGTAGTTTTATTATATGCATTACATACTACAGTTAATGTTCATAAAATGTTTCTGCTGTTAGGCTATATGCTCTGTGTCAGTGTTCGTCTTTTGACTGTCATATTTCTAGAACCTCGAGTAGGGACTGGTAAATACAAAGTGCTCAAGAAATCTTAGCCAAGTAAGTAAGTCCCACATTTGGATTCTTCTGTACTCAATGATGGGTCCTTATCCAAGTTAACTTTTTTTTTTTTTGGCATAGGCTATGTAAATATCTGCGTAGCCAGGGTTTTTGCTTTAAGTTTCTGTCTACTTCAGTATATTCTGGTTAGTTCCATTCATGAAGGGATAGAAAATTAGACATTTTTTCCTCCTGGTTAGACACCTGAGCATCATAGTCCCATGAACATCAGCAATGCTAGAAGACAGGAGAAGTATCTTACACAACAGAGGCAAGTTATGTTGCTAGAAGGAAATGAGAGAAATCTACCCTTTGACCTTACCTACATGACTGATAAGCCTACTCTATGGGCTATGGACTGAGTTCTAAAGAGTAGATGACAATAGGAGCAGGCATGCTGGGCAGAGACTGCTGAGACAAAGAAAGGAGTGCATCTAAGGAAAGTATGCCTGATGCTGCCAGCACAGAGTCTAGCAGAGTGAAAGGTCTGCTGAAAATGTTCATCGTGATTCTGGGGACCTAGAAGGCTTCAGGCTGCACCTGCTCCTGATAGTTCTCTAGGCTTTCTAACTGCTCAAGCAGCTAAATTAGAAGCGATGACCAAGAGATGGTGGGCAGCAAACTCACTATCACCAAGCATGATCAGCCTTGTAGGATGGTAACTCCACCTCCCACCAGGGTTTTCTGTAGAATGTGAGGAGGAGGAGAAAGGGTGAGGGAAAGTAAGCCACACACTCATCTGCCAACAGGGGCTCAGGGCTGGATGCTCCTTCTGAGTTCCTTGAACTGGCAGTGACGAAGGCTAATAGGATATAAATAGGATTGAATATTTACCCTCAAAGTAGGTGTCATTGAAATGGATTGCAACACTAATCACCAGATGAACTAGTTGTCTTAATGAATGCCTATTATTATAGGCAGCACTAAGATTACTTTCTACTGTTTCCTCCCTCTATCCGATACTTTTTGCCCTAGATTGTGGAAGAGTAGGGAATTAACAAAAGTGATGACAATTATTTTTAAAAATCAGAAGTATCTCTTGTTTGTACCTCTCGCTGTTGGGGATCTTCAATTCAATCTATAATAAAATTATGAAAGGAAGTGCATGGAAGATCAGTTCCTTTTCCTAATTTAATCTAACACCTTTCTGCTGCCTTCTGACTGTTGGAAATAGATTAGATTTTCATAATGCATGGCATTTATAGTCATTGTAGGGGAAGGTTTGGGGGATCTCTTCTCTAATATTTTTATCAGAAGGTGATTTAATTCTTCATGAGTCTTGATATATCTTTGATTTCTACTTTCCCTCCCCCATAAAACTGATGGACTAGTACTGTATCGTAATCACAATCCATTATATTAATAACTCTTTCATCTGAAGCGCTACCCTAGTCATCACTACATTTAATCCTCACAACCTCTCTTTAGGACTGTTATTTCATTTCCACTTTCTTAAAGGAAATTGGGCCTCAGAAGGTTCTATAAAGTTTCCCCAGCTAGTCTGTCCAAGAAAACTAGAAACCAGTTTTGGGCACTTGGGGAAATAATGACCTGTAGATAATACTGAAAATTGAAATGCAACTGTGACTGACATGATGTCTGGGAATGCCGTGTGTATACAAGGGAACAGGTTCTCCAGACTCCTTGCATCATTTAGGGCCATGAACTTGATGGCACCAGGGGAATGTGGAGAAACTGATGATACCACATGAAGTCTACACCAAATATCATCCTTGAGAGTCTTTAGTATTTTTTAATTTTTAATTTTTTTTCTCACCAACAAATCATGCACAGAATTCAGAGGAGATTTCCAAGGCCCTGGAGGATTGAGAGTACACAAAAAAGAAGGCAACCTGGACTCTTGATTTCCTGTTTAAAGAAGAGCTTCTCAGGAGATCCCCTTGACCACACACATATTCACTGGAGTATGAGTGAGTCAGGAGATATGTATATAAATATATATATATGTGTGTGTGTGTATATATATTTTATTAAACCACTGAGATTTTAGGGTTATTTATTACAGAAGTCAGAAAACTTATGGTGAATACAGATATCGAACCCAAAGTAATTATATCTATGAATTACTCTCACAGGGGAGAATTCTAGTTTTCTCCCTTGTTTAAATTGTTAGTCCTTGATTTATTGAAATGCCTTTCCTACAATATAGAATGAGATAATGAACTCTGAACGATAATTTATTGAGTCCAAATCGTGCCTGTGATTTTTTTTTTCCTCATTCAAAAAATCCGTTTGAGTAAAGGGCAACAGAAAAACACTTCTTTGGTTGCAGGAAGAAGTACATAATTTAGTTGTACTTAAGTAGGGAGGTGAATCTAGGGTTTTTTTTCCAAGCCTGGAAAATAGAACAGAAATTTAACAGGAAGGTATGGCACTGATATATGAGTTATAAATACAAAAGGCAGAAATTAATTATGTCTGAGATGTTCCTGGAAAGCTGTTAATCCATTGTTTTTCACTCGTTGTCAGAGCAACCACTAGAGATGAGTGGACTGTCAGTAATAATCAGAGTCAGGTCATTAACTCTTAAAAGTGACAAATGTAAAATCTCCAAATTGAAAGAAAGGAAAAAAAGAAAAAACTCTTAGGTGCTGAGGCCTCAGGTCTCAGTGACAGAAGGCAGCTGGCAACGTGTTATTTGATGTAAGCCCAGGTCACTTCTTTTTTCTCAGGAGCCATGCTGGACAAGAACTGTATTGTAAATTTGATGTCCCACCTGCCATGGAAGTTGAGTTGTGGTCTTATGATCATGAAAACTAGCATTAATAGCTTCATTAAAAATAAACATGTCTGGCCGGGCGCAGTGGCTCACACCTGTAATCCCAGCACTTTTGGAGGCCGAGGTGGGCAGATCATTTGAGATCAAGAGTTAGAGACCAGCCTGGTCAGCATGGTGAAACCACGTCTCTACTAAAAATACAAAAAAATTAGACTGGCGTGGTGGTGCATGCCTGTAATCTCAGCTACTCAGAAGGCTGAGGCAGGAGAATCACTTGACTAGGGAAGCAGAGGTTGCAGTGAGTCGAGATGGCGCACTGCACTCCAGCTTGGGCGACAGAGCGAGACTCCCTCTCAAAAACAAAGAGAAAGAAACAAAAATAATAAATATGTCTAACCAGACCCTAAAGTTCTTTTTTTTCAATTATGATTTTTAAAGCTAAAGGATTTTAGTAGAATAGCCAATGAGAAACAAGGCCAAAATGGAGAGCAGATAGAGGAACAGAGGAAACACAGGGGGAAAAGCAAAGCTTTTAGGAGAAAGGGGTGTTCAAAAATCTAGTGCAATAGAGTGCTGCAGTCCAAGAGAAGAAAGAAAGAGGGCAGTATTGCAGGAACAGATAAAACAGATGGAAGCGGACTTACAGAAGATATTCAGCCACATTCTTGTTAGAAAATACTATTAAGTAACATAGATTTAAAGAAAATTTACTGAAAAGATCTGAGTACTATCACTTTAAACTTATATAAAAACATTGATAAAAAGAATTTTCACAATGTCATGTAATGCAGTGTGGTGATTACATTCATGACAATTAGACTACAAAGGTATTATATGTATTAGATAATAGCTATAATTAATATATTATATAAAGTATATGTTATATATCATACAGTATGTTTTATATATAGCATAGCTATACCTATAATAAGCAAGCCTATAATATACAATACCTATATTTTTATAATAGCTATAATATATTTATAATATATAATATAATATGTGTGCATTGTACAGATTTGATATATTGATAATGTCAATATGTCAAATATATTTTATATGCAATATATAATAATACATTGATCTAATTATACAATAGGTATAACATTATATTATTACATATTAATATATGATATGTATGATATATTATAATGTATATGTATAATTATATAATACATAATGTATTTATTTATTAATATTATACATGATATACATAATTACATTATGTATTATATTATACATAATATAATAGATATAATAATATGTTATACGTAAGATAATAGGTAGAATAATATAACTATTGTATAATTAGATCATTATAATTATATATAACATAAAATATATAATATATGTGTATTTAACATATTTTGTATATTTTATAATGTATAATACATGCAATATATATTTTAATACATACTCTAAGTAGATATAAATCTATATAGGTATACTATATATTGTATATATAAAATACATACAATGTTTATGTTATATATGTTAAATACTATAGGCCGTGTGTATATAATTTATAACACCTATAATATATATAAAACAAGTGAGTACCCTGGGTTTGGTGAGTTTAATTTCTCACCAAATTCACACACCAATCTATAGAATTTGGATTCTAACTTAGATATATAACTCTAAATTTGATAGTCTGTCTACCATAACATTCTACAAAGAGAGTTGGCCGAGTTTACCTTCCGTTATTCGGTTATTGAAACTACTGGTTTTTAGTTTAATTTTCTGTTAGAGCCCTGAGGCAAGTGGCGCCGAACTTCAAGAATGAACATTTTCACTATTATAAATGCCTAGAGTTATTTCACCCTAACAGTAACCTGGGAACAAAGTCAGCTTCTTTTGCCTTAGTTCAGTGTCTCTGAAGTTTGCTTAGCACTAGATCACCTGCGAAATTGATCCTGCATTATCAGTACCAGTGCTATTCCCATAAACCCCATGAAAGGGATCTGGGAATGTAGATATTAAACAAACACACCAGGTGATTTTTGTGATCAAGGAGCTTTAAGAAATATTTATACCAATCAAACCCTTGCCCTTCTGAGAATCTACAAATGTTCAAGAACAATTCATAGATAATATGTTTTTAATTGTATTCTAATTAAGACTGGGATTTCTAACTTGAAATGACTAGAGATTAAAACATTTTTTATTTCATGAGATGAATCAGAAATTAAGACCCCTTAGAAAAATATAAAATTCATATACAACCTACAATTCTCTTTATTAACAATGTTTTATGATGCTCACCTTCAATCTCTCTCTCTTTTTACTTTTTATTTTTTATTAAGAGATGTTAGCATCTTTTAACATCTTTACTTTCACTTGAATCTCATTTCTCCTTGTATGTTCTTCAAATGAAACAGAAGTACCCTGAGGTCTCAGACTAAATTCACTTTGTATGAACAAAGCTTCACCTGTCTTGACTGCTTACTTAATATGATAATTTATTTTAAGAATGTTAATATTGATCTTTTAATAAAGTGCATCATGAGGAATGTTTCTCTTTGGCACAAAGCATGAACTGGAGTGGTTAGGACTATTATTTGTGCTAAGTGTCATGATTGCTATACTGCATGTAGCCCCCTGACTCTGAGGTCGCCATGGCAGTGCCACATCTCTTCTACAGTTTCGGAATACCTAGAAAATATTTGAAGTACTGTCTCCAACAATCTGACCTGGTCATGTTGTTAAAAATCTGTGTATATTTTTTTCGTTTTCTATGGATAGGGGATAAAGCAGCATGGACTTGGATTATTTGTTCTATTTTAACCATTTCATGGAGGTCCACTTGAACTGGAAATTCTCACTAAACATTGCCCATAGGTGCTTGGAAACTGGATTTCAGCAAAACAACATAAAATATAACTTCAACCCTTCTAATATTAAATGTTGAAAGAAATATGAGCTATATCTACATTTAAGACAGATTAATCAAAATGAATAAGGTAATGATTTGCCCAATTTTTTATGAACTCGGGAGTGAGGCCGGTTGTAGTGTAGTAGGTTAAATGGAGGAATAAATGTTTGCAATCAGAGATCATCAGAAGCAACTCCTACCACCACAGTTAAAAACAATCACAAATAGGGTGGGTTTGCTGAGCGCTTTCCTGATGCATTGTTTACTGTCATACATTTTTATGATTACCATAGACTTGATGAATTTGTATTTGACAATCATTTGTATTCATTCATTTTCCAACCCACTTATTCCAGTTTAGGGTAGCAGTTAGCCTGAGCCCATATTGGCAGTTCAGGGAACCAGGCGGGAACTGGCTGGGGACAGGATACCATCCCATCATAGGATGCATCCACACACACCCACACACTCACTCAGACTGGAACATGTAGATGCGCCCATTTACCTCATGCACACAGCTTTGGAATGTGTGAGGAAATCTGAGTACCCGGAGAAAACTCACACAGACATGAGAAGGTGCAAACTCTACACAGGTAACGGCCCTGAATAAAAATCAACTCTTTTTTCATCAACCTTATAAGGAAACAACGTTGAACATGTTTTTTTGAGGATCTGCTGTACAGTCAACTGCATACTTCACTATGTATAATTTGGTAAGATTTGACATATTTGTATTTATAAAATCGTTAACCACAATCAAGGTAACACACATTTCCATCACCCCTAAATGTTTCCTTATGCCTTTTATAATCTACTATTTCCTCCACCTCCATTTCTAAAAAAACGCTAATCTGCTTTCTTTCACTATAAACTGGTTTGCATTTTATAGAATTATTCATTGTTTCTTTTTTTTTTTTTCTTGCATCTTCTTTCATTTAGGATAATAATTTTAAGAGTAATCCAAGGTGTCAGCTGGCCCGGATTCTTATGTGGAGCTCTGGGGGATAATCCACTTCCATGCTTATTAAGGTTGGCAGAATTAGGTTCCACCCAACCATAGGGCGGAGATTCCCTTGTCTGTTAGAGGGGCATTGTTCTCAGGTTCTGAAGACTATTCACATTCCTTGCCTCATAAACCACTTGATCCAGACTCAAAACCAGCAATGGAATGAGAAGTCAAATCTCTCTGACCTCATCCACCCTGCCTCTCCCTCTGCACTTCTGTTATGTTTGCGGCCAAAGAAAGTTTTCGGAGTTTTTTTGTTTTGTTTTGTTTTGTGTTTTTGAGACAGAGCCTCGCTCTGTCACCCAGGCTGGAGTGCAGTGGCGCGATCTCGGTTCACTACAACCTCTGCCTCCCGGGTTCAAACAATTCTTCTGCCTCAGCCTCTTGAGTTGCTGGGACAACAGGCACACGCTGCCATGCCCAGCTAATTTTTTGTATTTTAGTAGAGACGGGGTCTCACCACGTTGCCCAGACTAGTCAAGTTCTCGGTTTCTAAAGACTCATGTGATTAGGCTGGATCCATCCAGATAATCCAGGATAGTCTGTTTATCTTACAGTTTGTAACATTAGTATGAAATCCCTTTGTCAATGCTAGGTAGAATTCACAAGTTCCAAGGGATGGGGGTAAATATTTTGGGGAGGCCATTCTTCTGCCTATCACATCTTCCTTCAGCTGTTTCAGTCACAACCAAATTCTCATGTTCATTAGACTGGATCTACCCTAATAAAGTCGAAATCTCTCCCTCCTTCTCCTTGGAAATTCCATTGTGCCATCTGGTTTCTTTGGTGAGATATTATCAATAGGCTCCATTGACTCGAAATTTCCCTGAATGACTTCTACATTCTCTTGCCTTAAATGAATATGGCTATCACCTGAGTAAACTGCTGCTTCTGCTATGTTCTTGAAGGAGTCAATTTATTTTTGCCCATACAGAAGCACCCCTGGCCAAAATGTAATGTCAGGCTACCTAGCTCCATATTGCCAATTACAAGCCACTTTCCCTCCCTTTCTCCCTCTTACGGAATTTGAAGCCTATTATATAAACCACACATCCATTTTCTCCGTTTTTAAAATAATCTACCATTTTCTTGATCACTTTTCTTCAGTCATTGAAGATATCAGCACCTGAATTACGATAATCTCTTCATTATTATTTCTAACACAAAAATTAGATATCCACACAGATAAACCAACCAACATATTGGACTTTCAGTCTTGAACTCCTTTCTCTTCATGATCTCATCACACACCCTCTTTCAACTCTTTGACTCACAAATTGTATGCTTTTGTTCTTTTTCCTTTTCCTTTTTCTTTCTTTTTTAAGACACAGTCTCATTCTTTTGCCCAGGCTGGAGTGAAGTACTGCAATCTCGGCTCACTGCAACCTCTGCCTCTGGGGCTCAGGCGATTCTCCTGCCTCAGCCCTCTGAGTAGTTGAGGTAACAGGTGCCCACCACCATTCCTAGCAAATTTTTTTTGTAATTTTGGTGGTGACAGGGGATTTCCATGTTGGCTAGACTGGTCTTGAACTCCTGACCTTAGGTGATCTGCCTACCTCAGCCTTCCAAAGTGCTGGGATTACAGGCATGAGCCATCAGGCCTGACCCCAAACTGTATGCTTTTTAAGTAAGCAATAACTATACTATGCTCAATGTCAAGCATCCCTCTTCTTAACCACCAGCTCTTATCTCTCCATTTTACTCCTTGTGTTATCCCAGTCCACTGATACATTGACCCTGATGACATCTATAATGCATGAGCCCCTCTTCTGTTCAACTGATTATCACCCTTCTCATGCTCTCAGTCCCCCTTTTTCTTTACCTAGCTTCTATGTTCTATTATCCCTTACATGTGCCCTCACCATTGTAACTCCACTTTTCACCATGGTGTTCATCTAGTAAAATTCTAGTCATGGTTCAATCTATCTATTCTCAGCCTATACTTGAAGCAGAGAAAAATTTTGCAAGAGAACTGATACTTGTTCCTGATTTAATTTTCAACAAAATTTAAGAGTGATCTCAGTGCTCCCAAGCAATTAAATGCATTTTTGTATTCAGTTCATTCTCTCAATCACCGAAGTGACTGCATCTCATCTCTCCCTAAAATTCAACAATCTCTCCTCTTCCTCAATCTAAGTACCCACAATGATTTTTGTTTTACTGAGAAAATAGAAGCATGTAGAAGAAAACGTTTACATAAGCCTCCTAAGAAATCTACCAAAATACATTCTTCTGTACCAAAAATTTTGTTTTCCATCATGTTATAATGTATAAACTATTCTTGCTTTAATCTAGGTCTAACATCTTTCCCTTTCTTGAATCTACTCACATGTTATAAAGGTCCAAGTTTTTTGCAGTTATATTCTTTCTTTTGTTCATCATTATTTTTTTCTGTCCGTCTCTACTGGATAATTCTCATCAGTACATCAACATACCACTGTACATTTAAACATATGTGTTCCTCTTTAAACCATATTTAACTGCTTCATTTTACTATTCCTCATTACAGTGAAATTTCTCAAAAGAGTTGTTCGCATCTGCTGTTTCTAATTTATTCTCTTTCATTATAACTTGAAACCTCCTAATCAGGTTTTGGGCCCTGACATCACCCCCAAAACCAGCATCAATAAAGTCGTAAGTTATACAGGCACTGAAAAATTTAAAATTTATAATTTTGAAGTTTACATCTTGGTTAGTCTGTGTCATTTGACGTAGGTGTTCAGCTTATGCTTCCAGAAAAATGTACACACCTTCGCCTCTGGAACATTGTATGCTTCCTGAAAAATGTCCACACCTTCGCCCCTGGAACATCTCTTGTGTCTCCTAATTCGCAAGCACGTCATTCTCAGACTTATTGGACAACCTTCCTCTTCATCTTAACCTCTAAATGTTTGAGTGTCCCAGGGTTCACTTCTCAGCTCTCTTTATTTCTCTGTCTACATTCATTTATTAAGTGATCTCACTCAGCCTGATGGTCGTAAGTATCCATCTGCCTGAGGATGATTCAAAAGTGTATATTTCTATCCGTCCCGCTTCTCTGAACTCAATGTTCTTTTGTACAAGCACCTATTCAACAATTCCACTTGGAAGTAAAATAAACAACTTAAATTGTTCAGGTCTAAAAATGAACTTTTGTTTCCCCTAGCTTGTACACATTACTTCCTTCTCAATTTCCATAACAACAAACGCTACTTTTATTCCTTCAGATGCTCAGACACAAGTCTTTGAATTATTTATTTTTGAGAACCCCTGTGGTGTGAGTCTCACAGTGTGAAAAGAAGGAATTAGCTATAGTACCCATATTACTAAATGTTTTTGCATTCTTCAGTCTTCTTTAACCCAAGTCAATTCTGAACATGTTTTAGATTAGACTTCTTAAGCCACAATCTTCAGAAATACCGAGAGAAGGAAACCTCAGATTTTAAAATACTCATTCAAGGCCTTCTATCACCTTACTCCAATCTTCCCTGTGAATTTCATCTCCTACCACCACATTTTATGAACCTTCTATTTCTACCAAATATTCGCACATGCATTCTTTCAACTCTTTTGATATTCTGCCCTGTTCATTTTCTTTTCTCCCTTACAATGCCATCTTTTGAAATCTCTACCAATAATACTCTTAGTTTTTCTTATAAATATATGCTTTAAGTCCCAGCTACTACCGTTTATTCTCTATTAAAACTCTTCAGATGTCTTCTGGTTTCCAAAGAAAGTAATTTTCTTCCTCTGAGCTTCTCCAAAAGTTCATTCTGCATAATATTCATAAAGTGCATAATGTATTATATCCCCTATATACATATTTAGATTTTTTAATTAAAATTGCCTAAATACTTGCTGGTGAAATTGTGACTAACAATTCTCTGAATTTCTTGTAGTGCCTAGCGCAATACATTTACATCTATTTAATAACAAATAAATGCTTTGAAAATTTGAATTGGTCTTAGGTATCAATTCAATCTCTAAAAAATAAGATTTTACTCTCATAAATAGTACAATTATTCTAAGGTTGAGGATAACAAAGAATATTACCTAGAGTGCAGTCAGAACAAACAAACCACACAGATTATTTTAGCAGAGATAATTTAAAATAAAGAATTGTTGGGGCGAGCATGGAGGCTCATGCCTGTAATCCCAACACTTTGGGAGGCCGAGGCTAGCAAATCACTTGAACCCAGGAGTTCGAGACCAGCCTGGGCAACATAGGGAGGTCCCATTTCTACAGAAAATTAGCCAGGATGATGGCACATGCCTGTAGCTCCAGTTACTTCAGAGGCTAAGGTGGCGAGGGATCGTTGGAGCCCTGGAGGTGAAGGTTGCAGTGAGCAGTGATTTTGCCACCGCACTCCAGCCTAGGTGATGGAGCGAGATGCAGTCTCAAAAAATAAAAAAAATAAAAAAATAAAAAGTTGAGTAGTTATTAGAAATCTGAAAATTCAAAGGAGTACACTAAGCTATCACACAATTATCAATTGCAGGAAACAGGTACAATCTTTAGTACTAGAGCACTAGAGTAAAGGGGGAGAGATTAAGATTATTAAAATTATTAGACATTTGGCAGAAGATTTCTTGAAGGAGTAGGCATTGCTCAGTGGGTGCCGGTGTCTCTTAGCTCATTAAAAAGCCACATGGTGCTGGGCAATAGACCTACTGAAGGCACCTTCATCTGGCTGCTACTGACTTGTGTGAGGGGCCTAGATGAAGCTGGTGCTACAAGTATTGTGAAAAACTGCAAACTAGAATTAATTGCTGCTACAAACAATTATCCTGCTGGAGGGAAGAAGTATTGCCGAAATGACACTAGTTAAAAACTGAAGGCCAAAAAAAGAGGAAAAGGTAATGAATGGGAAGGAGTGTATTTTCCCTCCTCCTGCTTTTGAGTTTCTTTCTAGTGTTGCTTATTGGCAGGGCCTGAAGAGAGCAGATGCAAAAACTGAAATGTGGTTGGCAGAGTCCTGGCCCCAGAATTACAAAGCAGAATATAGAAGAGTGAGTTTGAAACAGAAATAGCAGCTTAATTCCTGGCACACACAGACACCCCTTAACTCCAAATGCTGATTGCTCTCTTACAAACTACAGAGTCAAAGACATAAAATGAGCAAAAAAAATTACTTAAAATAGATGAATATCTCTTCGTGATGTTTAGCAATGTTTCAAAAATATCACTGATTTATTGCAATACCAAGATGTATATATCAGGGTGAACAGGTTAAAAACAAAACAAAACAAAACAAACAAACAAACAAACAAACACACTGATGTTTTAAAAAATTCTCTGAAATTTTTAAGTGAAGTTTAATAAACAATTAATTTTAGAGGTTTTTCCTTGAATCTTTGGTTTGCCAATGGGTAATTCAACAGGTTTTACATTTTCCATGGATTTTTTTTTTTTTTTTTTGCTTTTAAGAAATTCTCGATTATTTTATAGTATTCTATTACTTTGCTGCTCAAGTGTTTACTGCAGCTATCCTTTGGAATATTTTCTTATACAGCTGATCTACCCAAGAGAAACAAGTGCATTACAACAAATCCCTCTGAGGCTTGCTCAGAAATCCTCTGGTCGAAAGGAAGATATACACGCTAGACTGTATTTCTTCTAAACTGAATTCCTAAGACTTGTCTGTCAGGTCTGGGGAATTGTGTTAGCTGCCACTACTAAGTCAGGAAGATTTGCAAACCAAGGAACAAAGGATCCTATTAAATAAAAAAAATTTATATTGTGACTTTTATGTTTTTTACTCCAGTTCAAGTTTATCAGGGAAATGTCATGTTGTAGCTGAATTAATGCTGATCAAGCTCAATTTGTATGTAATTTGGCTTTCAAGAAAAGATGGAGAGAAAAAGAGTGAGAAGCATAATTTTTTTTTATCATATCAAGTATACTCGCTTTCCTTATATCGTTTCAAATGGAAAAACTTTATTTAATAGGAGAGCATTTTGTATCATCCAAATCTCTTGCCACCATGTTAGATGATCCCAGGTGAAGGGGTTTGCACACTAGTGTAAGTCTATCATGATTGGCACTGATGAAATTCTCAGTGCTTAGCAAGAATATGTGATATAAGAAATTATTCATTCATTCATCAAATATTAATGGGATGTCTACTATTTATGAATCATTGAATCCAGTAATTTAAAGCATTTTTTCCTAACCCAAAAAGGAAAAACCTTTCTACTGCTCATTCCATATAGCTTTCTGACTTTAATTCATATTAAGAATATATACCTAGATATAATACCAAGAATTTCAATTGAGAGATCAATCTTATCTAAGCAACTGACTTTGTTCTGAGGTTCATAAAACCCACTCCAGTTTCTCCAATATTTAGTTGCGTGGTCTGCTACTCACACAAAATAGAATTTCCCTTGCTTACCTCCTTTGCAGCCATATATGACCATTTGGCTAAGTCTGGGCAATGAGTTGTAACTAGAAATGTTGTGAAAGGCTTCTGGGTAATCTTAAATGGAGCTGAATTGTTTAGAAGAACATTTTTGTTTGTTTGTTTTGTTTCCATTTCCTTTTCTTCTTCTTCCAGCCTGAAACTCAGAGCTCCACCAGCTATTTTATTTTTATTTTTATTTTTTTGAGACAGTCTCCCTCTGTCACCCAGGCTAGAGTACAGTGGTACCACCACAACTCAGTGCAGCCTGGAGCTCCTGAGCTCAAGCAATCCTCCTTCCTCAGCCTCCTGAGTAGGTGAGACCACAGGTGCATACCACCACACTGTGTTTTTTTGTTGTTTATACAGACAGGGGTCTTGCTGTGTTGACCAAGCTGGTCTCAAACTTATGGCCTCAAGCAATCCTCCCACCTCAGCTTCCCAAAGTGTTGGGATTACAGTCATGAGCCGTCATGCCTGGTACACTAGTCGTCTTAGATTTTGAACGTGAACTTGAAGAATAAGCCTAGTGCTAGAAAGTTGAAATGATCATGGAGTCACTGAGGTAATATTGCAGTGACTGTCCTTTAATCTGCTTTACGTGACAAGAAAAAATCAAATTATATTTTGTGTGAATCACTGTAATATAGATTTTTCTCATGTGCAATTGAACCTAATATTCCCTGAAAATCAAACAAAATCTTTGTTGTAGAAAACGACAGTTGTTTTCATTATTTTAATGCTTTCCTTAAAATTTCAGTATAAATTTTTAATCTAAATTTCTACCTAAATTATTTAGAATTTCTATTTTCCTTTTAAATGTTATAAAAAACTTAATATGATTTATCTGTTGCACAGGAATCCTCCTTTGTCTTCATTTTGTTAGAGATCTGGTTCTACCATTTGTATAATAAACACACCAATTTGTTTTTAATTTAACAGCTGATGATTAAATTTATCAACTATGGATTAATTTCTGTTCCCCCTACTCTTTTTTGAATTCCTCACTTTACTTCCATGAGTAGTTTTCTTTTGATTTATGTAAACGATTTCCTAATACTTTCATAATTTGTAAATCTGTATATCTGTACATGTTTTTATGTCAAACTCTCTTGAAAGATAGTTTAGTTCAATATAGAATTTTAGATTCCTAGCCGGGCGCGGTGGCTCAAGCCTGTAATCCCAGCACTTTGGGAGGCCGAGACGGGCGGATCACGAGGTCAGGAGATCGAGACCATCCTGGCTAACACGGTGAAACCCCGTCTCTACTAAAAAATACAAAAAACTAGCCGGGCGAGGTGGCGGGCGCCCGTAGTCCCAGCTACTCCGGAGGCTGAGGCAGGAGAATGGCGTGAACCCGGGAGGCGGAGCTTGCAGTGAGCTGAAATCCGGCCACTGCACTCCAGCCTGGGTGACAGAGCAAGACTCCGTCTCAAAAAAAAAAAAAAAAAAAAAAAGAATTTTAGATTCCTAATAATTTCTTTTAGAACTTTGAAAATATCACTTTATTTCCTTCTGGAGTCTATCATTGCTTAGGAGATATCATCTATATATCCGTGACTCATTTGAATTATTCTCTCTCTATCTTTTTCTGTGGTATATTATCTCTTTCTATTGATGTTCTGTATTTCATAATAATGAATCTTAGGATGCATTTATTTTTACTTAATCACTCTGATTCTTAGAGGTTTTGTTGTTTTGCTTTTTTTTTTTTTTTTTTTTAATGTGAGGAGTCACACCTTCAATTCTCAGGAGCTCTCAAATATTATCTCTTCACTGGCATGTCTTCAATTTGCATAACCCAGAACTTCTATTAGATATTTACTCAACTTGAGCTAATATTTGAATATGGTAGAAATTATGGTTCAAAGTTCAGTAATTTGCACACAGTTATCCAATTTTTTCAGCAGCTCTTGTTGAAAATACTGTCCTTTTATCACTGAATTGCCTTTGAACCTTCCTCGATATTTAATTGTCTATATAGGGCTCATTTTGTTCATCTATTTATCACTGCACTGATACAATGCTGCCTACAGTACTGTAGCTTTATAATAAATACCACAATCATACCAATTTTTATACTTAAAATTCTGTGAAGATTTTGATTGGAATTGCAAAAAATATGTAGAGCAATTTGGGGAGAACTGATATAATAATATTGATTGTTCTGACCCAAAAGAACAAGGTATGGGTTTGAATTTTTATTACACTTAAAAAAAAAATCTATTTTACCAATGCTTTGGAATAGTTTGGAACAGTTCTTCCTGCCCACTGCACAGACAAAACCAATTCACTGAGAGCATTGCATTGTGATAAAGAAAGGTTCAGCTGGCACGAGTGCGACCACATCACATGAGTGATGAGTTATTACTGAAATCAATCTCCTCAAGAATTCAGAGCCTAGGGTTTTCAAGGAGAGTTTGGCAGACACAGGCCTAGGGGAATGAGTGTTGCTGATTGGTTAAGGTTGCAATCATAGGGGTGTGGGGAATGGTCCTCTTGCACTGAGTCCATTTCCGGACGAGATCACAGGACTTGTTGGAGCGTGAGGATGGAGCCATTGGTTTTCAGAAATGCAAAAGCCTGAAAAGACATCTCAAAAGACCCATCTTAAGTTCTACAATAGTGTGTTATCTGCAATTACTGCTGGGAAAGTTCCAAATCTTGTGACCTCTGGAATAGTGGCTGATAATCATTTATGTCTAAATCTTAGCATATTCCAGATTCCTCTCATCCTCCTAACCTGGAGCTCTTTCATTAGTTTTACAAAGGTGATTTAGTTTTTGCAAGGGCTATTATCATTTAAACTATAAACTGACTTCCTCCTAAATTTAGCTTGGCCCAAGCCCAATAATGACCTAGGGCAATTTGGAAGCTAAAGGCAAGATGGGGGTTGATTAGATCAGATCTCTTTAATTGTCATAATTTTCTCACCGTTATAATTTTGACAAAGGTGGTTTCAGTTTTGGTGTATGAATCTTGCACATATATTCTGATATTTATCCCTAAGCATTTAATCTATTTTATGTCATTGTGTATGATACTTTTTACTTCAGTTGCTAACTGCTTACTGTAAGCATATAGTGATATAATTGATTTTTGTATGTTTATCTTGTATACTGCAAACTTGTTATACTCACTTAACTTTGTGGCTTTATTCCCAAATCCCATCCAGTTTTCCATAGTCAATCATGTCATCTGTGATTAAAGACAATTTTGTATCTTTATTTCCAAACTGGATGCTTTTATTTATTTTACTGGATTTATTGCATGGATTAGAACTTCTAGTAAAGTATTGAATAGAAGTAGTGAAACAGGTTATCTTGTCTTGTTCCTGATCTTAGGTGGATATTCATCAGTGAATACAATGTCCCCTGTAAATCTTTTATGAATGTTCTTCATCAGATTGGAAAAGCTTTCTTATATTCCTGTTGACTAAGAGTTTTTATCAGGCAGAAATGTTGAACTTTGTCAAATCTTGCTCTACATCTACAAAGGTGATCGGATAGTTTACTTTTTTAGTTTGTCAATATGGCACATTATGTTGGATGATTTTGAAATTTTAAACTCTTACATTCTGGAGTAAACTTCACTTAGTCATTTTATTAGTTTCCTATTGGTGCTGTAACAAATAACCAAAAAAAAAAAAAAAAATCAGTGGTGCAAATATATTATTTTTATTGTGGAGGGCAGAAATCCTAAAATCAATGTGTTTGTAGGGCTACATTTATTCTGGAGGCTTTCTTGCCTTTTCCAAGTTCTAGAGACTGCATGTATTCCTTGGCTCATGTTGTTTCCTCTGTTTCTTGAAGAAGCCAGCCCATAGTTCAGCTGTCTCTCTCTCTCTCTCTCTCTCTCTCTCTCCTTTCTTTCTTTCTTTCTCTTTTCATCTATGATTTTTTGATCACATTTCTTTGTCTGACTTTGGTTCTCCTGATTCCTTGTCTCCCTTATAATGTCATCCACCTGGCTAACCAGGCAATTCTCCCTATATGAATACTCTTAATTTAATCACATGTGCAAAGTCTCTATTGCCACATAAAATAACACAGTCACAGGTTCTGGAAATTAAGACATGGGCATCTTTGGTGGGAGGGGCATTTTTCTACCAACTAATGCCATATATATACACACATATATATGTGTATATATAGTTTGTTTGTTTAAAATATTTAATCTACATTTATAAAAATATTGATATTTAGTTTTCTGTAATGTCTTTGTCTTGTTTTAATATCAGGACAATGTTGGCCTCATAAAATGACTTGTAAAATCGGCTCCGTCTTCCATTTCCAGGAAGAGTTTTATGGATTCAGTATTATTTCTTTCTTTAATGTTTGGTAGAATTCAGTAATGTTTGGTAGATGCCAGTAAGGTCATCTAATGCTTGGAGTGGTCTTTGTGGGAAGATTTTCAACAACAAATTCAATTTATTTAATAGATACAGGATTCTTAGAATTAGTTATTCATATTTAAATGAGATTTGGTAGTTGGTATTTCTCAAGAATCGTATTCATTTCATCTGAATTGCTGAATGTATTGTCACGAAGTTTATCATATTCTCTTATTCTTTTTTTAATATTGTAGAATGTGTATGGGGAGTGTTATCAGCTCTCTCATTCCTAACGTTGGTGATATTACCTTATCTTTTTTTTCCTAATCAGATAGGTTATCAGTTTATCAATATTATGGATTTTCTCAAATATCTAACTTTCAATGTATTTTCTCTCTTGTGTTTCTATTTTATTAATTTTTATTTTGATCTCTGTTGTTTCATTTCTTTGCTTACTTTACATTTAATTCGTCTTTCATTTTCTAGTGTCTTGAATGGAATATTTCTTATTTTTTAATAGAGTCATTTAATAACAGAAACTTCACCCAACTACCGATTTAGTGGCATCCCACACATTTTCATATATCTTATTTTCATTCTCCTCCAGTAGCAAATATGTTCTAATTTCTATTTTTTTCTTCATTGACACATAGATTATTTAGAAATATATTGTTTTGTTTTCACATTTTGGGGGAGTTTCAAGAGATCTTTCTGTTGTTGATTTCTAATTTAATTTTGTCACAGTGAAATATGATAATTCTGCATAGCTTAAAAACTTTCTGATTTATTTGGATTTTAACTGATGGCACAGAATATGGTCTGGTACAGTAAATATTCCACATTGTGAGAAATAAATTTCTATCAATTCAGATATAGCATAAAAACTATACAAAAATATATTTCTATTGCTCCCTTCTATGACTTTGTGCTATTGTTTTCAAATATTTTACTTTTACTTGTATCATAAACTTTATACTATAAACTCCACATTATGTTTTCATTATTTATATTTAAATAGCTGTATCTTTAATATATTAAAATAACAATAAAATTATGTGTATTTAACCAGGTAGTTACCAAATCCAATGCATATAATTCCTTTTTGTAGTTCCACATTGCTGTATTGCCTCATTTTTCTTTCTGCCTGAAAGGTATTCTTTACTAATTTTTGTAGTGCACATCTGAGACTGAGTTATTTTACCTTTTGTATATGTGGATAATGTCTTTCTTTTGACTTAATTTTTTTGTATCTTTTCTTGATATAAAATTGTAAGTTAATAAAAGGCTTTTGTTTGCTTCTTTCTTTTTGTTTCCAGTACTTTAAAAATATTGCCTTCCTGTCTTATAACTTTTTATTCTGATGAGAGACATTCTGTCATTCTTATCTTGAACATATACCAACAATGTGTCATTTTGTCTCTGGCTGCTTTTAAGATTTTCTCTTTATAATGAGTTGATATGGTTTGCATGTTCTGTCTCCTCCAAATCTCATGTTGAAATGTGACATGTAATGGTGAAGGAGGGCCTAGTTTATGGTGTTTAGGTCATGGGGATGGATCCTTCATGAATGACTTGGTACTTTCCTCACAGTAATGAGTGAACTCTCACTCTAAGAGCTCACGTAACATCTGGTTTAAAAGAGCCTGGCACCTCCTCCCTCTCTCTTTTGCTCCGTCTCACCATGTGATATGTCAGGTCTCACTTTTCCTTCCACTATGATTATAAGCTTCCTGAAGCCTCCCTGGGAACTGAGCAGATGCTGACACCATCCTTGTGCAGCCTGCAGAACCATGTGGCACATAATCTCTTTTCTTTATAGATTACTCAGGCCAGGCACAGTGGCTCATGCCTGTAATCCCAGCACGATGGGAGGTCAAAGCAGGCAGATTGCCCGAGGTAAGGAGTTCAAGACCAGCCTGGCCAACATGGTGAAACCCAGTCTCTACTAAAACTACAAAAATTAGCCTGGCATGGTGGTGCATCACTATAGTCCCAGCTACTCAGGAGGCAGGAGAATTGCTTGAATTTGGGAGGTGGAGGCTGGTGTGAGCTCAGGTCATTCCACTGCACTCCAGCAACAGAGTAAAAAAGAAAAAAATAAAATTACACAGTCTCATGTATTCCTTTATACCTATGTAGAACGGACTAACACACTAGTCTTGAATAATAATATTTAATGTGTATTGGCATAGATTTTCTCATATTTATTGTGCTAGGGTATCATTGAGCTTATTGAATCTATGTTCTTATAGTTTCAATGCAATTGGGAGGAAAATTGGAAATTATTTCTCATATATTTTTGTATTTTTAGTTGGAATCCACAATGATTTCAATTATACATGTACTGAATGCTTGAAATTGTCCCAGATGTCACTGATACTTTTTTCATTTTTTGTTATTTAAAAAAATTATTCTGTACTTCATTTTAAACAGTTTATATTGCTATATCTTGTCTTCAGGCTCATTAATCTCATTAATCTTTTTTTTTTTTTTTCCAGAGTGTCTAATCAGCCATTGATCTCATTCAGAAAACGTTTCATCTTACACATTTTAGTTTTCACCTCTCAAGTTCAAACTGGGTCATTTTAAAATATCTTCTGTGCTTCCACTTAATTCTTTGAACATACAGAGAACAGTTTTGCCAATTATTTTAATGTCGTTTTCTACTGTTTCTAACATCAACATGAGTTCTGGATCAGTTTTAATGGGGGTAATTCTGCTGTTCGTTGTAAGTTATAATTTCTTGTTTGTTTGTATGGTGCCATAATTTTTTATTGATGCCATACTCTGTGGATTTTACCTTCTTGCATACTGGAGCTTTTACATTCCTTTAACTATTCTTGAGCTTTGCTTTAAATTACTTGGAACGATTTTGATGCTTCAAGACTGATTCACTAGGCATTACTAGTTTTCTCCTTTTCCCTTAATACTAAAGCAGAATCTTTCTGAGTGCTCCACCCAGTGCCCCATACATTTTGATGTTTTCCAGTCTGGCTGGGAAACAGGTGTTATTAACTGCTCAATATGAACACCAAGTACTGATTCCCTCTAATCCTTTGGGGTGGTTCTTCCCCTGGCCCTGAGCGTTTTCCTCATGCATATGACATATGTGCTAATCAGTATTTTATGGCATACCCAACAGGGACCTTATGTAGATCATCAGAGTTTTCTCTTTGTGTAGCTCTCGCTTCCCCGGTACTTTGTCCTGTGAACTATAAGCAATTTTGTCTCACTGAATTTTCAACTGTGTCTCGACTTAGTGAATCCACTAGGCTTTACCTACGTTTTCTTTTCCTGTACTACATTCTGGCATCTCTATGAAGTCAGTAAGCTGAGACAATCATAGGGCATACTTCATTTTTCTTTCTTTTTCTGGTATCACTGTCCTTTACTCCTCCTTATAAACTTCTATCATTTGTGAAATACTTACAAATACGCAGTTTTATATAAGAAGAATCCTACACTCAGAAAAATTGATTTCTCTCTTACTGTTACTGTGATTGCAGAAGCACTTTCCATTCATTTACCTTGTATTTTACTGAATATGTGTGCTAAAATCATCCCTAATCATTCTGCCCCATTTCCATAAACTGTTTATTGAGAATTGGTGGGCTAGAACAAGATCCACTTCCGGTTTTACATATGCAGTACTAATCTGCATGACCATAGTGATCTTTCAGACTTTCACTCCAAAGTATTCTTATGTACTCTTAGTTAATTTAAAGTTAGCTATTGTAGTTGGAAATAAAAATAGAGTTACACTGTATAAAGCTTGATATACAATTTTGCAACCTATGATTGAAGCAAACATCAAAGAACAATAATGGAGAAACATGCTTCTCACTTTCTCAGTCCCCTCTCCTCAGTCTCCAACATTTCTTTAACTCAGGGAGGTAGAGATGAGTCATTGGTTGACTCTGGACCCACATTGCAGGGCACCGTTTTAGCTATTTGGAATTGTTTTCAATTAACGATACCAGAAACCGAGGATTATGAACAAATTTAGCATTTTATTTATTTTTAAGTAGTTATTTTCTGCCTCTTAAATTATTTTAATCAAAAGAAGGAAAAGGCATGCATGAAATATAGGGTTTTAATAAATCCAAGTACACAGGTGAACCTACCAGCTGCATAGCTCCACTGCAATTCTAGGAAATTAAAATATTCATGCATTGTCTGAGGCAATGTACAATTTCTGAAGGTCGGGCACCACCTGGAATGTGTGAACTAGAAGAGCAAACTTCAGCTTCATTCATTCTTCATTGAGGATCTTTATTTCTGATCCCAAAAGAAAATTTGCTTTTTATTAATTATAATATTACTGACTTTCTCCAATGACCTGTTGATTGATTATATAACCTTTCAGTCTGCTGTAACATTATGTGCCTTCAGCCTGTGTCCCATACACCAGTTTAACTCAATGGGAAGAAAGCACATGGGTTGACCTATGGAATAAGAATTATAAAACATTTGGCCTATTGGGAATGCCTGTGTTCCAGAAAAGATAAAAAAGTAATTAACTATTGATCAAGCAAAAAAAAAAAAAAATCAAGAAAATAGAAGCAAGAAGATAGGTATTACTTTCTCTGTGGAATCTTAGTTACCCAGGTAACCATATCCTGATTTGGCATTGTAGATCTTTAGATGTGTGTTTGGAAAGGGAAAAGGCTTCTGTATTTTTAAAAAAATTATTTAATTTTTGCATATAAGAAAATTATCGCAGAGCAAGTGTCATCTGGAAGGGCAGAAAAAAAATCAAACATAAAACTCATAATAGGTGTATAGTTGCAAAATTTCCTAGAATGATAATTAATGCTTAGAGGAAGGATTGATTTAAACAACTACCAGAAAATAAAAAGTATTATCATAACAAGTTAGAAGAACTGTTCCAGTCAAGGCATTTAGGATCTGCCATTTTCTAGTATTAAAAAAGAAAAGAAAGGAGAAAACAAATGAGGTAGTAATATATTATTCTATTTTTTGCCCTTAGTTCTATTTTTGTTTCCATATCTTTTAAAACCCAATTTTCACATTTACACTGTTTAAGCAGAGATAATTTTGAATGTAGAATAATGTCAAATATATACTTTATTTTATCATTAGGACCACGATATTTATGCGTTCAATAAGTTTTCCTTGTTGACCTTATGCTACCCTGAACAGCACCTCTGCCCTCAATAATGGCAGCTGGAATTATAGGAATTTGTTATTATGGGAAAAAAGAGGGAGAACAACCAGGGGTGTGTGTGCGTGTGTGTGTGTGTGTGTGTATGTGTGAACTTAGTCTCTTTCTGTAATATCAAGAAAGTGATTCCATGATCCAGAATCAAGTTTTCTATTTGAGACCAAGTATTTAAGGCATTCAGGAGAATTTACAGTATGCATACAGAGTCCTCTTCTCCATATTCTTTGGCAAATATATTTTTTCCTAATCCTAATTCTGAGAAAAATAAATTAAGAAATGAGAAATTAGTAAATGTAATTATCCTGTGAGAATTAAAACTAAACTGTTAACATAGAAATGTAAAGCTTTGAAAGAATCTGCTCATGTCAAATTGAAAGCAGAGCAAAACAGGCTGGCAGGTGGAGTGGATGGTTATGGCTAGCATCCCTAGAAACCAGAACAGAGGCAAGTAGGCAAGAAGTGATCACAGTGTAGTCAGTCAATCTCAACTGTGGCCTGTGGCATAATATAAGTGTTCACTGTAGCCCTATCTGCTAACAGTGACTCATTCATTCTTGCAAATAAAATACATTTTAATACATTTATACTCATAGTATGCTTTGTACTCATCCTATAAATGGCATTCCAGCAATTAACAAGTTTGAAAGCAAAATAAGTTCCCATATTTACAATCTGACACACGATGATGTTCAGTGCTGTTATCCTTGCAAAGAAATACTAATGTTGTGTTATCTGAATACCACCCAAAAATGTTCACTTGCCATGTTACAATTTTGAATATTTGCTAAGATACAGGATTTTAAAAAACACATTAATAGAAGAAAAGCATTGGGTAGACGTGAACATGATAGCTCGAAAATCTGTAAGAACAACAACAATATTGATAACAAAGCAAAAAACAAAATCAGGGCAAACAGCCAAAATAGTTTAATCATTAAAAAGAAAAGGAGCTCATATAAAACAACTTGTATCCTAAGACCCTACATTAAAGTGCTTTTAGACACACTCAGTATTATTCAACCACTTTCATTTCAAAATGAAAGGATGTTTTCTACATCTCACATTTTTGTCATATAAAAACTACAGCATAGGACAATAGATGCTTTGGGTATCTTAAAATTTTATTTTAAGAATGGTAATTTTTGTGGCATGATTATCTTTCAAACTTTAAAATAATTTTAGTTGACATCTTATAGTTATGTCTCTTTAATATTCTCTATTATAAAATACTGATATTAGGTATAGATTGTACATGGTATTGACATTCATAATCTTGTCAAAATGTATTAATTTATAACAAAAATAAATCATACAACAAAAATAAATCACGCATGTATTAATATTGCTTAACAGAAAAAACCGTAAAACTTCTTAGCAAAGAAAAAGGGTTCATTCTGTATTATTATGATCATTCATCATTACTTAACTACATACATAAAGTATTAAGAGAATATAAAATACTTTATGTTTTTAGAGAATCTTTAAGCAATTCCTGGAATTTTGATTTCTTTTTCTAAAATCCCAGGAATTAATATTCGTTAAGTATTTGCAAACATTAGGAACTTTTAATTATAAAATTATTTTTTTAAAAATCAAGTCAGTTTTATATTTCACCTTCTGCTTACAGTGCATGAGGCTTCTTTCGAAGACTTGCTTTCACCCCTCAACACTCCAAGTGTTTCTAACATGCCTAAAAGTCCCACTCTCCGTGGATACAAAGTTGGACATGAGATCCTGGCTTGGCTACTTAGAGTTCTCTGGAATTTCCTGAATTTGAGGTAGAGGCATTGTTTTTCTGTCTTTTATGTTGACTTTTATTGTATATAAACTCAAGATGCCAGCAACAATGGCCACTGACTAGATAGAAGAGCTGGAGAGAAAGGCCAGTCAACACAATTACAGATGAGAAGCCAGAAAGGAGAAAAGGAATATGAAGACAAGCCACAAATTCATGAGATTGTTTGAGACTATGGATTCAATTGCACTGTTTGACACCAATTTCACTGCTTAATTTATAAGATATGACCGTAAATATCTTTTGCCTATTCCCTTGTTGTTGACTTAGATCCTGTTTGAGTTGGGTTTCTGTCACTTGCAGACAAAAGGGACCTAACAAATATTAAACATTACTCTTTTATAGAGACAGTTCTTTCTCTATTCAAGTCCTGGGGGACTTATGGTTTATAAGCAATTTCTTTTTTTTTTCCCTCAACTTTTATTTTAGATTCAGGGGGTATATGTACAGGTTCATTAAAAGGGTATATTGCATGGTGCTGAGGTTTGAGGTATGATTGAATCCCTCACCCAGGTAATGAACATATAACCCAAATGGTAGTTTTTCAACTCCTCCCTACCTCTCTCTTTTCCCCCTTTTTTTGTCCTCAGTGTCTATTGGTTCCCATATTTATGTCCATGAGTACCCAATGTTTAGCTCTCACTTATTAGTGAGAACATGCAGTATTTGATTTTCTGTTTCTGCATTAATTTGCTTAGGATAATGTCTTCCATCTGCATTCATATTGCTGAAACAGACATGATTTAGTTCTCTTTTGTGGCTGTGTGGTAATCCACGGTGTAAAAATGCCATATTTTGTTTATCCAATCCACAGCAAATTGGCACCTAGATCGATGTCATGTGTTTGCTATTGTGAATTGTGCTGTGATGAACATGTGAACACAGGTGTCTTTGGTGGAGTTTTATATTTTGGAGGTGGGGAGGTTTATACCCAATAATGGAATTGCTGGATCAAATAGTAATTCTATTTTTAGTTCATTGAGAAATCTCCAAAATGCCTTCCACAGTAGCTGAACTAATTTACATTCCTACTAACAGTGTATAAATGTTCCCTTTTTTCTGCAGCCTAGCCAACGTCTGTTATTTTCTGACTTTTTAGTAATAGCCATTCTGACTGGTGTGAGATAGTATCTCATTGTGGTTTTGATTTGCATTAATTAAACACCTTTAGCAAGATATTAGTAAACAGTTTCTCTTTATTGAGTTTCATGGACTCAACTAATCCTGCCTAGTCTTCTTTAGAACTCTTAATAATATTTGTAATATAAGAAATGTTACTTTTATCACATAATTTTATCCCTCATTTTAATTGAACAAAACCAATATTGATTTCATTTTCAGCATTGAAAAGAAACAACTAGCATATCTTCTTCCATAATATGCAGTGGTTATTGATTAATTCAATACGTAAAGGGTCTTCACATTTGGGAGTTTATACCACATGTGTTTGCTGCTAAGACACAATCTATTGGGTTTTCTTTACTTTCCTTTCTTTCTAGTTTTACAGGAATGAGATTGTATTAGTCAATTCTCACATTGCTATGAATAAATACCTGAGACTGGATGATTTATTTTTTAAAAGGTTTAATTGGCTTATGGTTCTGCAGACTCTACAGGAAGCATGATGCTGGCATCTGCTTGTCTTCTGGGTAGTCCTCAGGAAACTTACAATCATGGTGGAAAGTGAAGGGGAAGCAAACGTGTCACATGGCCAGAGCAGGAGCAAGAGAGAGCCCGAGGTGTCACACACTTTTAAATAGCCAGATATTAGGAAAATTCACTCACTATTACAAGGACAGCACCAAGGGGATGGTGCTAAACCATTCATGAGAAATCTACTCCCATTATCCAATCATCTCCCACCAGGCCCCCCACCTCCAATGCTGGGTATTACAATTCAGCATGAGATTTGGGCAGGGACACAGATCCAAACTATATCAGAGATAAATTTAATTATACTCTAGTTCATGACCCATTACCACTCTTGTTCCCACCAAACACCCTTGTTTTACTTATTCCCTTTTATCCACTTTCCCCACTCCTTCTTGCCTCCTCAGCATGATCAGCCATTTTAATACGTTGAATATGTATGTAACTTTTTGTTTGCATGTTGCCATCTATGACATATATCTCCTCACAGTCACTTCTTCCTTGAATCTGCCCACTTCTTCAACCTCAGTCAATGCTACAGCCAGTGATTCCACTTGAGAGTTTTAAATTCTCCCAGCACAACACAATGTACCACACCATAAGGCATGCGATCTGTCTTCCCCGGGGACCAATTCCCTTCCTCAACCTTAAAGTGAGGTACAGTTAATTCCCTGTGAGAAAAATTTTGGCCAATCGAGATAGGAGATGTGAGCAACCTATGCAATTAATTCTGTCTCCATTCCAATGTCCTGTTGACTTTTCCAAAGCATAGTTTTTTGCATGGCATCTGTCCAGAAATGCCTGACCAAGGACATACACAAGACACACGAGTGACAAATTGTGCCATTTTGTAACTCATCATGAAGAGGTAGCCAGAACAGGAATGCCTCCCTCTGTTTTAGCATCCCTTGCTTCTCTGCCTCACTTCTATTTTTTTGAGATTATATCTTACAGCAAAGAATAAATACTTATAATTTGCTTCTGGCTCCATTTTGCAAAGTTATCAAATTGAAATGGTATGCATTCCTACAAATTGTAAATTATTCTGTTTGCATAAATTTTATTTACATAAGAATATTATTATGTTTCTTACTTGTTCTCACTCAACACTTTATTTTTATTTAAATTCTATCCTTGTTGCTATCTGTACATGAATTCCACTCTAGTTTGCATTGCTACATTTTACACATCCACTTAGCTTATGATGGGTGCATAGGTTTAACCCTCCAAATGCTTGCAACCACTAACACCAATAAATATCTTCAACTTGTCTCTGCATGTATGTAAATATATATGTAAGAATTTCTGTAAGGTTTACATTCAGCAGCCAAATTACTGGATTTCTGATTCTGTGTATATTGAGTTCTTCAAGAGTGCTTCCTCTTTTTGTCTAATCGATGCATCAGTCTGCATTTCCCCTGGCACTGTAGGGGAGGTCCACAACACTGCCATTGCTGGGGAGTATGTAGTTTTCTAATATAAAGTGATGTTTTATTGTTGTTTTAATGTTATCACATTTTTCTTACTTTTAATAATACTGAATATTTTACTAACATATAAGCTATTTGAGTTTCTTCTTATATAAATTACCTTTTTGTATATTTTATACTTTGCCCAATTATTCCACTGAAGTGTATTTTTTTCTTGTTGATTTGCAGAAATTCTTTATCTCTTCTGTCAATTTTATGCACAACACACACTGTTATCTATACATTAACTTTATTCAAGGTTTTCTTTAGTAAACAGAAATCAATTATTTTGATGTAAACAAACCTCTTTCTCCCTGTCCCTACCCACACCTCAGTTTCTCTGTCTGTCTCTCTTTGTGTTAATTTGTCTCTTTCTCTCTTTCTTTCCTTGTAGTCCATGCTTCTGAGATCCCACTTAAGAATTCTTGAAGTGATACCATCTAAAAAATATATTGTTCTAACTTTTTTCTAAACAGTTTTAATTTTTCAATTTTTACTATTACATTTCTATATTTTACTTTTTACTTACTTATTGTGCCTAATATTTACGTGTTGTAAAGTAGGGAACCGATTTTTGCTAAATATCTGTTATGTCACCCAACCCTCCTTACTGATTAATAGAACTCATTTGTTATAATACATATATGTAATAAATATAATATATTTGTTTCTGGGGTTTCCATCCTCTTAAATTGTTCTTCTTATCCCTTTATCTTCCAGTGCAACAATGCTTTTATTATTAAGGCATTTTAGTAAATACTAGGATGTTTATGACAAATTACTCTTCTTTATCATTTTTTTATAAATGATTTTGTTAATTACAAATCTTTACTCTTTCATATTGACTCTAAAGTAAATTTATCATATTCTTCCAAAAATGTTGCACTGAAATTTTTATTTGTATTATATTCAAATGTTTATGTTAATTTGAGAAAAATCCATATGATTACAATTGTTTTCCATATAAGAACATGTGCATATGCCATATCCAGATCTTCTATATCTTTCATTAATGCATAAAATTATGTATGCAATAATCTTTTAATGTTAGTCAATCCCTAGATCTTTTGTGAACTTTGCTACAGTGGTGAATGATACCTTATTTAGATTATAATTTATAGTTGGCTATTGCTGTTATAATAAAATTATGTCTTTTTTGTAAGTTGATTTTATACTGCTAATTTTTTTTTTTTTGACCGAGTGTCCCTCTGTCACCAGGCTGGAGTGCAGTGGTGTGATCTCAGCTCACTGCAACCTCTGCCTCCCGGGTTCAAGCAATTCTTCTGCCTCAGCCTCTCAAGTAGCTGGGATTACAGGCATGCACCACCATGCCTGGCTAATTTTTGTGTTTTTTAGTAGAGACAGGGTTTCACCATGTTGGCTAGGATGGTCTCGATCTCTTGATCTCGTGATCCACCTGCCTCGGCCTCCCAAGTGCAGGGATTACAGGCATGAGCCACCGTGCCTGGCCTATATTGCTAATTCTTAACAATTTCTCTTATTGTTCTAGTATTTTTTTTTCTGTGTTATCTCTTCCCTTTCAATATTTAGACTTATTGTTTCTTTTTGTTTATAATTTATGTTTCTCTATGTTTCAGAATCAAGCATCCTATTTGAATTGAGGTCTGTCACTAGCACCAGAATAATAAATGACTGTGCAGGTCTGGGGCACATGCATTTTTTCCCAATTTAAGTAAAATGCATCAAGATTTTATATGTTAAGTATAATTATTGCTATACATTTTGGAACATAGTCTTAATGGAGATTAGGACATTCTTTTACATTTCTTTTTTCCTAAAAGTGATCACCAAAACCTTTAGGTGTACAACTGTATTACATATTTTTCTTCATTAAATATAAACCATTCAACTCAATGTGTGAAATTAGTTTAATCAAGATTACAAAAAAATATAGGCAACTAAAAAGTGTTTAGAGTTTATTTCACTATCAACATAGATACAAAAATGTTACATGGCATATTTACTTCCTGAATGAAAAGAATATTTAAGAAAATTATTACGTAAGAGTTTACTGAGTTATTCAATTATACAAGAATAAGTCAGAAAACTTATCATCATAATTCACAATGTTAAAAGGCATAATTGCATCTATGTTCATGAAAGATAATATTCTGTATTTTTCTGTCCTTCTAATATCTTTATCGGGTTTGATATTGGGCAATGCTGGCCTTGGAGGGTGAGTTAGAAAGTTTTTCTTCTGCTCCTATTTTCTAAAAGAGACGGTCAAGAATTGATATCATTGCTTCCTTGAATGTTTGGGAAAATTCACCAGTAAACTATTTTGGCCTGCTCATTTCTTTTTTTGGAAGGGTATTAATTTTTGATTCAATTTCTTTGGTAGCTATTGGTCTACTCATATCCTATTTCTCCCGGTGGGAGTTTTCCCTATTTGTATTTTTCAAGAAATTTTTTCATTTTATCTAAATTATTGAGTTGGGGAACATAGAGTTGTTCACAGTATTCTTTGTCATCTTTTTAACATCCATGACATCAGCATTGTTTACTCTTCTTTTATTTACAATATTGGTAATTGGTTTTTGCTTTTGTTTTTGTTTTGTTTTGATACAGAGTTGCACTCTGCTGCCCAGGCTGGAGTGTAGTGGCATGATCTCTGCTCACTGCAACCTCTGCCTCCCAGATTCAAGAGACTCAGATTCAAGCAATTCTCCTGACTTAGCTCCCACTAGTAGCTGGGATTATAGGTGTGCACACCATGCTTAGCTAATTTTTGTATTTTCAGTAGGGATGGGGTTTCATCATGTTGGCCAGGCTGGTCTTGAACTCCTGACCTCAGGTGATCCACCTGCCTCAGCTTCCCAAAATGCTGGGATTACAGACTGAGCCACTGCACCTGGTCACAATATTGGTAATTTTTATCTCCACTCTTTCTTTCTTGTTAGTTTGACTTTTTCAGTGATACTGATCTTTTCAGAGAAGCACAAGGTCACAGACTTGAGACACAGATCCAGCCTTTGTTAATGTTGATTTTTTTTCTATTCTTTTTCTGTGTTCAATTTCATTGACTTCTGCTCTAATTTTAGTGTTTATTTCATTCTACTTTCTTTGGACTTATTCTTTTTTTTACATACCTAAGGTAGAAGCTTATTATTTTAGATATTTTTAAATCTAATATATGCATTTAACCTTATAAATTCTGTTTATCAGCTCTGCTTTTACTATATCCCACATATTTTTATAAATTGCATTTTAATTTTTTATTTACTTACAAATTTTGAAAACTTTTCATGAGAATGCTTGACCCATGTGTTATTTAGAAGCATGTTATTTAATTTCAAAGCATTTGGGGGATATTTCATCTATTTTTCTGTTATTAAATTCTAGTTGAATTTTACCATGATCTGAGAATACATTTTGTACAATTTCTATGATGTCTACTTTTGTGTGTCAACTTGACTGGGCCAAGAGGTGCCCCAATATTGGGCTAAACATTTTTTCTTGGCATGTTTGTGAGGGTGATTCTGGAAGAGATCAGCATTTGAATTGGTGAATTGAATAAAGCAAATTACTCTCCCCAGTGTGGATGGACATTGTCCAATCCACTGAGGACTTGAATAGAACAAAATGGCAGAGGAAGGTTGAATTCGCTCTTTGCCTGTCTGCTTGAGCTAGGACATTGATCTTCCTCTGATCTCAATGCTCTTAGTTCTCAGGCCTTCAGACTCAGCATGGAATCTGCACCACTGGCTCTCCAGCTCTCAAGTCTTTGAACTACACTATCAGCTTTCTTAGGTCTCCAACTTGCAGAAAGCGGATATAGGAGTTCTCCATATTATGGAGGCTCTCCATAATATCAGCCTCCTTGATTATGTGAGTCAACACCTATGAGAAACCTAACACATTTCTTTATCTTCTTTTCCAAATCTAGATAGACAGATAGATATTCTCTTGTTTCTGTTTCTCTGGAGAACCCTGACTAATACAGATTTTGGTACCAAGAGTCACTCTACAGAAACTTAATTTTAATAATAAATTGAATTGATTATGTGGGTGTATTAGGCTGTTCTCCCATTGGTATAAAGAAATACCTCTTTGGGAGACTGAGGCAGGCGGATCACTTGAGGTCAGGAGTTCAAGACCCAGTCTGGCCAACATGGTGAAACCAGCTACTCAGGAGGCTAAGGCAGGAGAATTGCTTGAACCCAGGAGGCGGAGTTACAGAGTGTCAAGGTCATACCACTTTACTGCAGCTTGGGTGACAAAACAAGACTCTGTCTCAAATACAAACAAACAAACAAACAAAGACCTAAGACTGGGTAATTTATTAAGAAGTGATGTTTAATTGGCTTGTAGCCCCATAGGCTATACAGAAAGCAAGACATTGGCATCTACTGAGCTTCTGGGGAGGCCTCAGGAAACTTCCAATTATTGCAAAAGTCAAAGGGGGAACAAATGTCTTACATGGCAGGGGAAGGAGCAAGAGAGAGCAGGGTAAGGTGCTACACACTTTTAAATAACTAGATCTCACAAGAACTCACTCACTATCAAGAGAACAGCTGCAAAGGGATGGTGCTAAACTACTCATGAAGGATCCACCCCCATGATCCAGTCATCTCCCACCAGGCCTCACATCCAACATTGAGGATTACAATTTGTCATGAGATTTTGTGGGGACACAGATCCAAACCATTCATTCTGCCCATGGTCCTTTCCAAATCTTATGTCCTTCTAACATTGCAAAATACAATCGTGCCTCCCAATAATCTCCAAAGTCTTAATTCATTTTAGCATTAACTGAAAAAGTCAAAGCCCAAAGTCTCACCTGAGACAAGTTCCTCCTGCCTATGAACCTGTAAAATAAAAAACAATTTAGTTAATTTCAAGAAATTATGAGGATACAGGCACTGGGTAAATACACCTGTTCTAAAAGTGAGAAATCATCAAAAGAAATGGGCTACAGGCCCTATACAAACCCAAAACCTAGTAGGGCAGTCATTAAATTTTAAAGCTTTAAAATAATCTCCTTTGACTCGAAGTCCCACATCCAGGGCACACTGATGCAAGGGGTGGGCTCCCAGGGTTCTTGGATGCTCCACCCCTATGGCTTTGCACAGTTTAGTCCCCAGTGGCTGCTCTCATGATATGCTGAGTGCCTGCAGATTTTTCAATCTCAGATTGCAAGCTGCCTGTGGATCTATCATTCTAAGGTCTGGAGGATGATAGCCCTCTATTCACAGCTGCACTAGGTAGTACCCCAGTGGGGACTCTGTGTGGGGGCTCCAACCCTACATTTCCCCTCCTCCCAGCTCTTGTAAGGATTCTCCATCAGGGCTCCATCCCTGTAGTAGGCTTCTGCCTGGGCACCTAGGCTTTTCCATACATCCTCCGAAATCTAGGTGGAGGCTCACAAGCCTCAACTCTTGCACTCTGCACACTCATAGGCTTAAAACCACATGGAAGCTGTCAAAGACTTATGGCTTGCACCCTCTGAAACAGTGGCACAAGTTGTACCTGGACCCTTTGAGCTGCAGCTGGAACTGGAACAGCTGAGATTCAGGGCGCAGAGTCTTGGGGCTATGAAAGGCAGCAGGGTCCTGAGCCTAGCCATAAAACCATTCAATCCTCCTAGGCCTCTGGGCCTGTGATAGGAGGGGATGCCCCTGAAATGCCTTTGAGGTTTTTTTCCTGATTGTCTATGCTATCAGTACTTGCCTTTCTTTTAGTTTTACAAATTTCTGCAGCCTATTTGCATCCTTCCCCTGAAAATTGGCTTTTCTTTTCTACCACATGGCCAGGCTGCAAATTTTCCAAACTTTTATACTCTGCTTCCTCTTTAAACATAAGTTACAACTTTGGGTCATATCTTTGTTCATACATATGAGATAGGTTGTTAGAAGCAGTGAAGGCACATGTTGAATGCTTTCCTGCTTAGAAATTTCTTCCACCAGCTACCCCAAATCATCTCTCTCAAGTTCAAAGTTCCACAGATTCTAGGGTAGTGACACAATGCAGCCAAGTTCTTTAATAAGGTATAAGAAAAGTGACCTTTGTTACAGTTCCCAATAACTTCCTTATTTCCTTCTGAGACTTCCTCTGCCTGGACTTCACTGTCCATAGCACTACTAGCATTTTGGTCACAACCATTTAGTCAGTCTCTAAGAAATTCCAAACTGGCCCTCATCTTTCTGTTTTCTTCCAAGCCCCCCAAATTCTTCCAACCTCTGCCTGTTACTCAGTTCCAAAGTCACTTCCAAATTTTCAGGTGTCTTCATAGAAATACCCGACTCCTCAGTAACAATTTTCTGTGGTAGGCTGTTCTCCAATTGTTATAAAAAATACTTAAGACTGGGCAATTTATAAAGAAAAGAAGTTTAATTGGCTCATGGTTCCACAGGCTATACAAGAAGCCTGATGCTGACATCTGCTCTGTTTCTATGGTGGCCTCAGGAAACTTCCAATTATGGCAGAAGGCAAATTAGGAGCAGATGTCTTACATGGCAGCAGTGGGAGCAATAGAGTGAAGTGGAAGGGGCTGCACACTTTTAAACAACCAGATCACACAAGAACTCCCTCACTATCATGAGAACAGCACCAAAGGGATGGTACTAAACTGTGCATGAAGGATCTACCCCCATGATCCAATCATCTCCCACCAGGCCCTACCTCCAACATTGGAGATTACAATTGGACGTGAGATTTGGTGGGGACACAGATTTAAACCATATCATGGAGTTGCTGGAGTTGGCTCTTTAAACTGATTAAATGTAAAGACAGTAAGGGGTCTATTTCCTTACTAGAAAAAAGAACACTAAAATTTGTTGGCATGGTCTGGCAATAGAGATGTGCCAAATATTTGCATTGGATACACCGAATCAACCATTTACATGAAGCAAGGAGCTGAGTGACCATGTATGTGATACTTTCAAGCAATTTTGGAAAACTACTTTAATAAGATTGGCTGGTTGCTCTTACTGTAGGTGAACAAAAAGTGTTGGAAGAAAATTATGAGCTCTGGGATTCAAATTCTCAATTTAAGTGCTGTACAAATAAACTTAAAGTTTCTATGTGTGCCCTAAAGGAGAATCTTATCTCCTATAGCCACAGGACTGATTTTGTTAGAAATTAAATGCAAAATCAGGATCACATTCTGCAGCTGGCTGAATTACAAAGCTGTTTGGAAACACACACACACATACACACACACACACACATTTTATTGGTTCTGTTTCTCTGGGAAAACCTGACCAAACTAAAGCAGAGGTCTTAACAAATTTATTATTATTTATTTTATTTCCCAAATAACAATTCTGATATGAATCTGGTTCTGATGTTTGCTGTGTCTTTTCAGACCTCTTTTTTCTCTTACCTTTTACCATGTCTTGTAATTTTACTTGGAAAACGGGGTCTTGTTGTATCAGGTAATAGAATTTAGGTAAATGGGTTTTGAGTGTGTGAATTTATGTTAATCTGACTATGAGTTGTACAGTACTTAACATTTGTTATAGCTGTAGGGGCCAGAGGGTTCAATTTCTCTAGTGTTTTTATTTTTGTCTCTACTTTCTTTTTTTCCTTTCTGATTTTTATTTTAGCTCCAAGGGATACATGTGCAGGTTTGTTGTTACATGGGAAAATTGTGTGCCATGGGGGTTTGAGGTACAGATAATTTTGTCACTGCTAATAACTAATTACCTAGTTACCAGATAATCTGCCTAATACCCTATAGGTAGCTCTTTTCAATTCTCACCTCCTCCCACCCTCCACTTTCAAGTGTGCTTGGTGTCTGTTGTTCCGTTCTTTGTGTCTATGCGTACTCAATATTTAGCTCCCGCTTTTAAGTAAGAATGTAGGGTATTTGCTTTTCTGTTTCTGCATTTATTTGCTTAGGATATTGGCCTCCATCTGCATTCATTTTGCTGCAAATGTAGTATTCCATGTATACCTGTCTCATATTTTCTTTATCCAGTCTATCATTGATTGGTATCTAGGTTGACTCCATGTCTTTGCTATTGCGAATAGTGTTGCGATGAACATACCCATACACGTGTCTTTATGGTAGAACAATTTATATTCCTTTGGGTGAATACCAAATAATGAGGTTTCTGGGTCAAATGGTATTTTTCAGTTCTTTGAAAAATCTCAAGACTGCTTTCCATAGTGGCTGAACTAATAACATTCCCATCAGCAGCATACAAGTATTCTCTTTTCTTTGCAACCTCTCCAGCATCTGTTGTTTTTTGACTTTTTAGTAATAGCCATTCTGACCAGTGTGGGATGGTATCTCATTGTGGTTTTGATTTGCATTTCCCTAATGATTGGTGATATTGGACATTTTTTAATATTCTTGCTGACTGCATGTATGTCTTATTTTGCGAATTGTCTCTGCTCATGCCTTTGCTCATTTTTTAATGAAGTAGATTTTGCTTGTTGATTTCAGTTCTTTATAGATTCTGGACTGTAGACCTTTGTTGGATGCCTAGTTTGCAAATATTTTCTCCCATTTTGTAGGTTGTCTCTTTACTCTGTTGGTGGTTTCTTTTGCTGTGAAGAAGCTCTTTAGTTCTATTAGATTCCAGTTGTCAATTTTTGTTTTTGTAGCAATTACTTTTGGAGTTTTCATCATGAAGTCTTTGCCAGGGCCAATGTCCATAATGGTATTTTCTATGTTTTCATCCCTGTGTTCTATGTTTTCATCCATCTTGAGTTGATTTTTGTATATGGTTAAAGATAGACCTCCAGTTTCAATCTTCTGCATATGGTTAGCCAGTTATCCTGGCACCATTTATTAACTAGAGAGTCCTTTCCCCATTGCTTGTTATTGTCAGTTTTGTGGAAGATCAGATGATTGAGGTGTGTGGCTTTATTTCTGGGTTCTCTAGCCTGTTCAACTGGTCCATGTGTCTTTTGACTTTGGGCTTCTCTCAGTACTCTCCTTCTCAGAGAGTCTGCATCTTGCAGGTAGTTCAGCTGGAGTTCACCATTGTTATACTGGAGCACTTTTAGTGTGGTGTTAAAGTGTGGGGGAGGCCACCAAGTCTACAATCTTAGAATAAAATTCTATGATAAAATCTCAGTCTTTTGGTATGTCTTCAGGTTGTGACCTTCACCTAGTATTATTTCAGTGGTATAGCTTCCCTCCCCTTTGGTGAAACGAAAAGGCTATGGAGAGCCTGAATATTAGGAATACATCTTCCCCAGGTTAGATAAGGCTCTGCTACACTATTTTTCCATGCACATGTATGTCTTGGTCGTGGACACCTCATCCCTCTCACTGCCAGACAGGATCTTTCTTGGCATTATTATGTGAGAACTTGATGGGGTTTCTCGAAGTAAACTGAGATCCCCACCCAAGACTGGGGTCGCCCCATTCACGACTGCTGCCCCCAGAAGTTTTCTCACTCTCGTGGTAATCTACACACAGCCTATAGCAATTCATCAAAACTACCATTTGAGGGTACCTATAAGTTTATGGCTTCTGCTCCAGGTAAACTGATCTTGGCTGTGACTCTGGATTTGCGGTGAAGTTTGTTCTCTAAGCTGTAATCCATGAAAGGTTTGAGAAAAGTCATTGGTCTTTAGTTTGTTTGACTTTTTCTTGTTTTTAGAATGAGAGTGACAATTTCACACCCTGTACATGTTGGAACTGAAGCTAGACGTCTTCTTTATTGGTCTTACTTTTATTCTTCTTGTTCTACCACCTTCTGAGAAAGGTGTATTAGGATTTTCAGGTTAAAATGTTGATCTATATGTTTTTCTGTAGTGCTGTCAATTGTTCAGTATATATTGAGGCTGTATTCTGGGTTATGTTTACTGTGGTATATTTCTTTTTTAACAGTATTTCTCAACATTTCCCAATTTTATTTTGACAGAATGTAGGATTTCTAAAACATTGCTCTCCCCATATTGGCCTGGTTCATTGGTTTTAGTTTTTAACATTTGTCTGTCTTTTTTTTTTTAAACTACATCTTTTATAGAGAACATATTATTGTATTTTAAATTTTAATCTGAAAACTATTACTTTTAGTTTATTTCACTTATATTATTTACTAACTGCTATATTCTTATTTATTTCTGCCATCTTGTATGTATATATGCCGTGTGTGTGTGTGTGTGTGTGTGTGTGAGTATATGATGGCAGAAATAAATAAGAACAAGCTCATAAAATGTATATATTATTTTTCTGTTGACTTCATTTCTTTCCATTGATAGATGAAATGTCTTTGTCTCAGTTTAAAAGTTACACATTTTGTTTTGTTTTGAAATAGATTTATTGAAACATAATTCACATACCATAGAGTTCAACCATTTGAAGGCATACTGTTTTGATTTGTAAATGGTGGCCTTTGATTTAAGATCTGTTAACTAATTTGTAAAGGTATAAAATGTTGCTTTGAGATTGAACACTTTTGAATTTTAATTTTAATGATACCTAATGCCTATGTATTTCTACTAGAAAATAATTTCTCAATTTGTTTCATTAAAACAGCAAGAACTTACTTTTTTAAAAAAAAGGATAAAGAAAAACTTACCAGATTCAATAATGACTGATATCATGAGTATCTCCATTTTTCAAGGACAATGCTGTCCCTAGCTCTCAGGAGGAGTGATTTAATCTGTAACCACAAGAAGATAAGCATATCAGAATAAAGATAGCAATCGCCATACAAGAAACATATAAAGGGTCAATTCTTAATCAATACACAAGGGGATGTGAGAGAGAAAAAGAGCATAGGATTTGACCTGGGAGATCTGGGTGCAGTTGCATTAAATATATTCTAGTTAAATTAAAGGAGTAACCAAGTCAAGAGTCTCAATCAATAGAGGATTATTAAGCTAGAGCTTGAGGGCACGCCTGGAAAAACACAAGTCACAGACATATCTGTGACTGGAGTCATCTGAATAGTTTCTCAGGAGGTTTATTACTTATACAGTTCCTTAAAGTGGGTAAGATAAGTAGGAAGAAGGAGGGGTAAGGGAAAGAATGATTGACATCATCTTGTTTTTGTTCCATACCTGGCAAGATAAGCACTATCGGGGTGAAAATTAACAGACTTTAGTTTTAGGAGCCACACTTAGATTGCAGACCTCAAGTTATAATTGGTATGTCCTTGTTTTATGGGAGTATATGCATCTTGAAAAATTTTGTGGCCAGCAAAACATCTTCAGATGCCTGAGGCCCTTTGCCTTTCTTTGGGGTTCTGGCTAATGGATAATTCTTTGATCAAAGTTGTGAAGTAATAACAAACAAACAAACAAACAAACAAAAAACAACGAAAAAATGTGGGCCACGTTGCATGATTCAGTCTCCTAGCTTAACTTTCTCTTTGGCATAATGAGTTTAAGGACCTGAGATTTTTATTTTCCTTTACGTCCTAAATTACTGAACTTAGAAAACAGTAATTGCATCAATCTGCTAGAGTTATTGCAAAAATGACATTAGTATAAGTAAACGCCTTAAAAAGCAAATATATATCCAAGCAATTATTTTCTTTTACTTTTGTAGATTATTTTGTATCAGATTATAAAATCAGCACCGTTATGAAAAATAAATAATATAGACATTTATTAAAACTAACATCCCCTTTCTAACGCCAATGATATTATAGTATTTCTACTACAGCAATATCATTTATTTATAATTAATACTTTATTCAAAAATGGAAATACTATACAAAAATGTTACTTTGCATTATATGGGTATAATTGTTTAAACATATAAAGATGCTTAGTGCATTTTTTCTTGCCATTAAAAAGAGTAAAGTGTCACTTTTACTGTTGCTTACTATTCTGTTTGGTTACAAGTTATTTTCTTATGATTAACGTAGTATTAATTTTTAATTTATAACCATACACAATGATTATAGTTCTTCAAGTTTAATCATACTTTTTTGTATTATATTATTTTTCTTAAGATATATTTCTAAAGTTACAGTCTTTTGATCATAACATATTTATTTTACATAACTTAAAATAGACTCTCAAAGGTCTATCCAAAATATGTGCTAATTTACACTCCTGTCAACAGAACGTTGTAGTGTTTTTCATACTGTACTCTCACCAATATTTTAAGTACATCTTTGCTAATTAGAAAGGTGACAAGTAGTAACTTTGTAGTTATAATTATTTCTCCAAATTGTTATAAATTTGAACATTTATTTAGATATTTCTTCTTTTCTACGTTGTCTGAAATTTATTCCCAGTTTATCTTTTGCTGACTCTATGTTTTTCTTACTGAGCTTATGCAAATCCTCAAGTATTATATTGAGCTTAAATACTAAGGATTTAAAAATTTTGATTTATTTGCAGTTAATATGTATTTACTTTTTCACGGTGATTTTTTTGAAATTTTGTGTAATTTAAATTTCTTTCTTTCTTTCTTTCTTTCTTTCTTTCTTTCTTTCTTTCTTTCTTTCTTTCTTTCTTTCTTTCTTTCTTTCTTTCTTTCGTTCCCTCCCTCCCTCCCTCCCTCCCTCCCTCTTTCTTTCTTTCTTTCTTTCTTTCTTTCTTTCTTTCTTTCTTTCTTTCTTTCTTTCTTTCTTTCTTTCTTTCCTTCCTTCCTTCTTTCTTTTTTTGTTGAGATGGAGTCTTCCTGTGTCACTCAGGCTGGAGTGCAGTGGCGCTATCTTGGCTCACTGCAACCTCTGCCTCCCCGGCTCAAGTGATTCTCCTGCCTCAGCCTCCCGAGTAGCTGGGATTACAGGTGGGTGCCACCATGCCTGGCTAATTTTTGTAGTTTTAGTAGAAATGGGCTTTCAGCATGTTGGCCAGGCTGGTCTCCAATTCCTGACCTCAGATGATCTGCCCACCTTGGCCTCCCTAAGTGCTGGGATTGCAGGCATGAGCCACCATGCCTGGCCTTAAATTTTTTTATGCAAATTATTTTTGAAGATTTTATCTAATTTTAATTTAATTGTAAAATATGCATAACAAACAATACAAAATGTATAAAGAAAAAAAGAAGTTATTTTCTACTAACTCATTTCCACATTAACAGCTTCTTTTTCGGTCTATGGTTTTCATTTTTCTGACACACAGAAAAGAAGCATATACACAGACGTGCATTGTTGGCTTGTGTAACTCAAACGAAACTGTGCACATATACCTGTAATTTGCCTTTTTTCTCGCTCTCTTAACACTTTCATGGACAGCCCTGTAGATTTATAGATTATTTAATTCTCTTTACAAACGTACTCATATATATATGGTTTTTAAATAAAGGGACTCTGCATTTCTTTTCACTGTGGTTTTATTTCCCGGTTTTCATGTTTGCTTGCCTCCTTCCTTCTCTCCTCTTCTTTTCCAACATCATCTAAACATTGATCTCACATTATTTGTCCTAAAAACACTTTCATATTTTCTTCTTACTTAGATAATAATTATTTGTCATTGTAGTTTCTAAAAAGATATTGGTGTATATCATGAAAAGTCACTTAAGTTCACAGTCAGAATAATATCATATTTTAAAATTACTGCATGGCATTATGTAGTAGAAATAATGTCATCATTTATTAAACCACTTCTCCTATAGTGGTGATATGTTCATGGACATTCACTTTTTCTAGTGTTTTGTTGTTCTAAAAATATTGAGCAATCTCAACATTTTTATGAAGACCTTTTTGTATATGATATTTTATCTATAAAAATATATTTGTTAAAGTGGTATTTCTGAGTGAAAGTATACACATTTAATGTATTATAACATATTTTGTTTTTAAAGAGGCATATCTGGGAGAATTTCCAGTGAGTTTGTAAGAATTCCCTCTTGACATCAGCAGTAGTAATTATTGTCCTTCCCCGCCCCCCAGTTTGATGGTTATAAATTGATATCTTGCTATGACTTGTCTTGGTTTTTCTCTATTTGAGTCCCTTTTCATAATTTTGTCAGTGTTTTAAATGTCTTCTCCATGAATTGCCTATTTCTCTATTAGAATATTTACCTCTCATTAATATGAAGATTTATATGTATATATATTGTATTATGCATATATATTTCAAATCTTAACATTTTTATCAACCATGATATAATTTACTAATTTTGTCTTCTTTAATATTGGTTTGTTGACTTTGTTTCATCTGTTGCCTGCTCTACAAAAGTTTTTGTTTTTAATTTTAATATCTTCAAATATTCCAATATTTCTTTGTTGCTGAAATTCTCTCTAGTTTCTTTTAAGGTCGTAGATTTTTAAAAAATCTTTTATTTATTCAATTTTTTTAGAGACAGGGTCTCCCTCTGTTGCCTAAGCTGCAGTGCAGTGGTATGATCATAGCTCACTGCAGCCTCAAATTTCTGGGCTCAAGCAGTACTCTTGTCTCTGCTTCCAGAGTAGCTAGGACTACAGGTGTGCATCACGAGGCCCAGCTAAGGAATCATAGAGTTTGAATGCACTACCTAAGTCCTTTACTTAAGAATTTTTAAAACACAGTTCAATCTCTATTATATATGAATTTAATTTTTGATATAGGTTTGATAAGGGGTCCAAATTTTATTTTCTCCAGAAGTTAATACTGTGGCAGTATTATTTCTAAATTAATTTACATTTTGTCTCTGAATCCAATTAGGTCCTTGGTCATGTATTAACTTTTTATTTTTATATTTCAGATATAAAAAATTATATAAAATATGAATTTATATAATTTACAATATGAAAATTATATAAAATATAAACATCAATTTTTATTTTTATATTTTGGGTCTGTTTCAAATTGATGTACTCTAAAAATACTTATGTCATAATCATAATTATTTTGTGTCGATTTAGACAGGTGCCCTATAATCTAATGTCTGGTGAGTCATGTGCTTTATTAGACCATTTTTTCATACTCTTATTTGTTCTTTAAAATTTACTCCATTCTTACATAAAGTTTAATATTATTTTATTCAATTCATCTAATTCTGTGTGTACTGTAAGTACTCTGTTAGTTTCCTAGGGCTGCTATAACAAATTACCACAAACCTGGGGACTTATGACAGAAGTATATTCTCTTACAGTTCCAGAGGCCAGAATTCCAAAATCAAGTTGTTAGCAGCATTGTTGCCTTTTGGAGGCTTGGAGAATTCCGGTCCATGCCCGTCTTCCTACTTTTGGTGCCTCTAGAAGTCTTTGGCTGAGCTTGTAGAAGCTTCTCTCCAATCTGTATCCCTATCTTCATTCAACTTTTCCCAGTGTCTCTCTTCTATTTCCGTATCAGAATCTCTCATATATATATATATAGACATGAATCATTGGATTTAGGACCACTGAAAAACCAGGATGTTCTCATCTTGAGATTCTTAATTTAACTACAATTGCAAAGCCCTAATCCAAATAAGATCACATTCACAGGTATGAGAAATTATGACTTGGACATATATTTTTCATGGGCACCATTCAACCCATTACAATTATAACTATTTAAATAAAGATTTTCAAATGAATTTGAGTTATATCATCAAAGAATACAGTACAGCTTTATATTAGCTCCAATAATTTTATTCTTTGATACGTTCTTGTTATTTTCTTTGTATAGGTCAGAGATCTATGTTATCTTTGTTCTTACTTTTTTTCATTTTTTTATTGTGTTAAGACACACATAACATTTACCACCTTAGTTATTTGTAAGTGTGTAGTTCTCCTGTGTTAAGTATATTCATATTGATTTATATTTTTGTTATTTTTAAATAAATAATATTTTCCTATTTATATGTGATGATTACTGTAAAAATAAAACAGCTATTGATGTTTTCCCATTTATCTTATGTTATGAATTAAATTGTATCCCCCCAAAATTCATATGTTGAAGTGGTATTGTATTAAACTTAGAGATATTAGTACAAATTCATATTAATATTTATATATATATAGGGATACATCAGTTAGCATGCATACACATATTTTCTTTTTTTTTTTCCTTTTTGAGATGGAGTCTTGCTCTGTCTCCCAGGCAGGAGTGCAGTGGTACGGTCTCAGCTTACTGTCCAACCTCCACCTCCTGGGTTTAAGCAATTCTCCTACCTCAGCCTCCCAAGGCTAGGATTACAGGTGCCCACCACCACCCCCAGCTAATTTTTGTATTTTTAGTAGAGACAGGGTTTTGCCACGTTGACTAGGCTGGTCTTGAGCTCCCGATCTCAAGTGATCTCTCCGCCTCAGCCTCCCAAAGTGCTGGGATTACAGGCATGAGCCACCACACCCAGCCCACATATTTTCTATCTCTTTTTACTGAGGTGTAGAAACAGTGCACCCCAATAGTAATGAGCATAATTCGTGCCCAGAACTCCTTGGAGAAACAGATTATTCTTGGGTTGGGACAAGACAAATATAAGATGAGCCTGTTGCATCTTGTAGCAGCAGAAAGTGCTGCTGCTTACACTTACATGCAATGACTGTAGCTGGAATGATCTTAGCAACAAAATACAAAGAGCTAGTACTGGGTTAAAACTCAAAGAATAAAATAAATTCCCATAAGTACACACCAAAATAAACAGACAATTGTGCAAATAAATAAGTGCAGGAGCAGTAACAAATTTTTCTTACAAAAGGTTTCAAATTAATAACTGTAGAAACAATGATAAAAATAAAGTCAGGATTAGAACACCAGTTATAATTGCCCAAAGCAGGATCCACCAGTGAGTGCTGAAACTACCGGATAAAACTTTAAAAGGAAACACAATGGTTGCTTAGCCCCCAAATATTGCGCCAAACTATTAATTGTCATGACAATTTTATCACTTGTCTACCAATTCTTGATACACTTCTTCCTGTAGAGAGAGCTTACTTTCCTCACCTTGAGTGTAAACTGGACTTAGTGACACACATTTAACAAGGAAGTTGTGGAAAGGGAAAAATAATGACGTTATAGTGGAAAAACTAGGTATACACCACCTTAACCAAGTGATCAGGATAATGTCATCAGTGATAAACCATGTGGATATCATAAACCTCTTGATATGATTTGATGAGAAGGGCACTTCAACTCTGTGGTATTCTTTCTAAAAATTAATAAGTCCAGTCTAAACAAGAGAGCACATCAGACAAACCAAAATTGAAGGACATTCTATAATACATCACCAGTATTCCTATAAGTGTCAAAGTCATGAAGACAGGAAAAGCCTGAGAAACGATCACAGATTGGAGGAGTATTTACTACATGATGCCTAAATGCAGCATGGTATTCTGGATTGGATACTGGAACAGGAAATGGACGTATATTGAAAGAATGAAAAAACTCCAAATAAATACTCTAATTTTGTTAATAGTATTGTGGCAATATAATTTTTAGTTTTGATAAATATATCATGTTTATGTAAGATGTTAACATTATAGAAATCTGGGAGAAAAGTATACATGAACTATATTCTACCTTTGTAAGTCATTTGTAAATTTGAAATTTTTTAAAAATAAAAATAAATTTTAAGTGGGTATCCAAAGAGATATTAGACGAATGCAAAAACAGAACAAAATGAAACAAAACAAAAACAAAAACGAAGAAAAAAAAAGGGAAGAAAGTAACAACAGAAGGAAAGGAAGGAAGGAAGGAGGAAGGAAGGAAGGAAGGAAGGAAGGAAGGAAGGAAGGAAGGAAGGAAGGAAGGAAGGAAGAAAGATGACAATGTGAAAATCAGATTAAATATATGATCAAATACTACAAAGAGAAAAAAGAAGAAATTATGCAATTAAACACAGTAATGTAATTGAACAGTGTAAAATGCATTTAAACCTGTATGCATAAAACCACACCACAACTAAAAATATAAGTTTTAAATCTAATAGAAATACAGGCAGAACGTAACAGGTTATCTGTTGGTAACTCAGTAGTGTGAAAATTTATTTCCAAGAAACAGATGAGGTTTGAAAGAAAAAAGAAAAATTAAAATCATACTGTTTTTCCTCAGGCAGCCTTACAGAAATAAGATTATTTTCTAATGGGCTTTGTGCATTTTCCTAGGAAACAGCTGCTGTGATTTTGGAGGTAGTTGTGCTCAACAAGAGTTGTGTGAGGTTCTTGGATCTTCCTGACTCTCAAAATCAGTGTGCAGCTGAGGGGTACTGGAGACTCCCTGACCTTTGTTCTTCCAGCCTTTCTAATACTTCTATCAGTACCAGTTCACCTTATTCAGTCTCTCCCTGCTTGAAGTAATTGATGTGTTTTGTTTTCTGAATAAAGCTGCCAGATACAGAAATCTTCATAAAAATAAAATGACACTGGTAGATTTAAAACACCTCTTTCAGAATTGTCAGATATAACGTTAAGAAAAAGAAAAAAACAAAGAAAATAGATAAACTGAATAAAAGTATTGACAGATTCAGCTTAATAGGTATATAAGGAATTTATATAACTTGAAATTATATTTCTGGAAGCACATACAAATATCAATCTCGTAACTGACAAATGTATATCAGCAACTATTCAGAAGTAGGGATTTTATAAACTAAAACACTTTTACCATGATAACCCTTGGCTGAAAGCATAAATTAGATAATCAATTATGAAATATCTTTGAAAATAATTTTAACGATAAATTTACGTCAAATCTAAAGGACCCAGAAATACTTTACTTGGAAAATAAGTAAAAGTCATAAACACCTTCAGAAGAAAATACATTAGGACTTAACTTAGGAAACTGAGAAACAAACAACCAAAAAAAGTACAAAATTAATAATAATATTAATTGTATATAATAAACAGAAAACCTAAAGTTAACAGATGAGAAACAAAGGAAAAAAGTAGGAACAATAAGTAAATTCCAAAGTTTATCTTAGAAAATAAGTTTTTAAAAATTAAACCTTTTGTGAAAAAAAAGTTTAGCTAGAAGAATTAACAGGCAAACATACATTAGAGCATTAAAGAATTATACAAACAATGCTTTTCCCTGGCAGTAATTTCATTGTTTTTATGTCAAACAGATTTTATTTTTTCCATTGGAAGATCAGGTTGATCATCACGTATTTCTTTTAGCTTTTAAAATCTGTCTATATGTATATAAGGCACTTCAAAAAGTCTGTGAAAATGGAATTAAAAGATAAAAATTAAAAATATAAACTGTATTTTTCAACATAAGCTCCGTGAAGTTCAAGACACTTTTGGAAGTGATTTAGTCATTTAGTCCATCCCTAAGGAACTGAGGGTCCTGGGAATTTAATCATGTCAAAGCAGCCTTGTTTTGCATTATTAACTGAAGAAAAATGAGGGCTTTTTAAAGATTTTTTTTTTAAGATTAGGAAGCAAAAAGAAGAAGGAGCTAAATCAGGACGGTTAGTTGGACACCTAATTATTTCCTATCAAATCTCTCACAAAGTTGCCCTTGTTTGGTGAAAGGAATGAGTAGGAGCATTGTTATGGTGGAGAAAGGCTCTCTGGTGAAGACTTCTGGGTTTTTATGCTAAAGCTTTGGCTAATTTTCTCAAAACACTCTCATAATAAGCAGATGTTGTTGTTCTTTACCCTCCGGAAAATTAACAAGCAAAATGTCTTAAGTATTGGGAAAAAAACAAAACAAAACAAAACAAAAACTGTTGCCATGACCTTTGCTCTTGGCTGGTCCACTTTTGCTTTGGCTGGACCACTTCTACCTGTTGGTAGCCATGACTTTGATCATGCTTTGTCTTCAGGATGGTATGATAAGGCTGTGTTTCTTTCTTGTTACAGTTCGTTTAAGAAATGTTTCAAGTTCTTGATCTCACTTGGTTAAAATTTCCATTGAAAGCTCGGTTCTTGTCTGCAGTTGATATGTACGCAATAGTTTTGGCACCTATTGAGTGGAAAGTTTGCTGAACTTTAAGTTTTCAGTCAAAATTGTGTAAGTAGGAGTTTGAAACCAGCCTGGCCAACATGGCAAAACCCCATCTCTACTAAAAATACAGAAATTCAGGTATGGTGGTAGGTGCCTGTAATCCTAGCTACTCAGGAGGCTGAGGCCAGAGAATCACTTGAACCCAGGAGACGGAAGTTGCAGTGAGCCAAGATGGCACCATTATCATTGCACTTCAAACGGGGCGACAGAGCAAGACTCCATCTCAAAAAAAAAAAAAAAAAAAGTAGAACCACTTGAGAATTCTATGGAGTTGGCTATTGCTTTTGATGTTAATTGTCAGTTGTCTTCCATGTGGGCACAAACAAGACTTAATTTTTTTCTCACAGATTGATGTCCAATGGTCTGCCTCTGAGAGCTTCATCTTCAACATCATCTTATCTTTTCTTAAAACAAGTTATCCATTTGTATACTACTGACTTCTTTGGAGTATTGTCCTCATACACTTTTGGTAAAGCATCAATAATTTCACCATTCTTCCACCCACACTCTGCCATAAATTTGATGTTTGTTCTTGCTTTAATTTTAGCAGAATGCATGTTGATCTTACAGAGGCTTTTTTCAAACTGTTGTCTTATCCTTATCAGTGTCTCAGACTAGATCCTGTTCAGACATATTAAAGCAGTTTAGTACAAATTTATATTGGTTTTACAGAAGCATTGAAATCCATGCATTGTTTTTTCATAATGTGTATTTTCCACGAAGTTTTTGAAGACCTCTCGTGTGTGTGTGTGTGTGTGTGTGTGTGTGTGTGTCTATCTCTTGAGCTATTTAACATACATTTCCTTATGTGTGCAGTGGAGATGGCTATTTGTGTACCTGAATCCGTTCTCTCATTGTGTTGTAATGGAGTTGTAGGTGACACACAGTTGTTCAGTGAGAGAATGCATTTCCAAGCATGCATTTAGATCTGTTCATGTTAGGATGTCATCACTGATGAAAGATGGATGGTAGTGATGGGTATCATATTCAAATTTTCTATATCTGTGCGTCTGCACCTCTTCATTTATGCTGCTGTCCCTTCCTATAAGCTGGAACCAAGATGTACAATATTTGCAATCCAAGTTTCAACCAATCAAATGAGAACAACATCTCAGGCAATGGACAATGGAAAGACTTTAGGTCCCTGATTCTGTACCCACAACTTAAAAAAATAATGTTGCAATGGAGAGCTATTTGTCAACAGTAATTTATTATTTACTCCAACTACTATGTTATATAAATTTAACTATTTTTTCCACAATAGCCAAACAGATTTCTGAACTGTATAAATATTCAATTTTCTTTGTTTGAATTTTCAGCCTTTATATATACAAATTTTTTATATTCTAATGTCTTTTTCTGAATTAACTATGCTACTCTGATCTGTCCCATTTACTTTTGTTTGCTTAGACACAAGAAAAAAAAAATGTGATCAAAGAGTCAGAAAATTTTAGAGCTTTAGTGGAACTCAGTGGCCATTTGCTCCATCATTTCTCATCTGTTAAAAAAAAAATAATGTTCTGTCAGATGTGAATAGATTTTTCTAAAACTGAAGAGTAAATCAAAGAGTTTCCATGGCTAATTAAGTTTGGGAAGTCCTGTATACTTTTTTACTCTCTTGAAGATTTACAGAATACATTAGGATATCAAAGGCTTTGTGAAATCCTGCAGTAACTAAGAATTTCTCAAACATATATACTCATTATATTCATTTTAAATGGGACACTTTCAGTTACTTGAGAGGGCATGGCATTTCACCAACACTAAAACAAAAAAAAAACAAAAAATAGGATCTATGCACCACCCCACACAGCATCTTTTGTATCATATCTAGCTCCAACTCAGAGATGTCTAATAAGGAGGCATGGCTGGGCGTGGTGGCGCACGCTTGTAATTCCAGCAATTTGGGAGACCGAGGCAGGTGGATCACGAGGTCAGGAGATCGAGACCATCCTGGCTAACACGGCGAAACCCCGTCTCTACTAAAAATACAAAAAATTAGCCGGGTGTGGTGGTGGGCGCCTGTAGTCCCAGCTACTTGGGAGGCTGAGGCAGGAGAATGGCGTGAACCCGGGAGGCGGAGGTTGCAGTGAGCCGAGATCGCGGCAGTGTACTCCAGCCTGGGCGACAGAGTGAGGCTGCGTCCCGAAATAATAACAACAACAACAACAACAACAACAACAACAACAACAACAACGAGGCATTCCATGGGCTTTCACTTTTCATTCCTGAATTATCCTGTTGGATGTGCCTTTATAATGGGCTATAAAATATAAGAAATACAAGTTCAATGGTGTTGGCAAATTATGAAGTTTCTCACACAAACATAAACCCTCTTAGACGATCAATGGGAAATATGCTTGTTGTTTCGATGGCAGAGAGTGAGTGACAAAATAGAGGTAAACTATTAACATTTCTCAGAATCTGTGGTCTAAAATACTCAGTCACATGCCGACTAAAAAATTGTATGTCCTGAATATGTTCCTATAGGACACCCTAGCAGTGGCAACAAATAGCCTTCATTTGTTTGATGATTAGGATGACTCTGTCCACTGAGGAGCTCTGCCTGCTTTGTTTCCTCATCCCATACCCAGTAGTCTCTCTTTTTCATCTCATTTTATAATGTATTTTATCCAATCCTCAAAATTATTTGTACTCAGCAGTAATGTGTTTTGTTCTGATTATTCAACCTCTCTTGGTTGTGAATTTGATACTCCAGAACCCAAGCATCTGAAGTTCAGAAGCTTTTGCTCAAAACTGTTTTTCTTATTTTTTAAAACCTTATCAGAAGCCCTAAAGCTCACCACCCATTACTCTATTTTGCTATTTTTCCTCTATCACCTCTTTTCTAGAATACACCATTAAACACCCTAAATGCTGTCTGAGTAGAAAGAAGGGTGACATCACAGATCAGCAGATGTATGTGTGTGGATGGGAGCACGCTGTGCTGGCTAGTGTCTCAAAATATTCTATTCTCTCATATATCTTTTATATAACTTGCACGAAGTACTTTAAATATGACTTCTGAAGTAAACACAGATTATTTCATTTCTCCCATTGTCACTTTTTCTTAATAATAATTGAGGACAGTTAGCACTGTCTACGAAGTCATCTTTCCTCCTGATAATTTCCAAATTCTCTATCACTTTCCTGATTTCGTCCTTCTAGTCCTTCTAGTTACATGCACATGTCCTTTTTTTTTTTTTTTTTTTTTTTTTTTTTTTTTTTTTTTTTTTTTTTTTTTTTTTTCTGAGAGGGAGTCTCGCTCTGTCGCCCAGGCTGGAGTGCAGGCTGGAGCGCAGTGGTGAGATCTCGGCTCATTACAAGCTCCGCCTCCCAGGTTCACGGCATTCTCCTGCCCCAGCCTCCCGAGTAGCTGGGACTACAGGCGCCAGCCACCATGCCCGGCTAATTTTTTTGTATTTTTAGTAGAGACGGGGTTTCACCGTGTTAGTCAGGATGGTCTAGAGCTCCCGACCGCGTGATCCACCTGCCTCAGCTTCCCAAAGTGCTGGTATTCCAGGCGTGAGCCCCCGCGCCTGGCGGTTACATGTACATTTGTATAACACATGCTTCAGTAGATCTCATGCTCTGCAAAAGCATGACTTTTCTGAAGGAACTTTTATACACTCTAAGTGGGAGTGTAAATTAGTACAGCCATATTGGGAAACAGTATAGAAGTTTCTCAAAAAACTAAAAATAGAGCTACCATGAAAGCCAGCAATCTCACAAATGGGAATTTATTCAAAGGAAGGAAATTAGTATATCAAAGTGATATCTTCACCCCCATATTTATTGCAGAACTATTCACAATAGCCAAGATATGGAATCAACCTAAGTATCCATCAGTAGAAAATGTGGTGTGTATACACAATGGAATACTATTCAGACATAAAGAAAGAATAAAATCCTGCAATTTACAGCAACATGGATGGAGCTGGGGGCCGTTAAGTAAAATAAACCAGGCACAGAAGGACAAATATTACATGTTCTCACTCATATGGGAGAGCAAAACATTTAATCTCATGAAGGTATACAGCAGAATGTTGGATATGAGAGACTGGGAAGGGTGCCTTTGCATGAAGGGGATGAAGAAAGGGTACAAACATAAAATTAGTTAAAGGAAATTAGTTCTAGTGTTTGACAGCACAGTAGAGTGACAATATTGTATTGTATATTCACAATAGTGAGAAGATTTGAAATGTTCTAGAAATGTATAAGGTAATGGGTATACTAATTTTCCTGATTTGATCATTACACATTGCATGCTTGCACCAAAATATTACATGTATTCCATAAATATGTACAAATATTATGTATCTATTTAAAAATTCATACACTTTCCTATAGAAATAATGTTGAAAAGTTACTAAGAAGGTTCTTTGCCCCATGTATTTTACCATTAAATTAGTTTTGACCATGAATGCTTTTTTCTTTAGATATGCCTCATCATTTCTAGACAATTGTCTTTTAAAATACACATACTGTCATGGTAGGCATAACATAAAAGTTTTAAATAATTTACTATGGGAAAGATTTTCAGACCCTTTTTCTTTTTCTTTTTTTTAACTGCAGAATCCTTAACACTTGTTAGTTGGCAAGAAGAAAGAGTAAGTATGCTGATAAGAGAGGATTTTAGTTTTCTATGACAGGCATAATAAATCACCACAAAATTAGGCAGCTTGTAACAATGAAAATTTATTATTTCACAGTTCTGTAGGTCAGAAGTTTGGCATGGGTCTTACTGGACTAAAATCAAGGTGTTAGTTGGGCTGTTTCTTACTGAAGATTCTATGGGATAAACTAGTTCTTTGCTCGTTCAGTTTCTTGCAGCTGTAGGACTGAGGTCTTTCTTTTTTTTTTTTTTTTTTTTTTTTTTTTTTTTTTTGCTAGCTGAGCTATTGGTCACCTGGTAGAGACTGCCCACATGCCTCCACTCAGGGACCCCTTCCTTCATCTTCAAAGTCAGTAACTCAGAAGTCTTGACTTTGAGTCAAGAATAAGAGGAACTCAGGCAGGCAGAGTTCCTCTCACTCTTCAAACTTCTCCTGCCCCTTCTATCATCACATCATTCTGATCAACACTTTTGCTTTTTTTCCAGTTTTCAAGGTTCATGTGACTAAATTGGGCCTATTCAGATAATTCAGGATAACTAGACTCTATTTTCCAAAGGCAGTATCTGCCACAATTCAAGGTGTGTTAACTCTAGATCTAATATGTCATCTGAAGAAGTTTTTCATATAATTTCAATAATGCTATCCTAATGTTTATGTTTTTATTTGTTTTGTTCAGAGTAAAGGTGAATAAAACATAAGATATGCTTTATATGTCCATATCTAGGGCAGACAAAATGCTATATCTTCACCAAATTTTTTCATTTCTTCCTATGTGGACAGCAACACTGCATTTCTCAGCCTCCTGTTTCTGGATTGGGCCATATGACTATTGTTGCCCAATAGCATATTGATTAATATAATGTGTGCCACTTCTAGACTTGGCCAATTCAAAAATTAAACCTTTCATAACAATAGTTTTCTTTCTTGCTCTTTTGTTGTGTCTAGAGAAAAATGTGTTGAGGATGATGTCATCACAGTGTGAAAAGGCGTGAGTCCCTGAATAACTAAATGAAACATATCATCCTCCCAGCCCCACCCATGTAGGGATGTTATGTGAGCAAGAAATACACTTTATTTTGTTAAGCCTCTGAGATTTTGGGATACTTTATTGTATTATTAGCCCACCCTTGTATCTGTCAAATGCTTACTGAGCGTTTACTTTCTCAAAAGCTTTAATTAAAAACTATGAAATGTAAGAAATGGAAAGAAATTTACATCAATGGTCCCAGCCTTGGTTACATAAGAAATACTTGGAGGAAGTTTTAAATATATTTATATGTCTAATGAATCAAAATTTCAATGTGTTTAAGAATATCAAGGATATCAGGTAGAACTTTCATTTTGTCCAGATGAGAAATCTAAGATTGAAGCTTCTTTGAAGCATCTGAAATAGTTGCTTCACATAACATTAGTAGTACAGTCAGCACCAGAACACACATTTCTCAATTCTCAGTCCAGTGATATTTGATTTCTTCCATACTGTAATTGTCAATTTAACTCATGAGAATTAATGGAATGAGAATTGAGATGGTATGTAAATTAAGTAATTAGAAGCAAAAATGTTTTCATGTTTCCAGAATTATCTATAAATTAAATTCTAACTCCCCGATTTTGTAGCACCTCTACCTGAACCCATCTTTGCAAACATGAATGTCTACAATTAGAGAATTTCGTGTCATCTAACGTATTGTGTGGGATATAAACTGCCTTAACTATAAATGAGCTTAACTTGTTAAAAGTCCCAATTTCAACTCATGACATTTTGTGACTAATTCTTTTTCTTAAATACTCTTCACTCTACACCCACACTATTAAAATTTTGCTTACCCATGGGAATTCTATCAAATAGTTGAAAGGCAGGGACTGAAAAGAAACGTTTTCATTCTTAGAAGAGATACATTTGAGTTAATTAGAAACTGAAAAATGTAGACAGTTGTAGAGTTGCTACTGAGTAAGTGAGAAGACTCTGTTGATGGCAACTGAGGAAAGAGCCAGCACAGCATCCAAGTCCAACCCACCTGCTCCCACCAGGAATGTTTTAAATCGATATCCATTACAGATGTATATCCATATATATCCATTATATATATCCATATATACATTTGACAGTAATTCCAAGTAAAATATAAACTTTGTTTCCAATAATAGATGTTGTTCCTGTAAAAGAATTTTTATCCCTTACCAATCATGGAAACTCATCACCTTGAAATAAATTGAGACTGTCTAAAGTAACTCAAATTTATAAATTTATACACATCACACACACACACAAATGCACACACATAAGGTAATTCATTTAAGCCTTGATGGCGATATTTTCCTTATATTCTCTGTCAATGTGGATGTGTAAAAGCTACTTATATTACTATCCAGATTAAAATTTTAATTTCCCCTTTTACCTGTGTTTATCAAATTAGCTGGATGAATAAGGTTCAAGTAATTGCTTTATTCCCAATAGAAAAAAGTGAGAAGGGGGTGAGGAATGGGGATGTGGAGAGTGGGAAAGATTATATAAAATTACAGGTGTGCTGTGTTTCTCACTGCGGGTCACAGCCAGAATTTTTCTAGAGAGAAGTATCACTTGTGAAGCTAGCCAGGTGGAAAATGACTAGTTTTATTAAAAATAGCAGTAATGGAAAAGCATCTACCTACTATCAAATACACTTTAATACGACTATAAACTGTGAGCACAGCTCTGGTGCTCTAGCCATCTACAGGCTAGGAATTGTGTCATGTTTTGTTCAAACCAACTTAGAGTTTAATCAAAGCAGACAAACAGCACTAAGTATCAAAAGAAAAAAAGTGGTCCCTCTTATCTCTCCAACTCATGCCTTTATTTTGGTAATGTGAAGATTACGGAAGGAAATTGGAGAAGTATACGGTGGTAGTCTAGTAAAGAAGGCTCCGACCAGAGGGAATCTTTGGCTTTGGAAATTTTCCCCCACACAGCACAGGAAATATTCTGTAGTCCCAGCTGAGCCATCAATCTGTGGGTCACATATAACGTTCCTGTACCAGTCATCAAATCTCCAGGAGCTTTAGGGTGATAAAGAATGATTCTACCAATATGAAAAATCAAAATAGTCTCAAAATCTGATATCTTTAAAGTTCTTTTATTGCTAGCTTCTTTTAAAACATAGAAATGAAGAGCCATATCTCAGGCTCCAGCTCCAGTATTTTGAATTCTATTATTCCTAAATTGATCTTTGCACACATCATAGGAAGTTCTAAATATTTTTTAACATTTTGAACCAAATTTGAGGTTCATTTTTTTTTTATTTTTATTTTTATTTTTTTCTGAGACTGAGTTTTTTTTCTGTCGCCCAGGCTGTAGTGCAGTGGTGTGATCTCAGCTCACTGCAACCTCAGCTTCCTGGGTTCAAGAGATTCTCCTGCATCAGCCTCCTCAGTAGCTGGGACCACAGGTGCGTGCCACCATGCCTGGCTACACTTTTTGTATTTTAGTAGAGACAGGGTTTCATCATGTTGGCCAGGATAGTCTCAATCTCCTGACCTCAAGTGATCCACCTGCCTCAGCCTCCCAAAATGCTGGATTACAGGCGTCAGCCACCGTGCCTGGCCGAAGTTCATTCTTCACAATCATTCCACTGTGATCTTCATGATTCTATCCCTGAGGTCTTAGCCTCAATTTTGCTAAAGATCTAGGTCAAAGCTGACCTTTGTCTATAAAGCCATAATTTTCAATTAAGGTTCTACCTTTTTTTATTTTAGGAAATGCAAAAGATCTTTGCCAAATAGCAACTTCAGTTCATTCATTTTTATCTTCTGGGAACACTGTGATGAGAATACTTGTGAAGGTTCAATGTTGAAGCCTGCTTTGATGAAGAAAAGATATCTGTCACTCAGTGTAAAGAGTAGTATGACACATATTTGCCAGCTTTATGCTGTACCTTCTCTTGAGCCTCTATTAAAATAAAATGTTGTTATTATAGCTAATGAAAATGCATTCAGGCCTAGTTGCCAGTTGTTAAAGCATTGCTACATGCAAAAAGAAAAAAAAAAACTAAGAAAAGAAATGTAAATAAGTAGAGAGTTTGGGAGCAATGCAGCTCCTGCATTACCATTGAAAATTCTTTTCCCAAGGGAATTATTTTCCAAGACTCTCTTAAAAACATTTATTCAACTCCTTCTATTACTCAGTCTCACTCTCCTTTCCATTCTTCCCAAATCCTCCTGCCTTTGTCATTAAACAACCTGGCTGTCTATACCTAATAACTTGTCATTGACTAATAGATTTATCTGATTTTTCTATAAATCAGCAATCAAACAAGGACTAGGATGCCAGCTCATTTAAGTAACATCACTTCCCATATAATCACAGAGTCAACATAATTGAACTACCAAGTATAAAGATACCTATTAGTGGTTAATCTAGTAAAAATAGACAAAAATATTTTTGTCATTTCATGTCATTCAGAATGGTCTCAACATTTGTCAGTTAGCTGAGAGAAAGAAACATAAATACATTACGTATTTACTCTGCTGTTCTGTTATGGATGATGTTTATTTTTGAATATGTACTATCAGTGGTTGTTTACATATTTAATTTCTTTTTAAAACATTTTCCCCACAAGCCTCAACTGTAGCAAAGTGACACATAAATGGACCTCCCCGCCAAGAGAATATAAAGAGTGCAAAAGATTGATGTGTCAAAAAGCCAACTTAACAGATATTCAAAATGAAATCCTCAACAGAACTCTGCATAATACTCTCATACAGCCATCTGCCATTTTTTATAATACAAACGTGTCAATAAACATGTAAGTTTTTAATAATTTATATGCATATACAATCATTGATTCATGTATTAAAATTTAATATTTTTATGTAACGTAAAAGACAGAATTTCTAATGTTTTTATCTTCAACACTCCACTTTGAAGACATCTATCTTAGTATAACCATTAATTATCCAACATGTTTATTTTTAGAACATAAAGTAAGTAATGGAAAAGTATACCCAATGATTTCTGTTAGGTAGTAGCAGCTGTCTTAATGCAATTGTCTTCAGACATCCTCCACAAACCACAGTGCAACAAGATGAACAAATATAATCACAGAAGCTTAATGTAAACAGTATAACTAGGAGAGATAGATGATTGTATAAACATCAATTTACAGATTAGTTAGGAAATAACTGTCTGAAACCATTAGAGACACTCCTGAACCTGTGCCATAATGGATCAGCAGGGAAAGTCTGTACAAAAATGAGGAGAAGGTAGTGGGTGCCTAGCACTGTTAAATACAGGTAAAATCACCCTCAGAAAAAGTAACACCCTGGTTGAGAAATACTGAGAATGGTTGTCCTGACAGTTATAGAATGGGCATGACTAACCTCTGCTGGATAGAAAATCAATCAGTCTGGATGGAGGTAGGAATTGCCTGAGAACAGTCATGAAAGAAATTTCTAGGGTAATGATAATGTACTATATTCTGAATAGCTGGCTAAGTAACATAATTGTATGCATTCATAAAAAATCATCAAATAGAACACCTGATGTCTGTTCATTTTATTTTACATAAATTTTACCTAAAAATGCAAATGCATATTGAACTCTACTCAATTAAAAGTACCCAGAAGTAGTTAGCAATGGCATGCTTTGATTTCAGCAAGAAACCTGCTGGTAAATGAATCCAAAAAAAAAAAATGAAGACGGAGAAGAAGAAAGAAGAAGAAGGAAGAGGAGATGGAGAAGAAAAAGAAGGAGGAAAAACGAGGAGGAGGTGGTGAAAGAGGAGAAAGAGAGGAGTAGATAAGCTGGAGTAAAAGATTGATTATGATTTTGTGATTAAGACAATATAGGAAAGCGTTAACTGAACAGTCAGATTGTGGTATATGGATATCATGTGTAATTCTTTTAAATTTTTGTATGCTTGAAATTTTTTCTAATAAATTCTTGAAAAAAGTTCAAGAAAGTTTTGCATGTTACTCTATATTTGTCTGTTTAGAAACATACAAATGCTTACAATGATCAACCATAATGAGCAATGAAAGTTTTCTACCTGAAACATAGCTTCATGGGAAAAAGGCCTTGTGCATTAGTATGTATTAAGTTTAAGAAACTGAACTCAACTCTAAAAATTGTACCACTTTCTAAGAGGATCAGCAACTTTGCAATTTTTATTTCTTTTTTATAATGATATTGTAAGAAGCCATTGATATACAAATTTATGCATTCATTTGTTAATTCACTTAATTAATATTTATTGAGACTGTTCCACATATTTTGCAAAGCACTAGGAAGACAGTAGTAAACACTAAAGAGAGAATCCCTGTCTCCTAAAGATTGTGTCTGTAATGGAGAAGGGAGCAATCAGACATGTAAATATAATTAATAACTTAAGCATTCTGATAGCCAAAGGTCCCAGTGCTAAAGACATGTAACCATTCAAATAACACTTTTATCCCTACATCTGAGTATTTACTGAGAAAGAATGCATTTAGTGCAGTAAAAGAAATAGTTCAGCAATTGAAGAGCAGCTGATATTTTCAGGCTTTAATGGTAGACATTTAGATTAGTGAATCTTCTTGCTAAGAGTTCAGCTAACTTGTGTTGGAAGCAGTCTAGCCCAATAACTATGAGCCTGATTCTAAAGGACCCATTCTAGCACTTGCCAAGTTTAGCGCCCTTACCACGTTATTAAAACTCTCTGTGCCTTGTTCCTAGGTTAAGATTTTATAATAGCAGCCACCACATATGGCTATCTGTTTGTTTATTTGTTTTGTGTTTTTTGAGACAGAGCCTCACTCTGTCACTTAGGCTGGAGTGCAGTGGTGCTATCTTGGCTCACTGCAACCTCTGCCTCCTGGGCTCAAGTGATCCTCCCACCTCGGCCTCTCAAAAAGCTGGGATTACAGGCATGTGCCACCACACCTGGCTAATTTTTTGTATTTTTTTTTCTTTCTTTTTTTTTTTGTAGAGACATAATTTTGCTATGTTGCCAGACTGGTCTCAAAATCCTGGGCTCAAGTGATCCATCCACCTCAACCTCCCAAAGTGCTAAGATTACAGGCATGAGCCACTGTGCCCAGTCCACATATGGCTATTTGACAAAAAAATTGAAAAATAAAAAAAAGATTGGATTCATGTGATGTGCTTAGAGTGGTCCCTGGTCCATAGTAAACATTCAATAAACATTTATTATTATTATTATTATTATTATTATTATTATGTGGTCACTGACTCTTTCATATGATTCTTGAAGAATTTTCTTCAAATTTAATTGAGAATGTTAAATATTGTCAGTAATCCAATAGGAAATATTATTTTACTTAGATATCGAGACTTGCATGAAGGGCATCTTTAGAGGAAAGAAGAAGGGATGTTTAGGCACTCAAAGACTGGCAGTGGTAGGAAGCCTAAAGGAAGCCTAAGACTAGTGGAGCAAATGAAGGAGACAGTATTGTATAAGAATGCCAATGCGGGCTGGAGCCTTGGTGGTGGGATGCCTGGGAGGAGCTGTAGATCCCTGCCAATGCCAGAATTTCAGTGCCCAAAGCAGGGAAAGAGCAGGGATGAAAACACATCCTATTGCCTTCCAGTGCCTCCCGTTGGCTAAACCTAAAAAAGAACCCAGTTGGTGAGGTAGCTTGGAGATGCAGGGTCTACTTCCTAAGATCAGGGAAAAAAGAAAAAGATGGAAAGTGGATCTGAGGAAAATCAACACAGTAACCAGCTTCCTAGATACAGATAATACCAACATCTCACAAATGGGTCACATGAAGAAATTTATCATTTTGACTGCTATATTGAGCACTCCAATAACAGCAAGAGAGCGATTTCTTAAGAAAAGGCAACCATGGAAAATTCAGTGGTTATTTGCATGTCTAGGATTTGCTATGATCTTGTTGCAAAGATACACATCTGAAGATTTATATAGAGTAGATTTGGCTTCACCTCTGCACCTGTTCATTCACTTTTTCTGTCAAAAATATATTTATTGGTAGTTTTCTACAAAATATTTTACAATTAACCCACTTTCAAAAATAATATAACAACACATTTAGAAATAGAGTGAAAAGAGACTTTAAAATTTTTCAATCATACATTTTCAGCTTTAATCTAAACAACTCAGTTAATCTCGCTTTTACTATATAGTATCTAAATAATATTTTTAGGATCAGAAAAACATGTCATTTTACCTCTGCTTCTATAAAACTATCTTTTGGGAATGGGAACCTGGCACTCAGTCTCTCTCTCTTTCTCTCTCACACTTGCTCTCTGGCTTTCTTTTTTAATTCAAAAATAGATTGGGGTTATCTATAAGTAAAGTCTTCACCAATTTTTTTCTAATTACTGAAGCTTCAACTCCTAAGGCAAACTTGAAAGACCTTGAAAAAATTTCAAATATGCTTTCACTTGCTTATTTGATTTTGCTTTTCATTGTATTACACCTAGACAACACTTTCTATTTCTGTTTGCAAAAAGCTAGTAATTATTTTCTTCCATCATTTTCATTTTGTTTTTTAATGTGTCTGCAAGTGTCATGGTCTCACTGAGTTACTACTTAAAGTTTATTCACAAAAGAGGCCTAGGTTTACTTCCATACTAATAACAAAAATTACTTTTTTAATATTAGTATTTAAGTACAACCTGCAATTATCAAGTTAACTGTATTTATTTGCCTGTATCTGTGAAGAGAGGCATATCACTTTCTTGAGTGGAAGAATTAGAAGAATTATTGTCTAGATTCTTAGGGGAAAATCTCTTCTTCAATACTTGACTTTATATTATTTCAATTTTACAAATTATTATTTTTATTGGTTTTAAATTTTATATTTAAAGTTTTATATTTGTATCCAAAAATATATGTTTCTTGTGGAAATATAGTTTGAAACTGATACATTTGAAAAAATAAAAATGAAGAAAAACACTAAAGCCATACTCATGCACACACAAAGACTTTACCAATAATCACTCAATAAATGTTTCAGTAATTTTATATTTCAGAAAGCCACATTTCCACTATAAATCCTTATAACTTACATCCCAATTTATATCTGTTTACTTCTTTGTCTTTCCTTCTGGATAGTATCATATAATTCTTAATCACCTACACCCTCTGCCTAGTACTTTTACTGATACAAAACTGGCACTAAATATATATTTTTGAAGGAGTCAATGCATAATTGAATAAATGAAAATAAGTAATGGAATGACCAATTTTAATTTTTCTATGGGCTATTGATACTCAGGGAGATAATTCTTTGGCCTAATATTCTGTATGCAATGCTCTCCCTAACTAATATCTGAGCAAGTGAAGGCTAAATACAAATAGAATTCTTAAAATGTCCAAATATTAAAACAATGTCAACCAAAAAATCAGAGCACATCTCCCCCTCCAAAGGAACGCAGCTCATCACCAGCAACGGAACAAAGCTGGATGGAGAATGACTTTGACGAGCTGAGAGAAGAAGGTTTCAGTCGATCAAACTTCTCAGAGCTAAAGGAGGAACTACGTAACCAGCACAAAGAAACTAAAAACCTTGAAAAAAGGTTTGACTAATGGCTAACGGCTAACTAGAATCACCAATGTAGAGAAGTCCTTAAAATAACTAATAGAGATGAAAACCATAACACGAGAAGTATGTGACAAATGCACAAGCATCGTAACCGACTCGATCCTCTGGAATAAAGAGTATCAGCGATTGAAGATCAAATGGATGAAACAAAGTGAGAAGAGAAGTGTAGAGAAAAAAGAGGAAAATTAATGAATAAAGCCTCCAAGAAATATGGGATTATGTGAAAAGACCAAATCTGTGTCTGATTGGTGTGCCTGAAAGTGACAGGGAAAATGGAAACAAGTTGGAAAGCACTTTGCAGGATATTATCCAGGAGAACTTCCCCAACCTATTAAGGTAGGCCAACATTCAAATTCAGGAAATACAGAGAATGCCACAAAGATACTCCTTGAGAAGAGCAACTCCAAGACCATAATTGTCAGATTCACCAAAGTTGAAATGAAGGAAAAAATGTTAAGGGCAGCCAGAGAGAAAGGTCGGGTTACACACAAAGGGAAGCCCATCAGACTAACAGCAGATCTCTTTGCAGAAACTCTCCAAGCCAGAAGAGAGTGGGGGCCAATATTCAACATTCTTAAAGAAAGAATTTTCAACCCAGAATTTCATATCCAGCCAAACTAAGTTTCATAAGTGAAGGAGAAATAAAATCCTTTACAGACAAACAAATGCTTAAAGATTTTGTCACCACCAGGCCTGCCCTACAAGAGATCCTGAAGGAAGCACTAAACATGGAAAGGAACAACAGCTACCAGCCATTGCAAAAACATGTCAAAATGTAAAATCCATCGATGCTAGGAAGAAACTGCATCAACTAGCAAGCAAAATAACCAGCTAATATCATAATGACAGGATCAAGTTCACACATAACAATATTAATCTTAAATGTAAATGGACTAAATGGTCCAATTAAAAGACATAGACTGGCAAATTGGATAAAGAGTCAAGACCCATCAGTTTGCTGCATTCAGGAGACCCATCTCACATGCAGAGACACACGTAGGCTCAAAATAAAGGGATGGAGGAAGATCTACCAAGCAAATGGAAAACAAAACAAAAAAAAAAGCAGGGGTTGCAATCCTAGTCTCTGATAAAACAGACTTTAAACCATCAAAGATCAAAAGAGACAAAGAAGGCCATTACATAATGGTAAAGGGATCAATTCAACAGGAAGAGCTAACTATCCTAAATATATATGCACCCAATACAGGAGCACCCAGATTCATAAAGCAAGTCCTTAGAGACTTACAAAGAGACTTAGACTTCCATACAAAAATAATGGGAGACTTTAACACCCCATTGTCAACATTAGACAGATCAGCAAGACAGAAAGTCAACAAAGATATCCAGGAATTGAACTCAACTCTGCACCAAGTGGACCTAATAGACATCTAAAGAACTCTCCACCCCAAATCAACAGAATATACATTCTTCTCAGCACCACATTGCACTTATTCCAAAATTGAATTATTCCACAGAGTTGGAAGTAAAGCACTCCTCAGCAAATGGAAAAGAACAGAAATTATAAGAAACTCTCTCTCAGACCACAGTGCAATCAAACTAGAACTCAGGACTAAGAAACTCAATCAAAACCGCTCAATTACACGGAAACTGAACAACCTACTCCTGAATGACTACTGGGTACATAACGAAATGAAGGCGGAAATAAAGATGTTCTTTGAAACCACTGAGAACAAAGATACAACATACCAGAATCTCTGGGACACACTTAAAGCAGTTTGTAGAGGGAAATTTATAGCACTAAATGCCCACAAGAGAAAGCAGGAAAGATCTAAAATTGACACCCGAGCATCACAATTTCACAATTAAAAGAACTAGAGAAGCAAGAGCAAACACATTCAAAAGCAAGTAGAAGGCAAGAAATAACTAAGATCAGAGCAGAACTGAAGGAGATAGAGAACAACCCTCCAAAAAATCAATGAATCTAGGAGCTGGTTTTTTGAAAAGATCAACAAAATTGATAGACTGCTAGCAAGACTAATGAAGAAGAAAAGAGAGAAGAATCAAATAGATGCAATAAAAAATGATAAAGGGGATATCACCACCGACCCCACAGAAATACAAACTACCATCAGAGAATACTTTAAACACCTCTATGCAAATAAACTAGAAACCTAGAAGAAATGCATAATTTCCTGGACACTTACACTCTCCCAAGATTAAACCAGGAAGAAGTTGAATCCCTGAATAGACCAATAGCAGGCTCTGAGATTGAGGCAATAATTAATAAAGCCTACCAACCAAAAAAAGTCCAGGACCAGATGGATTCACAGCTGCATTCTACCAGAGGTACAAGGAGGAGTTGGTACAATTCCTTCTGAAACTATTCCAATCAATAGAAAAAGACGGAATCCTCCCTAACTCATTTTACGAGGCCAGCATCATCCTGATACCAAAGCCTGACAGAGATACAATAAAAAAAGAGAATTTTAGACCAATATCCCTGATGAACATCAATGCAAAAATCCTCAATAAAATACTGGAAAACCGAATCCAGCAGCACATCAAAAAGCTTATCCACCATGATCAAGTAGGCTTCATCCCTGGGATGCAAGGCTGGTTCAACAAATGCAAATCAATAAATGTGATTCAGCATATAATCAGAACCAAAGACAAAAACCACACGATTATCTCAATAGATGCAGAAAAGGCCTTCGACAAAATTCAACAGCCCTTCATGCTAAAAACTCTCAATAAATTCGGTATTGATGGAACATATCTCAAAATAATAAGAGCTATTCATGACAAACCCACAGCCAATATCATACAGATTGGGCAAAAACTGGAAGCATTCCCTTTGAAAACTGGCACAAGACAGGGATGCCCTCTCTCACCACTCCTATTCAACATAGTGTTGGAAGTTCTGGCTAGGACAATCAGGCAAGAGGAAGAAATAAAGAGTATTCAGGTAGGAAAAGAAGAAGTCACATTGTCCTGTTTGCAGATGACATGATCGTATATTTAGAAAACCCTATTGTCTCAGCCCAAAATCTCCTTAAGCTGATAAACAACTTCAGCAAAGTCTCAGGATACAAAATCAATGTGTAAAAATCACAAGCATTCTTATACACCAGTAACAGACAGACAGAGAGCCAAATCATGAATGAACTCCCATTCACAATAGCTTCAAAGAGAATAAAATACCTAGGAATCCAACTTACAAGGTATGTAAAGGACTTCTTCAAGGAGAACTACAAACTGCTGCTCAGTGAAATAAAAGAAAACACAAACAAATGGAAGAACATACCATGCTCATGGATAGGAAGAATCAATATTGTGAAAATGGCCATACTGCCCAAGGTAATTCATAGATTCAATATCATCCCCATTAAACTACCAATGACTTTCTTCACAGAATTGGAGAAAATTGCTTTAAAGTTCATATGGAACCAAAAAAGACCCCACATTCCCAAGACAATCCTAAGCCAAAAGAACAAAGCTGGAGGCATCATGCTACCTGACTTCAAACTATACTACAAGACTACAGTAACCAAAACATCATGGTACAGGTACCTAAACAGAGATATAGACCAATGAAACAGAACAGAGCCCTCAGAAATAATACCACACATCTATAGCCATCTGATCTTTGACAAACCTGAGAGAAACAAGAAATGGGGAAAGGATTCCCTATTTAATAAATGGTGCTGGGAAAATTGGCTAGCCATAAGTAGAAAGCTGAAACTGGATCCTTTCCTTACTCCTTATACGAAAATTAATTCAAGATGGATTAGAGACTTAAATGTTAGACCTAAAACTATAAAAGCTCTAGAAGAAAACCTAGGTAATACCATTGGGGACATAGGCATGGGCAAGGATTTCATGTCTAAAACACCAAAAGCAATGGCAACAAAAGCCAAAATTGACAAATGGAATCTGATTAAACTAAAGAGCTTCTGCACAGCAAAAGAGACTACCATCAGCATGAACAGGCAACCTACAGAATGGGAGAACATTTTTACAAACTACTCATCTGACAAAGGGCTAATATCCAGAACCTACAAAGAACTCAAACAAATTTATAAGAAAAAAACAAACAACCCCATCAAAAAGTGGGCAAAGGATATGAACAGACACTTCTCAAAAGAAGACATTCATACAGCCAACAGACACATGAAGAAATGCTCATCATCACTCGCCATCAAAGAAATGCAAATCAAAACCACAATGAGATACCATCTCACACCAGTTAGAATGGCAATCATTAAAAAATCAGGAAACAACAGGTGCTGGAGAGGATGTGGAGAAATAGGAACACTTTTACACTGTTGGTGTGACTATAAACTAGTTCAACCATTGTGGAAAACAGTATGGTGATTCCTCAAGCATCTAGAACTAGAAATACCATTTGACCCAACCATCCCATTACTGGGTATACACCCAAAGGATTATAAGTCATGCTGCTAAAAAGACACATGCACACGTTCATTTATTGTGGCACTATTCACAATAGCAAAGACTTGGAATCAACCCAATGTCCATCAGTGACAGACTGGATTAAGAAAATGTGGCACATCTACACCATGGAATACTATGCAGCCATAAAAAAGGATGAGTTCGTGTCCTTTGTAGGGACATGGATGCAGCTGGAAACCATCATTCTCAGCAAACTATCACAAGAACAGAAAACCAAATACTGCATGTTCTCACTCATAGGTGGGAATTGAACAATGAGATCACTTGGACACAGGAAAGGGAACATCACACACTGGGTCCTATTGTGGGGGACATTGGGGGAGGGATAGCATTAGAAGATATGCTTAATGTAAATGATGAGTTAATGGGTGCAGCACACCAACATGACACATGTATACATATGTAACAAACCTGCATGTTGTGCACATGTACCCTAGAACTTAAAGTATAATAACAAATTTTTTTTAAAAATGTCCACACAGATTATATCTTAATGAAAATCTCAAAGAAAGTGAATTTGATCAATTAATTAGAATGATTTTTTATTGGTTCATCAATTTTATTATAGCCAATGAATGTTTTCAAATACTTTATAACACTTGAAAAATTGTGTTCTATTAGGTAATTTAATCATTCTATTAGCAGTCTTGCTTATATAACTCATTTCCTTAGGAGATAAAATAAATTTATTAATAAAAAGATAAAACAACTTTAAGTGAAGCTGTTCAAATTGCCACAAATTCTGACTCATATATGATATTGTTACAGAATCTTGCATAAACACTTTGGAAGTTAACCACTGCATGACAAGGGCTACTAATTTCTTTATCTGAAGCAAAAACTATGTTAATATGACTTCCAGAGTTACAAGGAGGATCAGATGAGATAGTGTTATTGAATACACTTTATAAAAAAATAAAAATTTATATGTATGAAGTACTTGTTATAATTGATAACAATTTTTATTATTTCCCAAAAATGATTTGTTTTTTGAACACTTCTCTCTAAAATTCACTATATACTATTCCAAATTTAATGTAACCCCTCTGTAGCTTCAATTACCTTTCATAATTCATAAAACAAGTCTGTTTTCTTGCTCTTTTGTATGTTTGGTGACATAAGAAGAAGCTATAATTTTAAACCAACCCCTAAAAACGTTTTAACAGTATCTCTATAAATCTTAGTTCGTTTTAAGTCTTAGTAAAAGATTTAAGAACCGTACTCACATTTCGCTTAAGAACTGACTCAATGCACTCCAAAGTGCTAATATCTCTACCTTGATTTGGCACATTCGGTTTAATCCCTTCAGTGATAGGAAACGAATCATAATTAAAGAAGGGGTGGAAAGGGTTCCTTCAGAAGACTATTTCTTGCATACAGATGAATAATTAGAGTGACCTCAATGTGGTGGCTTTCCTTTGTTGCTTAGAGACAAATACATCTGTGCAGCAAATAAACAAGCTCAGCTCAGCAAACCCTCAATGTGAACTGTCTCCCTGGAAGCCAAGAGTCGTCTTTGGTGTCTTTGCAGTTAGATGAAAGGGAGTAGATTCTGCAGTGAAATCCAGAGTGTGGAAGTTTAAAGTTTGACTTTGTTGTTACCTTACCATGCAAAGTTAGCTCATTAAGGGTTTGCTCTTGCCAGAAATCCACAATCTACCATACTTCTTTTAAAAAAATACACATAGAAAACACAGAATACTTTGTTTAGGAGAAAACAAAGTATAGTTGGTTTGAATTTAGAATGCCCCAATTTAAAAACAAAATGTTCTCATATTGAAAATTATGAGCAATTAGAACTTGGTTTTCTTTAACACTGATAGTGGATGATCAATGGTCAAGGACCATTTCAGCCAGCATGAAGCCCAAACCTAAAGAATGTTTTTTGAGGATGGACTATATAACACAGAATCCAAGATTTGATCATTAAAATAATAAAATAATGCAGTTATTTCAGAAATAATGGCAATGCATATAATAAATGAACAGATTTAATGGGAAATGTGGATATATACCAGGAAGAATATTGTCTATTTAATATTTCCTTTTTAAAGTTACAAGAAAATGATGCCTATATTATAATCACAGAATATTGGATATATAACCTTGTTTGCTGTTAGAATTTCACAAAGTGAAAATTAAGCTATTCATTCCTCCTATTCTTTGTTTTGTTTTGTTGGGTTGTGGAATTTTTTTTTTAACAGAGTCTTGCTCTGTCATTCAGACTGGAGTGTAGTGGCATAATCATAGCTCACCACAGCCTCAAACTCCTGGGCTAAAGCAATCCTCCTACAAAACTGGGACTACAAGTGTGCACCACCAAGTTGATCTTTTTTTTTTTTTTTGGAGAGATAGGATCGCCTTCTGTTGCCCAGGCTGGTTTCAAACTCGTGGGCTCAAGCAATCTTCCCACCTTGGCTTCCCAAAATGCTGGGATTACAAGTGTGGCCACAGTGCCTGGACTACTACTCTCGATTGTCTCTAAGAAAAGAAATTTCCAAACTCCACCCAGCAATCTATTTATTGGTGTCACAAAACAGATTGTTTTTCCCAGCTATCTCTTATCTCCAGTAGCTTCCTTTACTTACATCCTTTGCTGTGAGATTTTACCATGCCTTTCAACACATAAAGTGTGTGCCCAGGTGCCGCTGACTTTGGGCTTGCCCATGTGGATTACTTAGACCAGTAGAATATGATTGGAAATGACAATGTATCAGCTTGGAGTGGAAGAGGTGTAGCATGTTTCTGATTCTATTTCTGCTATTCCACCGTCTGAGAGAAGAAAGGGCATGCCCTACATTGGGATTAGCTCTTCATTCTGTGTCCTCAAAGACATGTAGATCAACCCTAAACCTGGAAGTGAGCCCCGCAGGACCCCATAGCCAGCAGTACAGCCATGTAATGACCTGGGAGCGGCAGGTAGTGAAGCCTAGGTTTTGGAATGAAGCAGCCTCGTTTCATGTCTTGGCTGTACTAATCAGTTACACCTTGAATGGGTTAGCTGACTTTTGTTTTTCAGTTTTTGTCATGGACATTCTCAGTTTGATAATGCTTTACTCACAGGTTGTTATGAAATGTTTGCATCTCTCTCTAGCCAGAGTGAGGCTCAGAGTAAATACTCAAAAATTCTTACTTTCAGCCTTCTTTGATAAGGCCCTTACGCCTCTAAACCCAAACCAGCAACATGGCCCAAGCTAAAGTGAAAGTCAACCAACTTAAAACCATCATCAACAGTGCTACTGATGAACAGTGAAAATATTACTAAAAAGGGTTTGATTAGTCAAAGTCTGTGCCACTTATTGCCTTAGGAGTGCTGTGAGGCTAAATTGCCTTTGGGGTACACAACAATTTGCCATCAAAGTCAGGTGTTAGAGCTGGAAGGAACTTAAATTATGACTTAATCTTATTATTGCCTTTCATGATTAGGGGAAATGAGGCCCAGAAAGTTGAATTGTCTTTCCCCAAACTAGTTAATAGCAAATCTGTCACTTAAACCAACAAAATGGTTTTATAGATGTATTGTCTGATATATTAAGAATATACTTCTTTCTGTTATTTTTTTTTCTAACAATAATGAAACGTCTATATCCCAGAGCATAGCTTCTTTCTTTTCATGGAATAGCCCACAAATATCATTTCGTGTGAAATAATTGAAACTCAAGAAAGGGGATATGCTGTCAGCAGGGAAACATATGAAGTATTGTTTGCATGTGAAATCTAACTGCACTCAAATAGGCTTAGTGTCAGGTAACAGTACCCTTGCAACTAACATAATCTTTACATACTATCATCTGCACATCCATTTTTGTTTTTTTGTCTAAAGTGACAGATTCACAATTTAAATTCTGAAACTAATTTGCCCAGTTTTTAAAACGCTAAGCTTTTAGGAACAAATGTAAATACTAAGACCAGAGCAGAAGTTCTCAGTTTAGTTTCTTTTAAAAACTGTTTTAGTTTCTGGCCATGTAATGTTCAGTGAGACAAAAGCTCTTTCAACCACTTGCTCTCTTTGCCAACATCAAAAGAAACAAAAATATATCAACAGCATTAAATGTAAAAGAACATTTAATAAGACTCCATGTGGCAGCTAAAAAAGATGAAGAAAGTGAAAATAAAAGCGAAACTAAACTGAGTAATAAAAACAAGAAAAAAGGAAAAATGTGAGGAGAGGAAAGAAAAAGGATAAATAAGAGAAAATAAGGGAGTGGAACCTGCTTTATATTTTTATAACACACAGACCTTCCACTCCTTCTGGCCATTGGCTCAGGCCTGAAATCAGTCTTAGCTTTGGGGCCCCCTAAAGTCCCAGCCAATGTCGAACTGATTCTCAAGAAGCAACTCATTGGCAACTTGCTTAGCTGTTGAAACTACTAGGACCATAAGAGGTTTATGATGAAGACTCACTTGTGTGATCCTTTACCCACTCTATGCAGACCTGACTATAAGACGCAGGAGACAGAGAAAGAAATGGTTCCATCAAAGGGAGTACCTTCCATACCTGTCCTGCTGCTCTCCCCTGAAGTATTATTCTACAAGGAGAAACCTAGAAATCCAGGGTCCCAGACCAATCCAGGGTCCCAGACCATCCCTGTTGTTCTGAGGGTTTTGTTCCAGATAAGGAAGTGGCCTGAGCATAGCCAGGCTGTCACTAACACTCCTTAAGCCAAGAACCATACACATAAACCCATCTTAGGCTATGGCATCACATATTACTCCTCTTGAAATTAGGCAAACTTGTACATCAGATTACATTACGTAATGTTACAGTTTTTTTTCCCTTCTACTATGGGAAGAACAGTATGATGAATTCACGGAAAACCCCTGCACTTTCTGTCATGCAGCCATGAAGGAAAAGGGTAATAAGGCAACAGCACTCAAGCATCCTAGATCTGCCTGGATGGCTGGTAGGCAGTGATTTTCCCCAACTCTGTGAATCCCAGCAATCCATCAAGGAGAATTACTGGAAAAAATGAGACAGAAATGCCATAAACCTTGCTTTCATTTTATTCCAGTGGATGTGAGGACGTGTGCAGTTTAAGCAGATTATGCTTCCGAAGTGGAGCTTGGTTGAGTGATTAAAAGATAAAACAATTCAATTTAAATCTTTACCTACATTTATCGGCTCAGATTTTCTGAATTGTACTGTGAAGTATTGTCATAAAATGGAAATGTTTGATTCAAAGGTAATAAGCTATTGATCTACCGTGAAGCAATATTAATATTAACATACTGCTTTTATGATTAATTTGGTGCTGCATAAAAGAAAAACATCAGGATCTTTTAGTGTTGGTGATTAAAGGAACAGTAGACTTTTGAAAATATATTGCATGTACAATAAGATGAACTCATTACAGAGACAGTGTCCAAAGGGCTGGCTGTTAAAGTTGCATATTAAATGTCCAGTCAGCAATTACTCAGTTAAATGAGAAGGCAAAACATGTATAGACTTTTGGCAAACTCCATTTAAACATGGGACACAGGAATATACCTTTTTGTGTGAGAACCAAAGAAGCGTTCATCTGGTCTAAAAAATCTGATGGGTTGTATCATGAAATACAAATGTCTGCCAAATCCCACTATTTCTAGAGTCCTTATCCAAACAAAAAGATGGCAGGCGTAGTTGAGAGGAGCATGGTTTAGTCTGCCCTCAAGGTCTTCATCAGTAATCTCACATAGTGAACACTGAACAGTATGAAATAACATTACTTTCAGCATCAACCTGCATTTCAGTGCAAACTTTAGCAATTCAGAATAGATACATGATCTCAGGAGCTCTTATTCTTTTTTTCCTCATCTACATAAAAAGAAAGAAATAATACATATATTTCAGAGGTATCTTAGTCTGTCCTGTGTTACTATAAAGGAATGCCTGAGGCTGGGTAATTTGTAAAGAAAAGAAGGCTACAGGCTTCAGCAGACTGTACAAGAAGCATGGTGCCAGAATCTGCTTTTGGTGAGAGCTTCCGGCTGCTTCCACTCATAAGGGAGATGAAGGAGAGCCTGTGTGTGCAAAGATCACATAATGAAAGAGGAAGCAAAAGAGGACTGGTGCCAGGCTCTTTTTAACAATCATCTCTCACAGGAACTAATGGGGCAAGAATTCATTCACCGCCCTGGGAGAGCATTAGTCTATTCACAAGGAATCCACTTCCATGATCCAAGCACATCCTATAATCTATTAGGCCCCACCTCCAACACTAGGGATCAGATATTAACATGAGGCTTAGAGGCAACAAACATCCAAATCACAGCAAGAGGACAGTTATAAAGATGAAATACGTTTACAAATGAAAGTACCTAGCACAATCATGATATATTGCTTCTCATTAGATGCTTCGCGCTCTCTCTCTCTCTCTCTCTGTTCTTACTTGCCTATAAGTATCTTTATGTGACTTGGTGGTAGTGAGGGACAGAGGAGAAGAAGTGAGAAAAAAATCTGAAAGAGTAGAAGGAGCTATTTAGAGAAAAAAAAATTAAAAAGACTCTTTAGCCATCTCTTGACAACAAATTATACACATCCCTGTCAACAAAACTATCTTTTTAATCTCATTTGGATGTTTTCTTCAAGCAATAAAAAGTATATTTTCTAAAAATCCATGTATGTTGTTTACCATTTATATAAGAAATGTACAGCAGGATTACTTTTACAGCTTGCAATGGCATAGGATTTTGTTTCTTTATTTCTTTTTAACCATAGGAACTCTTAGAATATGACTACTAAATGTGCATAGGTACTAAATCTGAAAAGTACAATCCTATAAGGGCATCATTTGCTCAGAGAATTGTGATAAGAACAATGTTTCTTAAAGTGATGTATACATATGCACATATTTTTAAAATGTATATAAATATCTATGTATAGATATACACACATACATACACATACCTTTCCCAAGTAAATATAATGATGTTCTGCCACAAATGCTTCTTTGGCAGTAAATATGACTATTTTAGGCTATCTACTGACTATAAGATGATAATAATAGTTAATATTTATTGAGCATTTACTACTTGAAAGATGCTATAATTAGGACCTAAAGTACATTACCTAATTAAATCCTCACAATTCCCTTGAGAGATGTTTTAGGATTGTGACCATTTTATTGGAGAATATTTCAAAGTATGACTTTTTTAATAATTTGCTCAAACACATTCCCTTACAAATGGGCCTAAATCCAGGCATTTGAACCTATTTCTTACTAATTACAAAATTCAATCTTTAACGCTCTATACAACTTAAAGAGCCAAACCTCACAGAGAGCCCATAAACAATAATTTTAAATGGTAGTCACTTTGAAAAATAGATTGTTTACAGAAATTTTGCTCTATTCTTTAGAGAATTTATCTTTTTATCAGAAAGAGGAATACGCAGAGGGAGAATTTTCTTTGAGATGAAAATTTAAGAAACTAGAAAATTAGATTTATATAATAGACTCTGCCTTTCTACATATTTTTGTGAGAAATTAGCCATTTTTAGAGAGTCACAGAGTTTGACAAAGGAATTGGTGGTCTTGAAGGGAAATTGCTACCAGACTCAATGACAGATTAAGGACAACTATAAAGCTGTTATAGAGTGACTTAGATTTTCTAGGATTGAAGATTTGTATCAGTCAGGATAGAATAGGCTATTCTTTGTAACAAACAACCCTCAGATTATTGGTAGCTTCTAAGACAAAAGGTTTTATTTTATTTTATTGAGATGGAGTCTTGCTCTGTCTCCCAGGCTGGTGTGCAATGGCGCGATCTCAGCTCACTGCCGCCTCCACTTCCTGTGTTCAAGCGATTCTCCTACCTCAGCTTCCCGAGTAGCTGGGATTACAAGCACCTGCCACCACACCCAGCTAATTTTTGTATTTTTAGTAGAGACAGGGTTTTGCCATGTTGGCCACGCTGGTCTCAAACTCCTGACCTCAGGTGATCCACCGGCCTCAGCCTCCCAAAGTGATAAATCTCCTTATCCTCCCAAAGTGATACAGGTGTGAGCCACTGTGCCTGGTCTGTTTTGTTTTTTATCACCTATGTTACATGTTCAGAAATGATCAGCTGGGAGCTAGGCTCCACACTTCTTCACACTGAGACCTAAACTAAAGAGCACCCCATCTCAGTCTATATCAGAACCATTGCTGTGGCAGAGGAAAAAAGAAATGAGACTCTAGAGAACAACATCAACAGCAAATAAATGCTCAATTCATAGATAGGTCACTCAAACATTCAATACTCATTGGCCAGAATTAGGCTTGTGGCTTTACTCAACCTCAAAGGATCCAGAATTGAATGCTTTCAAGTGTCTGATGGTCAGCGAGGTACAGAGTAAGTCAAGGAGAATTTGTTGATGGAGTGCCCAAGGACTGGAATGGAGAAGTTTTGTATTTACAAAGATTTTAAACTAACTCTGTGGGGAGAAGTTTATTTTTCCTAACAGGAGAAGTCCCCTTAGGATGATACCTGATTGTGTGAGATTCATACTAAGACAAGACATCTGGAATTGGTGGGACCACTGGTGTTCAGGGTGGTGGGGTTGATGGGGCTCGGGGCAGAGAGACAGATTGAGAGAGAGAGTGAGAGTGAGAGAGAGAGAGGAGACGCAGAGAGAAATATAAATAGCATTGAGGGGAAATCTAAGAACTGACGGGTGAAGAGGGACTTTAGAAAATATTAGAAGTATTTAAAGGGAATTTAAGATGCTTCTTTTTGCTTTGTTCTCCCCATGAGGTTCTTAATTAAATTACTATGTTTGTCAATACTTTGGGGAGTTGTGGTGCAATAATGAAGTGCTAAATTCTGCAGCCAGGTTGGTAATGCCAGGTCAATACCTGAGCTCTTTTTATTCTCCATTTCCAAACTACAGAAGAGCATAGGCAAAGAACTGGGGCAGGAGAAACAGTTATAATAACTCAATTTAGGAGAGTTTCCTCTAAGTCCATACAAATGAGTGAGGAATGAATGAGGGAGATCGTTTTTCCACATTTTCAACATGTTTATCCCCTTGTTGCTGAGATTTGGTTGTGAGCATTCCAGCGCCTACACAGGGTGTACGTATCTCATAGACTGTGCTGTGATTACTCTGGATATCAAAATGTGCACTTCTACTCATTCAGGTTTGAGCAACTCCATACTTCAACTTTGTAAGTAGAATTGTCATTTTGTTTTATATGCCTTAAATACATGCACTTCCTTCACTTATATTACCTCATTTAATATTAGACTCAACTCTACTATGTAGGTAACACCACACATTTTCTTTTCTTTTTTTTAAACTATACTTTAAGTTCTAGGGTACATGTGCACAACGTGCAGGTTTGTTACATATGTATACATGTGTCATGTTGAACACCACACAGTTTCTACTCATTTTATATATTATAAAATGAAGGACTAGAGCAGAGCTGTGGCTCATGCCTATAATTCCAGCACTTTGGGAGACCAAGGTGGGTGGATCACCTGAGCTCAGGAATTCGAGACTAGCCTGGGCCATATGGTGAAACACTGTCTCCACCAAAAATAAAAAGAAAATTAGCTGGGCATGGTGGTGTGGGCCTGTGGTCTCAGCTACTCAGGAGGCTGAGGTGGGAGGATCCCTTGACCCTGGGAAGCAGAGGTTGCAACAAGCAGAGATTGTGCCACTGCACTTGAGCCTGAATGACAGAGTAAGACCCTGTCTCAAGAAGAAAGAAAGAAGAAAGAAAAGAAAGGAAGAAAGGAAGAAAGAAAGAAAGAAAGAAAGAAAGAAAGAAAGAAAGAAAGAAAAAAGAAAGAAAGAAGAAAGAAGAAAGAAGGAAGGAAGAGAGAAGGGAGGGAGGGAAGGAAGGAAGGAGAAAGAAAGAAAGAAAAAGAGAAAGAAGAAAGAAAGAAAGAAGGAAAGAAAGAAAGAAAGAAGGAAAAGAGAAAGACAAAAGATAGCAAGAAAACAAGCAAGCAAGCAAGAAAGAAAGCAAGAAAGAGAGTAAGAAAAGAAAACAAAATGAAAAGCTAAAGAAAACATACAAATAACTCAGTGGCAGAGCCAGAATCTGATTGCTCAGATGCCTTCAAACACTCAGGCCGGGACTTAGATTTATTGTACCTCCTGCCTTGTCAGAAGCCAAACTCTGAGTTAGCCATGAAGCACGGAAATATTTACCTGTTGGGTTACATTTGACAAAATACACTTGACCTCCTCTGATTTTCCTCATACTTCCCCCTGCTCCCCTCTACCTCTAGCAGTATCTATCTGCTCTAGGGCCAGTTCTATCGAGGAGAGGAGAATATTTTCACCACCTCCCTCCCAGACACACCGGTGTATTTTCTGAAGTTACTCCAGGGAGAGGTGAAGCGCTTTTCATGCGGAAGACTTTCATCTCTTCTTGGCAGTTTTCTTGAAGTTAGCTTTCTCCTCCCCTAGTGGCTTTTAAAGGTTTATTTCAAAACTCCTATCTTTTATTTCCTTAGATCTTAGTCATTTTGGAGAGTTATTGTGAAAGATTGACCGGTTTGTTGTTGTTGTTGCTGTGGGAGGCCAATGGTGTTCACTGGTTTCAGTCTTCCCATGTTCATCCCCATGCCCTGAAGGAAAAGTGCAATGAGCAAAAGCAAGCTACAGGAGGAAAGGCAGTTGCTACAACAAATGCGAGACTGGAAACTTTAGGTTTACATCACTTTCTAAAGAGTCAAAGTTCCAAGTCAGAGTAACCAATTATCTATACTAGCTTATAGGCACACGCCTCCCAGAGAGGAAGCTCTTAGACCAATTAAGTGTCCATGGGCCCCACTAGGACTTCCTTGCCAGAAGGAAACTTCCCCCAGACAACTAGAAGACAATACTGGGGTTAAGGTAAAAAGGCAAAATACCCACTAAAATCCAGTACATTGGCTGCCACAAATAAAAATATACCCAATTTTTTACACTTTGGAAAATGTTTCAGTGCATAAAAATAAACAGTTCTGAAATGCAGTTATTTTTCTATTACTAATAATGGCCCTTCCTTAAAGGGAGATGATCCAAAAATCTCACCACTTACCCCATGTAGCTTCTTGTCCAGAATCTCTGGATATCCATTTCTCTACTAATTTTGCTATTACCTCATCAATATTCAGCAATCTTGACTGCATGTGAAAGTTAAATATGACCAACAAGTCCTATATTCAATAGTAAGAAAAATGAAGAGGAAAAAGGGAGAGAGCTTTATAAAACTACATAAATATATGGTACTGCATGGAGGAGAAACAATAGCAATAAATAATATTAACAATAACCTTTCTAGTTAGTAAGTAGCATTTCTTACACACTTAATTTTGTACTTGTTTCTGTGTTGTATCATGTTGTACTGACAGCAATTTTAGAAGGTAGATGCCATTGTTATCCACATTTTCAGAGGAACAGAACTGAGGCACAGAGAGGTTAAAAGGCCACAGAGTTAGTAAGCCAGTGTGCAATCCACACAGCTGGCCCTCAGAGCCTGCCCATACCTACCACATGCTGTTGCTTCCCCTGTGCTTTTCAGTCCACAGTGTGATTACAGTCCTCGATTCTGCAGCTGTACCCAAGGCAATTGAAGTGGATGACATCTGTGATATTCCTTCTTTACTATGCTTCCATTTACCTTCAGTTAGCATCTCGGATAACCTGGTTTCTCTACCCAGGAGAGTGGTGCAAACTTGTATTACTGAAGGAATCAGAACCTTGGACTTATGACCAGAGTTCTTGTTTGAAGTCGCATGCAGATCCCAAGGACATCTACTTGTGTATGTAACAATGATAAGTGTTGCTGGTGATCACCTATTGCAATTCATGCATTTTTTCCCACCTTCAATGGATAACAACACTATTTTCTCCTGTTAGTCTGGCTGAATCTACACAACCCATAATGGAACTTTTTCCTTGCCCTTTCATTCAGTAGCATAAGCAAACTTAAACTGAAGAGCAGAATCCTATTTCACTGGAGCGAGGATGTGTTCACCAATGACAGCATTCCTCCACTGGGCTCTAAAGCCTAAAGTCACTGAGATGGGAAGCAAATGTTTTGCTGTTTTAGGTGTGTTTTTTTTGTGAGGAATTTCACTCAATTTCTGTGTTTTTATGCCTGAACCTGTATGAGAAAAATAGCAGTGTATACTGATAGCGTGATCAGATACTGGGCCATGTGCTAAAGGCAACACCACAGACTCCTGCGTCTTGTCTTGCGGTGGTGCTGTAACCATGTCTTTAATAAGCTCTTCCACCACTCTCTAAGATCAGCTGCTTCTGAGAGATAAAAGGTTAAGATCTGTGAATCTCATAGGCATCCATTCATTCTCTAGCTTCCTTCACTATAAATTAAGTCACTTTGTAGGACTTCATGTAATTTGAGATTTCATTGGCATCCAGAAAGTTTCTCTCATATGATAGTGCTAGAAGATAAATGATTAAAAAAAAAAAGCAAACCCAGATCTAGAATTAATTTATATTTTGTGAGAACAATTCATGGTACCCTCTCTGTGGTGAAAGAAGTCAATTTAATGACACTTTCACCAGGGAACTGTTACCTGGAAGTTCTGGTACCACAGAAAGGCACAAGCTTGGTTTCACGGGTAGCACATTAGGGACTCAGAGCCAGGTCAGCACAGACAAGGGAAAGCACATCTATCGCCTCCAGTCCTGCCACAAGTCTGACCGTCAATGGATGTTTTATTCAAAATGACTACAAGTATAATTGTGTTAACAGTTTTACTACAGCATGACTATGCCTTCAAGGGGCCCACCGTGAATTACGATTTCGGCAAGAGCTTCCCAGTGACTCTGAAGAACTCATCCAACAGTTGGAAGACTCAGATTATCAAAAATAAATGAATCAATTGTCAGATTTATTGCAATAATTCCTACTACTGCATTAATCAAAGATAATGGGATGCTTAACTGATTGAAAATCACAGATACCTTTTACAATATAAAAAAGGGTCAGTTAAAATATATGGAATCATATTAATTGTAGTTAAAGTTATGTTAACAATCTTAACTAAAAGGTTTACAACTCTAACATATTTTTCTTCATACTGTTCGACAATACAATCTGCAGAAAAATTAAAGAAAATTACTTTTTAAAAGAAAAGAAAATTATAGAATGAATAATAAAGTTATTTCCCCTATACAAGTATGACCCCCCTGAGAGTGTTGCAAGCTTTTTTCACATTTAATCTTCAGTATTATTTGGTAATTATTCAGCAAAATTGCTTATTCTTACTTACTAAACCCTATTAAATAGTTAATAAAAAATTTAAACAATGATTTCCAATTGTTATTTATTTCAATAATATTCTCTCTAATCCTGACCTATGGGTAATTAAGCATTCCGTTTCAGTAGCACCGCATGTCAAACACTACTGCCCTTCCATTCTAAACTTGTGTGCATGCACAGGCCCATTAATGTGATCTGTATTCTTATTTGCATACTTTATTGTGGTAATATTCCGAGTTGAGAGCTTTTTGGAAAGTCCCAGATACACAGGCCAGACATTGCCATCTGTTATCTCATGCTGGAATCACCCAATCCCAATCATATTTTGTCTTGGCAATGGTCATATTTTTGGTGCCACAAAGAAAAGGGAGGGAAGGAAGGATTACGGAGGGAGGGAAGAAAGACTTGTTCACTTTAATAGTTGCTCTCATTGATACATTTCAAACTGAAACTCCTTGCCTCCTCACTGGACACTGAAAGATAATGGAGCTCTAGTTTCTTACATCATCACCACGGAGAGAAAGGAGTCAAACAGGGGCCATTTAAAAAAATAACACATGTGCTTGGTTTATCTTTTAACTTAGTATATATTTAATTTGGAAGACTTTAAATTACGAAACGTAAGAAAGCAAGCAATAATAACAAAATCTCTGTAATCCCACACTTAAAATATTTAACTTCAACTCTGCAATCTTCTGCTTAATTATTGGGTGATTAGGGAAGATCTCATTATTAATTTACCCATCTTCACAATAAAAAAAATCTTAAAATTGTTGTGAAGGTTAAATGAGATGATAAACCTCAAATAACACAAAAGTGGATACATAGTAGGAGCTAATTAAATGTTGCTTCACATTTAAACTCACTGACAGCCTAGGCAGGATGCTGTAAATGAATTGCTCTGAAATTAGTGACAATAACTTCAGAAAGAAATCTTCTTAAATGATTGAGAAGCAATCTTATACTTGTTTTATAGCTTGAGTAATAGCATAAGAGAAACAACAATAAACTAAGTGGTTGATGTGAAAGCCTTGTGAGTTTCCATGAAAACAGACACTAAGACTGAATGTGAAGAGGCATCTTTGTGATAAATTCCATTATTTAATTTTTTTGAACTTTCAAAGTGATAAGTGATATTGAGTTGTTGTATAGACTTTGTCTCAGGGACCCTTTCATTACTCATGGAAAGTCAACAGCATTTATAGATTAGAAACTTTAGGCATTGTTGTAGGTACACAGGTTTTTTGTTTGTTGGTTGGTTGGTTGGTTTGTTTCTAATTCCTTAGGCCCCAGTGAAGGGTACCTGAGAAATTACTAGCAGTGAATACATTTCTCACAAGGCAGAAAAGGGAAAGAGATAAGCAGCTCCTAAAACCCTGCTGCTTACCCAAACCTGTGATTTCTTGATCTGGTTCATCTATTTATCCACTTGATGGGTGGTATTTTATGATAAGGCAAGGATGAGAAAAATATTTAGCCTTTCTATTATCAGATGCTGCAGATTGATGACAATCTCACAAACACAGAAATCAATTGCAATGGGAAGCAGGATCATGTTAAGCAAAGATTTGTCCCTTAGGGAAAGAAGCCCCATTAATTTCAGGAGATGTTAAAAACTTTTTAAGACTTGAACAAATTGTAAATAATCTATATTAATTTAGATAAAAGGAAATCTTTGATTTTATATTTGATTTCAAGGAATGACACCTAATTTAGGAGTTTTATTCCATCATAATGTCAGTCTTTAAACTTGGCCTTGAAAAGAAGAACGCTGGCAATTTTAAACTCCTGCTTGTATTCCACTTTTTGAAGTTTTAGCATTTTATTTTCTAAGTTCAATTACTTAACATGTTAAAAAGAGAAGAGAAGATGAATATCATTATTTTAATTGTTTTATATTTGGATACTATATTTCTTTTAAAAATGAGACTTTGTGGGGAAGGTTGGGATGGGGTAAGGGATAAGAAACTACATATTGGCTACAGTGCCCACTCCTCTGGTGACAGGTACACCAAAATCTCAGAAATCACCACTAAAAAACTTACCCATGTAACCAAACACAACTTGTACCCCAAAAACTGTTGAAATAAAAATTAGAAATTAAAAAAAAAAAATCAACCAAAGGACTTACGTGCAGACAATGAATCTAAGAAAATGTAAAAGCAAAGAAAAAAGAACCAAAAGAGAAGAGTTCACATCACTGAATAGATATCACTAGCTATGTGATTTGGTCACAGTTATAATAATTCTGGAAGAGTGGACATTTTGTGAGCTTAAAGGGCTTGAAGAATGTCCAATGAGGAAATCATTTCACTCAATTACATTAAAAAAAAAAAAAAAAAAAAAAACCATAGTCAGTAAATGTGTCTATAGACATAAGACAGCACAAGACCAGCCTGGCCAACATGGTGAAACCCTGTCTCTACTAAAAATACAAAATTAGCCGGGCCTGGTGGCACATGCCTGTAATCCCAGCTACTTGGGAGGCTGAGGCAGGGGATCGCTTGAACCTGAAAGGCGGAGGTTGCTGTGAGCCGAGATCACGCCACTGCACTCCAGACTGGGTGAAAGAGCGAGACTCCGTCTCAAAAAAAAAAAAAAAAAATTATTCTCCTTCGCCTCAAAATATTCTTACATGTGCACTTCCATATACACACACAGATGCTTTATTTATTTATTTATTTGTTTGTTTATTGAGATAGAGTTTTGGTCTTTTGCCCAGGCTAGAGTGCAATGGCACAATATCTGCTCACTGCAGCCTCTGCCTCCTGGGTTCAAGCAATTCTCCTGCCTCAGCCTCCCAAGTAGCTGGGATTACAGGTGTCCACCACCACGCCTGGCTGATTTTTTGTATTTTCAGTAGAGATGGGGTTTCGGCATGTTAGCCAGGCTTGTCTCGAACTCCTGTTCTCAGGTAATCCACCCACCCAGGCTTCCCAAAATGCCGGATTACAGGCGTGAGCCCCCATGCCCGGCCCATATATGCATTTTTTGCTCCACAAAAGCCTCCCTTCTCTCCTTCAACAGGGAACTGGTCCTGGGGATGAGTCAGGTAGGATGAGAATCAGAGACAGTGAGGATACAGCACTGCTAATCAACATGACTTTTGCTTGGTTTCCATCTTTAGTATGGCAGCAGACACCAAGTAGGAACCAAGACTAAATATGAGGGGTGGGAGCTATTGCTAATCAATTCCATTATCTTCATGTAAAGAAAACAGGCCTGACACCTATAGGCCTAAGTCCCAAATAAACCTTCTCAAAATTTTTATGACTATTTTGACTGCCTAGAAATTATATGTATTTTTTTAGGAAAAGAAATTTGAACTCTTAGAATAAATGTATTGAATGGTTTTTAATCATAACCTGAGCTAGCTGTGGAGTGAGTGTATAGTTAGGATTGGTTTCCAGGAAACAGAGTAGCAGTTCAACTGCAGCCTAGGCTGCCTGGAGTAGCCAACAAGAAACTTTCTGTGTGAATGTTTTCCACTCTGTGGCTGTCACAGTGGACTCATGATACTGCTAAGACTGAGCAGCAGCAAACTTTTAGCTTCCCATTTCCAGGTTATGTTCAGGACCAACATGTAAGTGTTGTAACCTTTACCTGTAGCTATTGGTTAACATATATTACAGCAATACGCACACAGTACTAACTGAGGCTGCTAGCATTTTGGGCCCTTGTTTCTAAGCCACAAGGACCCCAGTAAAAAATATATGAATTTTTGTAGTTTATATTTTTAGTACATTGCTAATACAAAAAAAATCCACCTTACAATATGTTCTAAAATTTAAAAATATATATTTGCCTTGAAGCATTTCTGTGATTAAATAGAAAAGTGTAGATTGGGTATGCATGGTAAAATGGTAAAGTCTGAAGGTTAGAACAAAGGCCACTTGTCAAATATCAACAAAGCACATTAAATTATTCTGTGGGAAATGAGCTGAGTTTCCAGAATAAGAGAGAGAAAACAGTCCATTAAGTTCTTAATACAAGTCTTTAAATTGGTGTAATTGAATTCTCATTGACTACAAGAATGATATTTCTATCAGCTTGTGCAATAAGACGAGTGAACGAGAAGGCAGGGATGTTTTTCCTTTGGTGTAAGTAACAGTAGATGACATGAGAATTTATAAGCCATTCTTAATCAGCTGAATGAACCTACTTTATGGTCAAATATGGCTGTACAAATACAACTCTGGGCTTTGAATGGTAAAATTATTGTTCTGATTCAATTGATAATGGGAAAAGCTATTAGTGTGGAACATTAGCCAACTAGTTGAAAATTGCATTGCTTATCTATAAGATTTTTGCAGTAGAAATCACAATAGTTAAAAGGAAGTGGAATTTTGCAGGAAAGATGGAGCTTTTAAAGAAAACAAAAAGAAGGAAGCAAAGAAAAAGTCAACGAACTATAATTAGATAAATGCCCAAGAGTGAAGACACCTATATTTTCCCCAGATTTTGCTAACTCTGGTTGGGATTCCCTTCTCATCTTTAAAAAATTTGAAATTATGCCATGTGATCTCTAAAATTTCTCCCAGCAGGTCAAAACTACTTAACCCTTATTAATAGATATGAAATAAATTTCACATAAACATTACCATCTCAACTTCCTTATGGAAAACCTCCACAATATTTTATTGATTCGTCTGTTTGTTTTGTTTTTAGGTTTTTGTTTATCTTATGTTTTGTTATTATTTTGTGTGTAAAGAAAGTCATGCATTCTTAATGGTGTATTTAAAGACAAGTTTGAAAAGGAAATCCAAATTGCGAATAGAATAAGGGGAACTGGAGGAACATAAGACACTGAATAAACACTTACGCTAAAGGCTGTTGCTACTATTACATTATTGTTGAAAGCCATATTGCAAAGCCAATATGTGTTAAATATCACACATATTGCTTCAAGTTATATAATTAGAATAGCCTCAAAGCAAAGAAAATTAGTTTAGGGTATAGGAAGAAATTAAAAAAAAAAAGAAAAAAGAAAAAAAGGAGGAGGATTAAAGAGAAGAAAAGAAAAGGAAAGAAGAGGCAAAGAAGTGAGCCACTTGTTACAAATTCCAGTGAGCACCATGTGTACCAACAACCATATGAACTGTGTCTCTATCATTTTGCAGTGAGGAGGCCCTGGACCAAAATCTCTTTTCAGAGCCACCATTAACTCCTATCAGAATTCAGAGAATCGCTTCGTATGTGGTCTCCTCACCATTCCACCTAACTCTCTCCTTCCTTCCTCCATTCTCCAAGAGGAATTTAGAATTTTCCTAAAATAAAAGAATGATCTAGTTGTTATTTTGCTTAAAACCCTTAGCAGACTTTCCATTGCACTTGAATAAAATCCCAAGATCTCACTCTGTGAGGCCCTGTATGATCTAAATCATGCTTGTTTCTTTAGTCTCATCTTGTTCCATTTTTCCTGGCTCAACAGATTCTAGACACATTGGCCTTAAAGTTTTCAAACACAACCAGACTTTGCCTTAGTCAGGGACACAGTGTTTTGTTGGCCTGCAATGCTCCCGCTTACTTCCCCATTTTCTACCAGCATCCTGCCTTTGATCTCTATTTCTACATTACTTTCTCACAAACCTTTCTCCCCACCTCTCCTCTCTGCCCTGTATCCTGTATGGCATACTAAATTAATTATCCTACTATGCATGTTGATTTTTTCCACATCACTTTTCTCAATTTATACTTATTTGTGGCATTTGTTGTTTCATTATTATTTCACTCACTAGCAAATAAACTTTATATCTATTTCAGCCAGCTATTAATCCTATTAATTCAGAGGAGTGTCTAACACATAGACACTCAGCTTATTTGTTGAATAAATTAACGGCACCTATTCTCAAGTTACAGAGAAAGTGAAATGTGGAATTGTTCAGATTTTCTTATTAGGTCTGAAACCTCTGATTATGAGAACTCTGCAGAAGAGAAGACTGGGGAATGGATGGTGTGACAGAAAACCTTTGTGTAATAACAGGGTTGGAGGGGGATTGCCCCATAAGGGATTAACTTGTTGAATTCACAGAATACAGAAAGGTTTTCTCTGATTATGTGCTTAGAAAGTAGTAAACATTATGCAATGAATGTGCTTCTGGCTTAGGAAAAAAAGCAGGTCTGCTTGATGCAAAAATCAAACAAAATAAAAAACTAAGAAGATGGAGGAAAATGTCAAGAAAAAAATGATGCTAAATGAAGAGAGCTTAACTAAGTCAAAGCAAGAAACTGCGGGAGACAGTACTGGGTGAAGAATGAGGAAATAGAAAATGGAATTAGCACATCAGGAACTAAATGTGAGTTGAATTCATATGAATTCATTGAATGGTACATGTCATAATAGTTGCAGTCTTCAAAGGAAGGAAACTCTTCAGAGGAATTCCTTGAAAAGACAGCAGAGTGTAGCAAAAACAAAAAAGCACCAGATTCAGAGGCAGGGCAGCTGCCTCTGTTTTTAGATCTGCCTTTGATTTGACATGCAACTTTGGTAGAGTGTGACATCACATGCTTATAGATAAAATGAGAAAATATAAATGAATCTGAGTTTGAGATTCCATTTCTGGCATTTCTAGCTCGAATACCCAGAAAAAAAAAAAGTAAGTCAAAACAGATTTCAAGACAAAAGCAAGTTTATTCTTGATAAATATGAAGATCTCAGCCAGTAAACCTCAGGGTGAAATGCAAAGCCCAGACTTGCTCACCTGTGATGCTCTCTACTTATTGACGTATCACATCACTACTCTGACAAATCAAATGTGTGAAGCCTGATGAAAAGTTTGTGGTGCTAATAAAAATCTGTGTGTTCAAGTACATTTCTAACTTTCTAGAGGGCTATATTATTTTTATTATTGCTGTTAAGAATTTCTATAGAGTCTAACTTAGTGGCTGGCTGAGGATGGTTTTTACTACCCATCACAGCGATTCTAGGATGCAGCCTGAGGTGGTTATCTATATTTTACATTTTACTAGGGTGCCTTGCTTTGCCAAAATTAATACTGTTATTTTCAAATGAATGGAGGTTGTGCCAGAGGGATGGGATTATTGGAACTTTACAGTGACTTTGAGTTGGTAAGAAGATCACATCTTGAATTTTTACCTTTCTTTCAATTCATCCTGCTTAGCTCACAACCATAACATCCTCTGCCCAGATTATTTTAACAGTCTTCAAACTATTCTTCTAGCCTTTAGTTTGTTCTCCCGCTAAATCCAGCAGGCCACTTTCTATTCCCAGTATATGCTGCTAATGATGTATTCTTCTCTTGCTTAAGAATCCTTGAGGATGAAGTTCAAATTATTTGCATGACATGGACAGACCTTCACAATCAGGCCAGTCTCCTTTCCAGTCACCTCCCAACAAATCAGATTATTCTTTTCTCTCCCATGTGCCATTTTATATCGCTTCACCTTTGTTCATGTGTTTTGTTTATCCTGATTCATGTTTCTGTCTTGTAAACTCTAACTTATCTTTCAAGCTCCAACTCAACCATACTTTCCTCTCTATAACCTTCCCTGATATTATATATCCCATTGCTCTCATACCAGAATGAGTTGTTTTTTTTCTTCGCTCCTAAAACACTCTATATATACTTCTCTGACAGTTTTTAGCATTTTATGTGGTTTACTATAATTGAAAGTGTATTTCTAGAAGGCATATTATGTTTGAACCCCTGGAATTGTATATGGTGTCATACAAGCAAGCATCCAACAGATGGTGATTGAGTTACTCTGAACTCAACTGAATTAAATTGAACTTAAAAGTAAGACATACTCATTACTTCTGAGTATAAAAGATTGGGAGACCTTTTAAAGTCTGAAGTATGATGGCAATGTGCCCTTTTGAGTTCATGGAGGAATGGAGTTTACGCCTTTTCTCCAGAGCAGATATTATTTCTTCAGAAGCCAACTTAGTAGCCAAGAGCAGAAGAGCTGCTTCCTCTTCAAAGTGAACATAATCTGGATCCACCAGAAGAAGCTGGATTGATAAGATGACAAGAAGATCTATGACTAGAGCAAGATGTTTACTGACAATGTTATTTTTCCCACATACCACTCAGTAAAAGTCCATGGCTTAGAAAATCCTACAGAAAAAACTATCTGTGTTGGAATTTTTACAACCTGGAAAAAATAAAGGAAATTAACAAAAATAAAGAGCATACAAACACATAAGTATAGGCAGGTGAGTATGAGAACCAGTGTCTAATTGCCAATTGTGCTTTGCTAAGGACTATCTTTCATTGTGAGAATAAATGCTTTCTGATTTCTTCCTGTTGATTTTTCCTAGTATAGAAGAAACGATGACAACAATAGTTATACGTTTATTCTTTGATTGATATGTCTTTGTTCGTTGATTTCTTTTTTTGTTGTGGTTAATTTGGATTTCTATTTTTAAGGTTCTTACTTGAACAAGTTAAAGTTTAGTAGCACTCTAGTATAACTTAAAAGGGTATTTGAAATTCAACTGATCCCCCAAAAAAAAGCCAGTCTGGGAACAAGAAAGTTCCTGAGAACATAAAGTAAAATTGTTGATAGGTACTGGGAGAACCATAGGTTGAGAGGCCAGAGGCCAGAGTTTAAGTCCTGATTCTGTCACTACTTGAATATGTGAATGCCTGAAAACTACTTTGTGTAACTATGGGAACCCAAGTTTCTACATTTATAAATGAGGTTAGTGTAGCAGGCCGTTGGTTTTTGAGATGTGTTATGAAGTTTCTGGGTGGCACATAGTTATTGCTAGAGCCACAGAAGGAGAGAGGTAACCATGAGTGGAGAGAGTGTTTCTCCACTGACCTCTCTTCTTAGTGTCTCATTCATATCTTTTACTTACTGTGTTTCCATAAGATTTCTCTGAAAACAAAAACAAAACAAAATAACTTGTGTTGTTGACATCTCCACACAAATGTCTAATAGATCATCAAGTCCAAATCAGAGCTTTGAACTTTATCCCCAGTCGGCTGCATCCATAGCCTACTGTGTCTCTGCTGATGGTAACGCCATGCATCTAATTGCTCAGACATGAAATCTGACCAGTCATTCTGATTCTTCTCTTTTTCCTACAACCCACTTCAAATTTTTAAGTATATCATGTTGGCTATATCTTCAAAATCCATTTGGCATCATACCACATCTCACCCCCTCCTTGGAGGCTGCCTCCATTGTCCCTGACATGGATTCTAGGAATACATTCTTCTCTCTGCTTTTATCTTTAAGCCCAACAGTCTATTATCCACATAGCAACCAGATACCTACCTGTAAAACTTAAGTCAAATTACGTCATTTCTTTGTTCACAGCTCTCCAGTGGTTACCTCATCTAACTCAGAATAAAAGATAAAGTCAATATCATGAGATAAAAAAATTCTAGAGATCTGTGCTGCAGGTGGGCTGGGGCACTGCCCCATTGGCTTCTTCTTCCGTTTATCTGTCTTCATCATCCAGTTCCTGCCCCACTTGCCTCCTGGCTGTTCTTTCAGCAAGATGGACTTGCTCCTGCCTTGGGGCCTTTCCATGGCCTTGGATTCTCTCCTATGCTCATGATTAAAATGACTAACTTCTCAACCTCTTTAAAGTCTTTGCTAACATTTTTTCTTGTTGTTTTAAACATTTCATTTTTTCAATGCATCCTGCCTTGGCCACTTTATTTAAAATTCAGTCCATCACCTCCTCCAGCTGGTCCTATTCCTCTTATCCTATACCATTTTTTTTTCTTTACCCATCATTCATTTTAGTTTCCTACATTTTACTTATTGGCTCTGACTTTTTTTTTTTTCTTCTTCTTTCTGAGATGGAGTCTCGCTCTTTCACCCATGCTGGAGTGCAGTGGCAGGATCTCGGCTCACTGCAAGCTGCCCCTTCCCGGTTCATGCCATTCTCCTGCCTCAGCCTCCTGAGTAGCTGGGACAACAGGCACCTGCCACCACGCCTGGCTAATTTTTTGTATTTTTAGTAGAGATGGGGTTTCACCGTGTTAGTTAGGATGGTCTCAATCTCCTGACCTCGTGATCCGCCCACCTCAGTCTCCCAAAGTGCTGGGATTACTGGCGTGAGCCACAGTGCCCGGACGGCTCTTACTGATTACCCACATATATTTGCTAGAATATAAGCTTCATGATGGAGGGCTTCTCTGCCTACCTTTCTTCATTTTTACATCTTAAATATCTAAAACAATGCTTCCAACTAACTAGGTGCTAAATTCATATTTATGAAATGTTAATAAAATCAAGAAGGCATTTGATAACTTAAAAAAAAGAAAGACTGCGAGACCATATGATCACCAGAGGTTTTCCTAGTTCCTCTAAAATACTGTTATTCTACCAGTCAATAAATAAAATTGATTCTGTGATCTCCCAGGCATACTATCTTGACTGTGAAGGCTATCTGCTTCTAGGAACATTAATAAGAAAGCAAGTTTTTTCACGTTTTGGTTGGCCAAACTCACACATTGCTCAAACCATCTTGCACACCACTGGTAGTTGATATACTCTCTCAGCTCCCCATGTCCTTGTCAGCATCACTCACAGAGTGATTTTTAAACTCTCCTGGATTTCTCTATTGCTTATGACATCTGTGAGGTTCAGACACTGGGAGATATTATTTAGAATTTACACTGCTACCATACTCAGACCGGCTAGCCAACTAGTGACCAAAGAAGAGAGATGATTCAGCAAACATGATTCTTCATCTAGAAGTGTGTCTCCAGCCTGGGTCTTCTGAAAATGAGTGCAGCTGAGGCTTGAACAAGCTATAATGACTTCAAAGGAAATCAGCTTGTCAGAAGTTTTGGAGATGGGAAGCTCTCTCCCTGACCTGATCCAGAAGGGACCTTTCTTCAAGGGAAATACGTTTTCCGCTTACTTTGTACAGGATATTTCTGTTTTACCTCCTTACATTATTAAATCCTTACCTAGGAAACACCTCTAAGTGCTTTCAGTAAAGACAAATGGTCTGCCAAGGATGCTAAGGAAGCAAGTTTAGATATGTGCTCTTCTGTTCCCCCCTCTCATAAATGTGTTCTGCACTCATTCCAACAGTTGACTTTCTTATGTGTGTCCTCCTTTTTGTTTTGCTTAAATGAAATGTTAGAGATAATTTTCACAATTCCCTTTCTGGGTAAGAAAACGGGTGACATAATTAGAGGAAAAAAAATGGGTAAGACAATGTAGCTTTTGTGGAAAAAAAATGAAATTGTTTTTGTTTCTGTTTGCCATTATCTATCTGTTTTGTCTTTTTCTTCCTTTTAGTTTTTTTTAAATGACTTTAAATTTTTGTTGCATTCTCTTTTTCTCAGAATTTTTATCACACTATAGAGGAAAAGATTTGGAATTTAAAAAGTGAGCTTAAAGTATCTCAAGCTATTTCTTTAATTCATTGAGTGATTATGTCAGTCAACTTAAACCAGTAGTATGTTTCTTATCTTCAAAACATGAGTACTAAGAATGCTGATTAAACAGTTTTGTGTGAAGATGAAACAAGATAGTGTAATGTGCTACATTGCAGATATATGCATATATATGTATGTTAAATATATATAAAATCAATTGCTTGGCAAGGTGATTAATACCGAGGATAAGAATTCTTCTATTTGTTTTTATTGTTATTATTCCTCAAATCCTTCCCAACTAGTATGAAGTTTCAAGACTTCAGAATTTTTTTTCTTGTTCAACAGCCTATTGCCAATGCCCAGGACAGGGACAGCCCAGTGTAGGGCCCTGATACATGTGAAGAATAAATCAATGAATAAGGGGTCTTTTAGGAATTTCTACCTCTTTTTATATTGTCTTGTGAGTTTGGTTAGAGATGGCAATTTTGGAAAAATCAAGAAACTTTTGAGAAATATATGACAATTAATTTATTACCCCTCTAGGAATTTTCTTCCTCTATCATTTCCCTTTTCTTTATCTCTTGATAGATTTCTAAATGTAATTACTCTGCTATCTCCCTAAAAGAAAAATGAAACAGGCTTAGAACTATGTAGAATTGTTCTTCAACACACTAAATTATGCCATATTAAGTGGCATCTATGCCAGTTTTGTTTTCTTGTATATTTTAGTTTTCAGGGCCCAAGATGTGAATGACAGAGAGGCAAAGGTCAAAACCAGGCAGTAAAGGCTGTAATTATACCAAATGAAAGACGTTTCTTTATGTGGATAGAATGAAAATCTCTGACATTTTTCTTTTTTAACCTTGAGGAAGTGGGAGGATATTCATCAAATACTGAAAAATGCTCCTGTTCTTTAGACAATAGTAGAGAGAATTCAGTTGGCTCTTTGAAAAAGTAGTGAAATGACAAAAGCTTGAGGTAAATTTCTTGTTAAGACTCAACAGCTGTAGAGTATACATTGTTTTCATCAGCATATGGGACATACTCCAGGACAGACCATAAATTAGGTCATAAAACAAGTCTTAACAAATTTTAAAAGATTTAAATCATATCAAATATCTTTTCTGACCATGATAAATAAAACTGGAAATCAATAACAGAAGGAAAATTGGAAATAGTACAAACACGTGAAAATTAAACAACAAGCTCCTGAGCAACAAATGGGTTAATGAAGACTTTTTTAAAGGTTAACAATAGTTGAGACAAACGACAATGGAAACACAACATACCAAATCTTATGGGATACAGAAAAAGCAGTCATAAGAGGGAAGTTTATAGCAATAACTGCCCACATCAAAACAAACAAACAAACAAACAAACAAACAAAAAACAAAAAAAAAACCCAGAAAGCTCTCAAATAAGCAACCTAATGTTATACCTCAAGGAATTAATAAACAGGAATGAACTCAACTTAAAATTATTTGGAGAAAAAAACAACAAAGATCAGAACAAAAACAAACAAAATAGATATTTAGAAAAATACAAAAACAGGTCAGGCGCGGTAGCTCACACCTGTAATCCCAGCACTTTGGGAGGCTGAGGTGGGCGGGTCATGAGGTCAGGAGATCGAGACCACCCTGGCTAACACGGTGAAACCCCATCTCTACTAAAAATACAAAAAATTAGCCGGGTGTGGTGGCAGGCACCTGTAGTCCCAGCTACTCAGGAGGCTGAGGCAGGAGAATGGTTTGAACCCGGGAGGTGGAGCTTGCAGTAAGCTGAGGTCGCACCACTGTACTCCAGCGTGGGCGACAGAGCGAGACTCCATCAAAAAAAAAAAAAAAAAAAAAAGAAAAAAAGAAAAGAAAAATACAAAAACAACAAAACAAAGAGTTGATTTATTGAAAAGATAAACAAAATTGACACATCTTTAGCTAGACTATAGACATAAGACAGCAGGAGACCAGCCTGGCCAACATGGTGAAACCCCGTCTCTACTAAAAATACAAAATTAAACAGGCATGATGGCATGTGCCTGTGAATCCCAGCTACTTCCGAGGCTGAGGCAGGAGAATCGCTTGAACCCCGGAGATGGAGGTTGCAGTGAGCCGAGATCATGCAACTGCACTCCAGCCTGGGCAACAGAGCGAGACTCCGTCTAAAAAAAAAAAAGAAAAATAGAAAAACAACAAAACAAAGAGTTGGTTTATTGAAAAGATAAACAAAATTGACACATCTTTAGCTAGACTAAAAAAAAACAAGGAAAACATTCAAATAAATAAAATGTGAGATGAAAAAAGAGACAATACAACCCATAATACAGAAATTCAAAGGATCATCAGAGACTATTATGAGACTGTTAGGAACAACTATATGCTAACAAACTGGAAAATCTAGAGAAAATGGATAAATTCCTGGATACATACAATCTACCAAGATTGAACCATGAAAAATGGACACCCTGAACAGATGAATAATAAGTAATGAGACGGAAGTAATAAAAACTCTCCCAATCAAAAAAGCCCAGCACCTGATGGCTTCACTGCTGAATTCTCCAGTTAAAGAACTAACACCAATTGCTCTCAAACTCTGAAAAAAGTTAAGAAGAAGGAATACATCAAAACTATTCCTCGAGTCGAGAATTAACCTGATTCCAAAACCCGACAAGAACACAAAGGAAAAAGAAAACTCCAGGCCAGTATCTCTGATGATCATAGATGCAAAAATTATAAACAAAATACTAGCAACTGAATTCATCAATAAATTTAAAAAGTATTCATCATGATCAATTATAATTCATCTCAGAGATAAAAGGATGATTCAACATACACAAATCAATAAACATGATACATCACATTAACAGAATCAAAAACAATAACTATATAGTCATTTCAACAGAAAAAAAAGCATTTGACAAAACATACTATCTCTTCACGATAAAAACTCTCAAAAAATTAAGTATAGAAAAAACATACCTCAAAATAATAAAGGCCATATATGGCATACTAAAGGAAGAAAAGTTTTTCTTTAAGATCTGGACCAAGACACGGACATTCACTTTTACCACCCCATTCAATGTAGTATTGGAAATTCTAGCCAGAGCAATAAGCAATTAGGGAAAAGAAAGAGATAAAGGGCATCCAAATTGGAAATGAGGAAATCAAACTGATCTTGTCTGCAGATTACATCCTAATATACATGCTATAGATATATAATTATATATTTATATCTTAATATGTAGTATACATGTGAATATATAATTATATATCCATATATATAATGTAACATATATTCATATATATGTGTCCCAAAGAGTTTACCAAAAAGCTTCTAGAATTAATAAATTCAATTAAGTTATAGGATACAAAATCAATAAACAAAAATCAGTAGTTTTTAAATACACTAATAGTGAACTCCCTGAAAAAGAAACAAGAATGCAATCCTATTTACAATAGCTACAAAAATAAATATGAAGGAATAAATATAACCATGGAGATGAATGATCTTTACATGAAGATTATAAAACACTGATGAAACAAAGACACAAATATATGGAAAGATATCCTATGTTCATGAATTGAAAGAATAAATATCACTAAAATGTTCATACTATGCACAGTGATCTACAGAGTCAACACAGTTCCTATCAAAATACAAATTACATTCTTAGCAGAAACAGAAAAGTCTTATAATTTGTATGGAATCATAAAAGATCCTAAACAGCCAAAGCAATCTGAAGCCAAAAGACAAAGATGGAGGCATCACACTACCTAATATGAAAACATACAACAAATCCATAATAACAAAAACAGCATGGCATTGGCAGAAAAACAGACACAGACTAATGGAACAGTCTAGAAAGCATAGAAACAAATCCACGCATCTACAGTCAACTGATTTTCAACAAAGTTGCCAGGAATATGCATTGAAGAAAGGACAGTCTCTTGAATAAATAGCTCTGGGGAAACCAGAAATCCGTATCCAGAACAATAAAACTAGACTCCTATCTTTCACCATATATAACAATCAACTCAAAATAGATTGAAGACTTAAATGTAAGACCTTAAACTATGAAACCACTAAAAAAATAGGGAAAATGCTTAATGACATTGGTCTTGGAAAAGATTTTTTGACTAGGACCTCAAAAGCACATGCAACAAAAGCAAAAATAGACAAATGTAATCACATCAAGCTAAAAAATTTCTGCACAGCAAAGAAAACAACAGAGTAAAGAAATAGAATGAGAGAAAACATTTACAAGAAATGCAACTGACAAGGGGTTAATATCCAGAATATAAAAGAACTCAAACAACTCAACAGGAGATACACCAAATAATCCCATTAAAATGTGTACAGTGGACATGAATAAGTGTCTCAAAATAAGACATACAAATGGCCAACAGACACACAAAACTACGCTCAACACCACTAATCATCAGGGAAGAACAAATCAAAACACAGTAAGATATCACCTTACCCCAATTAGAATGGCTGTAATCAAAAAGTCAAAAATGAATGTTGGCAGGAATGTGGAGAAAGAGGAACTCTTACATACTGTTGGTGGGAATGTAAAGTAGTACAGTCATTATAGAAAACAGTATTAAATTTCCTCAGAAAATTAAAAATGGAATTACCATATGATCCAGCAATTCCACTACTGGGTATATATTCAAAGCAGAGGGAAAATCTGTTCATCAAAGAGGTATCTGCACTCCTGTGTTTACTGTAGCACTATTAACATCCAAGAGATGTAATCAACTTAAGTATTCATCAAAGAATGGATGGATAAAGAAAATGTTATATAGATAGATAGGTAGGTAGGTAGATAGATAGATACCTAGTTGGTGTCAGATAATTGGAAAACTGGTTGTTGAAGTTGGAAAAGATATCACATATTTGGTATGAGGGAGCAACAACAACAACATATATATGTGATAAATACATATATGTGATATATATATATATTCACAATGGAATACTACTCAGCTACAAAAAAAAAAAAGAATGAAATTCTGTCATTTGTGGCAACATGGATGAACCTGTAAAATGTAACATTAAGCAAAATAAGCTAGGCACAGAAAGACAAATACCACATGACCTCACTTATATGTAGACTCTAAAACAAAATAAAATGTTCTTATAGAAGTATAGAGTAGAACAGTGATTTACCTGAGGCAGGAAATGGGGCTCCCTAGATAGCTTGGAGGTTGGGAATGGTTGCCAGAGAGACCAAGCATTTATGAGTAGGTTGGAAGTTTTAGATTCACCTTGGATCTCAAACCCCATCTCCACAAAAACTACAAAAATTAGCTAGGAGTGGTGGCACACGTCTGTAGTCCCAGATACTAGGGAGGCTAAGATGGGAGGATCACTTGAGCCCAGGCCGTTGAGGCTATAATCACACAGGTACACTCCAGCCCGGGCAGCAGAGTGGTCCCTTGTCTCAAAAGAAAAAACAAAAAACAAAAATAAAAAAACTGTGTAATCGTGTCCAGAGAGCTGGATTTGTTAACACACTGAGGTGTTAAAACTATAGCACATCCAGGCTGGGCACAGTGGCTCATGCCTGTAATCTCAGCACATTGGGAGGCCAATGCAGGCAGATCACAAGGTCAGGAGATCGAGACGATCCTGGCTAACATGGTGAAACTCCATCTCTACTAAAAATACAAAAAAAATTAGGCAGTCGTGGTGGCGGGTGCCTGTAGTCCCAGCTACTCGGGAGGCTGAGGCAGGAGAAAGGTGTGAACCCAGGAGGCGGACCTTGCAGTGAGCCGAGGTCGTGCCACTGCAGTCCACACTGGGAGACAGAGTGAGACTCCGTCTCAAACAAACAAACAAACAAACAAACAAACAAGCAAAAAACAACTGTAGCACATCCAGATAGGGCATGGAAGCTCTGTGTGCCTCCAAAAAAAAAAAAAAGTAATGGTAAGTACAGCACTTTGCTATGTTTTGTGATTTGTTCTGGGAATTAACAAACCTGAGAGGGGTCATGGGAACTCAATTTGTAGTCTGCTGGGTAGAAATGTAGGTGTCCTGCACACCTCATTTGCAGCTAATGCCTGAGGTAGGAAAGTCTTCTGGGGTTCTGCCCTTAAGTTGTGGGGTTTGGGCTAACTCCAAATAGTTTCAGAATTGAATTGAATTGAATTGTTAGATACCTAATTGGTGTCAGAAAACTGGAAAACTTGTTGTTGAAGTTGGAAAAGATATCACATATTTGGTATGAGGGAGCAACAACAACAACTCTCTTCTACCTACTTCATGGACCTGGGCAAACCAAACAACTGTCTGAACTTCAGTTTCCTCGATTTTGAAATCTGCATAATACTTGCAAAGTTGCTACAAAACACATAATGTATGTATATATAATTGAGAGGCTGAGGTAGGAGGATCACTTGAGCCTGGAAGGAGGAGGCTGCAGTGACCCACTGCATTCCAGCCAGCAGCCTGGGTGACAGAGCCAGACCTTGTCTTTTCTATTTATTTATTTATTTATTTATTTATTTATTTATTTATTGAGACAGAGTCTCCCTCTGTCACCCAGGTGGGAGTGCAGTGGCGTGAGCTCAGCTCACTGCAAGCTCCGCCTCCTGGGTTCACACCATTCTCCTGCCTCAGCCTCCCTAGTAGCTGGAACTACAGATGCCGGCCACCACATCTGGATAATGTTTTGTATTTTTAGTAGAGACGGGATTTCACTATGTTAACCAGGATGGTCTCACTCTCCTGACCTCGTGATCCGCCAGCCTTGGCCTCCCAAAGTGCTGGGATTACAGGTGTGAGCCACCGTGCCCGGCCCAGACCTTGTCTTAAGGAAAAAAAAAAAAAAAAAAGGGATGAAAACTCACAGGCTTAGCATATAGGAAAAAAGGAAAGGAATGTGGTAATTCTTTTCACCTCAGGACTGCTTTAAACAACAGTAGGTAGATGCATTTCACATGAAATGATAGTTCCATGGCCAAGTTTGAACACTAAACAAGTCCTTCCTTCAAAATTAAAATGACATGACCCTACCTTTTGGTTTCAGGTGAGAAGAAGCAGAAACATTCTTTAGGATATGTTAATCTATCAGGATGTGATAGTCTAGACCATCTATCCTTTTCTTTGGATTCTCTAAAAGGGATAGCTTTGAGAAGTGAAAACCTTCACCTCAATTCATACTCCACCAGGAAAGAGAGGAAGAATAGTCCCAGAAATATCTCAAACCATGATTCTCAAGGGGAATTTTCAGTCCTTCTCCCAGGTCTCACCTTAGTCTTCAGCTATTCTGAAATATACTGTACATTCTAATGAAACCCTGGATTTCAGAACCAAACATGAGCTTGGGTGTACCCTCTATATTCAGGAAATAAACTGTGTTAAACGGCTCCATGCTCCTAACAGATTCAAGGCAACCGCAATGAGGTCTCCCTGCTTGAGAACCAGTGACTTGGGAGATCATAACTCCTCATGCATGTGGGTGGGCGAAGAGGCTGGTGAGACCATTAGGCTATTTATCACCAGTGACCAAGCTACCCATGGTCCTCCCTTTTCTATGTCTAGATGGACACACTAGAGCCATACTCAGAGGGTTCTACATTATCTGCCTCCCATCTGACCTGCCATTTTGCCTTTCACATCTTGAGTCATGTTCCCATTGTGAAGGCAAAGTGACTGAAATTCTGGACAGATTTGGAATCTAAGAAAGGATATGACTTATGCCCTTGTCCCCTGACCGCACCTTGAGTTGTAGCAATCCCCATAAAGTCCCTTAGTCCCAGCAGATTGTGGTATGTCATGTAAAAACAAAGTGGAATTTATTTAGTTGGTGAATGAGGTTTTATACCCATTTTAGAGGTATTTTGTTCTATAAAAATTTTGCCTTTCATAAACTATGTCTATTAGGCTTTATCCTGAGGCAGCCACAAAATATTGAGGAAAGCACAGACATGGGCTTTGGCATCTGCCACACCTAGATTTAAATTGTAGATCTCTAACTTACTGTCTATGTGAGCTTAGTAAATGGACTGAATATCCCTGGGCCTGCTTTCCATGCAGAAAAGTGGGGAAATAACACCCGGATATCATGGAATTTGTTGGAGGCTACCCTGAGATGAGGTAAATGGAAACCCATACCTCTTATGTCATATGTGATCTATCGTGCTTTTGAAACCATTAGCACAGGTGAGGACCGGCTCAGCCCAGGAATGAGTGGGCCCTGATAATTACTAGGTCCCAGCATCAGATGATCTCCCATTCTAAATGAGACTGTATTAGGCCGCTCTTGTATTGCTATAAAGAACTATTTGAGATTGGGTAATTTATAAAGAGGTTTAAATGGCTCACAGTTCTGCAGGCTTTATGGGAAGCATGGTGTTGGCATCTGCTTGGCTTCTGATGAAGCCCCAGGGAGATTTTACTCATGGCTGAAGGTGAAGCAGGGCAAGCACATCACATAGCAAAAGCAGAAACAAGAGAGAGTGAGGGGGTGGGGGTGCCATACACTTTTAACAACCAGTATGGAGAGAACTCACTCACTACCACAAGTACATTGCCAAGGCATGAAGCATCCACCTCTGTGACCCAAACAGCTCCCACCAGGCCCCACCTCCAACACTGGGGATTACATTTCGGCATGAGATTTGGGCAAGTGTGAATGTCCAAACTATATCAGGACTCTCCAAGTTTCTTTTATATCCAGAGTCAGGAGGATCAGGATCTCCTGAGAGAATGACAGAATGACTGGTCATCAGAGCTGTGTGGTGCTCTTCAGAGTGCTCCAGCTCTTCCTCAGGCCTGGTTAGTTCAGCTTCCATGGGGACAGCTTTCTAATCAACCTTATATCCCCATCAATTCTTTTACTAAATCACAGCAGCTTAAGTATCCTATTATCTTAATTCCTTTGCCTCTGAAAAAATGACTAATTAACTGAATGAATAACTCATTTAATAAAATTTAGGCATTAAATAATTTCCTTGGTTCACCATCTTAAAATTACTTACCATGTGACAGTCACTGCACTGGCCTACAAGGATGCAAACATGCATAGAACAAAGCCCTCAACCTCAGGGACCTCAAAATATAATATAAAGACAAATACATACACAATCAATTAGAAGAACATGTGAAGGGTACAGTAAGAGAAGTGTTTTCAGGATACAATGGGCTTGGCATAAATGTTAGGGAGCAGAGAAAAGATAAAACTACTAATTATTGACCACCTATGTGATTTTCATACCACCTTTAATGACGACGATTATTGAATCCATTTCAGAGATAAGGACCCTGAGAGTTAAGGAGCTGGTGACATTTTTAAATTCAGTTGTCTAGCCAACCGCAAGGCTAAGAAAAGCCCCCGTATGAGTCAAAATTCACTGCTTCAGGATCACTTAGTGCCTGCTTGGCAGAAAGCAGCTCAGAACCTTACATCTGAACTCAACTAAACCTCATGCATTTCCTCTGCAGTGACTTCTACATCTGCCACCAGATAATTCCTGAAAAGTCCATGAACATCCATAGGAAGGGGCATTACATTTTTTTCAAGCACTCCATTATGAGTATCGGTATTACATCATATTTATGCCTTCTCTTGCCAAGTATATTAAATTTGACACATTTACTATACATTTTTATTCCTTCTCTAGATCTGATTGAAACAGAGGGGTTTTCTCTAATTAGTTTATGTATAAGAATTTATGTACCATTCTGGAACTACCCACAGACCTATTGGTGTTACAGGTAGAGTATAAATGCTAGTCGTTATCATGATAAAACACCAAGAAACACTTAGGCAATGTAAAGTTATAATTTGAAGAGTTTATAGAAGAATTGAAAATAATTTGAATCATGAAAGATTCCACTATTAGCAGCTTCTGGGATGGTCTCAGCAACACATAATGCTTTGTCTATTTCTCCCCTAGCTGTCCTTCTACATGACTCTATTTTAACAGGCAAAAGCAATTAAAGTCAGTATTTTGGAACTTAGTTCATCTTCTTTGCCATTCCACCTTCTTGTCTTCACCCTACATCCAGTATGTCATTAGTACACACCACTCAATGCCCTGGCCTCGAGCAAGTCTCAGCAGAGCTGAAGAGAGAGAAAGAATTTCTAGGAAGGAGGGCCACCTACCAATAGAGTGTGAAGGACTTTGCACCAAGATGCAAGGATCCCAGAGACTGCCTGTGCTTTCTGGCCTTTGAAGGTGTATATAGTAGCAACTGAGCCACAAACACCACTGTGCATTCTCTAATAAGAGCCATTATCATCAAAGAAGTAGAAGTAGAAAGCTGGCCCTTGGTTAAAGGAAGGGGCTTTATGAGATGCTAAAACAAACTGCTTTCAGCTCTTTATAAATGCTGAAAGCCTCGGCAGGGCCAGATGGAAAGAAATTACTCTTGTGGCTATATCAGGTCTTTTTCTCATGTTTATGGAGTAATATGTTGCACATGCAAACAGAAATAGGCTTCTACAGCAGGAACCCTGTAACGCTGACATGGGTGTTGGAGAAGAGAATTTTTTTTTTTTTTTTTTTTTTTTTTTTTTTTTTTGAGGCAAAGTCTCGCTCTGTAGCCCAGGCTGGAGTGCAATGGCACAATCTGGGATCACTGCAAGCTCTGCCTCCCGGGTTCATGCCATTCTCCTGCCTCAGCCTCCCGAGTAGCTGGAACTACGGGCGCCCACCACTACGCCCAGCTAATTTTTTGTATTTTTAGTAGAGACGGGATTTCACTGTGTTAGCCAGGATGGTCTCAATCTCCTGACCTTGTGATCCGCCCGCCTTGGCCTCCCAAAGTGCTGGGATTACAGGTGTGAGCCAGCATGCCTGGCCAGAGGAGAGATATTTTACTCGGTTTAACTTACCTGAGCACCAGAATCTTGGCTATAATAGGTATGTTCTAACAAGCCAAACTAGCTACATATTTAATTTCTGGACAGAGTGATCTTGTTTTCACATTATTCTCAAGTGATGTCAAGTATACAAATCTTAAATGCACAGCTTGGTTCATTTTTCCGTATGTGTACACCCGTGTATCTGCCAGCTTCTTAAAAATATATATTTTCTTAAGCCCCAATGTGTCTCTAGCTCCTCTTTCTGGAGGGATTCTTTACTGTATGATTGATTGCATAAAGTTGATCTTATTTTTGAATAATAAATAATAATCTCTCATTCAAAAATGGTACCTAGAAAGAAAAATAAAAAGTAAATATAATCCTGATCTTTAAAAAATTTTCTTTGTTTTACGTCACCCTACAGGTCCTTGTTACCAGGAAACCCATAGCCGCTCAATCCGGGTTACAAAGGGAAGCATAGTCTGAATTCTCATTTGTCGGACTTTCTTTTTACCTCTGTACCAGTGAGTCAATGTCTTGAATCAAGGTCTCTCCCAAAGAGTTTTTATGCATTGGCTCAAGATGAATTTCTTAAGTTCCAAGCCTTTTTTCATTGATTTGAATGAAAGGAGATCGTTTCTTTAATATAACCCCCCAAATACTGGAAATGGCCATGGAGTGTTGTATCTCTCTCCCCCATAACATGGATAAGCCGTGTCTTTTCTGTGTTCCCTATGACAGTAATGTTCTGTCTGTAGGATCAACATAATCAATGCCTCCTGAGGTGATGAGTAGTATTTTATCCTCGTTTGGCAGGTACTATTCTTCCTGCATAGACCCTCCATCTTCAGAGTGCTATAAGACTCCATGTGTGATTACATTAAATCCACTCCACCCATCCCACAGCAATAATTTCTAATGATAAGCTGGTTATTTGATGTCAAATACCTTGTGAACTCATGAGGCAAAGATGACTATAACTCATTTATCCAGAGTTTTATATTTCACCAGGTAACTCACCATACATTAATTAACACAATTTTCCTGTAGAATAAGGTATTCTCAGTAGCTTCATTTAATGCATGACCTGTAGGAAACTTCAGAAAGTTAAGGAATTCTGCCAACACAAGGCAGAGCTAGGGTCTGAAGCATTCTAATTCCAAACCTTATTCACATTTCATACATAAATGTGCTACTCTATCTCCATCCAGGATAAATTTTGGAGATGTTGAATCTAACAGGATGAAATAAGTCTTCTATCTTTGTTTCTCTTGGTTGTTGGTAGATAGATTGTGCTGTTGTTTGTTTTCATTAACCTGAGGTTAAAATGCATGAACAAAGTTTTTAGTGAAACCCGTAAGTTTCAGAGGTTTTAGGAGAAGCAACGATAAATGCAAAAACTCCTTGTGACACTGCTCTTTCTGCTCTTGTATTGAAAATGTCTTACTGAATCACAAAGGTGACATATTAGTCTTACTTAGTGCTGCTGTTATTCTCTCATCTTCCACAGACGGAATTAAAAACTCGTAACTAAGCTGAAAGGAGCTTCATGCTCTAACACCTCTCCAGATTTATCTACCCTCTTAATGCACTCACATACATTCTCTCAAAAACTGTACTTTAGTCAACCTGATCTCCTGATCTTCTTCTTTTTTTTCCCCACCCCCGAGACGGAGTCTTGCTCTGTCGCCCAGGCAGGAGTGCAGTGGCATGATCTCAGCTCACTGTAACCTCCACCCCCGAGTTCAAGCAATTCTCCTGCCTCAGTCTCCTGAGTAGCTGGGATTACTGGCGTGTGCCACCGCGCCCAACTAATTTTTGTACATTTAGTAGACACGGGGTTTCACCATGTTGGCCAGGCTAGTCTCGAACTGGCTGGTCTTGAACTCCTGACCTTGTGATCTGCCTGCCTCGGACTCTCAAATTGCTGGGGGGTTACAGGCATGAGCCATCACACCTGGCCAACCTGATCTTCTTTTATTTCCTCAGACAGTATGTTCTTTCTCATTTCCAGGCCACTATGCATGCACTTTTCTCTACCCTGTTCATTTCCCCTACTCTTTGCTTAGTTGGCTTTATCACATCTTAGCTTACAAGTCCTTCCTTTGAGAAATTCTCCCTTCTGATTGGTTGTTTTTGGCTTGTCTAATCATTCCTATTACCTACTAGGTTCTAAGTAAATTTTTGATAAATAAAAGAAAATTATCAGGTATAGAATAACATGGGAAAGAGAAGTGCAGATAATAAGTCTGGATTTTTAAAAATTATTTTTAGAAAGAAGGAATGCTAAGATTGAAAATTTGGCAGATGTAAAAAGCTTTTTATAGTTTTCATTCTACATTTTTAGCCATTTTCTCCCTCTGAGGACCACCCTCTAAACTCCAATAAATCAATACAGTGTCCCATTTCCTCACTATTCAACAAAGATATACTATGCATTCCTGGACTTCGCACTGATCTAGAGGTTGGGGATATGGCAGTGAACAAGACAGATGAAACGCACCCCATCATGGAGCTTAGTCTTGGGGAATAGGAGAGACAATGACCAAGTGCATAGTTTCAGATAGTGGTAAATGTTATGAAATAAAGCAGTGAGGGGAAGAAAATATGACTGATATGGAGTCACTCGGGTCACTTTTAAAGAAGTCCCTTCTGAGGAAGGGCCAACTGATCAAAGACCTGAATCATGTAAGAGCATGGGCCAAGCAAATATTTGGAAGAAAGTATTCCAAGAACAGGGAACAGCAAAAGCAAAAGCTGTGAGAGAAGAATGAGGTGTATGGGTGCATCAATCAGACTGCTATGAGAAACGGAGCAATATTATAAATAGGTTTTATGTATAATAATATATATAAAACCTATGTGTAATAGTGTTCTATTTACATATTGCGCTCTCTCTATATATATATGTGTATGTGTGTATATATATATGAAAATGGTGCAAGCCAATTCCTTGAAAGAAATCAATCGCTCTATCATTCACATTTCATACACACACACACATATGTGTATATATGTGTATACACGTGTGTGTGTGTGTATGAAATGTGAATAGAGATTGATTTCTTGCAAGGAATTGGCTTGCACCATTATACACACACACACACACACACATATATATATAGAGAGAGTGCAATATGTAAATAGAATAATATTTTACATAGGTGTTATACATATAATTACACATAAAACCTATATATAATATTGCTCTGTTTCTCATAGCACTGATTATTAGTATGTGTATGTATGTGTGTGTGTGTATATATATATATATATACATATATATATAGTGAGAGAGAGAGAAAGAGAGACAGAGAGAGATTTATTCCAAGGAATTGGCTTGCATTAGGGCCTGGCTAGGTGAGTCTGGAATCTGTAAGGAAGACCATCAGGAAACTCTCTGGTGGGAGTTGACTGTAGTTTACAAGTGGAATTTCCTCTTCTTACAGAAACCTCAGCTCTGCCCTTGAAGCCTTTCATCGGATTGAATCAGACCCACACAGATTATCAAGGCTAATAGCCCTTACTTAAACCCAACTGATTGTAGATGTTAATCACATCTACAAAATACCTTCACAACAACACCTGAAATGTTGTTTGAGTAAATGTGTGAAGACTATAGCCTGGCCAAGTTGTCATACAAAATCACAATGAGATGATGTATACCAGGAAGAGCAGTAAAAGGACCTGTAATGTCAGTGAAGCAAGCCAGGAAGAATCATGAGATGAGATAGAAAAGCTGTATGGGTTGATTCCAAGTCTTTGCTATTGTGAATAGTGCCGCAATAAACATACGTGTGCATGTGCCTTTATAGCAGCATGATTTATAATCCTTTGGGTATATACCCAGTAGTGGGATGGCTGGGTCATATGGTACATCTAGTTCTAGATTATGCACATGTACCCTAGAACTTAAAGTATGATAATAATAAAAAAAAATTTTAAAAAAAAGAAAAGAAAAGGTGTATGGGGCAAGATTATGCATTGCCTTGAAGGCTATGGTAGGGAGTTCATATTTTGGGAAAATGTTGGATTTCAAGTAAGAGGTTTCACAGTCTATTAAATGTTAAATTTTCAGGCCAAGAACAGTGGCTCATGCATGTAATCCCAGCACTTTGAGAGGCTGAGGCAAACAGATCACTTGAGGACAGGAGTTCGAGACCAGCCTGACCAACATGGAGAAATCCCATCTCTACTAAAAATGCAAAAATCAGCTGGGTGTGGTGGTGTGTCCCTGTAATCCCAGCTACTCAGGAGGCTGAGGCAGGAGAATTGCATGAACCCGGAAGGTGGAGGTTGCAGCAAGTCAAGATCGCACCATTGCACTCCAGGCTGGGCGATAGAGTGAGACTCTGTTTCAAAAAAAAAAAAAAAGTAGATTTTTTAAAGATTGCTGTGGCTGTAATGAGAAAAATAGAAAAAAAGCTTCCAACAGACAAAGTACTTAGAAGACTACTGCTTTGGTCTATGATACAAATGTGGATGGTTTGGATTAGGGTGGTAGAGGTGGAGGTAGGAGTATATTATTTCCAGGATATAATTTGAAGGTAGAGACAACAAGGCTTACTGATAGATTTGGTGTGCTAAGTAAAGGGGAAAAATAAAGAAGCAAGGATGACGTCCAGATTTTGGATCTAAGTCATTAGAATGAAGAGATCATAACCAATACAGGAAAGACTAGTGAAGGATGAGTATGAGGGGACATCAGAGGTTGAGTTTTTGATACACTATTTTGAGATGCCTTTTAAGCACACAGCTAGTGATGTTGAGTCAGTAGTTGGATATATGAATGTGAAGTTTAGGAAGGATGGTGGTGGAAGGTGAATTTAGGATTATCAGCAAATTCTAAGGCATGAAACCCTCTAAGAATAGAAGGAGAATCTAGCAAAGGAGGCTGCTAAGGAACAAAGAAGGAGAGAGAAGAGTCAAGAGAGGATGCATCCAGAAAGCTAAGTGGAGAAATGGTCCATGAAGGAATAACAAACTATACAAACACCAAGACGTTAATAGATTTCTAAACTAGCTGACAACTGTATCCCAATTTATGACTCAGACTGAAACAGCTCAAAAGTGTGATAGGCCCAGAAAAAACTGGGGTGGGCTGAAGACTTTTAATGGGTATATCCTTCACACTAAAGCATCCCTTTCATCACTATGTCCATTGCCTATTACTTTTCCCTAGCTTATCTCCTCCCAGCCTAAAACCTCTATTATATATACTTCTTTAAACACTCTAAATATAATAAGAAATAAAATTCAATTGAGTCCCGTGGCTCATGCCTGTAATCCCAGCACTTTGAGAGGCCATTGGAGGATTGCTTAAGCCCAGGAGTTTGAGATTAGTTTGGGTAACATTGAAAGACTCCCCCATCTCTACAAAAAATTTTAAAAATTAGCCAGGTGTGGTGGTATGTACCTGCAGTCCTAGCTATGGTTGAGGTGGGAGGATCACTTGAGCCCAGGAAATCAAGGCTGCAGTGAACTGAGATTGCACAACTGCACTTCAGCCTGTGTGTGTGTGTGTGTGTGTGTGTGTGTGTGTATTTGTTATTAACTCTACATATATATGTTATTAACTCTAACAAATATATATATTTGTTATTAACTCTACCTCTATCGATGATTTTATGTATGGAAGAGAAAGCTGGGGGAGCCTGAAATCTTGGCAGATTGAGAATGGAACCATTGATGGTGGTAAGGAAGAAGAGTAGAAATGCATGTTGTTATGGGGTGGATAGTGTGAGACACAAGGGAAATTACATAGAAAACATGAGTTAAATATATGTAAGCAGCATGCAAACATAAATCAGTGTTGTAATTCTACCGCAGTGAGCTCTCCAGCAGATTCTCACCTCCTTGACACAGGGCTACCTAATGATCACATTTACAATGCGTTATACAGCACTTGGCACACTCTGTGCTCTCAATGTTTTTCAGATAAATTAGTGAAGGCTTTGGCATGGTAAGAAGCACACCATTGGGAGCTGCAAGTCATCTTACAGACTCTCTACAACTCCTAGTTATAGAAAATTGGTCTTAGAGAGATGACATAATTTGTGCAACGCCATCTAGTAATATTGAAAGAAGACAAATTTTATAAAATTTGACTCCAGAAATGGCTTAGCTATTCAACAAGAAGTATTTGTGGCAATTAATTATGACATATAAAACTTGAAAAAGTGCCTCTTGAAATTCTGAATTTATTAAAAAGAATAAACCAGGTTGTATAACCTGACTTTCAGATCCAAGACTGAGGCAGTTTGAATTGAAAGAGGCCCACAGGAAATAGTTTTCTGATAAAAAGTAAAGATGGGAAAGGGGATCGATTTCTTAAAACTTCAGGTTATTAGAAATGAGTAATATGATAGAAAAGCCAAAGAGAGGGAAAGAAGAGGTTGTGGTTTTTTTGTTTGTTTGTTTGTTTGTTTGTTTCAGCAGTAGTGATTCAATACAGTGTGCGTTAAGGCGTTTGTCAAAAGTTCCAAAAAAGTTTTGCCATATATATACCTATTATATCTGTCCCTGAGATATGAGCTATGTGTTGTTGTTCAGACTACTAAACTTTTAAACTTCAGGGTCTTCCTCTGGAAAGCTGGAAAAAATAATGGTATCCACTGATGAGGACTGAATGTGACAATCTAGGTGAAGTGCTTTATTTCTGCAGAACTCACTCTAGGTAACATTGTAAACAACAATAAGCAAAAAGTAGCTGGCTGTAGTGGGAAGAACATGGGCATAGACCCTGGCATCCTACAGCCTGGGTTCCCATGCTATCTCTGCTTCTCCAAGTAACTGTACATGTGTCATGTTCGGTCTTTGAAGTTCAGTTTTTCATATGAAATATGGATATGGCAATGACTAAATCCCAGGTTTTCTGCAGGAATTGATAAAATGTACTTAAGAGAAACTAGCATTTAGTTATTCTTTATGTCTGTTGTCTCCTCTGTCACCCCATTTTTGTCCCTCCCTGATCCTCCTAGCCCCCTTTGTCCTGGTGGATCACCCATGCCTTATTCCCAAATGGCCTGCCCCTTAAGAGATCAGTCAAAACCTCCTCAAATATATGGGCTAAAAACACTCTAATATGTTATTCCTCCCCTCAGGTTCGCATTTTAATGGCAATCCTTGAAAACCTAAAAGCCTTAGAAACCAGAAGAAATCAATGTTTAATGATGGAACTTGAAACATTATGACAAAGGAGAAGGAGCTGAAAGGAATTTTTAGACTTCACTGAGTGCAACCAATTCATCTTCTGCATGAGCAAACTTAGAAGGAGAGAGAGAAATGACAGGTGTCAAACTACAGCCCCAGGTCAGTAACTCAGGCAGGGATTCAGGTTATCAGACTCATAACACGATGCTCTGCCTAACGTGCCATTTGCTTTGAGGGAAGACTCAGCAGTAGCTACCTTACTACCAGCAGCCAAGATTTGCTGTCCTTTCTACCGAATGCTCATATCCAATAGCAGCTGGATAAGTTCCTGAGCCCAGCACTCTGCTGAGCCTCTTATCCTAGAGAGCAGTATACTAAATTGATATTTATCACCTAGAAATAGCAAGGGCACTGACAATGCCTTACTTGGAGAATACTCACTAATCAATTACTATCAAACAATTAGGCCTTCTTCTGGGACCATCCTATTGCAGGAAGGGATTAATTGGCTTTATTTATTTATTTTTGAGATGGAGTCTTGCTCTGTCACCCAGGCTGAAGTACAATGATGCAATCTCAGCTCACTTCAATTTCTGCCTCCTGGGTTTAAGCAATACTCCTGCCTCAGCCTCCCTAGTAGCTGGGATTACAGGCACATGCCACCACGCCTGGCTACTTTTTGTATTTTTAGTAGAGACGGGATTTCACCATGTTGGCCAGGCTGGTCTCTAACTTCTGACCTCAGGTGATCCTCCTGCCTCAGCCTCCCAAAATGCTGGGATTACAGACATGAGCCAGCACACCTGGCCCAGCTTTATTTTTATTTTACCCCATTCTGAAGAAGCAGCCAAGCTTTAAAAGCAAATATTTTAAAAAAGGAAAAAAGAAACGTAACAAGTTGTCTACTATATTTTTTCCCCATCCCAAGTTAGCTCAGAGGTTGGAGAAGACTCTCTTCACTCTAATTATAGGCTTTATGTTAACTTAGAAACTTGGACTTTAGTTTCTAATGGTGAGAGAGAAAATAAAAGATGCCAGGAACCTGCTGGGTTCTCAGATAATTGGGAGGTTGAGGTGGGGGGGTGAGAGCCTGAGGTGGTAGGATGGCTTGAGGTCAAGAGTTACCAGTCTGGGCAACATAGTGACCCCATCTATACAAAGTAGAAAACATTAGCTGGGCTGTAATCCGGCTCCTCAGAAGGTTGAGCCCAGGGGTTCGAGGCTGCAATGAGGTATCATTGCTCCACTGCACTTCGGCCAGAGCAACAGAGCAAGATAAAAATTTTAAAAATGCCAAGAAACTAGAAATCACCTGTATTTTGGAGGGCTTATTTAGGAAACTATGGAATGTAAATGGCACATATAACCTACAAAATGATATAATTTCACCTGAGTTAAACCTCTTCTTTCAAGTCATATAGCTACCCTTCAGACCTGACCCTCAATTTGTCATCTCTCAGACCTTGATTTTTGTAAAGCTTTAGGTATTTGGCAAATCAGTTTGGTCCTCCTTTAAACAACTAAGAAAGCCATTCTGGGTAAACAATTCTTTTGTAAAGGACCAATTCCAAACAAAGGAAGGGGGAGAGACAAAAAGATGAGGTAAGATAATGAATTATTTTAAATTATAAGGCCAAGAATGGGAAAGGGGACATAGGAGTGGAATCATAGAAACAGTAAAAGGAAAGTGGGAGGATCATATTACAAAGACATAAGAAAGAGTAAAGATGATGAAAGAAACTGTAATAAAGTTGTCAAAGGAAGATCAGAGACAAGGCAAGTTAAGAGAGTTAAATAAAAAATAAAATTTGCATAAGAAGGGATTTAAAAGACTTGAAAAAATACAAAGTAAAAGATCTAATAAAGATTATTGGAAAAACAAATGAACATGGCAACGGCAAGGTTCTGCAAAGAACAATAAATGCATTACAGATTATAAAAGTACTGCGAGAAAAACATCAGAGAGAAACCGCATCCTGAATTAAAAAAAGAAAAATCAAGTTCAGCCACAGAGGAACCAACATGATGAAGACAAAAAGGATAAAAGTGTTGAGGAAGTGACAGATACTAAGACAACACACAGAGAAGGCATGAGAGCACTACTCACAGCATAGAAAAGCAAAAGTGGGTGATGGATGTAAGGAAAATGTAAACTGCAAATAGGCTGAGTTTTGTTTTTGTTTTTAAATCTACTGCAAAAGCATTCGATAGTGCTTGAAAGAACATCAACAGGATGATAAAAGTATTCTTAAGTTGTAATTAAGAGTTATTTATATATAAAAGCAGCTATTGCAATATTAGAAAAGTTATGTCAGGGACCCTTATATCACCATAAATATCCAGCGAGATGATTCTGCCTGTATTCACAATTTAGCTACATTATCAACCTCCCTGTAGAGGAGCAAAATAAAATAGTTGTGAACTCTTTCTTTACACATATGACATGAGTTTTTGGACATTTGAAAGAACAGGACTGAGTTCTAAGTACATTGCTATCAAAAACAAGGTAGCATGTTTTCTTCTACATCATCCTTCCTCCAACTCCAAGACCTAAGCAAAATTATAAAGTCTGAAGAATTGCCTGCTCCACAATGCTCAGACATTCCTGTCTCATGTACCATGAGCGTTGACACCTATTTATCCAGGGTCTTTCTCTGGTACCCTTTACTTTGGACAATGCCCACATCAGTGCAGAATATCAGATGTCAAAATTGTAGGCCATTGCTTCCAGACAGAATATGAATTCTCTCTTTAATTAACAGTGGGTGAAGAACTCTCTTGATTCCACCATCTGATGGCCTTCTAATGATATTTGCAGAATCTTCCAAGTTTATAGTATTACGGAATTCTAGATTGTAAACAGAGTGGGAATATCAAATTCTAGATTGTAAAGAGACTGGGGATATCACATAATATCAAATTATTTCATAGATGTGGAGAGATCAAGGCCAACAGTGGTGAAGTGACTTAATCCAAAAGGTGACACTCATATATCAGAACCTCTCCTGGGTGCCCTATGAGAAAAATGTATTTTACTTAGACAGATTGTACAAAAATAATCTCTTAAAACTGTCATAGGAGAGTAAAGGAATTGACATAAAAATTAAGCAGATATAGAAGATTTGGCTTACGGAAAATCAAACATACTTCATTGCACTAAGTGAGTAGCTCCCAATCTTTCTTGATCCTCAGTGCTCACAATGTCTCAATAATTTTTTACAGCACACTTGGGCAAAAATGAAGACCTAACGGTTCAGTTTATTAAAGTAGATCCAAACACTTTAGCAAGTATTTATGTCTTAACAACTTATTAGCACTCTGAATATATAATACACATAAAATAAAAATATATTCTTATTTCATTCTTATCCCCAAAACTGTAGTCGCCTCTTATCCACAGTTACACTTTCGCAGTTTCAGTTAACGCCATCAACTGTGATCTGAAAACTTTACAGTATTTTGAGAGAAAGAGGAGGAGAAAACATTCACATAATTTGCATTACAGTATGTTGTTATACTTGTTCTAACTTATCATTAGTTACTTTTCTAATGACTTGCAGTGCCTAACTTATAAATTAAAGTTTATTAGAGATGTGTATGTATAGGAAAAAACACAGTATGTGTATGGTTTCATACTGTCCACGGTTTCAGGCATCCATCGGGGGTCTTGAAATATATTTCCTATGGATAAGGGGGCACTACTCTATTTGGGATTGGCATGTGAGCACTGTTAGGCACTGCACGACTTCTCACACCTTAGAATCAAATTGCATACAGCCATCTTCATTTCCTGTTCCACCCCAATTTTCTTTTTTTTTTTTTTATTTTTTTATTTTATTTTAATTTATTTATTATTATTATACTTTAAGTTGTAGGGTACATGTGCATAACGTGCAGGTTTGTTACATATGTATACTTGTGCCATGTTGGTGTGCTGCACCCATCAACTTGTCATTTACATCAGGTATAACTCCCAATGCAATCCCTCCCCCCTCCCCCCTCCCCATGATAGGCCTCTGTGTGTGATGTTCCCCTTCCTGAGTCCAAGTGATCTCATTGTTCAGTTCCCACCTATGAGTGAGAACATGCGGTGTTTGGTTTTCTGTTCTTGTGATAGATTGCTAAGAATGATGGTTTCCAGCTGCATCCATGTCCCTACAAAGGACACAAACTCATCCTTTTTGATGGCTGCATAGTATTCCATGGTGTATATGTGCCACATTTTCTTAATCCAATCTGTCACTGATGGACATTTGGGTTGATTCCAAGTCTTTACTATTGTGAATAGTGCTGCAATAAACATACGTGTGCATGTGTCTTTATAGCAGCATAATTTATAATCCTTTGGGTATATACCCAGTAATGGGATGGCTGGGTCATATGGTACATCTAGTTCTAGATCCTTGAGGAATCGCCATACTGTTTTCCATAATGGTTGAACTAGTTTACAATCCCACCAACAGTGTAAAAGTGTTCCTGTTTCTCCACATCCTCTCCAGCACCTGTTGTTTCCTGACTTTTTAATGATCGCCATTCTAACTGGTGTGAGATGGTATCTCATTGTGGTTTTGATTTGCATTTCTCTGATGGCCAGTGATGATGAGCATTTTTTCATGTGTCTGTTGGCTGTATGAATGTCTTCTTTTGAGAAATGTCTGTTCATATCCTTTGCCCACTTTTTGATGGGGTTGTTTGTTTTTTTCTTGTAAATTTGTTTGAGTTCTTTGTAGGTTCTGGATATTAGCCCTTTGTCAGATGAGTAGATTGCAAAAATTTTCTCCCATTCTGTAGGTTGCCTGTTCACTCTGATGGTAGTTTCTTTTGCTGTGCAGAAGCTCTTTAGTTTAATGAGATCCCATTTGTCAATTTTAGCTTTTGCTGCCGTTGCTTTTGGTGTTTCAGACATGAAGTCTTTGCCCATGCCTATGTCCTGAATGGTACTACCTAGGTTTTCCTCTAGGATTTTTATGGTATTAGGTCTAACATTTAAGTCTCTAATCCATCTTGAATTAATTTTCGTATAAGGAGTAAGGAAAGGATCCAGTTTCAGCTTTCTACTTATGGCTAGCCAATTTTCCCAGCACCATTTATTAAATAGGGAATCCTTTCCCCATTTCTTGTTTCTCTCAGGTTTGTCAAAGATCAGATGGCTGTAGATGTGTGGTATTATTTCTGAGGACTCTGTTCTGTTCCATTGGTCTGTATCTCTGTTTTGGTACCAGTACCATGCTGTTTTGGTTACTGTAGCCTTGTAGTATAGTTTGAAGTCAGGTAGCGTGATGCTTCCAGCTTTGTTCTTTTGACTTAGGATTGTCTTGGAGATGCGGGCTCTTTTTTGGTTCCATATGAACTTTAAAGCAGTTTTTTCCAATTCTGTGAAGAAACTCATTGGTAGCTTAATGGCAATGGCATTGAATCTATAAATAACCTTGGGCAGTATGGCCATTTTCACGATATTGATTCTTCCTATCCATGAGCATGGTATGTTCTTCCATTTGTTTGTGTCCTCTTTTATTTAACTGAGCAGTGGTTTGTAGTTCTACTTGAAGAGGTCCTTTACATCCCTTGTAAGTTGGATTCCTAGGTATTTTATTCTCTTTGAAGCAATTGTGAATGCAAGTTCATTCCTGATTTGGCTCTCTGTTTGTCTGTTACTGGTGTATAAGAATGCTTGTGATTTTTGCACATTAATTTTGTATCCTGAGACTTTGCTGAAGTTGCTTATCAGCTTAAGGAGATTTTGGGCTGAGACAATGGGGTTTTCTAAACATACAATCATGTCATCTGCAAACAGGGACAGTTTGACTTCTTCTTTTCCTAACTGAATACCCTTGATTTCTTTCTCTTGCCTAATTGCCCTAGCCAGAACTTCCAACACTATGTTGAATAGGAGTGGTGAGAGAGGGCATCCCTGTCTTGTGCCAGTTTTCAAAGGGAATTTTTCCAGTTTTTGCCCATTCAGTATGATATTGGCTGTGGGTTTGTCATAAATAGCTCTTATTATTCTGAGGTACGTTCCATCAAACCGAATTTATTGAGCATTTTTAGCATGAAGGGCTGTTGAATTTTGTCAAAAGCCTTTTCTGCATCTATTGAGATAATCATGTGGTTCTTGTCTTTGGTTCTGTTTATATGCTGGATTATGTTTATTGATTTGCGAATGTTGAACCAGCCTTGCATCCCAGGGACGAAGCCCACTTGATCATGGTGGATAAGCTTTTTGATGTGTTGCTGAATCCGGTTTGCCAGTATTTTATTGAGGATTTTTGCATCGATGTTCATCAGGGATATTGGTCTAAAATTCTCTTTTTTTGTTGTGTCTCTGCCAGGCTTTGGTATCAGGATGATGTTGGCCTCATAAAATGAGTTAGGGAGGATTCCCTCTTTTTCTATTGATTGGAATAGTTTCAGAAGGAATGGTACCAACTCCTCCTGGTACCTCTGGTAGAATTCAGCTGTGAATCCATCTGGTCCTGGACTTTTTTTGGTTGGTAGGCTATTAATTATTGCCTCAATTTCAGAGCCTGCTATTGGTCTCTTCAGGGATTCAACTTCTTCCTGGTTTAGTCTTGGAAGAGTGTAAGTGTCCAGGAAATTATCCATTTCTTCTAGATTTTCCAGTTTATTTGCATAGAGGTGTTTATAGTATTCTCTGATGGTAGTTTGTATTTCTGTGGGGTCGGTGGTGATATCCCGCTTATCATTTTTTATTGTGTCTATTTGATTCTTCTCTCTTTTCTTCTTTATTAGTCTTGCTAGCGGTCTGTCAATTTTGTTGATCTTTTCAAAAAACCAACTCCTGGATTCATTGATTTTTTGGAGGGTTTTTTGTGTCTCTATCTCCTTCAGTTCTGCTCTGATCTTAGTTATTTCTTGCCTTCTGCTAGCTTTTGAATGTGTTTGCTCTTGCTTCTCTAGTTCTTTTAATTGCGATGTTAGAGTGTCAATTTTAGATCTTTCCTGCTTTCTCTTGTGGGCATTTAGTGCTATAAATTTCCCCCTACACACTGCTTTAAATGTGTCCCAGAGATTCTGGTATGTTGTATCTTTGTTCTCATTGATTTCAAAGAACATCTTTATTTCTGCCTTCATTTCGTTATGTACCCAGTAGTCATTCAGGAGCAGTTGTTCAGTTTCCATGTAGTTGAGCGGTTTTGATTGAGTTTCTTAGTCCTGAGTTCTAGTTTGATTGCACTGTGGTCTGAGAGACAGTTTGTTATAATTTCTGTTCTTTTACATTTGCTGAGGAGTGCTTTACTTCCAATTACGTGGTCGACTTTGGAGTAAGTACGATGTGGTACTGAGAAGAATGTATATTCTGTTGATTTGGGGTGGAGAGTTCTATAGATGTCTATTAGGTCTGCTTGCTGCAGAGATGAGTTCAATTCCTGGATATCCTTGTTAACTTTCTGTCTCATTGATCTGTCTAATGTTGACAGTGGAGTGTTGAAGTCTCCCATTATTAATGTTTGGGAGTCTAAGTCTCTTTGTAAGTCTCTAAGGACTTGCTTTATGAATCTGGGTGCTCCTGTATTGGGTGCATATATATTTAGGATAGTTATCTCTTCCTGTTGAATTGATCCCTTTACCATTATGTAATGGCCTTCTTTGTCTCTTTTGATCTTTGATGGTTTAAAGTCTGTTTTCTCAGAGACTAGGATTGCAACCCCCGCTTTTTTTTGTTCTCCATTTGCTTGGCAGATCTTCCTCCATCCCTTTATTTTGAGTCTATGTATGTCTCTGCGTGTGAGATGGGTCTCCTGAATACAGCAGACTGATGGGTCTTGACTCTTTATCCAGTTTGCCAGTCTGTGTCTTTTAATTGGAGCATTTAGTCCATTTACATTTAAGGTTAAGATTGTTATGTGTGAACTTGATCCTGCCATTATGATATTATCTGGTTATTTTGCTCGTTAGTTGATGCAGTTTCTTCCTAGCCTCGATGGTCTTTACATTTTGGCATGTTTTTGCAATGGCTGGTACCGGTTGTTCCTTTCCATGTTTAGTGCTTCCTTCAGGGTCTCTTGTAAGGCAGGCCTAGTGGTGACCAAATCTCTAAGCATTTGTTTATCTGTAAAGGATTTTATTTCTCCTTCACTTATGAAACTTAGTTTGGCTGGATATGAAATTCTGGGTTTAAAATTCTTTTCTTTAAGAATGTTGAATATTGGCCCCCACTCTCTTCTGGCTTGTAGAGTTTCTGCCGAGAGATCTGCTGTTAGTCTGATGGGCTTCCCTTTGTGGGTAACCCGACCTTTCTCTCTGGCTGCCCTTAAGATTTTTTCCTTCATTTCAACTTTGGTGAATCTGGCAATTATGTGTCTTGGAGTTGCTCTTCTCGAGGAGTATCTTTGTGGTGTTCTCTGTATTTCCTGGATTTGTATGTTGGCCTGCCCTACTAGGTTGGGGAAGTTCTCCTGGATGATATCCTGAAGAGTGTTTTCCAACTTGGTTCCATTTTCCCCCTCACTTTCAGGCACCCCAATCAGACGTAGATTTGGTCTTTTTACATAATCCCATACTTCTTGCAGGCTTTGTTCATTTCTTTTTCTTCTTTTTTCTTTTGGTGTCTCTTCTCGCTTCATTTCATTCATTTGATCCTCAATCGCAGATACTCTTTCTTCCAGTTGATCGAGTCGGTTACTGAAGCTTGTGCATTTGTCACGTATTTCTTGTGTCATGGTTTTCATCTCTTTCATTTCGTTTATGACCTTCTCTGCATTAATTACTCTAGCCATCAATTCTTCCACTTTTTTCTCAAGATTTTTAGTTTCTTTGCGCTGGGTACATAATTCCTCCTTTAGCTCTGAGAAATTTGATGGACTGAAGCCTTCTTCTCTCATCTCGTCAAAGTCATTCTCCGTCCAGCTTTGATCCGTTGCTGGCGATGAGCTGTGCTCCTTTGCCGGGGGAGATGCGCTCTTATTTTTTGAATTTCCAGCTTTTCTGCCCTGCTTTTTCCCCATCTTTGTGGTTTTATCTGCCTCTGGTCTTTGATGATGGTGATGTACTGATGGGGTTTTGGTGTAGGTGTCCTTCCTGTTTGATAGTTTTCCTTCTAACAGTCAGGACCCTCAGCTGTAGGTCTGTTGGAGATTGCTTGAGGTCCACTCCAGACCCTGTTTGCCTGGGTATCAGCAGCAGAGGCTGCAGAAGATAGAACATTTCTGAACAGCAAGTGTACCTGTCTGATTCTTGCTTTGGAAGCTTCCTCTCAGGGGTGTACTCCACCCTGTGAACCACCCCAATTTTCATCCCATATTTGCTTTTTATCAAACCTGCTACAAACTTAACTTCACAAGATATGTCATTGAAAGGAAGTTGCCATGACATGGTATGGAGTACCACTGCACAGCGTTTGGGAAACACAGGTCAAAATCCTTGCTTTGATCTTAGAGGAGTATTCTCTTCATTAATGGTGACAAAGAGGAAGGGATTAAACCCTAACAACACATCAAAAGTGTTTTTCTATTATATTATATTACATTATGCGAAAAAACCCTTTCGGGTCTCTATTTTATAAGTTATGTAAGAATTTCCCAACTAGCCTGCTCAGTTGTCTTTAGAATTGGAGTCAACCCAGGTTTGGAGCAAAACTTTAAAAATCTGTAACTAGAGTCAAACTATTCAGTGTATATTCAGGATTTGTTTGTTTTCTTTGTTTTGAGAAATTCTAAAGCAGGAGGCAAAAAAGCATATCCTGTAAAATAAACAATTTCAACGGAATTTCTCTTAATGACCCAATAGGTCTTCGTAACATTAGTGGAGTAACTTCCCCTCTCACACCTGACTTGATCCTCACAGCAATCATATAAAAGGCAAAGGCATCATTAGTATTTCTATTTTACCTACCATGGTTTTATAAGAATGATAGTAAGTAATCAGTACATTAATTGATAAATCAAAAGGTTTTGTTGAGTACAATGCCAATATTTGGCATTATGCCAAAAACTGTCGCTTTCAAGAGGAGTATGAAACATGCTTTCACCCCTAAAGAAGACCTTATACTAACTGTTGAAAGATGGTCTATATACATTCAACAATTAATAAGTTTATAGAAAGCAATAGCGACAATAACACTGTAGAACAATTAACAAATGAAACAACCTGGCAGTTGTGCAGTGCTGGCAATAAATACAAAGAGTTAAACCTCAGAGAGAATAACGTGGCTGCAGTGCTCCTGCAGTACCAAGCTTTATGCTCAGTACTAAGGTCACCAGTAAAGAATCTTGGGGGGGCGGAGCAAGATGGCCAAATAGGAACAGCTCCAGTCTCCAACTCCCAGCGCGAGTGACACAGAAGACCGGTGATTTCTGCATTTTCAACTGAGGTACTGGGGTCATCTCACTAGGGAGTGCCAGACAATCGGTGCTGGTCAGCTGCTGCAGCCCGACCAGCGAGAGCTGAAGCAGGGAGAGGCATCGCCTCACCTGGGAAGCGCAAGGGGGAAGGGAATCCCTTTTCCTAGCCAGGGGAACTGAGACACACGACACCTGGAAAATCGGGTAACTCCCACCCCAATACTGCGCTTTAAGCAAACAGGCACACCAGGAGATTATATCCTACACCTGGCCGGGAGGGTCCCACGCCCACGGAGCCTCCCTCATTGCTAGCACAGCAGTCTGTGACCTAACCACAAGGCAGCAGCGAGGCTGGGAGAGGGGCGCCCACCATTGCTGAGGCTTAAGTAGGTAAACAAAGCCGCTGGGAAGCTCCAACTGGGTGGAGCTCACAGCAGCTCAAGGAAACCTGCCTGTCTCTGTAGACTCCACCTCTGGGGACAGGGCACAGCTAAACAACAACAACAACAACAACAACAACAACAAAGCAGCAGAAACCTCTGCAGATGCAAACGACTCTGTCTGACAGCTTTGAAGAGAGTAGTGGATCTCCCAACACGGAGGCTGAGATCTGAGAAGGGACAGACTGCCTGCTCAAGTGGGTCCCTGACCCCTGAGTAGGCTAACTGGGAGATATCCCTACTAGGGGCAGTCTGACACCCCACAACTCACAGGGTGGAGTACACCCCTGAAAGGAAGCTTCCAAAGTAAGAATCAGACAGGTACACTCGCTGTTCAGCAATATTCTATCTTCTGCAGCCTCTGCTGCTGATACCCAGGCAAACAGGGTCTGGAGTGGACCTCAAGCAATCTCCAACAGACCTACAGCTGAGGGTCCTGACTGTTAGAAGGAAAACTGTCAAACAGGAAGGACACCTACACCAAAACCCCATCAGTACATCACCATCATCAAAGACCAGAGGCAGATAAAACCACAAAGATGGGGAAAAAGCAGGGCAGAAAAGCTGGAAATTCAAAAATAAGAGCGCATCTCCCTCTGCAAAGGAGTGCAGCTCATCGCCAGCAATGGATCAAAGCTGGATGGAGAATGACTTTGACGAGATGAGAGAAGAAGGCTTCAGTCCATCAAACTTCGCAGAGCTAAAGGAGGAAATACGTACCCAGCGCAAAGAAACTAAAAATCTTGAAAAAAGAGTGGAAGAATTGATAGCTAGACTAATTAATGCAGAGAAGGTCATAAACGAAATGATAGAGATGAAAACCGTGACACGAGAAATACGTGACAAATGCACAAGCTTCAGTAACCGACTCGATCAACTGGAAGAAAGAGTATCAGCGATTCAGGATCAAATGAATGAAATGAAGCGAGAAGAGAAACCAAAAGAAAAAAGAAGAAAAAGAAATGAACAAAGACTGCAAGAAGTATGGGATTACGTAAAAAGACCAAATCTACATCTGATTGGGGTGCCTGAAAGTGAGGGGGGAAATGGAACCAAGTTGGAAAACACTCTTCAGGATATCATCCAGGAGAACTTCCCCAACCTAGTAGGGCAGGCCGACATTCAAATTCAGGAAATACAGAGAACGCCAAAAGATACCCCTCGAGAAGAACAACTCCAAGACACATAATTGCCAGATTCACCAAAGTTGAAATGAAGGAAAAAATCTTAAGGGCAGCCAGAGAGAAAGGTCGGGTTACCCACAAAGGGAAGCCCATCAGACTAACAGCAGATCTCTCGGCAGAAACTCTACAAGCCAGAAGAGAGTGGGGGCCAATATTCAACATTCTTAAAGAAAAGAATTTTAAACCCAGAATTTCATATCCAGCCAAACTAAGTTTCAAAAGTGAAGGAGAAATAAAATCCTTTACAGATAAACAAATGCTTAGAGATTTTGTCACCACCAGGCCTGCCTTACAAGAGATCCTGAAGGAAGCACTAAACATGGAAAGGAACAACCGGTACCAGCCATTGCAAAAACATGCCAAAATGTAAAGACCATCGAGGCTAGGAAGAAACTGCAACTAACGAGCAAAATAACCAGTTAATATCATAATGGCAGGATCAAGTTCACACATAACAATATTAACCTTAAATGTAAATGGACTAAATGCTACAATTAAAAGACACAGGCTGGCACACTGGATAAAGAGTCAAGACTCATCAGTCTGCTGTATTCAGAAGACCCATCTCACACGCAGAGACATACATAGACTCAAAATAAAGGGATGGAGGAAGATCTGCCAAGCAAATGGAGAACAAAAAAAAGCAGGGGTTGCAATACTAGTCTCTGATAAAACAGACTTTAAACCATCAAAGATCAAAAGAGACAAAGAAGCCCATTACATAATGGTAAAGGGATCAATTCAACAGGAAGAGCTAACTATCCTAAATATATATGCACCCAATAAAGGAGCACCCAGCTTCATAAAGCAAGTCCTTAGAGACTTACAAAGAGACTTAGACTCCCATACAATAATAATGGGAGACTTCAACACTCCACTGTCAACATTAGACAGATCAACGAGACGGAAAGTTAACAAGGATATCCAGGAATTGAACTCATCTCTGCAGCAAGCAGACCTAATAGACATCTATAGAAATCTCCACCCCAAATCAACAGAATATACATTCTTCTCAGCACCACATCGCACTTATTCCAAAATTGACCATATAATTGGAAGTAAAGCACTCCTCAGCAAATGTAAAAGAACAGAAATTATAACAAACTGTCTCTCAGACCACAGTGCAATCAAACTAGAACTCAGGACTAAGAAACTCAATCCAAACCACTCAACTACATGGAAACTGAACAACCTGCTCCTGAATGACTACTGGGTACATAACGAAATGAAGGCGAAAATAAAGATGTTCTTTGAAACCAATGAGAACAAAGATACAACATACCGGAATCTCTGGGACACATTTAAAGCAGTGTGTAGAGGGAAATTTATAGCACTAAATGCCCACAAGAGAAAGCTGGAAAGATCTGAAATTGACACTCTAACAGCACAATTAAAAGACCTAGAGAAGCAAGAGCAAACACATTCAAAAGCTAGCAGAAGGCAAGAAATAACTAAGATCAGAGCAGAAATGAAGGAGATAGAGACACAAAAAACCCTCCAAAAAATCAATGAATCCAGGAGTTGGTTTTTTGAAAAGATCAACAAAATTGACAGACCACTAGCAAGACTAAAAAAGAAGAAAAGAGAGAAGAATCAAATAGACACAATAAAAAATGATAAAGGGGATATCACCACCGACCCCACAGAAATACAAACTACCACCAGAGAATACTATAAACACCTCTACACAAATAAACTAGAAAACCTAGAAGAAATGGATAATTTCCTGGACACTTACACTCTTCCAAGACTAAACCAGGAAGAAGTTGAATCCCTGAAGAGTCCAATAGCAGGCTCTGAAATTGAGGCAATAATTAATAGCCTTCCAACCAAAAAAAGTCCAGGACCAGATGGATTCACAGCTGAATTCTACCAGAGGTACAAGGAGGAACTGGTACCATTCCTTCTGAAACTATTCCAATCAATAGAAAAAGAGGGAATCCTCCCTAACTCATTTTATGAGGCCAACATCATCCTTATACCAAAGCCTGGCAAAGACACCACAAAAAAAGAGAATTTTAGACCAATGTCCCTGATGAACATCGATGCAAAAATCCTCAATAAAATACTGGCAAACCAGATTCAGCAGTACATCAAAAAGCTTATCCACCATGATCAAGTAGGCTTCATCCCTGGGATGCAAGGCTGGTTCAACATTCGCAAATCAATAAACATAATCCAGCATATAAACAGAACCAAAGACAAGAACCACATGATTATCTCAATAGATGCAGAAAAGGCTTTTGACAAAATTCAACAGCCCTTCATGCTAAAAATGCTCAATAAATTCGGTTTGATGGAACGTACCTCAAAATAATAAGAGCTATATATGACAAACCCACAGCCAATATCATACTGAATGGGCAAAAACTGGAAAAATTCCCTTTGAAAACTGGCACAAGACAGGGATGCCCTCTCTCATCACTCCTATTCAACATAGTGTTGGAAGTTCTGGCTAGGGCAATCAGGGAAGAGAAAGAAATCAAGGGTATTCAGTTAGGAAAAGCAGAAGTCAAATTGTCCCTGTTTGCAGATGACATGATTGTATATTTATAAAACCCCATTGTCTCAGCCCAAATTCTCCTTAAGCTGATAAGCAACTTCAGCAAAGTCTCAGGATACAAAATTAATGTGCAAAAATCACAAGCATTCTTATACACCAGTAACAGACAAACAGAGAGCCAAATCAGGAATGAACTTGCATTCACAATTGCTTCAAAGAGAATTAAATACTCAGGAATCCAACTTACAAGGGATGTAAAGGACCTCTTCAAGGAGAACTACAAACCACTGCTCAGTTAAATAAAAGAGGACACAAACAAATGGAAGAACATACCATGCTCATGGATAGGAAGAATCAATATCGTGAAAATGGCCATACTGCCCAAGGTTATTTATAGATTCAATGCCATTGCCATTAAGCTACCAATGAGTTTCTTCACAGAATTGGAAAAAACTGCTTTAAAGTTCATATGGAACCAAAAAAGAGCCCACATTGCCAAGACAATCCTAAGTCAAAAGAACAAAGCTGGAGGCATCACGCTACCTGACTTCAAACTATACTACAAGGCTACAGTAACCAAAACAGCATGGTACTGGTACCAAAACAGAGATATAGACCAATGGAACAGAACAGAGTCCTCAGAAATAATACCACACATCTACAGCCATCTGATCTTTGACAAACCTGAGAGAAACAAGAAATGGGGAAAGGATTCCCTATTTAATAAATGGTGCTGGGAAAATTGGCTAGCCATAAGTAGAAAGCTGAAACTGGATCCTTGCCTTACTCCTTATACGAAAATTAATTCGAGATGGATTAGATACTTAAATGTTAGACCTAATACCATAAAAACCCTAGAAGAAAACCTAGGTAATACCATTCAGGACATAGGCATGGGCAAAGACTTCATGTCTAAAACACCAAAAGCAACGGCAACAAAAGCCAAAATTGACAAATGGGATCTCATTAAACTAAGGAGCTTCTGCACAGCAAAAGAAACTACCATCAGAGTGAACCTACAGAATGGGAGAAAATTTTTGCAATCTACTCATCTGACAAAGGGCTAATATCCAGAACCTACAAAGAACTTAAACAAATTTACAAGAAAAAAACAAACAACCCCATCAAAAAGTGGGCAAAGGATATGAATAGACATTTCTCAAAAGAAGACATTCATACAGCCAACAGACACATGAAAAAATGTTCATCATCACTGGCCATCAGAGAAATGCAAATCAAAACCACATGAGATACCGTCTCACACCAGTTAGAATGGCGATCATTAAAAAGTCAGGAAACAACAGGTGCTGGAGAGGATGTGGAGAAATAGGAACACTTTTACACTGTTGGTGGGATTGTAAACTAGTTCAACCATTATGGAAAACAGTATGGCGATTCCTCAAGGATCTAGAACTAGATGTACCATATGACCCAGCCATCCCATTACTGGGTATATACCCAAATGATTATAAATCATGCTGCTATAAAGACACATGCACACGTATGTTTATTGCAGCACTATTCACAATAGCAAAGGCTTGGAATTAACCCAAATGTCCATCAGTGACAGACTGGATTAAGAAAATGTGGCACATATACACCATGGAATACTATGCAACCATAAAAAAGGATGAGTTTGTGTCCTTTGTAGGGACATGGATGCAGCTGGAAACCATCATCCTCAGCAAACTATCACAAGAACAGAAAACCAAACACCTCATGTTCTCACTCATAGGTGGGAACTGAACAATGAGATCACTTGGACTCGGGAAGGGGAACATCACACACAGGGGCCTATCATGGGGAGGGGGGAGGGATTGCATTGGGAGTTATACCTGATGTAAATGACGAGTTGATGGGTGCAGCACACCAACATGGCACAAGTATACATATGTAACAAACCTGCACGATATGCACATGTACCCTAGAACTTAAAGTATAATAATAATAATAATAATAATAATAAAATAAAAAATAAATAAATAAATTTAAAAAAATAGAATCTCAAGGACACTCCAAGTTCACTTACCTGATTTGTATCTGGAATAACTGGGAGGACTCAAATGAGCATGGTTTTTAATTTCAGTTGTTATATTGCTGCAGTAAACAATATACTGTAGTAGACAAAGTTGCTTGTCACTTTATCAGTCTTCATATTGCAATCAAGAAGTTCTAATCCTAAGCAAATAGAAGCAAGTAGATGAATTCTTCCCAGTAATCGACTAAAAATATCTTCAGACTTTATTTAATATAACTAAAATGGGGGCAGGAAAATGGGCAAATATACTGGAATGATGAATAAAAAAAATCTCGGAATTGTACCTTACTTCAACGAAACTTAGCAGGAATATTGTATCTTAAAAATCAGGGATGAGTAATGTAGAACAGGCAATAAACAAGTGCAGGGTCACTTTCAGACACAATCTGGGTCAGCCTCCAGGTGGAAAGGAAACAGCACATAACTCAGGTATACTTGAGAGAACACATTTTGGCTCACTACCAAGAGGCTGAATGGTTTAAGGTACAGGTATAAGGTCTTCACCCCCAAAATTAGGTCAACAATACAGTCATGGAAAAAAACAACCTTCTCAAATACTCTAAGCTGAGCATATCTGCTTCTTCTTGCCGCTTAAATGTGATATTTTCCACAGACACTTCGGGGTCCCTTTCCTCCTCTTATTCTACACTGTCTTCCTTGGCCATATCATATACTCCCACATCTTTAGCTACTACCTGAAATTTAGATTCTGAATGAGAAAGATGCCAACTTTGACCTTTAACCCATACATACTGATCTGAATATTTGACATCTCATTTTATTTTTTCCCTTTAAACACCCTTCTATCTTTCCTTCCTTCCTTCCTTCCTTCCTTCCTTCCTTCCTTCCTTCCTTCCTTCCTTCCTTCCTTCCTTCCTTCCTTCCTTCTTCTTTCATTCCTTCCTTTTTCCTTTCTTCCTCCTGCCCTCTCTCTCTTTCTTCCTCTCTTTCTCTCCTTCCTTCCTTCTTTTCCCTCTTATTACCAAGATCTCTCTCTCTTCTAGTCTCTTCTGGGCTTTAGACTCACAATTTTCCCCCTCACTTCCACCATGGTAGTGCTTATTATTATTTTTACTATTTTCATTATAAACTATTAAAATATATGTAATATTAATCCATATATTTACTTATAAATAGTTATTTTTGCTAGCAAGCAAATATAAAAAATGCTAACATTTAGCCACATTTGCTGCATATCCTTTTTACACAAAAATTAAAGTAGCATAGTCTTTATTACTTGATTTTAAATTAATTCTAAAATTTTAATGATTTGATTATTCCCCTCACAAAAACTTAAAGATAACATCACAAACTCTACTTTTTTTTTTTTTTTTTTTTTTTTGAGACGGAGTCTTGCTCTGTCACCAGGCTGGAGTGCAGTGGCATGATCTCAGTTCACTGCAACCTCTGCTTCCCGGGTTCAAGCTATTCTCCTGCCTCAGCCTCCTGAGTAGCTGGGATTACAGGCATGCGCCACCACGCCCAGCTAATTTTTGTGTTTTTAGTAGAGATGGCATTTCACCATATTGGCTAGGATGGTCTCGATCTCTTGACCTAGTGATCCACCTGCCTCGGCCTCCCAAAGTGCTGGGATTACAGTCGTGAGCCACCGTGCCCGACCAACATCATAAACTCTTTCACATAACTTACCACCCTATCATGATCTTTCTCCCCTCTACTTCCTCCTCTCTAGCCTCACTTCTGCCCACCTCCCAGGTGCTCTGTCCTCTTACCTACCAAACCACTAGCAATGCCTTTGCGTGGGCTGCTCCTTTTACTAGAAACATTCTTTCCCACGGTATTCAGCATACCTTTCAAAACTTAACTGACACCTACATAACATAACAAGTGGTATAAAACATACACACACCAACTCTTTCTACTTCTAAACCTCATCTATATTTGTTTTAACATATCCTAGAGTAAGCTCGTGTGATGAGGATGGAGCAGACACAAAAGGTTATCCAGTGCAATGAATACTAAGAAAAGAAGGTACTTGATCCTGTGCACATATAAAAATATCAAACAGACAAAAAAATTCACAGAACTCCTGGGACATCCGGGAACCAAGGACAGAGGTCAGGGGGCTGAAGGAAGACTATAACAATGATCAAGATAACAATCTCTAAGGTCAGACTTTCAGAATTCAATTCTAACTCCACTACTCTCCTGCCAGATAAGATTAGGTGAGTTATGCCACCCTCTGTGCTTTAGTTTCCTCATCTAAAGAGGATACCTCCTGCATATTGTTGTTGTAATGGCTAAATATGATAATCCATATCAAACTGATGGAAAGAAGTTGACACGTAGTAAACTTCAAATCAGTATCATCTAGTATTTTGATTACTCATTAGATAGCCAAAGATTAGTAAAAGAATGACTTGCTATGGAACAAGCTAGTCTGATAAAATTCAGATCTTAGACAACAAAAAAACGAGGAAATCATACAGAAACTTTTTGGAGAAATACAATTTTCAAACTAATATGCTGAAAATAATTTATCATTATAAAATGGTATATGACAGAAAGGGCACCCTGTGAATTAATATTAAAAAAGAAAAAGAAAAAGAAAAAGCTAATGCTGGGCGCAGTGCCTCGTGCCTGTAATTCCAGCACTTTGGAAGACCAAGGCAGGGGGTTTGCTGGAGCAAAGGAGTTCAAGACTAGCCTGGGCGACAAAGACCTTGTCTCTACGAAAAAGAATATAATTAGCCAGTGATTGAATTGTATGTAACACAAAGGATAAATGCTTGGAGAGATGGATATCCTGTTCTCCATCATCTGATTATTTCACATCGCATGCCTGTATCAAAACATCTCATGTACCTGGTAAATATTTACACCTACTCTGTACCCACCAAAATTAGAAATTTAAAAATTTTGAAAAAGTTAGCCAGGCCTAGAGGCACACACCTGTAGTCCCAGCTACTCGAGAGGTTGAAGCAGGAATATAGCTTGAGCTCAGGAGTTTGAGGCTGCTGGGAGCTATGATCAAGCCACTGCATTCCAGCCTGGGCAACAGAGTAAGACCTTGTCTCAAAAAATAAAATAAAATAAAATAAAATAAAATAAAATAAAATAAAATAAAGTTAAATTCAACTTTGAAAAAAAAAGAAGTTTTGAAAGACATTTTCTAAAGGAAAAGATAAAAGATAGACTTTTAGCTTGGTATTGATGGCACAGTGATAATGAATGAATGAAAGCTATCTGGACAAATTTGTCAACCCCTCTTTGGCTTTAAAACAGGGTGAGCTTCAAGATAGATAGATAGATAGATAGATAGATAGATAGATAGATATACAAGAAACATCATTAAGAGGAAATTGGAGTCTAAGAGAAGTAGGGAGTTGAGCTCAAAGTACTGAGATCCCTAAAATATGAGCAGGAAACTTTGAAAATGCATCGTCATGACTGGGAGAGAATGAAGTTGAGGTAACACAATTTCAAGGAGTAGAAAAAGGTAAATTGTTGAAATTATTAAAAGTGAGTTTGATACCCATTCTGGTCCACATTTAGAACTCACCGATGAAAGAGTGTTCTGTGAGCATTTAGAGAGGAAAGCAGGATTTACCAAGCTATTTGAATGTATCTGTAGAAGAAGACTAGAACAAGGGAAGAGAGAGAAACACCCCATCCTGGGCCATAAATTCACTCTGGGGCACCATCTCTTTAGTGTGATAACCTGGAGGTGACTCAAAATAGAATATCAAAATAGTGAGCATGTTCAAAGCAACATTGTAAGAGAAGGAATAGCTTAATCAAATTGTTGATGTTCTGCTATTTTTTAGAGATTATTACTTTTAAAATGTAAATTTCTCTATACTTTTAAATATTAGAACTAAGCATTTATGGGAATCAGTGTTAACTCTTTCCCCCCTTTCTTTGTTAAGTTTCCATTTTAAACAGCTTCATTCAGATATAATTAATATGCCATACAACTTACCCATGTAAAGCGGATAATTCAATTTTTTTAGTGTACTCAGAGGCATTCACCATTACCTCAATAAAATTTAGAACACTTTTATCATATATCTCTTGTTTTGACAGAGATCTCATTGAATAAGTAGGTCAATATGAGAAGTATTGCCATTTTGACAATATGAAATCTTCTATTTTGACAATATGGAGTCTTTCCATCATGAACATGGAATATTTTCTTTATTTATTTAGATCTTTAATTTCTTTCAAAAATGTTTTGTAGTTTTCAGAGTAAGTTTGCACTTTTTTCATTAAATTTATCCCTGAGCATTTTATTCTATTGTTTCCTCAATTCCATTTCCAGATTGCTCATTGCATGTGTGTAAATATATAATTGATTTTCACATGCTGATTTTGTACACTGTAATCTTGATGAACTTGTTTATTAGTTCTAATATATTTGTAGTGCATTCCTTAATATTTTTCTGCATACAAGATTATGTCATCCGATTTTGGGGAGAAAGCATGCAGTCTTTCACCATTAAGTATAATGTTGTCTATGAGTTTTTCTTATATGACTTTTATCAGGTTGAGGAAGTTCCCTTTAATTTATAATATGTTGAATGTTTTTACCATAAAATTGCATTACATATTATTAAATTTATTATGTCTATTAAGATGATCATATCGTGTCTGTTCTTTATTCTGTTGTTATAGTGTATTACATTAATTGATTTTTGAATGTTAAATCTACTTTGCATTCCAGGGATAAATCCCACTTTGTCAGGAATAATAATTGTTTTATATGTTTCTGGAATTAATTTGACTATATTTCCTTGAGTATTTTTGTGTTCATATTTATAAGCAAAGGTGGTCTGTAGCTTTTTTTTTCTTTAGATGTTTGTTTTTCTCTGGTTTTGGTATCAGAATAATACTGACTTCATAGAATGCGTTGAGAAGAGTTTCTCCTCTTACATTCTTGGAAAAGTTTGTGAAGAATTGATTTTAATTCTTTAAATGTTTGATAGGGTTCACAGGTGAAGCCATCTAAGTCCAGAGCTTTTCTTTGTTGGCAGCTTTTGAATACTTGTTCTTGGTCTATCCTACATTCTACATCACTTATATTCTATATTGCCTACTTCTTCAAAAGTCATTTTGAATATTTGTTTATTTTGTGGTATTTGTGCATTTTATCTAAGTCATCTAATTTATTGCCACGCAGTTGTTCAAAATATTACTTTATTATTGCTTTTATTTCTGTGTAGTTTTCGATAATGTCCCATCTTTCATTTATGATTCCATTAGTTTTACATGCTTTTTTATCCTCCCCACCTCCCACTTCTCAAGGTTTGTCCATTTTGTTCATGTTTTCAAAGAACAAGAGTGTAGGTTCACTGATTTTGTCTATTTAATTTTTAATATTCTTCACTTTATTTCCACATTAGTTCTTACCATTTCCTTCTTTTTGCTTTCTGTAGGGTTTTTTTGCTCCTCTTTTTCCAATGTCTTGAAGTTGAAGGTTGGGTTATTAATTTGAAATATTTCCTCTTTCTTAGGAAAGGCATGTAGAACTGTAAATTTACCTCTAAGCACCTATTTAGCTGCACTCTACACATTTTGCTGTATTGCATCTTTATTTTCATTAAGAGTATTTTGATTTCCCTTTTGACTTTTTTCTTTGACTCATTGGCTATTTAGGGGTCTGTTATTTAATTTCCACATATTTGTGAGTTTCCAAAATCTTTTTCTGTTATTGATTTCTAATTTCATTATGTTGTGAATGGAGAGCATTCTTTGTATTATTACTATTATTTTAAATTTATTGAGCTTTTTCTTTCTTTCCTTCTTTTCCTTTTCTGATTTTTATTGGGTAGAGTGTTCTAAAGACATCATTAAGTGTAGTAAATTCATGTTGCTGTTTTAATCTTCAATTTCCTTGTTGATATTTAGGGCAGTTGTTCTATCCATTAATGAAAGTAATGTATTAAAGTCTAAATATTATGGTAAATTTCCCATTTTTCCGTTTACTTTGGTAACGTATTTGCTTTATGTATTTTGATTATTCATTCTTCAATATATGCATGTTTTCCATTGTTATAACTTCCTGATCACTTTATCCTTTTATCATTATAAAAGGATAATATTTATCTCTAGTGACTTTTTGTTTTAAAGTCTATTTTGATTTATACTATTGTAGTTGCGATAGCTATCTGTAATTACTTTTTGCATGATAAAATTTTTTCTATCCTTTTACTTATATCTTTGAATCTAAAGTGTGTCTCCTGTAAATAGTATATAGTTTTTTAAATCAAATCTGATGAGCTCTGCCTTTTAATTGGATTGTTTAATCCATTCGCACTTGTTATTTTTTACATAGTTTGATTTACAACTGCCATTTTAATTATTGCTTTACATGTCTTTCATATCTATTTTGTTCCTCTTCCCCCTATTGCTTTCCTTTTCCTTAAGCAAATAATTTCTAATAAGGCACTAAATTTCTATAGTAGTTTTAAAAAATTTGCTCTCTATTTTAAAAGTAGCTTCTTTGTAGATATTCTATAACTTCCCACATACATCATAACTTATCAGAACCAGTTTCAGGTTTACACTACCTTATTTCCATGAAGACATATAAATATTACTGCTATATATTTCTATGTATTTTCTTACTTCTATGGTATTATTGTTATACACATTATATCTAATAATGGTACAGATCCGACAATGTATTGTTATAATTATTACTGTGTATAATTTTATGTCTCAAAGAAGCTGAGAGGAGGAAAGAGAAAATAAAAAAAAAACTTAGTAAGATCTACAAGTTAGAGATTTTTATATGTAAACATTCTTATTTAAGATTTCTAATTATCTTCATTACTTCTTGTGGATTTTAAAGTTGCCATCTGGAGTCATTTCCTCAGCCTAATACAACTTTGCTCCCACCTATTATATCTTCCTTGACTTGTTCAATAATGGTTTCCTTTAGTTATTTAAACATATTTATAATTGCTACTTTTGTTGTCTTTTTTTCTTTTAAATCCAACTTTTGGTCACTTTCGTAGGCAGTTTCTGTTGCACGCTTTTTTTTTTTTGTTCTCGTATATAGGTCATAGTTTTATAGTTGCATAGCTCATAATTTTTGTTTTTGGAAACCGGACTCTCTCTCTATATATATGTGTATTTTATATATATGTGTATATATACACATATATGTGTGTGTGTATGTATATATATGTATACACATATATATGTACATATTTTGTTTTTGTTTTTGTTTTTGAGGCAGAGCCTAGCTCTGTCACCCAGGCTGGAGTGCAGTGGTGGATCTCGGCTCACTGCAACCTTCGCCTCCTGGGTTCAAGCAATTCTCCCACTTCAGCCTCATGAGTAGCTGAGATTACAGGTGCCCACCAACATGGCCAGCTAATTTTTGTGTTTTTAATAGAGATGAGATTTCACCATATTGGCAAGGCTCTTCTCGAACTCCTGACCTCAAATGATCCGCCTATGATCCACCTGCCTCAGCCTCCCAAAGTGCTAGGATTATAGGAGTGAGCCACTACACCCTGCCTAAAATATATTATTTTGACAACTCTGGGCATTACCTCTCCCTGAGGCTTATTATTTTTGTTTGCTTAATTATTTTTTCATGACTCATTATTTTAGTGACATAGCTTTTCCTTCCACAGTGTTAAGCTTCTGATGATGCTCCTCAGTGAGATGCAGCTTAGGACAGGTCTCAGAGTTTCCAAATAAAAGTATTTCCCAGCCAAACCTTGCTGTCAACCTTGTGGGACCTTAAACATTGAATCCAGCTGTCACGGTTTGTTGGTGTCTCCAGCCAAATCTTGTCTTGAATTCCCACGTGTTGTGAGAGGTAATTGAAACATGGGGGCAGATCTTTCCTGTGCTGTTCTCATGATAGTCTCACGAGATCTGATGGTTTTATAAGGTGGAGTTTCTCTGCACAAGCTATTTTTTTGCCTGCTGCCATCCATGTAAGGTGTGACTTGCTCCTCTTTGCCTTCCACCATGATTGTGAGGCCTCCCCAGCTATGTGGAGCTGTGAGTCCAATTAAGCCTCTTTCTTTTGTAAATTGCTCAGTTTCAGGTATGTCTTTATTGGCAGCATGAAAACAGACTAATACACCGGCCAAACCCATCGCAATTTCTTACTTGCAGAACTGTGAGCTAATACATGGGTTTTGTTTAAGTCCCTTGTGCATTAGTAGTTATTTCTCATCCATTAACAGAAAATGAATGCAATGATTAACCAGTCTTCAATACTATTCTCTTCTAATCTATTCTCCAAGTTGCTGTTAGACAATTCTTTCTAAAAACAAAATCTGATTGTAATCCTTCCCTGTTTCCCATTAGCTTTAAAAGAAAATTTAAACAGTGTAATATCCAAGGCCTTACCACATGTCACCTATGCTAAAATCACATGGTAAAGTTAAGCTCTCATTTACCTCCATATGACTGCACCTAAAATATCTTTATCATGCCTGCTTCAACTGGCTCTCACTTTTTTCTAAAGGCTCAGTTTACTCATGATCTCTTCTAAATTTCATGATACCCATAGCATCCTTTACATATCTATATCATAACACAAAATATTGTGTTCAGATTTTCTGTTGTTACTACAGTCAGACTAAGAACAGATATTTCTCCGTGTTTTAATTACTAGTATAGCGCCTGACCTCAATAGATGTTCAATTAGTTTCCATTGAATGTTTAATATATATTAATCAAATACTGAAAAAAATTAATTATAGCCTCAATCACCCCTTGAGCCCCAAATATGCTTATCAAACAGCTTACTCAGCAACTCACTTGAGTATGTATCTAAAAACAGCATATTAGGCTTAGTATATCTGGAAAATAACTCTGTATTCTACCCATTCAACACCACAAACCTGCTTGTACACTGGACTTTTCCATGTCAGTAAATGACAACAAAGTTTTTTTAGGTGCTTAAGATAAAAACAAAGTGTGCTGGGTGCAGTGGCTCATGCCTGTAATCCGAGCACTTTGGGACACTGAGGCGGGTGGATCATCTGAGATCAGGAGTTTGAGACTGGCTAACATGGAGAAATCCCGCTTCTACTAAAAGTACAAAAATTAGACGGGTGTGGTGGTACCTGCCTGTAATCCCAGCTACTTGGGAGGTTGAGGCAGGAGAGTTGCTTGAACCCAGGAGGCACAGGTTGTGGTGAGCCATGATCATGCCATTGCACTCAAGCCCTGGTGACAGAGTGAGACTCTGTCTCAAAAAAAGAAAAAAAGAGAGAAGGAAGGAAGGAAGGAGAGAGAAAGAGAGAGAAAGAAGAAATAAAGAGAGAAAGAGAGAAAGAGAGAGAGAGAAAGAAAGAAAGAAAGAAAGAAAGAAAGAAAGAAAGAAAGAAAGAAAGAAAGAAAGAAAGAAAGAAAGAAAAGGAGAAAAAAAAGATAAAAACACAGGGGTTGGTTTTAATGCCTTACTTTCTTATATATAAAATATCCATCCTATATGTAGGATATTAGCATATTCTATTGTCTGTACCTTCAAAATATATCCTGACCACAGCCATGAAGAGCATCCTCAACCATGCCATCTTTATTTCTCACTAGGAAAACAGAAGCAACTATTAACTGGTGTCCCTGCTGGGTATCCTCTATCACTCTATAACCAGAGCATCTTTTTAAAAACATCTGTCAGATCATGTCATTCCACTGCTCAAAACACTCTTATCCCTTTATACAGTGTTTAAAATAAAATCTTAACTCTTTAATCTTGTTAGTTAGTTACTGCACAACTTGCTCTTCATCTCTTTAATTCTATGACTTTATCTGGTATCACTTTTCCTTTGTTTACTAAACTCCAGCCACACATGTTCTCTTCATACAGCCTTGGGACTTCCTGTTTCTTCTACTTAAAATACTCCTTTCCAGAACATTGCTTGCTTGTATACTTCTTATCATTCAGATCTTAGCTTAAATGTCATATTTTCAGGAATACAATTCTTGACCACTTAGTCTAAAAGAGTCCTTGAATCACTTACACATCATACCATTTTATTTTATTCATATCACATAAATAGCTGATATATTTTCTTGTTTGTTTATGTGTATCCCTCTGGCACACATGCACAACACACACACACATATGCTGAAATACTTGTTCTATGAAAGCAGACACCTAGGCCATCTGGTTTAATGATGTTCCTAACTTTTAGGAAAAAAGGCACAAAATAAGCACTTAATGTTTGAATTAAATAATTATTGTCATCAGTGTGGCTGCAAGGTCATTACACATGGGAGCACAGTGCAGAACCTGCTCAACCATTCTCAGGAGGCAGCTCCTCAGAAGTAAAGTACACCAAATAAAACTCTTCCTTATAATCATAATTTAACAATCTTAAGAATGTTATAGAGTCATATATAAGGGGTGAGTGGAAAATTTTCATTTTAATTCATTTTCCCCATATGCTCAAGATTACATTATTTATTACCTTGGCAAAAGTCTTGATCACTCTCATATTAGAACCATGGCAAGTATTATATTTGCAGAAAGGCAGGGTGGGAAATGAGTAGTTGATTTATTCGGGAGGATAATATAATTACACTAATTATTGTCTTATAATAAATTAGTAGCAATCAAGTTTTGTAATGAAGATGTTCAGTCCTTTTAGTCTGGGAACCAGAGGAATGAAATTCATTGAGCAATCTGTAAAACAGACATATTCAGTATTTTTTTCTAAAAGCATACCTAGCTAATGTTGGCATAAGAAAAAACTGGTCATTAACACCAGTATGATATATACAATATATCATACTGAATTTTAACTCTAATTTTAAAAATATACAACGTGAATTTTAAAAATATACAACGTGAATTTTAACTCTAAAAAGACCCTCTAAACTCTAAAACAAATGAAGTGACTACAGTCATAGGTATATACATTACCAAGAAAATGTGTACTCTCAAAGAAGGGCTATTTAGTGGATTAGGAGTTCCAGAATCATTGGCATAGGAGTGGAAGGTTTTATTAGGGAATATTTTCTTGACAAATGTAAAAAAATGTAACCTCAATCATCATTTAGTAATATTGTCTAGAGGAAGACATTAGTGGATCTGGTGTTAGATAATCAGTTGGTGCCTTCACTGTTTTGTACGAGTCTGTTAAATTCTGAAAGCCTTAATATCTCCTTCTATAACACAAAAACAAAACAACAACAAAAAAAGTTCCTTCCTATCACTTATGAAAGGTGGGGGCTCAAATGAAAAAACATATGATATAATATTGTAAGTTGCAATGCCTTATTAAAGGTGAGCTATGAATTTTAGGTAATAATGATACACAGATTTGCTAGACATTGAGCACCCATATGCACAGAAATAATCCAACCTATTTATGATACAGCAGAGATTGCTATGAAAATTCAATAAAAATTACATGGAATAACAGCTATTCTAATATTACATTTGAACTTGCTAATTTTTACACCCCAGAGACACTGAGGCCCTGAGATCAAAGGCTAGCATGAATTTCAATAGTTACATTAAAACAACAGATCACAAGGCTGTAAACCTTCAGACCCCCATCTTCATATCTTGAGAGTACTGTATACCTGAAGAGGTCCTCCCTGCTCCTGAATGGGTCTTTAGCCATAAGGTTATCCCTGTAATGTAGCCTTTTCTCTTTTCTCTCTCCATTTTCCCTCCATGTGGCATTTCTGTTGCTGCATATAAGTCCCTAGAGGCCTAAGCATCAGTAGTCACAGCTGTCACGAGTGATTTCTATAAAGCATTTCAGGGTGAAAGGTGCTTCATCCACCTACAATGCTATCATTATCAGTCATCTCAGAAAAATCAGAGCTGAGCCTCCTTCCTGTGTGATAGCAGCTGAAAACTGCTGATATCTTCTTGATATGGATTTCTTGATTGGTAACCTAGAATGCAATGTATATTGCTTTGATATTAAATGCATGCAGAAAAGCTTCTTATTTGAAGGATTAAAAGTAAAATCTGGTTTTGTTCTCATTTCCTTCTGTTCTATTCGAACAGCAGGAGTACAGACTTATTTTTACTATCCTTCTTTTTAGGGCAATGGGATTTTGACATTAAACAAAAGAAGGGATTTATTTTAAATATCTAGGCCTAAACCAAGCAAGGAACAAGGGCTATGAGTCAGTGACATGAAAATTGGACTTTGTTACATTAGAAGCAACTCTAGATATTTTTTCTCTAATTGATTCAGCAACTGCTGAAAAGTTCATTTACTATAATCAATATTACTTTACATTGTACCTCAATCAAAAACTACTTTTCCATGGTCAATAGCAATTAGACAAATGGATAGAAATGACAACATTGATGGTGATGGACTTCAAGATTTATACCTGCCATTCTTTTAAAAAATAATGACAGGGAAACAGCTAATTGCATTATATTGAATTTGAAACCTTTTAGAAACAACATAGAAAGGGCTTTGAAAATAAGTCAGAAATATCCTAGGTCAGGAAGCTGAGAAAAAAAAAGATATATCTAAACCTTTCTACTGATGTTTTATTAAGTTAATCAAGATCTAACAAATGATAGGAAAAACATGGAAACAAAACCAAGAAGGACACAAGTGGGATATAAATGGGTACCTTATAGGAATGTTCTAAGAAATGAAATATTTTCACCGGAAAGGACTTTATAAATAACAGTCTGTGGTTTTCATGAAGAACTATGGTCTGTGTCCAATGGAATGATAGTAAGGAAAAAAGGCAAACTATAGCAGGAGGCATACTAAACATAAGTGATAAGAAATGAGCGTGCACCTGTAAAGAACCAAATGGTTTGTTTGAATGAACAGAAAAAAGGATTTACCTTCTGGTGCAGTGCATGTCAATCCAGCTATGTGTATGCATCCCACATCTCACATGCGGGCTGCTTTGTGATGGGCATTCTCATTTTTCTCTTTGATGCATTTCAAAACCTATGGTGGATGCTTTAGACCAATACTTCCAGGAGAACAAAATTGCAGTAGTACAGAGGGAATGTTCATTCAGCATTGTTAGAATCAAGATGGGGTGAGTTAAACTAAGGACAGTACTGGCAGTGGAAGCCAGAGAAGCACTTGCAAAGGCGCATGAGGAGCTGCAGTAGAGAGAGATGGAGGCTGGGGTGGAGATCTCATTGGCACAACAAGAGGTCATCAGTGTGGATGCAAGGTCATTAAATATGGGTGTATGGTGCACACCCTGCTCCACAGGAAGCAGCTACCCAGCAGTAAAGCACACTCAATACAACTCTTTCTTACAATCATGATTTAATGTTATATCACAGTTTAATTTGATCAAAACACTATGACAGTAAGACTATGTGACCAAATCTAAATTACATAAACACAGCAGTTAGTAAAGTGGCAAGGTCCAGGGACTGGGTATGCAGATGAAGTCTGGTGAATAGTATATCCCAAATTACTATAGGACACTAAGCCTTGGGGAATATTAATATTAAAAGAGCATAACTGTATCACAACCAATGTAACTTTCTTATTTTTCTGAGGATTTCTCTCTTCAAAATAGTAGTCCTTTCAAAAAAAACCTGGTGTTTGGTATAAAATATAACACATTGTATATATAATATAGAATAATATAATAAAGTATATATTAAAATAAGAAATAATCTGGTAGTTAGTATATCCCTCCAACACAAATTACTACAGGACACTAAACCTTGGGGAATATTAATATTAAAAGGGCATAATTATATCACAACCAATTTAACTTTCTTATTTTTCCAAGGATTTCTCTCTTCAAAATAGCAGTCCTTCAAAAAAAAAAAAAAAAAAACACCTGGAAACACCAACCTCATACTTTTGCTTTCTGATTTGTAGAAGTTTTTGGACTGTGTTACTAATGCCTACAAAATATTCGCACTTTCTTCTCTCATCTTGCTGAAGCGACCCCTAACTTTCTTTGACCATACGCCTTTTAGCATCTATCCTCACCATCCCTCTCCATTCATTACCCTCATAGTGCTCAGAAAAATCCAACGTATAATGAATTGGCTAATACTATTGTCCTATCTGAACCATTTCAATAACTTTCAATTATACTTCAATTTGATTCCACCATTGTACTAACCGGTCTGAAATGACCTGCAAGATACCCTTCCCCCATAGCCTTAGCTCATACTATTCCCCCTAGTTTATGGTTCTCCATGCACTAAGCACTTTTTTACCTGAGGAACCTATCCTCTTAATCTCCGTTTCCTGTCTTTCTGTTAAGAGCCATCCCCAGTATCTGGGAAGCTATGAGACAATCTTTCTTAGCACATGATTTATGGGTCTTTGTCCTGGAAAAGAGCAGAATTAGCCAGAAGCCCTGATAATCTCCCATATTTCTTTTGTTTGATGTAAATAGTTATCTATGAGCACTCCACTTTGATTCCTAATAGTGTGGTTCATTGATGAGCTTCCGATGAGATTTTAAGAAGCCCCAAGAGGCAAGAAAGAAGGGAGACAGATGGAAAACAAGCAATTATAAGTGTGGTGATGAGTATGAAAAATGAGAAAAGATCCATTTAGAAATAATAAGTTTTAAAAAGCTGAGGAAAGAGATTGTTATCTATAGCAGGAGAAACCTAAGGAAGTAATGAATATAAAATTCCAAAATTAAAGTACCAGTGGACCTAAAAAGTCAAAGAGGAACTACTAAACATAATATAAATACACATAGAGAGACAGGGAATGCAAGCAAATGAATGAGAAAGTCCAGTGTGAAATATTTTTAAATAATATCTTGACTTACATTATATAAGAATAAGAGAATTAAAAAAGCTAATTTTGAATCTTTGTAAAAAGTTGATTCCTAAAATTTTGACCTGTTATAAAATTAGCATTGATTCCCAGTTCTCATTGGTCCAAGACTCCGCCACATGAACTTTCTTGTTGTGTCTCAAAGGGACAAAATAGATGTTAGTACTTCAGGTAGGTTTGTCTTCCTTCAATTATGCTATTTACTTTCTGTAATGCAAAGACTTTCATCAATGATCTTTTGTTAAAAATAAAATGCTGTATGTACAATGCGCACACATCTTATTGAAAACAGGACAGAGTTTTTACTATTTTAGCTTCACTCAGGCATTTAGTACAAGTCTGCTCTTATGTTAAGCTATATTGTGTTCCTACCTTCTCATTTAAGGGTGACATGGAGATACAATTTATAAGCATCTAGCTGAATGTAGAGGCATTCATGTCTTGTGAGGACATACACAAGTGTAGTAGGCATGAATGGGTTTGCTGAGCTTGTCACAGTTCATTGGAAGCAGAAGATGAATCAACAACAAAGAGGACATTTTAAATTATCATTTTGATTTCAATTTACTGCTACACCCACAAGTCTCTCTAAGTAATAGAGCAAATAAATAACCACTCTATAACAGGAAAACCACTCATCCTTTACACAAACCAAGAGGACTGTAATAATTACTGGGGACTTGAATAGGGCTAAATTGTCAACTAAAAATGATAACAAGCTGTATGAGTATTACGACTCCAAAATTGAGCTTGTAGAATTTTTAATTTTGCTTACTTTTGTTTTTTTCTTCTACTGAGAATTATGAAACAATGTGATCAGAACAGAGTTCTGATATAGTTTCTAAAACAATTCACTTGGACAAAAACTAGAATATGAAAAAATTCTCTGAACCAGAATAACCTTTTTTTATTCCAGTACTTTCAATTATATTTTATATAATCAGAATATATTGCTAAACATACACATATGGATTTCCGTGGGTGAATAATTATGTGTATATTTGTTCACCAAAGTTTTGGGGTACCTGATATACATAACAACAGATATCAAATATTTCATTTACTCTTTACAATAAACCAGTTAAATGGGTATTACAATTCCTAATTCAGAGAAGAAGGAAGGGAGATTTGGTTAAAATTAGACTCAATGAACACAGCTAGAGGTTGATGAAGGTGATATGCAATTTGTACCCAGGAATTTTGGCCCTTGTTATGGGTTAAACTGTGCTTCCCAAAAACAGATGTTGATGTCCTAATCCCCAGTGCCTGAGAATGTGAACTCATATGGAAATAGGTTCATTGGCAGGGTGCGGTGGCTCATGCCTATAATCCCAGCTACTCGGGAAGCTGAGGCAGGAGAATCACTTCAACCTGGGAGGTGGAGGTTGAAGTGAGCTGAGATCATGCCATTGCACTCCAGCCTGGACAACAAGAGCAAAACTCTGCCTCAAAAGAAAAAAAAAAAAAGAAAGAAAAGAAATAGGTTCATTGTAAATGAGTTAGATTAATTAATTAAGATGAGGTCATAATGGAGTAGGGTGGACCATTAATGCAATATGACTGGTATCTTTATAAGAAGACAACAAGGGACACAGAGACAGACACACAAGGACAAAACAAGTAGTGAGATTTTTAAAAGTCCATTGTTTTAATACACTCAGTCCATGATACTTTGTTATTGCAGCTCTAGAAAATGAATATAATCCCCTGAACCCGTGTTCCTTCTCCTGTGGCACACTGCCTCCACTTCTTAGGAATGAAGTGGGACCAAAGGAAGTTTGAAGCCATGGAAATGATTTTACTCTAAAGTTTTCTATGACTTTCAAACACTCATCTTCTCTCTTCGTTCTCCCTTTCTATCTTCCACTTCTTTCACTTTATTGGTCAGACATCTAGATAAACACTATACACACATTATTTTGTCTTATTTTAGCAATAGCCAAAGAACAAGTACTACAATTATTATCTTTATATTATAAATGAAGAAACTGAGACTTAGAGAGTCAAACTTGCCAAAGGTTACAAATAAAGTAAGTTATGGAACTGGGATTCAGAGCTGAATCTAACTGATATCAGAGCCCAAATTCAAGCCATCTTCTCATACTGCATTATTTCAGTCTAATTCAGGCCATGACAGTATACAATTCACTGTTTATACTTTTGAATAAAGGTAAACAAAAGTAAATGGAAGCAATGTCTAAAAACAATGTCTAACAAAATTATACCCTGTGGAACCTTATGGAATATGATGAAGAAAGAACAAATATTTGGTGCCAGCTTACACTATATTAGGTAAAAGGTAAAATTGAATTTACATATTTTCTTATTTAATTATCAGAATATAATTTAGATCTATTGTGCAAGCAAAGCAGTGAGGCTCAAAGACACAAAGGAAATGACTCAGGGTTATATAGAGTATACATGACAGAGGCAAGATTCAAATCTAGTACCTTATGCCTCATACTTTCCAGTTCCCACTGAAATAGATGAGAAGTTTGTCACTAAAAGCAACTTAGTGCATTGTTTCTTTCTTATCTCCATCTCATTTTCCATACATATCTCTACAGTATTTATAATTTTAGGTTTTCCAATGAGCCCCTTCACTTAATGTTTTCTTTTTTTTTTTCCCCAGAGATTTCTAAAATACCACTGGTTGCTTTTCACAGATGTCATATTCTGAAGAATTGGGGGGAATGTCCATACGCGTAGGGAAAGATGCTCAGCATACAAGGCAGTGATTGTGCATGTTCCCCCAGGCCATAGGCATCAGCATTCCTTTCCAAAAAGCAATTGGAGAGGATCAACAGAACACTATTTATATAAGGAAACAAGATACCCTGGTTCCTACATTTCTATTCTCCCATCTATCAAAGACTACAGAAATGGTTCTTGGTTAAGTTAGGAATGGAGGAAAGACTGAGAAGTGTAAGTAAAATGATTCTGTGCCCTAACATATCAATGACGACTGTGAACTGAATTGTGTTGCCATGACATTCACATAGTAAAGCTCTAACCTCCAATGTGAAGGTACTTGGAAATTAGTCTTTTGAGATGTTATTAGCTTTATAAGAGTGAAGCTCTCGTGATGAGATTAGTACCTTTATAAGAAGACACACCAGAGAGCTTACTTTCTCTCTGTTTCTCCTCCATGTGTAGACTCAAGAAGGCAGCAGTCCTCAAGCCAAGAAGAGGGATCTTGCCTCTGGAACTGTGAGACATAAATTTCTGCTGTTTAAGTCACCAGTCTATGGTATTTTGTTATGATAGCCCAAGCAGACTAAGACACCACCCAGTAGAAATTTTTGTGGTGATGATGAAAATGTTATATATCTGTGATGTTCAATATTACTGTAACTAGTCACATTTGGGTAATGTGGATGAAGAATTGAATTGTTAATTTTATTCAATTACATTTAATTAAAATTTGTTTAGTTGTATTTGGCTAGTGCTTACCATATTGGACAGTGCAGCTGTACAACAAAACACAGTATTGTTGCAATTTGTTCCCCAAAGAAGACTGCAGTATAGCTGCCTGGTCGCATCATTCCCATACATACTCACATCTGCCCCAACAGCTGGTCCTGCAGTGACCATGTCCCACTGACAGACCACTGCAGAGTCACCCAGCATGAAAGGTGACCCAACAGCAGCCTCATCTCTTCAGAGAGACAGATACCTGCCTAGCTGTTCCCATACATGCCAAGCTGGTCCTCAGCATAAGATAACCATAGCACTGTCATCACAAATTCTCACAGCCTAGGCCACTGAGGCAATTGCAGACATTGCTGACACAAAAGATGTTGACACAGATTACAGCTAAAGAGACTGCATTATGCTACTGAGTCTACTCAAAACCAAACTGAATGCAACATAACCAAATAAAACCCTAGAACCCATCTACAGCAAAGAGCCTTCTCATAAAAGCTACTCCATAAAGATCACACGACTGCACTGCAACCTGGGTAACAGAGCAAAATCCCATTCTAAATTAAATAAATAGGTAATTTTTTTAAAGGTACTGCATAAAATTGTAAAAAGTTTTTATTCCAACAGATATGCAGATATCAATGTAAGGACACAAGAAACATGAATAATCAAGGAAACATGACACCTCCAAAGAACACAACAAGTCTCCAGTAACAGACCCCGAAGAAAAGAACACTAACAAAATGCCTGAAAATTAATTTAAAATAATGATCATAAGGAAACTCATCGAAATACAAGGAAATACACACAAATAATTCAATGAAATTAAGAAAACAATTCATGGTCTGAATGAATATCAACAGTCATAATTATAAAAAAGAATTAAACAGACACCTTGGGGCTAAATAATGCAGTAAATAAAATGAAAAACACAATTGAGTGCTTCAACAACAGAATAGATCAAGCAGAAGCAGAAGAAAAAAGTGTTTAAAGTTGAAGTTAGGTAGTTTTGAAATAACCCACTCAGAATATTAAAAATAAATAAAAGTAATAAAAACTAAAGGATGCCTACAGGACTCATGAGACACCATAAAATAAACAGGAGTTACAGTGGGAGAAGAGAAGGATAAAGGCACAGAAAACCTATTTGGTAAAATAATAGCTGAAATCTTCCCAAATATGGGGAGAGATATGATCATCCAGATTCAGAAAACTCAAATGTCCCCAATTACATTTAACCCAAAAGGAACTGCTTGAAGGCATTTTATACTCACTACCAAATTCAAAATGGAGAGAATTCTAAAACATGAAAGAGAATAGCATCAAGTCACATAGAAGGGAATCTCTATTAGACTACCTGCAGACTTCTCAGCAGAAACCTTGCAGGCCAGGAGAGAATAAAATAATATATTCAAATTCTGAAAGAATAAAAAACTGTCAACTAAGAATACTACTTTCAACAAAGCTATACTTCAGAAATATAGAAGAAAGACTTCCCCAGACAAATATAATCTGAGAAAATTTATGACTACTAAATCAGCCTTACAAGAACTGCTTAAGAGAGTGCTACAACTGGAAACAAAAGGACAATAATTGCCATCATGAAAATACAATAAAATAGAAAAGTTGCCAGTAGAAGTAAATCCATAAATTGAACTCAGAATACCCCAGTGATGTAACAGTGTAATGTAAATCTCTCAATCCTTTAGTATGGAAGGTTCAAGTCAAAATAGTCGAAAACAGTAAGGTATCATTAGCAGCTAAGGAACACATAATAGATTTTTAACAAAGTAAATTAAGACAACAAAAATATAAATTGTAGAGAGGAGAGAAAATGTCTAGAGTATTTTTATGTCACCAAAGTTAAATTGCTCTCAACTTAAAATAAGTTATTACAACCACAAGATTTTTTATGTTATCTTTATGGTAACCACAAAGAAACAAATTGTAGCAGATATACAAATAATCCAAAAAAGAAAACAAGGCTCAGCATGACAGAAAACCACCAAACCACAGAATAAAAAATAAAGAGAGGAAGAAAGAAACAAAGGATCTACAAAATATTCAGAAAAAAATTAACAAAAAGGAAGGAGTAAATCCTTAAGTTCTTATCTATCAATAATAACCTGGAATGTAAGTGGACCAAATTCTCAAATAAAAATATATAGAGTAGCTGAATGGATAAAAACAGCAACAAAAACAAACAAAAAGACAGAAGACCCAACTATATGATGCCTGTAAGAGATTCATCTCACTGTTACAGACAAACAAACTGAATGTGAAGAAATGAAAAAAGACATTTCATACAAACAGAAACCAAAAGAGAAAAAGAGTAGCCACCTTTGTATTAGGTAAATTAGACTTTAAGTCAGATATTGTATAAAGAGACATAGAAGTCATTATATAATGATAAAGACATCAATTCAAGAAGAGACTATAACAATTATAAATAAATGTGCACCCAACACTGAGGCACTCAGCTACTAAAGCAAATATTAATAGACCCAAGCAGAGAGTAGGACAGCAATATCACAAAAGTATGAGACTTTACCACCTAACTTTCAACAATGAACAGGTCATCTGTTCACAAAAAAATAGACAAAGAAATATTAGATATAAATCATATGATAGAGAAAATGAACCTAACAGACATTTACAGAACATTCAGGACATTTCATCCAACAGCATCAGAATACTTGTTTTTCTCAACTGCATATGGAACATTCTCCAGGATAGATCACATTTTATGCCACAAAACAAGTCTTAAATTTAATAAGACAGAGATAATATCAGGTATCTTCTCCAATCACAATGATGTTAAACTATATAAATTAACAATAAATAAAACTTTCTAAACTTTATGAAAACATAAAAATTACACAACATACTTCTGAAAGATCAAGGAGTTAATACATTTTTTAAAAATTGAATAATTTGAGACAAACAAGAATGGAAACACATCATACCAAATCTACGGGCCACAGCAAAAACAATTCTAAGTAGAAAATGTATAACAATAAATGCCTACATCAAAAAAGAAGAAAGATTTATAATAAATAAGCTAGTGATTCAACTCAAGGAACCAGAAAAACAAGCTCAAACTAAACACAAAATTGGTAGAAGAAAGAAATGCTAAAACTCAGAGTAGAAATAAATAAAATAAAGACTAAACAAAATGAAGAGTTGGTTTATTGAAAAGATAAACAATATTAACAAACCTTTACCTAGATTAATTAAGAAAAAATGAAAGAATACTCAAAAACAGTTTAAAAGGAGACATTACAATTGATATCACAGAAATACAATGAATCATAAAAGACTATTATAGAAACCTAAATGTCAAATCATTTAATAACAGAAGAAATGGATAAACTCCTGGATATATACAACCTATGAAGATTAAATTATAGGGAAACAGAAATCTAAACAGACCAGTAATGAGTGAGGAAACTGAATCTAATAAAAAGTCTTTTATCAAAGAAAAGCTCAGGATATGATGACTTCACTGCTGAACTCTATTAAATATTCAAATAATAATAATATCAATGATCCATAAACTATTCCAAAAAATTGAGGAAGAAGGAATACTTCCAAACTTATTCATGAGGCTGGGAGTACCCTGTCTGCAAAACCAGAAAAGGACACAAACACACACACACACAACTAAACAAAACAAAAATGTATAGGCCAGTAGCTCTGATGACCTCAGATTCAAAAATTCCCAACAAGACACTAGCAAACCAAAGCCATCATCACATTAAAGAGATCATTCACTATGATCAACTGGGAGTCATCACAGGGATGCAAGGATGATTTACAGAAATTGATAAACGTGATGGACCACATTAGTAGAGAGAAAGATAAAAATTATATGTTTATTTCAATAGATGCAAAAAAGTCCTTTGACAAAACTCAATATCCCTTCATGATAAAAATTATAACAAATTAGGCATAAAAGGTGTGCAACACAGTAAAGATTATATATGCCACACTGACAGTTAACATCTTAACTGTGAATTAAGTTAACTTAACTGTGAATGGAGAAAAGGTGAACACATTTCCTCTGAGATCAAGAACAAATGAGAATCCCCACTTTTACCACTGCTATTCAACATAGTATTGGAAGTGCTGGCCAGAGAAATTAGCCGAGAGAGAGAGAGAAAAAATATATATATATATTCATCCAAATTGGGAAGAGGAAGTCAAATTGTCCCTTTTGCAAATGACATGATTTTATATAAGAAAACACTAAGGATTTCAACAACAACTAAACTGTTAGAACTAATAAACAAATTCAGATAAGTTGCAGGATACAAAATCAAAATACCAAATTCATTATATGCCAACAGTGAGCTATCTGAAAAATAAATAAATAATAATAATTTCATTTACAATAGCCACAAAAAATAAGCTACCTAGAAATAAACAGGTTAAAGATTTCTACACCGAAAACTATTAAACATTAATGCAAGAAATTTAAAAAGACAGAAAAACATGGAAAGATGTCCCACAGGAATGGATTGAAACAATTAGTATTGTTAAAATAGCCAATATAATGGTAGTTAAAACTACCCCAAAAGATCTACAAATATAATGCAAGCCCTATCAAAATTCTAAGAACACTCTTCACAGAAATAGAAAAAAAAAATTCTAAAATTTATATAAAACCACGAAAGACTCTGAGCAGCCAAAGCTATCCTCAGCAAAAAGGAACAAAGCTGGAGACATCAAACTACCTGACTTCAAAATATACTACCAACATATAATAACCATGGCATAAAAACAGACATGGAGGCCGGGCGCGGTGGCTCACGCCTGTAATCCCAGCACTTTCGGAGGCCGAGGAGGGTGGATCATGAGGTCAGGAGATCAAGACCATCCTGGCTAACATGGTGAAATCCAGTCTCTACTAAAAATACAAAAAATTAGCTGGGCGTGGTGGCGGGCGCGTGTAGTCCCAGATACTCCAGGGGCTGAGGCAGGAGAATGGTTTGAACCTGGGAGGTGGAGCTTGCAGTGAGCCAAGTCTAGGCCACTGTACGCCAGCCTGGGTGACAGAGTGAGACTCCGTTTAAAAAAAAAAAAAAAAAAAAAAAAAACCACACAAACACACAGATATGGGTCAGTGGAACAGAATAGAAAACCCAGAAGTAAATTCATAGATCTTCAGCAAACTGATTTTCAACAAAGTTTCTAAGAACACAGATTATAGAAAAGCTAGTATTTTCAATAAACAGCACTGGAAAAATTGGATATCTACATGCAGAAGAATGAGAGTAGACCCCTATCTGTCACCATATAGAAAAACCAACTCAAAATGGAATAAAGACTTAAATGTAAGATGGAAAATTATGAAACTACTAGAAGAAACTACAGAGGAAAGGTTGCATGACATTGGCTGAGCAAGGATATTTTAAACAAGACCTCAAAAGCACAAAAATAGACAAATGAGATTACATAAAACTAAAAAGTACAACGAATGAAGCTATTAACAGAGAGAAGAGAAAACCTACAGAATAAAATAAAATGCTTACGAATTATACATCTAACAAAGTATTAATATCCAGACTACATAAGAAACTCAATTAGACAGCAAAAAGACAAGTAACTTGATTTAAAAATGAGCAAAAGACCTTAACAGACATTTCTTAAAAAAAAAAAAAAAATCACCGACGGGGATGTTTTTAAAATGCTTAACATCATCAGGGAAATGCAAATCAAATTCACAACGAAGTACCACTTCACTTTAGGTAGAATGACGATTATCCAAAACACAAAAGAAAATAAATGTTAGTAAGAATGTGGAGAAAAGGGTGTGTGTGTGTGTGTGTGTGTGTGTGTGTGTGTGTGTGTGTATGAATACTATTCAGCCATAGAAAAGAATGAAGTCTTGTCATTTGTGACTACATGGATGAACCTGGAGGACATCATGTTAAGTGAAATAAGCTAGGCACAGAAAGACAAATAGTGCTTGATCTCACTCATACGTGGAATTAAAAAAAGAAAGAAAGAAAGAAAGAAAGAAAGAAAGAAAGAAAGAAAGAAAGAAAGAAAGAAAGAAAGAAAGAGAATAGAAACAGAGAGTACAAGAGTAGTTACCAGAGACTTGCAAGGGGACAGGTTAGGGAGAGGATGGAAAGAGGTTGGTCAATGGGTACAAAGTTGCAAGTAGATAGCACAAATAAATTCTGATCATTGTACAACATAGATATGCATTGAAACATCAAATTTTACCCCCTCGATATGAACAATTACAATGTCTCAGTTTAAAAAACTAAAAACTAAATTTAAAAAGACTAAAGCTAAACAGAATATATGCTAAATTATCTTTTGGAACAGGTGTGGTACCTTAGGTGTAGGCCCAAGGGAAAGAGACTCTAGGACAGAGACGTGTACCCAAAATTATTGGAGGGTGCTCTCAGGACTGATGCCTGTCTGGAAATAGGATTAAGCCAAAGGAGAATTTTAACTGAAATGTTGATCCCATTAGATCTCTGGTGCCAAGGTGGCCCTTCAGAAGCATCCTATCCTGGTGGAATGGGGTCTGGGTCTTTAGACCAGTTATGGTTCCCCACAATTGACCTGCCATTGGTTGAACTTTGGCCCCAGTGAAGATCATGATTTAGGCAAGAAAGTTCTCTTCCACAGAGGGCATTGAAAGTGACTCATCTGTGCACGGTCATCTGCACAGCTACTCCCAGATGTGCGTGAAACGTTTGTCTCAGTCCTGAAGGAGTAATCTGGGCTGTACAGCATAGTATCAATTATGATTGATTTAAAATATTATTTTACTTTATTGCCATAAAGATGTTCTTACCTATCTGTTCATAGTCCCAGTTTTTTGACTTATAAAATAGATGTGTCTCCATAAGGGCATTAAGTATATACTTAATGCTAATCCTGTATGTAGGTTTACCTCCAAAGCAAGCATTGCATAGAATAACATTTTTTAAAAAAAGACTTATTTTCAGAGCTAGTTATTTTAAATTATCAAAGACTGTAAGGGACAATTTTTTCAGAAAGACTTTCTGGAAGGTCGAGAGGTCCAAACTTTAGTGTTCTGCCTGTTTGTTCTACTAATCAAATGCTAAAAGTGGCTAAAAATAAACTAAGGCTTTCATTTTAAATATTAGGAAAGTAAAGCCTAGAAATATAGAGAGAAATGCTTAGTATTTTTATTCGTGTGTCTATTCAATGTGTTATTCATTGAATTTCAACTATGTGCCAGATACTGCTAAATACCAGGATATAAAAAAGTAAGCGGTGAGTCTTGCAGTTGAGGGACTGTAGTCTCAAAGAAAAGCCAAGTGAATTATAAAATAATGTAATAACTGCTCTGTATTAGGTTGAATTGTGGTCCCCCAAAGATATGATCACCAATATCAACAGGATGTGACTTTATTTGAAATAAGAATGTTTGCCGATGTACTTAATTCAGGATCTTCATATGAGATCTTTTTGGTTGTGACGGTGCCTAAATTCAATGATGAATGCACTTTAAAAAGACAGAATAGGATGATGTTGGCTTCGTAAAATGAGTTAGGGAGGATTCCCTCCTTTTTTATTGATTGGAATAGTTTCAGAAGGAATGGTACCAACTCCTCCTGGTACCTCTGGTAGAATGCAGCTGTGAATCCATCTGGTCCTGGACTTTTTTTGGTTTGTAGGCTATTAATTATTGCCTCAATTTCAGAGCCTGATATTGGTCTATTCACGGATTCAACTTCTTCCTGATTTAGTCTTGGGAGAGTGTAAGTTTCCAGGAAATTATCCATTTCTTCTAGGTTTTCTAGTTTATTTGCATAGAGGTGTTTATAGTATTCTCTGATGTTTATTTGCATAGAGGTGTTTATAGTATTGTATTTCTGTGGGGTCGGTGGTGATATCCCCTTTATCATTTTTTATTGTGTCTATTTGATTCTTCTCTCTTTTCTTCTTTATTAGTCTTTCTAGCAGTCTATCAATTTTGTTGATCTTTTCAAAAAACCAGCTCCTGGATTCATTGATTTTTTTGGAGGGTTTTTTGGGTCTCTATCTCCTTTAGTTCTGCTCTGATCTTAGTTATTTCTTGCCTTCTGCTAGCTTTTGAATGTGTTTGCTCTTGCTTCTCTAGTTCTTTTAATTGTGATGTTAGGGTGTCAATTTTACATCTTTCCTGCTTTCTCTTGTGGGCATTTAGTGCTATAAATTTCCCTCTATACACTGCTTGAAATGTGTCCCAGAGATTCTTGTATGTTGTATCCTTGTTCTCATTGGTTTCAAAGAACATCTTTGTTTCTGCCTTCATTTCATTATGTACCCAGTAGTCATTCAGGAGCAGGTTGTTCAGTTTCCATGTAGTTGAGCGGTTTTGATTGAGTGTCTTAGTCCTGAGTTCTGGTTTGATTGCACTGTGGTCTGAGAGACAGTTTGTTAAAATTTCTGTTGTTTTACATTTGCTGAAGAGTGCTTTACTTCCAACTCTGTGGTCAATTTTGGAATAAGTGTGATGTGGTGCTGAGAAGAATGTATATTCTGTTGATTTGGGGTGGAGAGTTCTGTAAATGTCTATTAGGTCTGCTTGCTGCAGAGTTGAGTTCAATTCCTGGACATCCTTGTTAACTTTCTATCTCGTTGATCTGTCTAATGTTGACAGTGGGGTGTTAAAGTCTCCCATTATTATTGTATGGGAGTCTAAGTCTCTTTGTAAGTCTCTAAGGACATGCTTTATGAAGCTGGGTGCTCCTGTATTGGGTGCATATATATTTAGGATAGTTAGCTCTTCCTGATGAATTGATCCCTTTACCATTGTGTAATGGCCTTCTTTGTCTCTTTTGATGTTTGATGGTTTAAAGTCTGTTTCATCAGAGACTAGGATTGCAACCCCGGCTGTTTTTTGTTTTCCATTTGCTTGGTAGATCTTCCTCTATCCCTTTATTTTGAGCCTATGTGTGTCTCTGCATGTGAGATGGGTCTCTTGAATACAGCAAACTGATGGGTCTTGACTCTTTATCCAGTTTGCCAGTCTGTGTCTTTTAATTGGACCATTAATCCATTTACATTTAAGGTTAATATTGTTATGTGTGAATTTGATCCTGTCATTATGATATTAGCTGGTTATTTTGCTCACTAGTTGATGCAGTTTCTTCCTAGCATAGATGGACTTTACATTTTGATATGTTTCTGCAATGGCTGGTACCTGTTGATACCAAAGCCTGGCAGAGATACAACAAACAAAGAGAATATTAGACCAATATCCCTGATGAACATCGATGCAAAACTCCTCAGTAAAATACTGGAAAACCAAATCCAGCAGCACACCAAAAAGCTTATCCACCATGATCAAGTGGGCTTCATCCCAGAGATGCAAGGTTGGTTCAACATACACAAATCAATAAACGTAATCCAGCATATAAACAGAACCAAAGACAAAAACCACGTGATTATCTCAATAGATGCAGAGAAGACCTTTGACAAAATTCAACAGCCCTTCATGCTAAAAACTCTCAATAAATTTGATATTGGTGGTATGTATCTCAAAATAATAAGAGCTATTTAAGAGAAACCCACAGCCAATATCATACTGAATGGGCAAAAACTGGAAGCATTCCCTTTGAAAACTGGCACAAGATGCCCTCTCTCACCTCTCCTATTCAACATAGTGTTGGAAGTTCTGGCTAGGGCAATCAGGCAAGAGAAAGAAATAAAGAGTATTCAGTTAGGAAAAGAAGAAGTCAAATTGTCCCTGTTTGCAGATGGCATGATTGTATATTTAGAAAACCCCATTGTCTCAGCCCAAAATCTCCTTAAGCTGATAAGTAAATTCAGGAAAGTCTCAGGACACAAAATCAATGTGCAAAAATCACAAACATTCTTATACACCAGTAACAGACAAACAGAGAGCCAAATCATGAATGAACTCCCATTCACAATAGCTTCAAAGAGAATAAAATACTCAGGAATCCAACTTACAAGGGACAAAAAGGACCTCTTCAAGGAGAACTACAAACCACTGCTCAGTGAAATAAAAGAGGACACAAACAAATGGAAGAACATACCATGCTCATGGATAGGAAGAATCATTGTGAAAATGGCCATACTGCCCAAGGTAATTCATAGATTCAATGCCATCCCCATCAAGCTACCAATGAGTTTCTTCACAGAATTGGAAAAAACTGCTTTAAAGTTCATATGGAACCAAGAATGACCCCGCATTGCCAAGAAAATCCTAAGCCAAAAGAACAAAGCTGGAAGCATCACGCTACCTGACTTCAAGCTATACTACAAGGCTACAGTAACTGAAACAGCATGGTACTAGTACCAAAACAGAGATATAGACCAATGAAACAGAACAGAGCCCTCAAAAATAATACCACACATCCACAACCATCTGATCTTTGACAAACCTGACAAAAACAAGAAATGGGGAAAGCATTCCCTATTTAATAAATGGTGCTGGGAAAATTGGCTAGCCATAAGTAGAAAGCTGAAACTGGATCCTGTCCTTATTCCTTATACAAAAATTAATTCAAGATGGATTAGAGACTTAAATGTTAGACCTAAAACCATAAAAACCCTAGAAGAAAACCTAGGTAATACCATTCAGGACATAGGCATGGACAAGGACTTCATGTCTAAAACACCAAAAGCAACGGCAACAAAAGCCAAAATTGACAAATGGGATCTCATTAAACTAAAGAGCCTCTGCACAGCAAAGGAAACTACCATCAGAGTGAACAAGCCATCTATAGAATGGGAGAACATTTTCGCAATCTACTCATCTGACAAAGGAATCATATCCAGAACCTACAGAGAACTCAATCAAATTTACAAGAAAAAAACAAACAATCCCATCAAAAAGTGGGCAAAGGATATGAACAGCCACTTCTCAAAAGAAAACATTCATACAGCCAACAGACACATGAAAAAATGTGCATCATCACTCGCCATCAGAGAAATGCAAGTCGAAACCACAATGAGATACCATCTCACACCAGTTAGAATGGTGATCATTAAAAAATCAGGAAACAACAGGTGCTGGAGAGGATGTGGAGAAGTAGGAACGCTTTTACACTGTTGGTGGGAATGTAAACTATTTCAACCATTGTGGAAAACAGTATGGCGATTCCTCAAGGATCTAGAATTATAAATAACATTTGACCCAGCCATCCCATCACTGGGTATATACCCAAAGGATTATGTCATGCTGCTATAAAGACACATGCACACGTATGTTTATTGCAGCACTATTCACAATAGCAAAGACTTGGAACCAACCCAAATGTCCATCAGTGACAGACTGGATTAAGAAAATGTGGCACATACACACCATGGAATACTATGCAGCCACAAAAAAGGATGACTTCGTGTCCTTTGTAGGGACATGGATGTAGCTGGAAACCATCATTCTCAGCAAACTATCGCAAGAACAGTAAACCAAATACCACATGTTCTCACTCATAGGTGGGAATTGAACAACGAGATCACTTGGACACAGGAAGGGGAATATCACACACTGGGTTGTATTGTGGGAGGGGTGGGAGGGATAGCATTAGGAGATATGCCTAATGTAAATGATGAGTTAATGGGTGCAGCACAGTAACATGGCACATGTATACATATGTAACAAACCTGCACATTGTGCACATGTACCCTAGAACTTAAAGTATAATAATAATAAAAAAGAATGACAGAATAGGAAACACACAAAGATAAGGGAAGAAGGCCACGTGAAGACAGGCAGAGACTGGGGCTATGCTTCCCTATCTAAAGAATACCAGGAATCCCTGGAAACCAAAAGGAACAATAAAGTATTCCTGCCTAGAGCCTTCAGAGGGAGCGTAGTCCTACCAACAGTGATTTTGGAGTTCAGACCTAAAAAGTGTGAGAATAGAAATGTCCTCTGTCTCCAATTAGTAAGTGGTGGTTTGTTGGGGCAGCCCAAGGAACTCCCTACCTGCTGTAACAGAGATAGAAGCAAAATATGTGGGGAAACAGTGTAGAACCAAGCTCTCTGTGGGGCAATGTGGTTTTACAAGGGACATGATATCAGACCCAGAACTTTAAAAAAGAGTTAGTATTTTCCAGGTGAAGTTAGTTTAGGGCCAATCTACCATTTCATTCCTGTTGGCAGAGCTTAATTTGGTCATGCTGGTGATGTTTGGGAATGATAAGCTCACTATGCAGTTGACCTTTGAACAAAACAGATTTGAACTACAAGGGCCCACTTACACAGATTGTCTTCTTCTTCTGCCACTTCTGAAACAGCAAGACCATCCCCTCCCCTTCCTCCTCCTCCTCAGCCTACTCAACCTTCATCACAAGGATGAAGACCTTTATGATGATCCACTTCCAGTTAATAAATAGTAAATATAGTTTCTCTACTTTATGATTTTCTTAATAGCATTCTGCTATTCTCTAGCTTACTTTACTGTAAGAATATAGGATATAATACATATATAAAATATGTGTCAATTGACTGTTCATGTAATCAATAAGGTTTCCAGTCAACAATAGACTATTAGTAGTTAAGTGTTTGGGGAGTCAAAAGTTATATGCAGATTTTTGACTGCACAGGGTGTGGGGTTCAGCAACCCTGACCTTGTTGTTGTTCAAGGATCAACTGTGGTTATCTTAAACTACGTAGAGTTCATTTTAAGGATAGACATGTAGATAAGTAAACAAGGATTTCAGCCATATGCACAGATTTCAAGGGAAGCCAGGCAAAGCAAAGCATCCAAGCTAAGAAGGAGCAGAAACAGTAGCAAAACTAGTCTCTGAGCTTGGACAAGTCAGTCGTTTGAATCCTAAACAGCTCTAGAAATATCTGCAGCAAAGCTTCTCAATTTTTATTCTCTTTACTATTAATTCAAATCTATCTCTATATCTGTCCACTTACTTTTCTGTTAACAATTTGATGATTCCCCTCCAGATTTCCTAACACAAACTCCAGGGAAATAATCATATTGACTCACCTAGTAATCTACCAAGCCCTGTCAGAGGCTACCGTCCCTCCTATTCCACTTTTCAAAGCCTGTCAAAGATGACAAAGATGACAAACAAGTGGTAAGACTCTAGAAAAGGCTACAGTTGTGAAGGGCCTTAAATGTCTATCTGAACAATTTTAATTTTATTCTTTGTTTTGAGGTAATTAAAATATTCTTTCATATGGGGAAATGCCATGATTAACTTTGCTTTTTAGGAAGACACCTATACAACTAAAAACTAAAATGCAATGAGACTCATGGTAAAGGTGTCAGCGAGAAGCTTTTCTAGTGTTCAAACCAAATGAGGGCTGAGATAGAACTGGAATCCAATGTTTTTCTGCCATCTACTCCTTAGTAGTTTCATGTAGAAAGCTGTCTAAAATATGAAGCACACAGATCTCTTGAGATTTTCTGCTTTGATCTTTGCTTTTTTATTTAGCTTCATTTAGCACCAGTGAATCACTGGAAAAGGGGATTTGATGACTTCAGGTTCGTAGATGGCGATGTACCATGCTTCCACACCGGAGGGAGGCAAAATCTCAAAACCTTGGCATTTCTATCCATGATTTTAACAGCTTGAGTTATATAAATGCTTTTTGCTGTAGAAAAAAAAAAAAAAAAGCCAGGCATCAACCAAAACACCTTCCACAAAATGACTAGGTAATAAAGATTAAGTATAGAGTAAATCCATTTCACTTTAGGTAAAAGACAACCCCAGATATTTATTATTGCTGTCTTTTTTAATGTTTTCCTTTTCTTTCTCTTTCAATTAAGATACAACTTTGAATACTAAGCATTCCAATCGTGTCATTATCCAGACACTTTGGAGAGGGGAGGAGGGAGGATTGGCAAGATTTATACATATACAGTGCACGCAGGTACAATAGGCACAGAGTAGAAAACAAAGGCTCGTGTCAACCAGTCATTTTCCATCTTACATTTCAAACTGTCATTTTAAACAAGCAAATACAAACATTCCTGAGCAATGAGAAGAAGCAAAGCAGGCTGTTATTATTATTTTTTTTTTGAAGGGGTTTCTTTTATTTGGTTCCACTTTTTATCTTTCAGTGAGTTTCCTAATAATGCCTTTGACAAGTAACATGTTTTTTCCATTTGCAATAAAACTCACTAAAGAACAGGCGGCTCTCCCTTCCTTTATCAGCTTCCTTTGTTGCTGCTGCCCCAGGAGGTTTTTTTTTTTTTTTTTTTTCTCCAAATAAGGCCTCAACCAAGAGGGAGATGTTTTATAATGAGTAATTACACCAAGATCATTTCATTAACCCTTTATTGTCCTCAAATCTGATTTAATCTGCTGAAAAAAAAAGAACATAATTGAAAATATAGGAAATCCATAACAATAAATGACAGAGCTGGAAGAGATATGCTTGCATGGTGTGTGATGGAAAAATGCACTTTCAGGGACACTGCCTGACCTTTTCAAGAAACCAGCAGTCATAAGTGTGTCCTAGAAGCACACTGAGTTTTCAAAGATACCAAATGAAGAAGAGAACAACATATTACAGTTAAATGCACTTACACTCCGTTTACACTGAGTATTATGTGCAGTTGGGAAGAGCATGGGCTCTGTAGTCAGATAGAAAGTGTGGATCTAAATTTCCCACCAGGCAAGATACCTAACCCATGATATATCTTCCTGAGATAATGGAGATTATGTTGGTTCCTAACTCATGGAAGATTGCAAAGAAGAAATGCAACACTGTGTATAAAGCTCTAAGCATGAGGTCTGCTATATAGTAGTTCCCGGAAAAATGTTAGGTGTTCAAGATAAGATAGACAACAGCATCTTTATACTCTACATTAAGTGACTGCCCTTGCACTAAAAGAATTTGTCATCTAATATAGAGCATAAAGAGTCCAGAGATATTACTGTTTTCTCTGATGAATTTGGTAGGTTGGTTTTAATTCTAGGTCTATTTGGAAGTGTTCATGTCCTCAATCACTCTTCAATTTGTTGTAATATCACACAATTATTCTTGGCCTCTGTTGTCTATCTAAAGCAGGAATATTTTATTACTATTGTCTGTACCATAAATAAAAGAGATGACATAGAGCCCATCTAATCTTAGAATTAAATAACCAAGGAAAGATTTAGCAGTGTAGTATATTGAAAATACCTGTTCATAGTAGTAGTCAAATAAACTTGGATCCAGCATCTCATTTGTTTAGCAATCTTAATGTTGGTGCTTTCTCTTTGGGTTAGTTTCTTCATTTATGAAGTGGGGGTAGTAATATCTACATAATAGTGTTAATGAGAGGATGAAGTAAAGAATTTTTTAGAATTTTATTTTGAAATAATATTAGACTTACTAGAGAGTTGTAAAAGTAACACAAATTTTCTTCATCCAGCTTCTCCTGATGTTAACACCTTCTATAGCCATCCTACAATTACCAAAACCTGGAAGCTGGCATTGATATCATTCAAATTTAGAGATTGTTAACTAATGTATGTGTATTATACAAATTTCATCAATTTTCTCATTAATGTCCTTTTTTCTGGTCCAAGATCCAATTCCAAATTTGGTAGTGCATTTAGTTTTCAAGTCTGTTTAGTGGTTTCCAGTCTGTGGTAGTTTCTCAGTCTTTCTTTGTCATTCATGACCTTAACACTTTTGTCTTGTATAGTACTAACAATTTATCTTTTAGACTCTCCTTCCATTTGGACTTGGCTGATTTATTTTTATAATTAGGTTAAGATTACACATTTCTGTGAAGAATGCAGCCCAATGTGTATCATTGTGATGATTGTGTGATGAGTCCTCCTCAGTACAACAAAGCAGTGAGAACATGATGTTATGGCTTGTTATTAGTGATATTAATTTTGATCACTTGATGAAGATAGGCCTGCCAGATTTTATCACTGTAAGGCAACCATTTATTCCTTGTAATGAATGTCTTATGGTGAGATATTTTGTGACCATACAAGTGTCCCTTTTCTCATACTTCTGTTTACTAATTTTATTATCTACCCATGATTCCTACCTGCAATCCATATGTGTTGATTACCTAATGGTCACTTGTTATTCATTATTCCTGCAAATTAATTGGAATTTTACTGTAAAGAAGAGCTATCTCTTCTTCCCTATCTATTTATTTAATTGTTTACTTCCATCAATATGGACTCATATATATCTATTTTATTGTATGGGTTATAATCTCTTTCCATCAGTGTATATTCTTTGCTTGACTCTTCCTAGATTTGACCATTGAGAGGTATGTCAAATTAGACTCTGAGTTGTTTGAAAATGGTCCCATCATTTTCTGAGTAGTTGTTGACTTTCTGGAACCACAAAAATTCCATGCTTAACTTGTACTTTTCCTGCTCAACTTTGGAATCAACTATTTCTCCAAGGAGTCCTAGTTTCTTTATTGGGAAATTGCATTTAGAAATCAATATCTAGATGCTAGGTGAGCTGATGCCTACTAAGATATTATTGCTTCTAGGTGCTTGCAATAAATACTCTTAGGAAATATGTGTATAATACAAACACATACATATGCACATGCACATATACACATGGCTATATATATACACACACACACACATATACACACACATATGGTTATATGATTTCTCCAGCAATGAGTAAATTTCATTCATTCATTTTTTGATATGTTCTACAAGTCAAAGCTATAACAAAAGTTGTACTCAGCAAAGTATGACTCCTGCCAATCCTTTTATCCCATTTTCATTTACTCATCCTTTTTACCTTAATGTCATCTTCCCCACCTAGGTAAGTTATGTCATTAGTCTCTGGTTTATCTTTCCTGAATTTATTTTTGCATATATTATCAGGTATATGTATATTTTCTTGTATTCCTCTGTCTTAAGTAGAAGTAGCATACCGTAGATATTTATATGTGTTTTGATATTTTTTACTTAACAATACATCCAAGAAATTCATCCATCTTACTTAATAAGATATCTTCTTATTTTTTTTTTATTGCTGCATACTTCTCTATTGTGTGGCTATACTTTAGTTTATTCAAACACTCTTCTATGTATGGCACTTGGGTAGTTTCTAATATTTTGCATTTACAAAGAATGCTGCAGTGAATAACCTTGTGCCTATGTACTTTTGTATTGGTATAAGTATCATAACATTTTTAAAGTGTTGGTACATAGCAAAAGTAGTCACTAATCCTTCCAAATTTGTAGAGCGCCTGGGTTTATATCCAGAAGTGTTTGAGGTATCAGTGTTAGGAGGAGGTTATTATTGACTGTACATGTCTGGTATACAAAGAGGAAGAAAAAGCCTCTGACTGATAACGCTTGAAAATCAGGAGATGGTTGAAAGCACCAAGTGTATTGGGAAGAAAGAGCTGGACAAAACTTGACCTGACATAAGGGATCTGCACAGTCAGCTAATCAAGAAGTTTTGGAAGAGGAAAATCAGGGTCAGAAGAGAGGGCCTGAGGCCACCAGGAACAGGATTGTTTTCAGTGCATGGAGAACAACAGGATTGTTTTCAGTGTTAAAGATGTAACGAGGGAAGCAAATGACTCTCCTTGCAGAGAGCCTGGCAAGTGTGGCTACTTTTTAAAAAAATATAAATTTCTTCAAACTGTTATTAATGAAAATGTAGTAAACAGAGGCTATAGGAAGTAAATGACAGTTTTTTCTCAGTCTTACATTTCTTATAAATGCATGTAGGGTTTCCTGACCCACATCCCTCCATTTGAGAATTATTTCCTAAGACCATTTTCTAACTTTCATAACTTCAAATCAAAACATATTAAAAAGAACAATTTCTGATTGTGTGACTGTTCCTTTTAATTTTATCCTGGTTTGCCTGAAGTCAAAAAGTTATTAAGACTCTATTAATGTAGCAAAAGAAAACAGAAAATCATTGAAATTATCTTTATGGTATTGTCTTTGTTCATTTTGTGTTTCTGTAAAGGAATACCACAGACTTTGTTCTTTCATAATCAGCATTAATCTCTGCATGAGGGTAGATCCCTCAGGACCTAAATGCCCATCAGGCCACACCTCCCAACACTGTTGCACTGGGGATGAAGTTTCCAGCACCTGAACTCTGGAGGACACATTTAAATCATAACAGGTATCTAAACATTCCTTCCACAAGGTGAAAGAGGTGTTGTGGTATCAAGAAATACATCCATCCTCCTTTTCCAAATTCCAAAATCACTGAGAGAAGGAGACACCAGAGAGATAGAGAACAAAATAGTAGCTTCATTACTACAAAACAGTGCAAATCTGGAGAAAGTGATGTAATATCTGTGATACACTGATCTTGTTCATGCTTCATTCCCATGACAGGAAAAACAGGAAAATCAAAGTTCACTTGTGAGGAACTGTCTATCAGAAAATGGAAGTTTCTTGTTGACAAGATCAGCCCCAAAGTGGAGAGCAGGAAGAGCAGAACCAAGAACACTCAAGCACTTCTTCCAAATTCATCAATTAAGAAAGTTACATCTCTTCCCATTGGGTAGGGGTGGTTATATATAGGAGGAGAGGCTAGAGTTCCTCTGTACACATAAGTTGACAGAAGGGAAATTTTTTTTTTTTTTTTTTTTTTTTTTTTTGAGATTGAGTCTTGCTCTGTCACCCAGGCTGGATGGAGTACAGGGGCACAATCACAACTCACTGCAGCTGCGAACTCCTGGCCTCAAGTGATGCTCCCACCTCAGCCTCCCAAAACACTGGGATTACAGGCATGAGCCACCGTACCCAGCCAGGATATAGTTGACTTTTTTTTATTTTTTAAATTTTTTTGAGATAGAGTTTCGCTCCTGTTGCCTAGGCTAGAGTGCAGTGATGTGATCTCGGCTCACTGCAACCTCTACATCCCGGGTTCCAGCGATTCTCCTGCCGAAGCCTCCTGAGTAGCTGGGATTACAGGCATGTGCCACCATGCTCGACTAATTTTGTATTTTTAGTAGAGATTGGGTTTCACCATGTTGGTCAGTCTGGTCTTGAACTCCCAACTTCAGGTGATCTGCCAACCTCAGTCTCCTAAAGTGCTGGGATTACAGGTGTGAGCCACCACCCACCCTCACCATTGAGAACTCCCAACCTACACACTTCCAAAGATGAGATTGGGGAGCTACTTTAATACTTTGGATGCACTCATTTCCAAAGGCATACTTTCACCTTCTGATGTGGCCCTCTGTTAGGACCCTCAGGTTTATTGTATACATTTGGTGGATCAGGACATGCTAAGTCCTGACCTCAGAGGCATGCTTGGTGGCAAAATTCTTAGCAAGGGTGCTATTTAATGAAAATTAAGCACTCCAGAATCCTCCTGCTTCCGTCTCTCTCTTTTTTTTTTTTTTAATCTGACGCTGCTTTTACATCTTGAATTAATTATTCTTCCAAAGCTCCTTGATTTGTTTGTATCATGCAGGGAGAGACAGGTAGGAGAGTTAATTAAATATCTTCTTGTCAGACAGCTGATGAAATCTTCAGTGACACTAGTCTTGGAGTGTGTTATGTATATATGTGTTTGTGTGTGGTTGTTCTTAACTTATTTTTCTGTGAAGAGATTGAAAGTCAGTAATGGTCTCCTTATTTATTTTAATGGCTGGGTGGACTTTGCTTTGAAAAAGATCAGACTACAGCAGCACAGAAGCCAAGTGGCAGTAGGGGTCTAACTGGGTGATTTATCGGACAGTGCTCATAAGCAACTAGGGCCGTGTCATAGTCAAAACCTCTTTCCTGGGCTTTGCACTACGTGGTACCTCAAGATCTATTTCACTGTATCCTTTGTGTTAATAGGGATGGACACAGCCCATTGCCTATAAGGATATAGGAGGTTGTTGGAGAGAACTGTGTTGCTGTAAGAAGAATAAGACTATTACGAGAGCAAATATCTGGGTGAGGAACAGGGAGTGAGTGATTGGGGTGCTCGCGGGCTTAAATATCATCTGGGAGAAGAGAGTACCATTTTTGGTAACAAAGAATAATTTCCAGGACTTTTGCATCTACAGTCACAGCTATTTTTTTTTATTTTAGACAGTTAGTTTGTTTATATATTCAAAAATAGTGTGTATCTTGTCGTTGAGGAGACAATAATTGGGAAGAAGAAACATTGGATTTAAGATTCTTTGAGATTATCTCTTCTATTATTTAAGCAAAAATCTCCTGTCCAAGGGAAGTAAAGCATGGTTTATTATAGGTAGCCAAGTATTTGATTATATGCTATACATAAGCTATGTGAATATGCTCCTTTTACAGAAGAATATAATTTATTTTTGCTTTTTTTTTTTTTTTGAAAGAGAGTCTCACTCTGTCACCCAGGCTGGAGTACAGTGGCCGGATCTTGGTTCACTGCAACCTCTGCCTCTCGGGTTCAAGCAATTCTCTTTCCTCAGCCTCCCAGATAGATGGGATTACAGGTGCCCACTACCACGCCCAGCTAATTTTTCTTTCCTGTTTTTTTTTTTTTTTAAATATATATTTTAGTAGAGACAGGGTTTCACCATGTTGCCCAAATTATTTTGAACTCCTGAACTCAGGCAATCTGCCTACCTCGGCCTCCCAAAGTGCTGGGATTACAGGTGTGAACCACCGTGCCCTGCCAACGGGTTGTTTTGTTGTTGTTATTGTGTTTGTTGTTGTTGTTGTTATTTCGAGACAGAGTCTTACTCTGTCCCCCAGGCTGGAGTACAGTGGCACGTTCTCCGCTCACTGTAACCTCTGCCTCCTGGGTTCAAGTGATTCTCCCGCCTCAGCCTCCTGAGTAGCTGGGATTACAGGTGCACACCATCACGCCTGGCTAATTTTTGTATTTTTAGTAGAGTCAGGGTTTCACCATGTTGGCCAGGCTGATCTTGAACTCCTGACCTCAGGTGATTCACCTGCCTTGGCCTACCAAAGTGCTGGAATTACAGGCATGAGTCACCGTGCCAGGCAATATAATTATTTAAAATAAGTTATTTATTTACTGTTTTCAAATCTAAGAAAAACTGCCTTGAATTTCTTAGTTTGAATGATGGGAAATATTTTTGCCACATAATGAAAGAAATAATAAAATTCTTTGGAGGGCCTTGGCTGCGTCACCTGGTCTCTGTTCCATCATTCTTGGATGGCAGCTTGGGGTTCATTTTCTATATGTCTTGAAAAATATTTGCCTATGCTTTAGCCTGAGTGGAATAGTCACCTAAAATCACCCTCAATCCCAGATCCTTTGTCAATTAAAGAATCACCTCAATCACAATGCTTTCCTTATTAATTGTAACTAGAAGTCGTCTTCCCTTGACCTCTTCCAATCTGTGGCTCACCTTCACTTATAGTACTTCTTGCACTTGTCTTTCATACTTATTTAGGTGTATTCCCTATTTTCTTTACTACATATCTTTCTTAAGAGTAGGGACTATATCTTAAGTGCACTGTCACATAAATGTGAACATTAAACATAGTCTTGTTTTCCTGATGCATTTCTAATTGAAGGTAGGGGTAGAGAAAATAAAAAAAAAAAAGAAGCAAATAAAATAATAAGGTAAACATATTAACACTATAATCATTTTTAAAAGAAATAAAACAGTCATGTGGTAGAGAGTGACCAGGCAGTGGAGGTGGGGTGCATTGTTATGCATGAGGAGGTAGATAGTAGAGGAGTTGAATAATCAGAAAAAGCCTCTGGGATGTTCAAGCTGAGGCCTGAAGGAAAAGAAAGAACTGAAGATGCAAATATCTCTTACTAGAGTGCTTTATGGACAAGCAACAGAGAGCAAGTCTCTTTCTTAGATAGTTAGGACCTTAGAAGGCACAGTAAAGAAAAAGTGGCTAGTATGTGGGTATGTGTTCTCGGTCAACATTAAGGGATGGATAGAAGTTGGGGAAACCATCATAAAGCTCTAGTGGGCTGTGCAAAGGAGCATCTTAAGCAGGTGGGTAATATAGACTAAGTTTCATTGCTAAAGACCCTTCTGAATGTTGTGTAGAACAGGATTATAAGCGTGCCAGAATGGCAAGAGGAAGACCAGTTACAAGGAGGATGCATTAGTCCAGGTGAGAGTGAATGCCTCTTGAATGAGGGTGGATTATATCATTTCACCCTGGGGTTGTTGAGGACAAAATATGTAGGCAATTAAATGAAACAAAGAGGAAGTCTTCCTGGAATGAGCATATGTCTTTATTTTGGCAACCTCTATTTGTAAATCAGGAAAATGTGGGGCAACATGAATTCCAATCCTTACCTAACCCAAACTCTAACCCTAACACAAGCTAACGGGATTATCAGGGGAAATTATACAGAGAAATGGCTTTATTCTCTTTTGGAAATTTTGATATAAGTTTGGTAAAGTTGTACTTTTTAAAGATGAACAAAGACTCTGGACTTCCTTCAGAGCAATAAATCTAAACTCTGTGTCTCAACTAGTATTCTTGCAAATGAGAGGTTCACCTCCTTCATTTGGATGAAGCAGAACTGAACCGAAGTGGCATTCTAAGTGGGCACAGTGTTAAGTAAATTAGGTCAAAATGTATAAGAATCAAGAAAATTTCTGTTTTATTATCCTATAATGTCCTTAATTATATCAGTTGTAGACTCTTAAAACGCCCATCTCATCTCAGTACTTCTGTAAAATCGATTTTTCTCTGATACCTGGAAATTTTGTGCCACCTAGAAAAATTATTTTCCTGTTTACCTACGAATTTTTCCTTCAAAAATGGAGTGATATCCTCAGGAAAGCACAGACTGGGTCTTATGATATCATTATACACTCAGTGCCAACAAAGTCATTCATATAGTTAGACTTCAGTAAGTATTTGGGGTGTTACTAATGACAAAATTGTTCACCATCCCTAAAATGACTATTCTGTGCCTTGACATGGGGACAAATTTCTTGATGAATACGTGCTTACTAGGTAATCTCTAGTCACACCCCAGGTCGGTAGTTCTTTTTATAGGATTGTAGAAAATTCTTCCTGCTCCTGATTCCAGATCCTTGTTGTTGATCTTGTTTACACTAAGCTTTCTTGACAACCTCTGCTCTGTCCAAGGGCAGTGACAGGTTGATATGCTAATAGCTGGTTTCTTCTTGTGTCTGCATTGCTCTTCATTGCGAAGAAGAAAGATGCCATGTCAGTAAAATACATTTTTATATCTTTTGCATTAGCCAGTGAGAATAAGATGAGCCAAGTCACTTAACTGCCTCAAAGCTGTGCTGTTCAGTGACCCTGACTGCTCCTTTAGCCTGGGCTGAATGTGAACAGTGACCCCAAGGTGAAAACTTTCATTGGCTCCTCCTAAATTCCTAACACTTCAATTCCCCTAGGATCTTGAATGTTTTGCTTTGCAAATAGAAATGTCGAAAGACCCATCTATAAATTTATATTTAGTGACCCAGTGAAAAATTCTGGCTAAGGATTTATTTACTTAGGGAATCGTTCTAAGCTGTGAATCAGCTGGAGGAGTGTGGATACCTGTGTGAAAGATGGCACTGGTTTCCTAAAAGGCCCTGCCCTCTGTCTTCTGTCTCACCTTGCTAGACATGCTGGGTAGTACCAAGAGCTGCAAGATAAGCAGCGTGGTTTACTCTGCCTTGGGACAGCATGATGAGAATCAGCTCAGAGACGGAGATTTTAAAAGATGTTTTATTAATGTGTCCCTTGACGGTTCATTTGCTAAGGGTTTACAAATGCTTTATCAATTTTTAATGGTCTTTATACCTGGATTTTAAAAAATCCTTAAAGTTGGGAAGGATATGGGCATTGAATAATTCACACTCACTGCTACTTCTACTAAACAAATGCCTTTTAACAGATAAAGTCAGGATAATCTGGAATAAGTTTGTTTATCTCTGGGTTTGTTTCCTTTTCATTCCTCGGTGAATGAAGATTGCACCTGGAAGAACAGGATACATCATCTAGTTATTAAAATTGGAACCTAGGAACCAGGACATTCATGGTTTCAAGCTAATGTTTCTCCTGACCTTGGATAACAGTTGGAAAGTCATTTAATAGGTCTCTCTTCTTGACATTTTCAGATTTCTCAGGCTCTATTCTGCTACTTATATCTAAATGAATTATTGAAGATGAATTTAGCCAGCCACCCATTAGTTTGCACTTTTCTTACTCTCCATAGATGATTTTTGGCCTGGCTTTTTTCTTGTAAAGATGCAAACTATGACTATCTCTGCATCCTGTACTCTCAGTAGATGCGTTTTCTGATTCCTCGATACTTCACACTTAGATTTTGTTGCTTTTAACCAAATGCAGTTTGAAATCAAAGGTCATTTTGCATTCCCTGAATGTGCACGCGTGTATAAATGTGTGGACGTTTCAAGGTCAAGAAACACAGTGAATTTTCAGACAGGCCAACTTCAAAATAGAAAGGAGTTAGAGTAGCAGAGCATTTAGAACGGGCAGCACTCAGTGAATCAAGGTGGAGCCTGTTGGTCAGAGTCCTTTTCTCTGAATTTTATGACATGGTTCTGAGACAATTAACCTGGCTATAGAGATTGGTCTACACAAGTACAGCTAGAAGGTCCTATACAATGAGTTTGTTCCAGGAGATTCAATTCTGATGAGAAAACATACCAATCTCAGATAGAAGGCAAGAATTTACAAAATAAAGCATGATGGTAAATTTTATGTGATAACTACTGGAACCACCGTGTACTCAGATTAAATATGTCTGTGTGTGTCTGTAAGGGTGTTTCTGGATGAGATTAATATTTGAATTAGTGATCTCCATAAGTAGATTGCCTTCCCAAAGGGGAATGGCCATTATTTAACTCATTGAGGCCCCAAATAGAACAAAAGGCAAAGGAAGAAGGAATTACCCTCATTTGTTTCTTGCCTGCCTGTTTTAGATTAGACATTGATCTTCTTCTGCCCTTGAGTTAAGCTTTATACCATCAACACCCTTAGTTTCTAGATCTTTAGACTCAAACTAGAATTACACCCCTGGCTTTTCTGGATCTCTAGCTTCCAGATGACATCACTGGAACTTCAGCCTCCATAATCAGACAAACGTTTTCCTAAAAGAGTTTTTCTAAAAGAAAACTCTCTCTCTCTCTCTCTCTCTCTCTCTCTCTCTCTCTCTCCCCATATATATATACACAATATATACACATATATCCTATTGATTCTATTTCTCAGAACTCTGACTATATAGGAGTTGTTGCATTTTAGTTATTGGATGTTGTGATATAATAGGACTTCAACCAGTAGTTTAGAATACAAAGAATGAGGACTCAACACAGTGGGGTAGGGAAATAGAAGGGATTGGTATAGTGTCTGGTGGATACTATGGACTTAGATGGAATTTCTTCCAATGACCTGAAAGAATCTCAAGAAGACAGTTTCAGATATGTATACTTCAGTACCACACCCAGGCAAGGCAGAAGCAGACCTATGGGTTAACTCAGATCCAGCAAAACAGACATGTTACATTGGACCTGAAATTCTTACACTCAGTACCCACTTCTTTCTGTCTCAGCACAAAAATTGCGCTCTTCTCTGATTCACCAGATCAAATTCCTCCTCATCTGGTGCTTGGCCTAAAACCGAAGTTGATCTATTTGTATTGATCCTTGGATTGCCAGTTGTATCTCTCAGAGATTTCATCTCTGCCTTCATTTCTCTGATACTATGCTAACTTTCTGATAACTCCTTCTCTTCAGAACTTCTTGAGAAATGTTTCCCAACATGCTGTGTGACTCAGAGAACTGTACAGTCAACATTGACTACTCTTTATTGTAAACTCCAACCTTACATTGCAGGACTAACCAATAATAAAACAAATGCTAAGATTCATAAGACATTGATTTTGAGCCTGCTGATGCCAGTTCTGTTCCTGTAGGGTTTATTCTGAGAGACCAAGTCTTCGTTAGCCTAGGTGTCAACAGGAAACTGATCAAACACTCAAATTAGGACATGTCAATAAGGATTCATTCCCAAAATATTACCTCCATAGATGGGGTAGGGAATCACAAGAAAGAGTTTGGTCATCCAGAGTTTATTTCTCATAAGCTCAAAAGTATGAGGTCAAAAAGGAGTGCATAAAACCAAAGAGGAAAAGAGTGCTATAGTATGTTGCTCATTTTGAGAAGAATAGTACTTCTGTGGAAGAACACAGTCACCCTGGGGTAGTCACAGGAAGGGAGTTAGAGGGCATAGAGAAAGAAGTACCCTGACCTCAATTCTCTTTTTTCTTTGATCTCTAACTAGGATCCATATTGGATGAACGTAACTGAAAGCTAGAGGATGTGGAAACCCAGTCATATAGTCCCCATGGGCTAGCATCCAACCTCACCACTCTCATCACACCAACAGATGTGATTTCAGTCTGTGTTCCTGTCTGTGTTCCTGCCCAAATCTCATGTTGACTTGTAATCTTCAATGTCGGAGGAAGGGCCTGGTGGGAGGTGACTGGATCATGAGGGTGGATTTCCCCCTTGCTGTTCTCATGATAGTGAATGAGTTCTCATGAGATCTGATTGTTTAAAAGTGTGTAGCACCTCCCCCTTTTCTCTCTTTCTTCTGCACTGACTGTGTAAGATGTGACTGCTTCCCCTTCGTCTTCCACCATAATTGTAAGTTTCCTGAGACCTCCCCAGTCATGCTTCCTATACCTCCTGTGGAACTGTGAGCCAATTAAATATCTCTTCTTCATAAAATACTCAGTCTCAGGTATTTCTTTGTAGCAGTGTGAGAATAAACTGTTACCAAAAATTGACCAGAAGTGGAGTGTTGCTATAAAGGTACCTGAAAATTTGGAAGCAACTTCAGAACTGTATAACAGGCAGAGGTTGGAGGGGTGTGGAGGGCTCAGAAGAAGACAAAAATGAGGGAAACTTTGGAACGTCCTAGAAACTTGTTGTGTCCAAAATGCTCATAGTACTATGGACAATGAAGTCCAGTCTGAGGAGGTCTGAGATGGAAATGAAGAACTTGTTGGGAACACTTTTGCTTTATGTTACCAAAAACCTGGTGGCATTGTGCCACTGCTTAAGGGATCAGTGGAACTCTGAACTTGAGAAAGATGATTTAGGGTATCCAGTGGAAGAAATTTCTAAGCAGCAAAGCATTCAAGATGTGGTCTGGCTGCTTCTAAAACCTATGCTCATATGGGTGAACAAATAAATGACCTAAAACTGGAAGTTATATTTAGAAGGGAAGCAGAGTGTAAAAGTTTGGAAAATGTGCAGGCTGCTCATGTGGGAGAAAAGAAAAACCCCTTTTCAGGGGAGGAATTGAGGCAGGCTGCAGGAATTTGCACAACTGAATGAAAGTAAAGGAGCAATAATACCAAAGACAATGGGAAAAAGGCTATAAAGGCATTTCAGAGACTTTCAAAGCAGTCCCTCCCGTCACAGAACCGTAGGCCTAGAAGGGAAGAATGACTTTGTAGGCCAGGTCCAGGGCCCCATACAGTACCCTGTACAGTTTCAGGACACTTCTCCCTGCATCCCAGCTGCTCCAGCTCCATTCATGGCTCAAAGGGGCCCAGGTTTTCAGGTTGCTGCTCCAGAGGGTGCAAGCCCTAAGCCATGGTGGAATTAAGCCTGCAGGTAGGCAGAGTGCAAGAGTTGAGGCTTGGGAGCTTCTGCCTAGATATCAGAAGATGTATGGAAAACCCTGGATGTCCAGGCAGAAATCTGCTGCAGAGACAGAGCCCTCACGGAGAACATCTATTAGTTCAGTGCAGAGGGAAAATGTGGGGTTGCTGTCCCCACACAGAGTCCCCACTGGGTCACTGTCAAGTGGAGCTATGAGAAGTGGGCCACCATCCTCTATACCCCAGAATGGTAGATACACAGACAGCTTGCTGTATGCACCTGAAAAAGCCATAAGCACTCAATGCCAGCCAGCCCTTGAGAGCTGCCTTTGGGACTGAGCCCTGCAAAGCCACAGAGGCGAAGCTGGCTGAAGCCTTGGGAACCCAGCCCTTGCATCAGTATTGCCTGGATGTGAGACATTGAGTCAAGGGAGATTATTTTGGAACGTTAAGATTTAATTACTGCCCTACTGGGTTTCAGACTTGCACAGGGTCTGCATCCCATTTCTTTTAGCCAATTTCTCCCTTTTGGAATGGGAGTATTTACCCAATTCCTGTACTCCCGTTGTATCTTGGAAGTAACTAACTTGTTTTTTATTTTGGTTCATAGGTGGAAGGGACTTGCTTTGTCTCAGATGATACTTTGGACTGTGGACTTTTGAGTTAATGCTGGAAAGAGTTAAGAATTTGGGGCTGGGCACGGTGGATCACACCTGTAATGCCAAGGTGGGTGGATCATCTGAGGTTGGGAGTTCGAGACCAGCCTTACCAACATGGAGAAACCCCATCTCTACTATAAAAAAAAAAAAAAAAAAAAAATTAGCTGAGTGTCATGGTGCATGCCTATAATACCAGCTACTCGGGAGGCTGAGGCAGGAGAATCACTTGAACCTGGAAGGCAGAGGTTGCAGTGAGCTGAGATAGCACCATTGCACAACAGCCTGGGCAATAAGAGTGAAACTCCATCTCAAAAAAAAAAAAAAAAATAGAACATGGGAGACTGTTGAGAAGGGATGATTGTATTTTGTAATGTGAGAAGGACATAAGATGTGGGATGTGCCAGGGGCAGAATGATATGGTTTGGATTTGTGTCCCCACCCAAATCTCATGTCGAATTTTAATTCCCAGTGTTTAAGGAGGGGTCTTGTGGGAGGTGATGAGATCATGGGGTGAACTACCTTCTTGCTGTCCTCATGATTGTGAGTGAGTTCTCATGAGATCTTGTTGTTTAAAAGTGTGTAGCACCTCCTTATTTGCTCTCTTCCTTGTGCTCTGGTCATGTAAGAAATATCTGCTTCCCCTCTGCCTTCCATCATGATTGTAAATTTCCTGAGGCCTCCTGACCATGCTTCCTGCACATTCTGTGGAACTGTGAGCCAATTAAACCTCTCCTTTTTATAGATTACTCAGTCTCAGGTATTTCTTTACAGCATTGTGAGAACACACTAATACACTAACCCAACAAGATTGTTGAAGTGTTGATCTGGAGGGCAAAAGAAAGGGAGTCGACAAGCGTCCAAATCTATAGTTAGGACTCACAACTTAATCCTCCATGGATAACTTAATCCTCCATGGATAGAGCTAGAAAACATAGAGGCAGAGAAGAAAGCAGAAGCTGATATTAGCCACCCCTTACTCTGCACCAAATCATAACATGTGCAGTCAACAGAGTTGCTAAAAACTAAAATCAGTGTCTTTGATGCTCTGAATCAGGGGTCACCAAACTATAGCCTATGGGCAAAATCCAGCCCAGGTTTATTTTTCTAAATAAACCTTACTGGAACACAGTCGCATCTACTTGTTTACCTTTTGGCTTGTGGCTGTTTTCATAATGCACTATTAGATGACTACAGAGACTGTATAACCAACAAAGCTGAACATACATGATCTCTTGACTGTTACGGAAAAGTTTGCTAACCCATGCTCTTCACTGATGCACAAAAGTAAATAATGTGAAGTTTCTCAAATTGTATCCAGGGGTAGTGGTGCTATGAAAGCGGTGGATGGTACTTCTGTGACTCATAGACAATATTTCCTTTATTTTCAAGCAAATACATTACAATGCCAGTCTATACATGTTTGATTCCACACTGGTCCTTCACTTTGCCTTTCTGGGGATTGTTTAAGTAGCGAGTAGGTTGGAAGATGCTATGGTTAAAATAGTATGGTATCCTGGCAGAAACCTACAACAATAACAACAAAAATAATAATAGCAATAATAAGCACACACCATGTTTCCTGTGTGCTAGGCTTTATTCTAAATGTGTTAACACTTTGGGAGGCCAAGATGGGCAGGTTACTTGAGCCCAGGAGTTTGAGACCAGCCTGGGCAACATGGTAAAACCCCATCTCTACAAAAAAAAAAAAAAAAAATTCCAGATGTGGTGGCATACTCCTATGGTTCCAGCTACTCAGGAGGCTGAGGTGGGAGAATCACTTCAACCTGGGAGGTTAAGAATTCAGTGAGCCGAGATGGCACCACTGCACAGAGTGAGACCTTGTCTAAAAAAAAAAAATAAAATAAGTAAATGATTTAATATAGAGAGTAATTTCTCAAATCTTAAAATAACTTTATGAGTAGGTACTTTCATTGTCATCACTACTATTTTACAAATGATGGAATAGAGGCACAGACGGGTTATGCCATGGGCCCAAGATCATGAAGTGGGTGAGTGACAGCTGAAGTTCAAAGCCAGATAGTCTGGCTCCAGAGTCTCTGTTCCTAACCCCTATACAATGCTATTTTAATTTTTGAAGTCTACGGAATGGCTATGAAACAGTATGTTCTGATGACAAACATGCTTCAACAAATGCAAGTAGAATAGAGCAAATGAGAATTGCTATTTAAAAAGATCTTCATAATGAAATCAGAACCCAAACTATACCAATTACCCAAATTACTGATTTTAAAGATATATCTAGAGCTCACAGTTTCAAATTATAAAAATAAACTACTGATTTTTGGCGACATGGCAAGTCCTGCCTAATAAAGGCTTCTAAGAAGGAAAATTGGGGCTTTAACTTAGAGAAGATGCATAATTATTTTTTGTCATATTCCCTGTATTAATAAAAACATACAGTGGGGTAGAAATGTGTATATATGAATAAACGACTAAACTAGTGATTAACTATGTGAAGAGGGATATAGAAACCTCTTCTGGAAATTCACAAGTGTATCCTAAACCAATGCACTGGGCTAGTTCCTAACTCAATTTATGCAATATTCCTGACAGGTCGCTTTTGCTCCTTGTCTTATTTAGGTTGAAATAAATGGTAGACAAGCATCATTGTCCCTGCAGCATTCTCAAAAATGTCTATTACAATGCAGTTGCCAAACTTTTCTTTTCTGTATCGGATTTTAATAGGTTTGCCTCTTGTCATTGAGAAATCACTTTTGTTTAGAATTTTAAAGCACCTTTTATTCTTTCTCACACAAATATAATTAATACCTTTTGTTCTCATGCAACAGCATAAAATATAACTGTTTTTGCTGCTCTGAAATTACTAGTTTAGTAGTGAGAATAAATTATGTAACTTTAAAGTGCTTGCAATGGAAAAGAAAACGTTTTCTGGAGAAATTGAATTTTCATTTGTTTTTACTTCTGGGTCTTTAACATCCCCATTCCTGTTTCATCAGTGACTTGTAAAACAATGCTGGAAATGATTCCCTAAGTAGTGTTCCAGGCCCAGAAAGTACTTTATGTAAACCATCTTGGAAAGATCCATTCATTCTTTTATTCTTTCAATAAATATTTATTTAATGCTTAACCATAAACTAACTGCCCTGTTCAGCCCAAGTGACACAAAGATGAAAAGACATTGCCTTTTCCCTTGATGAGCTCACTGTATAGAAGGGAAGACAGATTTTTTTTTTTTAAAATAAAAGACATTATAATGAGAATTTGTTCAGATAGCTGGGAAAACTCAAAGAACACAGCAATTTATTTGGTCAAAGGGAGTCAGGAGCTGCTTCACCAAAGAATCAACATTTAAAGGGGTCCAAATAAGGCCATTATACAACTTAACTTTTTTTGAAAATTATATACTTAAAATAAAGAAATGATTAAAAATTAAATTTTCAATTTTAAAAATCAAAAATATGTGTTTTAAAAAACACTGACCAAATAAATGGCACCCACATCTGTGACATTCACTGGAGAATGGAACTCAAGATTAAAGAGATCCATTTTAGCTAGCCAAGTACTTACAACTTTTTTAAAATTCTAACAACATTTTGTAAAAGTTGCTAGTTGAAATTAGATTTTCGCTCCAAATTAGCTTTATATTCTTTCTCTAACATGGGCACAGAAAGATGTGGATCGGATCTCAGCTCTATTGTCTATCTTTCTGCCTAATTTATTTATTCCTAGGCTCATGACCTTAGGCTATTACAAAAGCTTTATGAAAAGTCCTAAAAACAAGAACCTTTTTCTACTTCTTTTTGAAAAGAATAGCAAGTTCTTAGCTATCGTTGGCACTTTGCTCTTCCAGATAAATTTAACAATCGTAGAATCCAGTTCATAAAAGACTTTTGGGAATTTTTTAGAATTGGTTTGAATATATAGATAAACTTGGGTAGCATTTATATTATCACAATATTCTTCTCCATAAAATAATATATATTTTGCATTTATTTTGATCTTTTAAAATATCCTTAGTACAGTTTTGTTTGTGTGTTTTTTGTTTTTTGAGACAGAGTCTCATTCTTGTCACCCAAGCTGGAGTGCAATGGCGCATTCTCGGCTCACTGCAACCTCTGTCTCCCAGGTTCGTGATTCTCCTGCCTCAGCCTCCCGAGTAGCCGGGATTACAGGCACTCGTCAACACACCTGGCTAATTTTTGTATTTTTAGTAGAGATGAGGTTTCACCATTTCGGTCAGGCTGGTCTTGAACTCTGGACCTCTAGTGATCTACTCGCCTCAGCCTCCCAAATCCCCCTGCTGGGATTACAGGTGTGAGCCACCTCTCCTGCCCCTTAGTACAGTTTCATAATTATTTTCTCTTCCCTATTCTCTGCTCAGAATTCTTAAAGTAATCTCAAGACAGCAGAGATTCTGCAACCACATCTACACACCTGATCTTCCAGAGCTCAGCTTTCTGCAAATGCCTGAATTCAGTTTGATTTTAACGTCTTTGGTTTTCTTCCAAAGCCTTTCCTGATAAATTCTATCTCACTATGATCACTTCCTTGCCCTTTTTCCTTGTTCATTTTTTTGCTTACCTCTAGTGTACATTTGTTATGAGGCCTTTTCACCACCCTTGAGTCATTTCCTGTAACATGTTTTGTCTCTCCCTAAGAGCCTATGCCGGTTTTCCACTTTGTTACTCCTCCACTGTGCTTAGTAAAGGCCTTGACATTAAATTAGGCTTGTGTTCAAAATTATTTATTAAAGGAATAAAAGGCTTCAACAAATGATCCTTTTATAGAAAGAGTGTCTCATTTTCAGAGTCAGCCCCACTTCCTGATGGATCATGAGGACAGAAATTTCTCCCTTCCCACTGTTAGCCCCTCCTCCGGTCTTGTCAACGTGGCTTTCTTCACACTGAAGAAAAATAATCTATCACTTGGTATCAAACTATTTGCTTTTCAAACTGAATACCTCAGAATAATAAATTATAAAAGAAAGGCCATGAATCAAAAATGCCACCTGAACACATCCTCTATTTTTTTCTCAGTATAGCCCAAAATGACGGCTGCATTAGAATGAATCATCAGATAATCAACACAAAAGGCCTCATTTAAGTTCATTATTCACAGTGAGAGCCTGGCTTTGAGCCCTGATACACTTCAGAACTTTGGTTTACAAAGATAATAAAAACATTCAAAGATATGTCAAACTAACCTGACTGTTCCCATCTCTGTATAAATGAGATGATCCCTCCCCAAACCAGCTTCTGCCTCACCAGGGAGTCGCCCCCTCAGGACACATCCCCTACCGTAAACAACCTATTTTTCTTGGCTGGGCCACCATATAGGCGGCTCACTCTGTGCCTCTGATGGAGCAACACTGCTTCTCACTCAGATGTTCTTTATTTACTCCTCTGTCAAAGCAAATATTGCACATTATTAAAAATTCCTATCCCACCCTACCTAAGGAGAAAAAGTAGAATTACTTGGCCATGTGTTCATCCAGCAAACACTATTGAAGGTCCAATCTGTCTGCAATAGTGTGCTCAGTGCTGAGGGAATACGGGGTGAACCAGATCATATCTCTGCCCATAGGCAACTTACACTGAATACATGTAAGAGGAAGGGCAACTTTATATACAGGGATACTTTAAAAATGTCACCAATTATTTGGTGGCACAAAAGATGTCACCAATCAGCACAGGGGATGGCTGCCTGCCCTGTTCTTGAATAGACACTCAGAGCAGTTTGTACTCAGAGGGTAACAGAAAATACCATGGAAGCGAAGCAGTGAGAGAGCACGGTCTCTGTAGATAGGAGAACTGTTCTAGTTTCATCCCTACTACTAACTAGCTCAGTGACTGATGACAAGACCCTGCTGTGCTCAAGAACTCATATGCTCAAGTTTCCTCATGTAAAATGAGAGGATTTTAGACGATGATTTCTAACTTTATCTCCAGCTTCGATTTTTTATGATTCTGGGAAACTGCATTTTACCATTGACCACTTTAATGATAATGGAACCATTGGATGTTGCACTCCTTGCCATTCATTCTATGTTACATAAATCAAGGCTAGAAAGAATAAACTAGCAAATGCAAACTCTAAACCTTGGTAATGATTTAAGGCAGTAAAATTATAATCAGAGTCCATTAACTGAAATGCGAAGGTACAGCATTCATGGACTATGCGAAAGAACCAAAAATAATATAAAAGGTACAGACTTTGAATACATTTAATTACTTTTTAACAAAAGCATTAATTTCTACATGCATTATATACTTAATATACAGTATTTTCCCTGTTCTTTAAAAGATACTTGCTTGGAAAGATTAAAATACCAGTGATTAAAAATTTCTTCTTGATGCATGTCTATATTTTATAAAATATATATTTAATTTAGACATAAGACTAAACATTTTAAACTGTATTTATTTTTAAATATGTATTTTAGCATGGAATGATTTGAGTGGGTCTAATATCAGCCCACTGATAGTGAGTGATGCCTCCAAGTTCCTGGAATCACCATCATCAAGACAACTAACCAGTGAAACTCCAGCTATGATTCTCTCTTCATCCAGTCTCTGATACATGTGGAGTCTCTACCTTCAGGATCTGCCATCACCTCATAAGAGTGAGAAGTTCCCAGGCCATTATTTATGTCCAGGGTCCATCCAAGTCAAGGTGGCTGTAGAAACAAAATGTCCCTTCCCTTGCTCTCTGTTTTCCTACCGTTCCCATTCATCCTTTACCCCATGATCATCTCCATATTGCTCTGAAACCCTCCCTCATCCTGGCCTCTCTGACTTCCTAAACTTTCTATGAAATTGCACCTCATGGACCAACAAACATCTCAGTCTTTAATTTCTTTTCTCATTGCCTTAACTGACACCTGCTGATCTTCAGAGGGTAATGATTCCTCTAGACTCTGAGATGGTGGCAGTTTATTTTCCCCAAGCTTATATCTTCAAACTAGAAATTGATCTAGATTTATCTTTGCTACTCATTGCTGCTTTCAGATCATCACCCCACCAATATAATCTTAAAAGTCTATCTCTCTAAAGCTCATGATATTCAGCCATATCCTTCTCTCCTGTCCTCTACTGTTATAATTTGCCATGCCTCTGATAATGTCTAATTCATGAATAGGTTCAATACCTGGAATGTGCTTTCTCCCTGCTCCAAACTCTGCTGTCATTTGGAACAGCATTAACATGAATTTCTGAGACTTAATCACATGTGTCTCAGCTTCTCACCTCATGTCCATGGACATCCTCTGGCATGGTTTGGCTACTTCATTATTTATCATTGTCTCACCTACGAAATCCCAATCTAAGCATCTCACTTCAGCCACAGCCTTTGTGTTATCCAGATGCTTCTTTTGCAACTACTACCACCACCCACCTTGACAAACTTTTTTTCCTGAATTATCCCAACTCTAAGAAAGACTTCTAGGTTCCATCTAATAGCTAATCTTCCCTTTGTACTCAGTAACAGAACATTTGAATGCTGTTTTGGTACATGGAAGTCTGGAATAAATACCAAAGATGTCAACATCTGTTTCAGCTAGTGGTGACCATGTGACTACATTGTGTGAAATTTCAGGAAGTATCATTGGAGAAAGAGCACCTGCTCTGCTCACTCCTTCCCCTTTTAAGCTTGTTAAAATTTAGACATAACAACTGGAATTCAGAAACTCTTTTGCTTCATGATGTGAATGTGGAAAAAAGCCATACACAGCAAATGAACTAGATAGAACACTGGAGCACGACCAACATTGAAAGATAGAACATCCCCAAAGTCAGTGAATGTTCAGGGAGAGAAAACTTCTCTTTTTCTTAAGCTACTGTTATTGTTATCATAGATTGTTGTTGTGGTTTGGTTTGTTTTTTTGTTTGTTTGTTTTTTGGTTACTCACAGTTGAACCTTATGATAGCCAATATATCAATTATCCACTCCTCCATGCCTATCTCTTAGTAGCTCATTGATGTTGCTAGTAAGAGACAGACAACACAGAAGATGGCATGCATTGTAAATTTGTGATTCAATCTCAAATGATCTTTCAACACTACTCAAAAGTCCTACCACATTTCTGTTTACTCACTCTACCACCCACTACCTCTTAGACTATTTCTCCTCAAACTCCCCATTTAGTTTTCTCACCTTCCTGTTTTACCAAAAAAATACAATCCGTTAAACAGTATCTTCTTCATTTTCTTTTCTTTTTGGCTTTTTTTTTTAACGGAGTCTTGTTCTGTCGCCCAGCCTGGAGTGCAGCGGCAGGATCTCGGCTCACTGCAAGCTCCGCCTCCCGGGTTCACACCATTCTCCTGCCTCAGCCTTCCGAGTACCTGGGACTACAGGCGCCTGCCACCACGCCCAGCTAATTTTTTTGTACTTTTTTTTTTTTTTAGTAGAGACGGGGTTTCATCGTGTTGGCTAGGATGGTCTCTATCTCCTGACCTCGTGATCCACCCACTTCAGCCTCCCAAAGTGTTGAGATTACAGGCGTGAGCCACAGTGCCCGGCCTTCATTTTCAAGATACCAAACAAATAAATCCACGTTCTCTGTCACTCTTCTATACAAGCCTAACTTTATTCAGTTGATTTCTCAAGAACAATTTCACAATCAATTATTGCTTCTCTATTTTATAGTCAGCCTCTCAATCTCTAATAGATTTTTTTCCAATGTTTGTGTTGTTGTTGTTTTGAATATGATTACTGTTGCTGTTGTTTTACTCATTCAAATTTTTCTCCTTTTAAAAAAGAAAACATGCTCACTCAGCTTCTCATTTGTGTATCTATTCCTTTTTCTCTCTTCTCCTCTACATATTTCCTTCAGTTTGGAGTAAAGTTTCTCAAAGGAGCTACCTATTCTTACATTCTTTTATTTCTCACCTTTCTCTCACATATCTACACAATAAAAAGAGAATCTCATCTACCATGCCTCCGAATGAGCTCTTACTACTGATACCACGGGCTGTGTCTCACTGCAATCAACAAATATTCCTCAGTCCTCATTTTACTTGACTTCCTGGTAGCACTGGGTGTTGATAACCACTTTGCCTTTTTTGAAGCATTCTTTTCCCTTAGTTTTTCTAAAGCAACATTATCCTGTTTTCCTTTCTACATTTTTGGCAACTCCTCTTCTCTTTCCTTGTTTTTTAAAAATTCATCCATGAGGCATTAAAAATTGGAGTTGTTCAAGACTCAATCCTAATCTTTCTCTTTTCATTCCATATTTTCTTTCTAGGTAATATTATACAAAATCTTAGATAAATTTACCATCTAAATGCAGGTAGTTCATACAGTTGTATATCTAGCTAAGCTCTCCTTGGATTTCCAGAACACATTTGAGTTGATATATTCAATCACTTGAACATGGAACATGTTAAATGCTTTATAAGTATTAGCAATTATTTTTATTGTATGTACAACTGCACGGATGATGCCTTCTTTTGGATGTATCAGAGGTATCTCAAACTGTATGTTCAAAACAAATCACCTGTATGTTCTCTGCCACCAATACGGTTTTTCTCCAATGTTTCTGTTTCAGTGAGAGCTACCACCTACCATCGAGCTATACAAGTCAAAAACCTCATAGTCTTCTTTGATAATTGTTGTTTATTAATTTACCCATTAAAAAATATTTTAAATCCCTCTATCTCTATATCGGTCTTTAATTCCCCCATCTTCTTTTGCCTAAATTATGGCAACAGTGTCCTAACCATTTATCCCAAAAGCTCTTCTTCTTGCAACTTTGCAGCTGGAGTGATCTTTTGAAAATTAAAATTAATTTGTGTCACTCTTCCTCATATCTTACACAATTAAAAATAGTTCCATGATCTTCGGATAACAGCAAGTGCCTCCTCATGGCCAGGAAGGCTTGTCATTGGCATTGACTTCTCCAAGTTCCTCTTGCCCTTTGCTGTTCTTCACAATCATTCTCACCCATGCCACTGACCTTCTTTTGGTTCATCGTAATTTTCACATTTCATCATAGCATAGACCTTTGCACATGTAATTTTCTCTACCTAGAAAATCTCCACTTCCTTACCTAGGTAATTACTATTTTGTTTAAGAAAGCATTCTATGTGCTTCTGTTCTAGGACAAAGTCCTTAGGGCTACCATAGTGCTGGGCACCTTTTACAGCTCTTGACATTATCACGAATTCATGTTTTTGTTTTTGTTTTGAGACAGAGTCTTACTCTGTTACCCAGGCTGGAGTGCAATGGTGCGATCTTGGGTCACTATAACCTCTGCCTCTCAGGTTCAAGTGATTCTCCTGCCTCATCCTCCTGAGTAGCTGGGATTACAGGCATCCACCATCACATCTAGCTAACTTTTGTATTTTTAGTAGAGATGAGGTTTCACCATGTTGGCCAGGCTGTCTCAGACTCCTGACCTCAGGTGATCCGCCCTCCTTGACCTCCCAAAGTGTTGGGATTACAGGCGTGAGCCACAGCACCTGGCCACCAATTTCATGTTTTTTAATAAGATAAGTTGATTAACATGTATCTTTCCTAATAGCCAGGAAGCAAATGGGTTATTCATCTTTGTGCCTAGGTTGGAGCCAAGTTGCTTTGCATCTAGTTCATGTTCAGTAAATATATATTGAATGAATAAATGAATAACTGCCTAAGTTAATTTATCTCTTATAAATATCATCCACATAAATTTCAGCTATCCTCTTTTCTTTCATTTTTGTGTTTTCCTCCAAGAAATCTTTTATAACCTGCTGAGGCTTTTAGATTTATTTTATTTGCTTTAAAACTAAACTTAAAATTGGATAATATTATTTTATAAAAGGCATAGAAGTATGAAAATATTTGATGGTTCATTACTTGAATTATATGTATGTGGACAGATGTTTTCTCTGTTTTCCTTTCTTCTACTTTTTTCTTTTCCTTCTCAACATCAAAACCACTTTTTCTTGAAAGAAAAAATAACTCCCAATGGAGAGTCAAAGAATATATGTGTAAGGAGAATGAGAAGGGCCATCAGGAGCCTTGAAATGTTGGCAGGTAGCCAGATATTTGTCAGATTCCATGGAAAGGATCTTCAGGTACTAAAATGAATGAAGTGCACCTACTAGTATTGCTCCTGTCCAGTGTCTTATCCAGTTCTAGTTTCAGAAAGTAGTATAGTACTAACTAAAGTCTAGCAAAGGAGAGCACAATTCTTAGTTATCTAGCACTGAATGAACCAAGAATTAACACTGCTGGGGAGCATTGCAGATGGCAATTCTTATATAAGATTAATTGCCACATGAGGAGTAAAAACAATAAGTGCTGATTTTGGATGAGAAACATTCATTAAGGGCTCAGGGATACCATAAGGTTTTGTGGATGAAAGACACTACTAGATCTGGGCCTTGATGCATAGAGCTTTGTTAGGTCGAGAGAATTAGAAAGAACATTCTAAACAGAATCAGCAGAGAGAAACACTGGTCTGAAGAAGCATATTTTTAAGCAGCCATTAAGTGGCCAAGTCTGACTCGGAATTTGAGAATTTACATAAGAGATAGTTGAAGATCTAAATATAGAGATTGTGTTGTTGATAAAGAAAATCTATTAAGCATTTGACTAAGTGTATTTTAGGGATATGAACGTAGTCAAAGTTATTGTCAAAAGAATAAAGCAACCAAAGAATGCAAACAGAACAGGGAGCATTTGACCACATATTTTTCTAATCTATGCTGAATAAATTGTGAAAGGAAAAGGAAACTTATATTTATTGAGTACTTACTATGTATTCCATCACACTAGATATTTTACATACACTATGCCATTTTATTTTTTAAAAATACTTTAAAATTATCAGGTATTAACACTGTTTTACAAAAAGCAAATCAGTACTTAGGTTTAAGTTGTAAAATATTACATATGTAGTAAGAGCAGACTGAAGATTTAAAACTAGGTGTGTAGGATTATAAAACCTGTATTCTTCTGTTTTATGACATTTTGCAATAGAAATGTAAAAAGTGAGGCAGGAAATGTATTACAAAATGTAATATAGAAAAGTATGTTAAATGTTGAGTAATCTGAAATGAAAGTAGAGTTGATAGATAATTTTTAAGTGACGTTTTGAGTCTTCAGAGAAAGAAATATTCAATTAAGGAGTTATATCTAATGGTTTTGGCCATATATCCCTCTAATGTCCAGCTCTGTGATACGAACTGAATCACCAGGTATTGACTTAGCCCTGTCTTGGGTATAGGTCTCTTAAGCTGTCTCTTGACTGGAATCAGAATTGGTAGTCCTAAAATTTAACATTGAGCTGGAACTTTTGCTGCTATTGCTCTGATCTTTTGCCTCTAAACTTGTGCTTCATTTCTAAAACAATTTTTTGCTTCGTGTCCCAGTTCCAGTAACTTGAGTCTTCTTATGATGTGAGCCCAACCCCTTGCTCTAATTTCTCGCAGGAGTCTCATGTTTTCCTAAATCAGCAATTTTACTTCCTTCTCCTTTTGCCCTTTCAGGATCAGATATCCTGCACTAAACCCAAACAAGTAGGCTCTCATCTTTCCATGTGCTGACAGTCCTTGCTGTCCACCTTACCGTTAGCAGTTTTGTTTTCCTAAGAAAGCTCATCTACTATATTATTTCCATTAGCATCTCACATATTTAACTAGCTCCATCTTAAACAACATTAAACAAACAAAAACTCTCTCATCTCCACCTCATATATCACTCTTTTTTTTTTTTTTTTTTTACTTTTCTTTGCAGCAAAAAGTTTTTAGACATAATAAAAATCTACAGCTCAAATTTTGATATAAAATGATTGGCACTTTGATTCAGTTCTCTGACCAACCTACAGTCTCAAGATGGGGTAGGTTAAAGTTCTTTACTTTGGAATGAAGAATAAGAAGAGTGTTTAGGCTGAGGAATGGCAGGATTGAATTTGGATTGCAGGGAGTAGACACTAAATCCCTAGAATTTTTCCAGCACAATTTCAATCACTCTAATATCAGGAGACATCACAATCACTGCAGATGTCATGGGAGTCCAGACGGCCACAGGATCCAGAATCATCCCTGTCTATATTTGAACGAGAGTGGACAACTGTTATGTGGTTGCAAATTACAGCCAGAACTTGGATGAATGTGGATCACACAGCTGGACCCTTACAACTACCAGCATGATTGCTGCACAGGTCATTTTATTAACCTTGAAATGACAGCCCTCCACATTTTATACAATTGCAATTTTTGGACCAAGTTCATTGGATTATGGTAGGGTTTCTTGAAACCGTGCTCTGTTTCCATTACTCTTTCACCCTCTATAATCTGGTTTAGCTCTCTCTCACTTCACTGAAACTGCTTTTGTTAAGGTCACTGATGATAACCATAGTGCTAAATTGAATGTACAAATTATTTGTCTTTATCTTACTTGACCTGCATTCAATATACTTGACCACATTCTCTTATTTCTAATACACTCTTCTCTTGGCTTCCATGACAACATGCTCTGTTTGTTTTCTTCTTTCCTCTAAGGCCATTCTTTCTTAAGTTTCTTTGATTTCTCAGCCTCTTTCGTCTGACCTCTAAACGTTAGAGCCTCACAGGGTTCTATTCTAAATACTTTTCTTTGCCTACATCATCTCATTTACTTCTATGAATTTAAATAGCATATCTATGCTAATTATTCTTACATTTATCTTTCTATTACAGAATTCTCTTTTGAGTCTTAAGGTTGTATAGCCAGTAGCCATCCACACTTAATTTTTCTCATAGACACCTCAAGTTTTATTAAAACAAAGTTTTGTTACAATCAATCTTGTTTTCCCACTCTTTTCCCTACCTAATCCCAGAAATATCCCCTATTTCTAAATTTTTCGTCTCAGCTTTCTCAAGGGTGTTAGATCTAGAAACTAAGGGTCAACTTTGATTCTTTTCTCTCCCTTTGCCCTCTATTTAACACATGTGCATATCCTGTTAATTACATGTGCATGTAATATTTCAAAATCATCCACATCCTTTATTTCCAAAATCATCCCCTTAGACCACCATCATCTCTTATCCAAAATAATGCAATAGACAACAGACTGGTCTTTCAGTGACTCATTCCCCTCCAATCTTTTCTTCACATGTTAGCAAAAGAGAGCCTCTTAAGAAATAAATTAAATAACAATGTCACTCCCTTGCACGAAACCCCTCAGTGGCTTCCCTTTCAACTCAGAAGATAACCCAATTTCCTGAGCCCTCCCTGCAGGATACTGACTCAGAACTGGGCCACTAGCCTCATTTTTCACTGAATGCTAGCTCCACAGGCCTTCTCTAAAGTCCTCTGACATACAAGATCTTTGTCATCTCAGAAACTTTGAATTTGTCATTCTTTCTCTATAGGATCATTTTCCTCTCTTCACTTTGCTGTAGGTTTCAGCATAAATGTCAGCTCTTCCAAAAATAAAAAAAAAAGGTTTGGATAATCTTAATTAAAATTGATTTCTTTTTCAGCTGGTCCTGGTGAAGTTAACAAATAAATAAATAATAAAATTAGTTTCTCCAGAGATTTTATATCTCATGCCTTTATGTTTCCTTCTTAATACTAAGCATATATGTTAACTGTTTATATGGCTTATTTATTCGAAGGCATAGACTAAAACTGCTGTCTATAACTGTGTCCTTAACATTACCACAATGGCTGATACATAGTAGATATTGAATAAATACCTGTTATATCAATGAATTGCAAAAAAAACACAGCTATTATATAGGGAAAAATGTAGGAAGGAATACTATTAGAGAGAAAGAAGGAGGAGATCCCTCAAACCAGGAAATTTTGATGTATGGTGTTTTCTTTAGAGTATACAAGAAGAATCAGACCTATAGTTAAGAGATAATCTAGAAAAGTTAGAAAGTTACAATCACATTTAAGAGGCTATGTCCGGCCGGGCGCGGTGACTCAAGCCTGTAATCCCAGCACTTTGGGAGGCCGAGACGGGCGGATCACGAGGTCAGGAGATCGAGACCATCCTGGCTGACACGGTGAAACCCTGTCTCTACTAAAAAATACAAAAAACTAGCCGGGCGAGGTGGCGGGCGCCTGTAGTCCCAGCTACTTGGGAGGCTGAGGCAGGAGAATGGCGTGAACCCGGGAGGCGGAGCTTGCAGTGAGCTGAGATCCGGCCACTGCACTCCAGCCTGGGTGGCAGAGCGAGACTCCGTCTCAAAAAAAAAAAAAAAAAAAAAAAAAAAAAGAGGCTATGTCCATCTTATTTTCTCTATAAAACTAAACAAGAGCAAGGATTATGTAATCTCACCGGTCTGTAGAGGACTTGATCATTACATACCAAATCTTTGCTTATTTCTTTCTGGGAGATATTATGGTGAGAATGGTTAGATAAAATTATTTTGAGTGTTAGGTGTCAGTAGTCATGTGACTTTACCAAAGTTATGTAACATCTTCAACGCTGAAAAAGGTCTAATTCATTCTTTAGGGGTGATAATAGCATCTGTTTCATGGTCATATTGTAAAAAATTAATGAAGTAACATGTATAAGTATATTTAACACAGTGTCTGGCATGTGTTAAGCACTTAATAAGTGTTACATGTTAGCCACTATTATTCTATTTATAGTATAAGCCACACTTACGAATTAATCTAGCTTTTCCCTAGGTGACAGGCACAGCCTCAGCTAAGGTCTACTCTATCTCAACTCTCCCTTTGTCAAACCACAGGAACATCAAACTGTAGCATGTGTCAGAGTCATCACATGGGGAGATGGTTTAAAATGAGCATTCTTGGCCGGGCACGGTGGCTCACCCCTGTAATCCCAGTACATTGGGAGGTTGAGGTGGGTGGATCATCTGAGGTCAGGAGTTCCAGATCATCCTGACCAATATGGCAAAACTCCATCTCTACTCAAAATACAAAAATTAGCCAGGTGTGGTGGTGAACACCTGTAATCCCAGCTATTCGGGAGAATGAGGCAGGAAGATTGCTTGAGACTGGGAGACGGAGGTTGCAGTGAGCCAGGATCGCACCACTGCACTCCAGCCTGGGAGACAGAGCAAGACTCCATAAAAAAAAAAAAAAAAAAAAAAAAAAAAAAAAAAAAGACAAGTGCATTCATGAGATGCACCCCAGAGATTCTTTCATACTAAGTTTGGGGTAAGATCCAGAAATAAGTGCTTATACAAAATATTCCAGGCTATTCTTCATGAAGAAGCTGTTCTGGGACCTCATTTGGGGATAAGCTGACATGGAATAGATAGTTCTATTTTCTCCTTTTAGACGGCTAGTATTGTGGAGTTGAAAAGATATATTGTTTGCCAGTTGAAGTTGAAAGCAAGCAAATAGGGAGGAGATTTCTTAAAGAAAAACTTTAAATGTATGAAAAGAGGACTTGAGAGGGCCATGAGACAGGGAAGTCCACTAGGGAAACTCACTGAACATCTGAGCATTAGAGCTTTCTCAAAACAAACCTTAATACTTTTTTTCTATTTCAGTTTTTGATTACGCATTGGTCTTTTTGCTGATATTTGTTTAGTGGGAAATAAGTATTTAATACACCAGTAGCATCACCTTGAACACAAAGAACAATCTCTCCATGTTGAAAGGCAGCCCAAGGGATCCTTAGTTCATTTGTTGAGGCTGAGCATGTTTGTAGGGTTCTTCATCCTAGTGGGAGCAACAGTTACATGAATCATGAATACGCTGTGCTGCAAATGAATCTTGAAAACATAAGAGATGTCTATTTAATTGCACTAGCATTACTATCTATATTTTGCCCTTCCTTTTTCTGTACTACTGGGTGGCTACAGCGAAGTAAATGACAATGGTAAACATAACAATTACATATTAAACATAACATTAACCATGTTAAAAATATCTCATAGTGATATACCAATTTTTACAAATACAAAACATAACGTTCATTACACAACAGCCTTTAAATCATGCCTTTTGAGGTATGAATCAGTGTATTCTCTCCTCAAGTTCATTTACTTCTAATTTATTCACAGACAGACTTGCTTTTATCTTATGGGTTGAATGACATTTTTTTTCTGAATTGACTTTATTTAACAACAACAACAACAACAACAACAGCAACAACAAAAAAGATCAGATTTGGTGAGCATTTCTCCATATGTTTAGATGTCAAATATGACACCTAAATTTGAAAGCAAAGTAATATAGGAAACTCTTTGTTCTCCAGCTTTCTTAAGGAAGAGATGTGCCTATTGATACTTCTTTAGTTGTCTATGATCACAAAGATGTTTGAGGGTGACATAAACAACCCATCAAATTTTAACCTTCCACTTTTAATATGAATTTCTGCCACCTCTTTTGAGAGTAATGAATACTTTCTTTTTAAGTGCAATGGAATATGCATCTTCAATAAAGATCAAGGTTTCTTTGTTCTATTTATATCAAATCTTACCTCAAAATTTTTGCCATTTAGCTGCCAGCGTAATTGCAGATGATATGCTGTGTCTGGATGCCACAGAATCAAAAATGATTAGAAGTAATCGCTAGCTATCCTAACTTTCCTTGCTAGAAAGTTGCCAATAAACTGACCAGAGGGCACTCAGGTGAAGGTACCTTAGGAAAGGAGGTATCCCCTTATTGCCTGCAGCAACTACAGTAGGATTCAAGTCCCTCAAATACATATCCTCAAATTATCTTCCTTGCTTCCTCACTACTGATGTTTCCTATGGACCTGATGACTCACAATGAATCAGCCTAACCTGTCCCAGAATGTACTGAGTCACTGAGTCTATAGAGGTACATCTAACCAAGGCTATAATAATGTAATTGCTTATTTGATGAATTGTTTTTTGTTCCATCATGTTCCAAGTATTATGCTAAGCACTGGAGATAGAGGCATGAGTAAGACATCTGTGATAACTACTGCATGAACTTTCAGTCTAGTAGAAATGAGACATAATTAAACAATCAATGATAATAAATTCTGATAACTACTACTTAGCAAGTATATAAGGAACAATTAGAAAAGTTAAAAGGGCAACTCCTCTTATCTAGTCATTAGAAATGGCATTCTAAGGGCAGTAGGGCTTAGATTGAAGCTGGCTTGAGGAACTGAGAAAAGAAAAAAGTAATGTAACTTCAGGGTAAGAAAAAAAACACATGTTCAACTGCCATGAAATAAGGAAGTATAGAACATTTGAATGTCAAAATGAATACAAGATGATAAAGTGTAAAATATAAGAGTTCATGGAACTTGGTAAGAGAATACAGAGTTAGGTATAACATAGATTATGGGAGAAATACTCCCACAAAGTTTCAGTTGCATTCCAAGAGCAATGCAAAGCTGTAGGAGGGTTTTAAATAGGAATAATCAAATTATCATTTTCTAACTGTTAAAATGTTCACCCTGAAAACAACATAGTGGGTGACCTGTAAGAGAACAAGACTAAATCTGAGAGGCTTGCTAGGGATTGATGCCATTAACCAAACGAGAGCCAAAGAGATCCCTGAAAAGGATGACAGCAAGTGAGTACTAGAGAAAATGAATGCATTTGAATGGTACTTTGTCATTGAGTGCAACAAAATGACAATTTCATGTAGAACAATAAAGATTCTGTGCCTACACGTATGTTTATTGCGGCACTATTCACAATAGCAAAGACTTGGAATCAACCCAAATGTCCATCAGTGACAGACTGGATTAAGAAAATGTGGCACATATACACCATGGAATACTATGCAGCCATCAAAAAGGATGAGTTTGTGTCCTTTGTAGGGACATGGATGCAGCTGGAAACCATCATTCTTAGCAAACTATCACAAGAACAGAAAACCAAACACCGCATGTTCTCACTCATAGGTGGGAACTGAACAATGAGATCACTTGGACTCGGGAAGGGGAACATCCCACACCGGGGCCTATCATGGGGAGGGGGGAGGGGGGAGGGGGGAGGGATTGCATTGGGAGTTATACCTGATGTAAATGACGAGTTGATGGGTGCTGACGAGTTGATGGGTGCAGCACAGCAACATGGCACAAGTATACATATGTAACAAACCTGCACGTTATTCACATGTACCCTAGAACTTAAAGTATAATAATAATAAAAAAAAGAAAGAAAAAAAGAAAAATAAATAAATAAATAAAAGGATGAGAATAAAAAAAAAAAAAAAAGATTCTGTGCCTTATAGGTGAATGGCTTAGTCCATTAAAGTTAGAATGGTCATAGAATCTTCAGCCAACCAGGCATTGTGGCAGGGAGGTAAGTGCCATCCCTACTTGCACTTGTACTTCCACTCCTCTGTCCCCACTTCTTTCTCCTCTTCTCTCTGCCATTGCCTCAAAGTGGCCTAGACTGGTGCATGCCCCATCTGCATTAGAGGCAATGAGACAACAAATTTATTAGGACAAAATGAAAGGGTCATGAGAATTTAGCGTACTTTTAAAAGACTTGTTGAATTAGTTGACTCAAAATTGAATAAGGAAAAGAAATCTAGGAGAAGGCTGAGAGACAAGGGGTAGAAGCATGTAGTGAGCTTAAAATCCTGCTATGACTAAAGAACAGGTAGACTGACAGCAGTAACTAAGCAAGACAGAGATGGCTAACTCCATAAGTTCAAAAACAGCTCTTCATAAGGTACAAGACATGACCAGGAAAAGAAAGGCAAAAAGGAGTAAAGAGAAACACCAGCCAGGTAGGCAGGATGGTTCACACTTTAAGACAGTTAAAAAGAGAAAAGCATAAAAAATCTTTCAATCAAAGAGTATTACCTGACATGGGAGCCCCCAAAAGTGAAATCCAAAACCTACAGAAAACTTTCTATTTTTAGGCTTAATTTTGATGAAGAATGCACAGCCATGTAGAAATGTGATTGGACAAAATGTGATCTAAGGGTAGTAGCTGAGGGGAGGGGAACCCAGCAAGGCCTCTCTGTTCAGATTCTCCTTGGCCTCTCTGTGTACCATTTCTCCTCCCAGATAGTGGGCGGGACTCTGAAATGAGGGTCCTTCTCAAGGGAGGAGGGAGAAGGGAGAAAGTGACCTTTCTAAGTTGTATGGGTTGCTTTGGGGGAAGCAGTTCTCTTTTCTGCAACCTGCCTTAAGGAAGAGGAATTGTGGTTTCCACGACTGCCTTCAGTGGAAGAAAGAGGAGTGGAATTCAGGAAGGCAGGAAAAGGTCAGAATGACCTTGTTTCTGAGGCCCTTCCAATGTCCTTGTCTTCAAAATGCTCAATATGAACAAACACCATTCTTTAGGATGTCATGTTCTGAGCCTCAACATTCCCCTGAATGAAACTTACCCAAAAATCTTACAGTCAAGAAATTGGGATGCTGTTGTGTCTCATAAGCCATTGAACCAGTCTCTCAGTCCTGAGAGAGCTAAGTCAAGTTCGACAGTTAACAGCACTTGTGTCTCACTTTAGGAGGTGGTGTGGCAGATGGGCTTCTACCAAAGTCAGGCCTGTATATAGTTTGAACAATTGGGTATTTCATGAGAAGCATTTCTATGAAAAAAAAAAGAAAGAAAGAAAGAAAAGGTTAATAGTTAGAACAAACTATGAACTCAGTTTTGGGGTCTAGAGGGCAACCAGTTAAGATTTCTATATGTTAGGCTCAAAGCATTCTTAGTCAGAGTGAGGATAGGCAGTGATATACTGACAGAGTTTTCTGATTTGCAATTTGTTTCTGGTGTCCCAGTAAACATTCTGAGTAGTTCATATAGCAACAAGCACAAAAGCTGTTCAATATAAGTGGTTGTAGTGATTTCTTGGAAGTCTGTATCAGTCATTTAGCTTCAGTTTGTGGGACTTCAGGAAGAAGGCAGTCTTAATTTCAATGGCCAAGCTAGAAGGGTTAGAGAAAAATTACAAATATTAGTTTAAAGGATCATAGCCAGATATAAGAGGAAACTGGAAGAATTTAAGATCCAGTCCAGATTTCAGGTGGATAACAAATCCTCAGAAATAATGAGCTAGAATCTAATAATCAGTGTACTGTAGTTTTTTTAATGTAATTTTTCTCTCTACAATTACCTCCATTTCTGCCAAAGATAATCAAAGTGACATTAATTTGTTTGCAAAATAAGTCTAAACTCATTAAACTTTGTCTGATCATTTATATAAGTACAGCAAGAATAGTGATTGACCACACAGGATCTCTTTAAGTTTGCTTTGGTGAAAATTTTCATAAGGAATTTCAGACTAAACTTTTAAGAAGCCTCTCAAGGATAAGAAGTCAAGCCAAAAACTGATCATCAAACTATTTCATACTGCAGCTGACTAGGAATACTTTTTTAAAAGAATCAAAACAATAACTGAATTACAAATATTTAAAACGACTATGGTTGAAAATCTGATGAGTTCATCAAGTTGATGGTGCAACTTATGAGGAAATTTGGTTATTTTCATGGCATATAATAACATTTTAACATAATTACCAAAATTATGATTGATAACATATCAGATTCCCAGGAATTTTATATAAACTTTGAAACACTCATATCAATGGCAGGCATCACTTATTTGGCAATGCTTCTCACATAATTTAACATATAAATAAGCCAAATTCATTTACTATTGCTCTTGTACAAGGTGAGGCACACATCCTTTCAGTTTTTCAGTAGCAAAACTGGGAAATTCCAAAGTTAATTCAAGGTCAAAAGACTAAATTTAGAATTGGATTAAGGGAAGTTTGTCAAAAATGTAAATAGGTTTAAACAATTGAATAGGGTCTTCTTGTTTATCTGTTTAATCGAAGCAACAACAAAATATTTTAAAGGCAAAAACAGAAGGTCACGTAGTTGCAAAAAACAACTTACCTCTTTTAACATTAAGAAGACTCACTTTTCTTAAGTAATCAAAGGCCTAATAAAAGACAACAATAATTACAAAAAAATCTTAATAAAACATATAATATTTGTTTCCTAAGCAACAGCTTGTAAAAAAAGAAAACTAAATTTTCAGACCAATATTCTGTTTTAACAGACTAAGTTTGACTTCTGCATCTGTGTAATATTAATACTAAAGCTAATTTTTAATGAAATCTTTTAAATAAATTCATTCAATCTCAGTAAGTTTTAATCACACAATATAAGATTTACACAAACCTTTTATAACCTTTTTTCATATGCTTAGCTTTGTATTTTGAAGAAAAACTAATTCCTCATACTTCTCCTTATCAAATACACCTTACTTTTCTCACATACATAATTGTTTCCCTTATAATTTCTAGTAATGTAGTCACATTACTTAATACTGAACTTAGTTATCTTTACTTCTAGTGAAATCTAGCAAGCATTTTGAACTGTATTACATCCGCATTCACTATTTTATAATTTTTAAAAACTCACTTTATCTCAATTTTTATTAATAGAACCAAATGTATTTAGCTTCCCTATACCATGTGAAAAGAAGAGATGCCAACATATATAAACTTAAATTTATGCTTAGCAATTTATGTTTCATTATTTTAACTTACTTAGAAATGACCCCGATAATGAGTATCTGTTAATTTCACTTAACGGATAAAAAATATTTGGTTTTAAGTTACCAAATATATTTTTGAAACAATTTTTAAATAGATACTGTGTAAAATATTGTCCTCCAGCTGGTAGAAATCAGAGTGTGTTCTCACTGGTCACAAAGTCAAACTCTCAGGACACAAAATGAGACAAGAAAGAGAAAGCTGTCCCTGAGAGGGAAAGGACCAATAAGAAATGGGTATCCCCAAACCAAAACCAGATTTACAAAAGACTCATGATCCAAACAAATGATTTTCTCAAGCTAACCTGAATTTAGAAGGGGAGGGATAAAGAGAAATGTTTACTTTCTATTCTCAACCAGGCACTACAGTCCGAGATCCAGGAGAGCTGACCTTAGTACAAAGTTCTTACCTTTTCTTGCCTGGCTATTTGTCAGTTGTTCCAGATTCTCATCTGCAGGCTCTAGAGCAAGTCAGTTGTCTCAGCCACCCTGGGTTGTGTGCCAAAACTGCAGGTTAGAAAGATGTGATCCCTTTCCTCACCCATCATAAGTGTCACAGCCAGCAGGTATATTACAAAAGACAGGCTCTCAAGAGAAAAGCATAACAAATTTATTTAAGCAAAATTTTATGTGACACGAGAGCTTTCAGAAATGAATACCCATAGACCCAAGCAAAACTGCCTAGCAGTGATGTAAAAATGTGATTGGAAAAATCAATATGACCTAATGGTAACAGATGGAGGTAGTGGGGAACCCCACCAAGGCCTGTCTGTTCAGATTCTTCTTGGCTGCTATATGTAGCATTCTTTCCTCCTGGGTACAGGGCAGGACCTCTCTAGAATGACAGATTCAAGGGAGAATGGAGAAGGAAGAGAATGGCCTTTCTAGGTTTATGATTTCCTTTGGAGGAAAAGGTTCTAGTCTCTTTGACCTAACTTGGGGAAGAGGGACTCTGGTTTCTATAACTGGCTTCGGAGAGAATGAGGGGTCAGAGATAGGAGGGCAAGAGAAAGTCAGAGAGGTCTCAGCCCTTCTAATCTCTTTTCATTTTAAATATTTAGCAGGCCAGAGCACCATACTTTGGGTATTGTGCCATGAGCCCCAACATATTAATATCTCTTGATAGATTTTCTGCCAAGATCGAGGGAGACACAGATTTTGGCTTACATGCCAACTTTTATCAATTGATCGTCACTCCCTAGAGTACTGCTTTAACAAGGACTGTTGAGATTTCTTCCAGGCACTGCAGAGAAGAGCATCTTAATGGCCTTAGGACCCATGTCATTGGTTCAGGATTTTGGCATGATGCTAATTGTCAAACATACTTGCCCTTTAGAGCTTTTAAACCTATGTTAAAGTGACAATCCTAGTGTCCTCAGTAGAGATATTGGGCTACTTTACCATTTTGAATGTTGTATCTACATTCCAGTTCTCACTAATCTTTCATCTGTGGAAATTCTAAGAGATAATATTGCCTAAAATGTATGATCTAGATTATCAATTACTGTCTATTGCTCTGGATTTATCTTCCTCTACTGACTAGATTGTTAAGCAATGTGAAAGCAAGAATCTTCTTTCCCCAGTTATTAACTATGTGACTTCAGTCAGCATAATTGTATCTGTCAACTATTGCTACATAAAAAATACCCCAAAACTCAGTGATATGCACCAGTAAACACTGTTTATTATGCTCAAAAGTCTTTTGGTAAATTGGGGTGAGTCTGTTTCAAATTGCAGATCTGCAGATTCCTTAGATTGTCTCAGTTACCAAGGATTCCAGAGACAGTCACCTAAGGCAGCTCTGCTCAAAATATCTCCAATTCTTTGTGGACAAATGAGCTGCCAATGTCACAATGTTTTTGTAGCAATGGCAAAAACACAGAAAGATGGCTCTAATGGAGAAGCACATTTCAAGTCTCAGATTGAATCATGTTTTACAACACCTTTTGGCTAAATCAAGTCCATGGCCCAGCCCACTGTCAGCAATGAAGTAGGAAAATAAACCACCCACAGTAGAACACAGAAAGGGTGACTATTTGCTGAATCCAAACCCCAATAGGATTCATTTCCTGCAAACTAAAAGTAGTGATAACATGCAGAACTCTGAGGTTGCTTTGTGACAAGTGGAAAGAAAATGCTTGACATACATTGGCATTCAGTAAGTATTTGTTGGCTTATTGAATTTCTCTTTCTACCCTCACACTATATACGATGTGTGACACGCAGTTGGATTTTAGTGATTTACTAGACTTTGATTCAGAAATGATTTCCAGATTTTATCTCTGTTTCAGGTTGTAACCTTAGGCAAATTCAGAAATGCTTCACTTGATTTAATCAGGCAGTTAAGTTCTATATCTCCAACATACCGTTATCAGAGAATACTTTGGGTTTCTGTAAAATATATAAGTTTCACCAAGTATTCAAATATCACAACTTCTAATCATACCTTAGCAATAATTGTGTGGAAAATGTCACCTATTAAATTACTAATTTTCTTTTATTTTAAGTACAAACTACTTTCCACTAGTGAAATTAATCTTTCCATCATTCAGACACCAATTCTTGTACCACATAAAAGTCTCAAACTCAAAACCTTTGGTTTTGAAGCTTTATTTTCTTTGAAGCTTTATAAATATAAATAAGTTCTCATGAAGTATTAATACATCCTCTCCAGGCCACAAAAAAATGAGTCATAATAAATAAAATATAATATCTTTAAATCTATAAAAGAATGCATTTTAAAAGGAATTATCAGAAAACTAAGTTACCAGTAATTTATCACTTAATATTTTCCAAAAAGAAATGCTTTGCCTGACACCTTAGTCACCTATGATAAAGGAGAGTGCAGTGTGATAGATATCAGTTTCTCTAAGCAAAAATCACCTTCCAGGAGACTTTATTTAGAGAAGTAACAAGAAGGCAAGAATTTTCACTCTGTAGAATGACTGCTGTTTACAATAGAACCTGTCAATATTTTTTAATGTTGCATTTCCTAAAACCTGGGACAGGTTTGTTGACTATATTAGGATATTAATAAATATTTGTTCTGTCATCCCACTGTATTTTCACATTTTTCTCAGTATATATATATATCCATTTTGTTTGAGGGAAAATAACAGTAAATAGTAATATTCATAATGTATACATCAGACACTCTTCTAAATGTATTACTTATAATTTCTAACTACTGTAAGGGGGATATACTATTATTATCTTCATTTTACATATGAGAGTATTCAGATACACAAAGGGCAAGTAGCCTACTGAAGTCACAAAACTAGTAAGTGTCAATAACCAGGATTAAAACTCAGGCTTTCCGGATTCCAATCTATGCTCCTAACCATTATGTTACCAAGCTAACTTGGAAAATGCATATATTTTTAGAATGGCACCACAGCATGTTGAGTAAGAACATAAGTTTTAGAATGAAAACGTCTCCATTAAAATCCTTTTTCTGCTCTTTATTAGCCCTGCAACCTTGGGCAATATTCTTAACATCTCTAAAACTCTGTTTTGTGTGTGTGTGTGTGTCAATGAAAGTATATTTACTTCAAAGGATTATTAATGGTGTAAGAATGTATTTAGCAGTGTATTGGCATATAATAAACTGGAATTATTAACACTATTTAGTCTAACTATCCTGAGAAATTAAATGGCTTGCCCAAGGTCATACATCTAGTTATGGAAAAGTGAAGTCTGAACTATGGATTTCTTCATTCAAAGTTCAGTGCTTTACACTTGCAATGGCCACCCCACAAGGATTTCTTACATTCCTTGACAAGGCGAGATGATACAGAAAGGAAACACACCGCCTTAAAATGTGGTGATAAATCATAAAGTGTGGTTAGGTTTACAAATTCATTGCAACACTTCGATCACTGCTTGCAGTTATCATGGTCTATTGCTTAATAGACCAGAAAGGGTAAGTAACAGAATATTTACAAAAGTCAGATTTCTTCATGCGGGGGGCGGGGGTGGGGGGGAGGTTCCATTCAAATTTGAGGCCTCAGTTAAATTTACATCATCAATATCTACATCATTTAGCAAATACTTCTTTATTTCCAGCTCTAAATCCTAATCTTTATCATTAATCACTTAAGAATTCCAGGTATCTGGCCGGGCGCGGTGGCTCACGCCTGTAATCCCAACACTTTGGGAGGCCGAGGCGGGCGGATCACGAGGTCAGGAGACCGAAACCATCCTGGCTAACACGGTGAAACCCCGTCTCTACTAAAAATACAAAAAAATTTAGCCAGGCGTGGTGGCGGGTGCCTGTAGTCCCAGCTACTCGGGAGACTTAGGCAGGAGAACGGCGTGAACCCGGGAGGCGGAGCTTGCAGTGAGCAGAGACCACGCCACTGCACTCCAGGCTGGGCGACAGAGTGAGACTCCATCTCCAAAAAAAAAAAAAAAAGAAGCCCATGCATCTTTAGATTTTTTTTGTATCTCAGCATTTATCTGCCAGTTTCTTGCTTAGCATAGTTTATATCAAGGATTTTAAAAAATGTACTTGTTACCAAAACATGACTTTTTTTTTTATCCTCCCTAGTTTTAATAGGAGTCAATATATGTATAAGGGGCATATTTTATTTGCCTGGCATTTGGGCTTTTTCAAAAGCTATTTATAGGCATTAGAGCACATAAACTATTTTGTGTCCTTGTTACAATTTGCATTACTAAAATTATGTATTTTGCATTTAATTTTTAGGAAGTCAATTAATTCGGCACACTCAAAGTAGCTTTAGACATCTCTGTGGTTTGCCCAGAATTATTCCAGAAATACCCTAAACACTGCTTTTTAAAGTCATATTTTTGACAATCTCCCTGCCCCCACCAATGCTTTCTGCAAATATTTTCTGTACATTCTCCAAGTCAGATTTGATTTAGCCCCACAGCTTTATAAATGTCCCTGAAACACATGGGGTATAACTGTAATCGATGACTCAGCATGTTTCCATCACATCAGAATCCAATTTCCAGTGGCACCACTTACTGTTTATTGTGCTGAGATCAATAGTTGAAAGAACCCTTAACCCAGACGCCTGCCCCACTACCCAACACGTATTCATAATATCAGTCTATAAATTCAATAGAAATATTAGGTTACAGGGGCATCCATGCTCGGAATAGCAAGATTTCTCGAGTTTTTGGAGTATGCTTCAAACAAATTGCTCTTCTGACTCACCAAAGTCTTTCAGAATGAAAGTGCACCACAAAGCAGGACTCTCTGAACCACTAGAATTGTGTGTAGCTGAGTACATGGGCAAGGTGAGTTCTGAGGTATTTTTAGGACATAAAAAAGCTCCTGCTTTCCCATCTATTAGGTTGGTGCAAAAGTAAGTGTGGTTTTTGCCATTTGAAAGTAATAGCAAAAACCACAATTACTCTTTTTTTTTTTTTTTTTTTTTTTTTTTGAGACAGAGTCTCACTCTGTCGCCCAGGCTGGAGTGCAGTGAAGCAATCTCGGCTCACTGCAAGCTCTGCCTCCTGGGTTCTCGCCATTCTCCTGCCTCAGCCTCCCTAGTAGCTGGGACTACAGGCGCCCACCACCATACCCGGCTAATTTTTTTTTTTTTTTTTTTTTTTGTATTTTTAGTAGAGACGGGGTTTCACCGTGTTCGCTAGGATGGTCTGGATCTCCTGACCTCATGATCCACCCGCTTTGGCCTCCCAAAGTGCTAGGATTACCGGCATGAGGCACCGCTCCGGCCTACTTTTGCACCAACCTAATATTTAGTTGACTTAAGAACTGACATTCTTGTATGTGTGAATGTTTCCTATTTGTCCAACCTTTGCAAATCACTTGTTGAGATTCCCTTTTCTTCTGGGTCATAATGGGAGTCTGCAGCACAGCTGTGCAGGGGATTGTCCCAAATTGAATATTGAATGTAGATTCAGAGCTACTAATTTGCTTGAAACCGCTTTTCTTTTCTTCTTCCTCTGTGTGTGTGTGTGTGTGTGTGTGTGTGTGTGTGTGTGTGTGTGTGCTTGTTTTTAAAGAGACAGAGTAGTCTTGCTCTGTCACCCACACTGGACTACAGTGGCACAGTCTTGGCCCACTGCAGCCTCAAATTCCTGGGCACAATCTTGGCCCACTGCAGCCTCAAATTCCTGGGCTCCAGCAATCCTCCTGCCTCAGCCTCTCCAAGTGCTGGGATTACAAGTTCGAACCACCACGCCCTGTCATTGTTCTTGTATTCCTTATATATTTGTGGCAAATGCAGCTGCAAATATTTTTTAGGCCCCATGTCACATCTAAACCCTAGAAAAATGTTAAACTGGACAAGATGTATTTCATGGAAACTTTCAAAACACACAAAGCTTGGAAGCAAGCACTTTTTTTTCTTTTTTCTTTTTTTGAAATGAAGTCTCACTCTGTTACCCAGGCTGGAGTGCAGTGGCACTGAATCAGTAGCTCTGAGTCTATATTCAATTTGGTGCAATCTTCTGCACAATCTCGGCTTACTGCAAGCTCTGCCTCCTGGATTCAAGCAATTCTCCTGCCTCAGCCTCCCGAGGAGCTGGGACTACAGGCGTGTGCCAGCAGGCCCGGCTAATTTTTGTATTTTTAGTAGAGATGGGGTTTCACCATGTTGGATAGGCTGATCTTGAACTCCTGACCTATGATCCACCTGCCACAGCCTCCCGAAGTGCTGGGATTACAGGCATGAGGCACTGGAAGTACTTTTGAACCTTTGGTTTCTTACAATAAGAGAAGCAACTTTACATAAATTTCCCCAGTGGATTTTAATGTTTTCTGACTTAAATTGTTTTAAAAAAGTAAAATAAAGCAGGCAATATTTTCTTTGTATGCTTTGCTCAAGCTAGTTCACTGGTTACTGAGCTAAATCCAATGTGTTACCCCTCAACCCCACAGGCTGTGAAGAGATTTTTTACTGAATTTTATCCCAACTAAGATTTCACCCAAAGACTTTATTGTTTTAAAGCAGGAAAATTAGTTTGAGGAAAGAGCAATCTTTTGTTTACCAAAAAGATTCAATGAGCCATTTTGATTTTAGATTTCAAAATGTGACTAGACAAGGGAAATAAGACCAGGGAAAGCTAAAGCACTATGCATAATAAAATAAAGGGAAAAAAATTTATTTTTTTCTAGGCATTGCTGGAAAGAGAGGATGAAAAAACCTATAAACGGGGAGAAGACACGAAAACTAGTGAGAGGAGGCGGGGTTAGCCCCGCACAAAGACCAGGAATCTGAAGGGCTAAGACAACCAGGAGATGGAGGTGAGGATGCCTGAGGATTTCATGAGAAAAGGCATGGTAATGCTAGATTTCAAGTTGTTGACTCTATGATGACTGTGTGCAGTCCCATTCATTACTCTTGATCTTCATCAAAAAGTCTGCTACACACGTGTGAGTGACATTTTTAAAATTCAAGAAACCTTAAGCACCTGGCTGGGCACGCTAGGTCACGTCTATCATCCCGACACTTTGAGAGACCGAGGCAGGTGGATCCAGAGGTCAGGAGTTCGAGACCAGCCTGGCCAAGATGGTGAAACCCTGTCTCTACTAAAAATACAAAAAATTATCCTGGCATAGTGGTACACGCCTGTAATACCAGCTACTTGGGAGTCTGAGGCTGGAGAATCTCATTTGTACCCAGGTGGCGGAGGTTGCAGTGAGCCAAGATTGTGCCACTGCACCCTACTCTAGCCTGGGCGACAGAGCAAGACTCCGTTTCCAAAAAAAAAAGAAACTTTAAGCACCCAAAATGTAGCTTTGAGAAGAGCTAAGGGGTGTGGAACAGAGAAGATGAGTCAAAATTAAACAAGGATGAATCAGAAACAAGAGATAAGAGAAAAAAATTGGGAAAGAAACTGTAAACCCTCCCAAAATACCTGGTATCCCAAAGGAAAAGGACATGAGATTGTAGGTTTTCTTCCATAGACGGTAGCATGAGAGTCCAAACGAACTTATTTGCTTTATATCAAAGCAAAGTTTGCATAGGTTAATGAGCCTGGGGACACGTGGGCCATCGCATGATCATACAAGGATGTTTACAGATGAGAGACAGAATTTAAGGATGAAAATACAACAAATAGAATTACTTTTGGCTAGGTGTGGTGGCTCACGCCTGTAATCCTAGCACTTTGAGAAATCAAGGCAGCAGGGACACTTGAGGCCAGCCTGGGCAACAAAGCAAGACATTGTCTCTATGAAAAATTAAAATATTAGACGGTCATGGTGGTGCATGCCTATATTCCCAGCTATTTAGGAGGCCAAGGCAGGAGGATCACTTGAGCTCAAGAATTAGAGATTGTCATGAGCTATGATTGCACCGCTGCACTCCAGCCTATGTGACAGAGGGAGGCGCTGCAAAAAAAAAAAAAAAAAGAAAAAAAAAAAAAAGAATGGCTTTCCTTTCTCTTTCCTTACTGTTTCTTATGTTCCGCCTGTGCCACCAAATTTTTGGCTTCTCTTAACCCTGATATTTCCAAGCTTCAAGTCCTGGAAATGAAAGGAAGAGGAAGAGTCTTAATGGGGGCTGGCAGATTAGATTAAACTTGCAGCTGCAGTTGCCCTTCCCTCACCCCTTTGTCCCCTGCCCATCTCACTATATATACATCCACATCACACATCTATAGACTTCTACATCTTCCAACTCAATTTTTTTAATTTAAAGAATTTTATGTATCGGACTTGAAGTGGGTCTTGCCATGGTATTAAGACAATCGAAGCAAATTTAAGGATCGATGCCCTGAGACGGAATAGAAACAATTCAAGAATGGCAAGGCAGGATGCTGATCAGTGTCTTGAGAGCCTAAAGGCAGTTCCTGCTTCTCTAAGCATAGGGTAGGATTATGGGACTGAAGAAGGTGACAGTCTTCCGCTTTACTTATATGAGTCCATGGCTTGCCTTTGTTTCCTCAAATTTGAGAAGTGATCAGTTTTACTAATAATGTTCCAGGGAAATGTACACATGAACTGAAAGTTGCTTCTGTAAAGCCATCTCTAAAGCACAGTCAGAGTTACTCATTTAAATCAATGTTATGACCAGGAAGGTGGAGCGATGCCTTGTGGTTTACTTCCATTCGGAAAACATATGGTTCAAGTTATACTTCTGCCCACAACAACTACCTTACTTGGCATGCAGAAAGATGTTTTAGAATGTATACAGAGAATATGGAGACCAAACAGATTCCACTATTGACTTATTGTGAAATTTTGGGCAAATTTACCTAACATGTCTGAAACTCCTTTTCCTCATTTGAAAAACAACAGATTAATCATAATCAAGAATGATTTGTGATAGTTCAAATATATTATTTTCAAAGTGCCTTTTAACTAACACACACATCAATGGTTTAGCATGCCAGTTAGATTTCTTTCTAGATAGCATTCTGGCTAGATTCCTCATGCTGCTGCCTCTCCCATCCTAGCAAACCGTGGCTTCTGCCATTTGAAATCAGTGGCTATGCCAAACAGCTTCATAGGCTAAATGTATTTTGAATGCTCAGAGTCAGGAGTCCTGCTTCTGACTGCATTGAGAGAGATTTTTGGCTCTGCTTGATTGTGGAAATTATGCTTGGAAGAATGGAAAGACTCGAAGCCAGTGTATCCACCAAGCAAATGCCACAAATGACCATTTCTTTTAAAAACAGTTAAAAGCTGTATTTTCTAAGGAAATACACACACACGTACACACATAGCACCACCACCATCGATCACCACCACAAAGCGTTAGCCATTTGCTTCCAAATGCCAAATTAAACTATTTACATTTTACTCTTATTGTTGCTTTCTTATCATGTTTTTCTACAGGAGCCAAATACATCTAATTTCCTTCCTAACCCACACAGACCCTCACCTCTTCTTTCATGACTCTGAAAGGACAGCAGCTAACGTCACTGAGTACTTGCTAAGTGTTGGACTTTCTCGGTTCTCAAAACCACATTGTGATACTTTACAATGATTGGTAATTTATAAGTACAGAGAAGTTAAGTAACACTTGCAAGGTTCTATGGATGGCAAAAGATAAATACTTTCCCAGTCTGTCTGACACCAGAGTCCAGGCCATTAATCATCATTCCATCTTGCCTTCCAAGTTCTTTACCACCAAAATATTTTGACAGTAGTTAACATTATTTAGTATACTTCTGATACTGGTGAGCTAGGGAAGGTCCCCAGACACCAGTAGGACCTTGATCCAAGCCAGTGTCCAGGCTCTTGACACCACAGTGAGAAAGCATTCAAGGACAACTTGGAAAATAGCGAAAGTACAGAGATTTATTGCAAAGCAAAAAGTACATACTCAAGAATAGGGAGTGTAGGTGTACTCAAGAGAGAGTTGGGCAGTGGCGCCTGGGGCTTCTAGATTTATGGGTTTCTTTAACCAAGGGGTAAATTACTCAAGAAGATTCCTGGAAAAGGGTGGAGATTTCTCGGAACTGTGTTGTCACCCATTTTTACACCAAATAAAAATGTTCCCAGAGCTGTCATGGCACGGGTGGGTGTGTGATCTAGGATGTTAATGAGTGGATAATGAGGTCCTGGGTGAAAATCTAGGTTAAGTCCAGGGCCATGTTGCATCCAGTGTTTTTAGCCAGATTGGTCCATGTCAGGCCTCTGAGCCCAAGCCAAGCCATCACATCCCCTGTGACTTGCATGTATATGCCCAGATGGCCTGAAGTAACTAAAGAATCACCAAAGAAGTGAAAATGCCCTGCCCCTGTCTTAACTGATGACATTCCACCACAAAAGAAGTGAAAATGGCCTGTCCTTGCCCTAAGTGATGACATTACCTTGTGAAATTCCTTTTCCTGGCTCATCCTGGCTCAAAAAGCTCCCCCACTGAGCACCTTGTGACTCCCACTCCTGCCTGCCAGAGAACAACCCTCCTTTGACTGTAATTTTCCTTTACCTACCCAAATCCTATAAAACGGCCCCACCCTTATCTCCCTTCGCTGACTCTCTTTTCTGACTCAGCCCACCTGCACCCAGGTGATTAAAAAGCTTTATTGCTCACACAAAGCCTGTTTGGTGGTCTCTTCACATGGTTGCACATGACAGTCCACACCCTGGTTTTCATGGTTTTATCAGCCTCTAGCTTGTGCAGTTATTTCAACAGTTTTTTCTTTTCTTTTTTTCTAATCATGTAAAACTGTTGCCTGGATTTGTCTGTTATTCTACGACCACTATATATTATTTCTGTCTCACTTCTAGGTGACAGGCCCTGTTCTAAATTCTTCATTTCACTATCTCTTTAAAACCATACCCTGAGTTTGAAATTGTTTTTATCATTCTCAATTTTCAGATGAGGACACTGAGGCACAATTAAGGAATAACTTGTCAAAGATCACAGTGCTATTAGTGGTGAGAAAAAATGCAGATCCAAATCCTCCAACTCTGTATCCCCTATGTGCCCCACACCCTGCCCCCGCGGCCACACTGAAGACAGAGAACCACAGCAACCTGGTCGCACACTACCTTTTCAACCCTCACTGTCACCACACTAGATGCTGGGCCGCTACTCCTGGAATGCTCTACTCACTCCACGCTGTCTCCATTCCTGGGGTTTTCCCCTCCCTCCCTCCCTCTCTTCTCTGTGCTCACCTGGAGAAACTCCATCCTTCAGAGTCTCCAATGTCACTCACTCCCTGTGGACTTCCCTTCCCACCTCCCTGTCCTTCCCTAGACAATGTGTAATTATTTCCACAGCACTAGGATCAGGTTTCTATTGTGCAGTTTGCATGTTATGTCACAGCTAATTGTTTACTGTTCTGTCTCTTCTTCCAGATTAAGAACTCCTCAAAGAAGAAATGTCATTTTATTCATCTGTGTTCTCTAATGTCGAACAAAGTGACTGGCATATAAGAGATACACATTTAATTATATACTGAATTGAATTGGATACAACTGCTTTAGCTGTCCATTTGATTTCAACCCAATAAGGATAACAACAAAATAAAATCAGAAACTCTTTCACCTAGTATAGGACTTATATAATAAAAGATTTTAGTCAATGAATTCACAGCTTTGGTCTTGATTCGGAATAGTTTATTTTATGATTTTTGTTTCTGTGAGGGGATTCTAGTTTAGTAAAAATACCTGTTTGATGTGTCAGGCTAGTACGGGTGAATGTAGAGGACTTGAGCCTGTGGTTTGGTTGGGTTCTATTCTCTGACATTGCTCTATCTCTCATTTCCTTTCCTTTAATGGTTGATTTCTAAGCCTTTTATAAATTACTTTTGGCTATTAGTTAATTTTATCAATTTTCCTTGAAAGTATCATGTGTTTTGATTAAGTTACCAATTTTAGAACCATCTACTATAAAATCTTATTTTAGGCTTTTCTGTACAATGTTAACGTTATTTTCTTCATCTGTTCCAAATTTTCACTCTTAATATTGTTTAGTTGTATTATAAGATGTAAACAGAGATCAAACGTGATGTTTGATGTGTGAAAATCTAACTCAATATACTGATCCTGCAGCAATCTCTCAAATTGACGTCCCTTTAAAGAATAGGGGGTAGGGATAGGGAGGCGGTCCTGCCCTAGCAACAAGCACTTATGCAGGTCAGATGGAGCAACAGTGCCCATTTTATGGAATTTTGCTGTAAGGGTATTGCTTGCATATATTGATCTAAACACCTTGATATTCCCTGTAGCATTTTGTGCCTCACAGTTTCCTTGACTTCTACCTCTCTGTCTCTCTCCCCGGATGTTAACCCACTTTTCACCATCTAATCCGTGTTCCCATTAAGGCTGTGATTATATATGCTACTTGCACCACATTAAATTGTACCAGTTAAATCCTTTGACTCTCCAACGCTGTCCAAATCTAGATCATCTCATCTGTGCATGGGTCTTTATCTTTGACTTAATATTTCATCCTGAGGGTATGACAATACAGGAGTGATGATGCAGTCACAATTTTTCCTTCAGTAACAATTACTGGAATATAATATACCTGGCTTCCATTCTATAAGTTGTTCATAGTAAGGGCTATAAACTTAAGGAAATGATCAATATGATCAATGAAGTATGTGAATCAGTATAAACTGTGCAACTCTTTTACTATGCAAACTCTTGTGCTCAACCTTTGACTTACTGAATGGGGATCTCTGAAAATAGAATCCCAGGAATGTGTATTTTTCATATACTAGGTGATACTAATTACCACTGTTGGGTTAGAACAACAATTCAGTTTTGATATCTCAAATGTTCCTTTCAGGGGTAGAACATTTCCCTATCCAAGGTGTTTATCTCCTAAGAATTTTGGAGAAGCAGACAGAAATATTAAAAACCAGAATTCATATTAATCTACAACAAATTAATTTTTTTCTAGAATGTACATGCTCTTTAACCTTGTTTCAGCATATTGTTTCAGGAAATTAACATGACCAAGTTTGCATTTTTATTAAAAACAAGAAATGCAGAATTTGAGTCAGCTGGAAGAGTAACACCAAAAATAATTCCTTATTCTGACTAATTGTTGCATTGCTTTCTCAAAATCATCAGAACCCAACGTCAATTGTCATTAATGGTAATTAATGGCACATTTTATGACTTCTGAATAACTTATTTTACCTAAAAGAAACCAATGGGATTGCACCTCACATCATGCCTTATACATTAAATCACTGTTGTCCCAAAACAAGGTAATCCACAATTTGAAGCATAAAAATTCTGAACAGAAAAACCACTGGTGCAAACAGAGCTGCTTACTGGAAGGTGGAAAGGAAATGTTAAAAGGGAAGGAGAATAATTAATTTGCAATTTAGCAATTTAGGAGGGAAAGTTGCATCAAGTCATTGACTTCTGCTTAATGGTGTGGGTTTTTTTGCAATTAATACTAAAGTTGAAAATTATTTTCCTCCTGTAAAAAGACAAGGAAGTTTGTATAATATCTTCAACCATCACATCCCAGAGCAAAGCAGAGAGAGAGCTGTCATTTAATGATAACGAGCACCTGCAACAGTCATTTTGTAGTGAGGGCATTGAAAGAAACAAAGCTTCTGACATAAAATAAGAAATCAGAAGACAGATAAGTAGGGCTATGAGTTTATAATTGATGAAGCATGGCTGTCCTGAAATTCTGATTTTTTTTCAATTGCAGATTGAGAATTCTCTGCATTTATTTTAAAAGCCACAGTCATGGCTTTTATATTTTGCTAAAATGTACTTTAGCAAAAATAAAGACAGCACAGATAATTGACAAATGAAACTGAACCAGAATAAGGTCTAGAATGGACTAAAACAAAGAGAATTCATTACAAATGCCCCTGACTAAAAGATTTCACCAGTCATTAATAAACAAGATTTCAGGCCAGGCATGGTGGCTCACTCCTGTAATCCCAACACTTTCGGAGGCCAAGGCAGGGGGATCACTTGAGGTCAGGAGTTTGAGACCAGCCTAGCCAACATGATGAAACCCCGTCTCCGTCAAAAATACAAAAATTAACCAGGTGTGGTGGTGCATGCCTGTAATCTCAGCTACTTGGGAGGCCAAGGCAGAAGAATCACTTGAACCCAAGAGGCAGAGGTTGCAGTGAGCTGAGATCATGCCACTGCACTCCAGCCTAGGTGACAGAGGGAGACTCTGTCTCAAAAAAAATAAAATAAAATAAATAAAAAATCAACATTTCACATTAATGCTGCTCACTATATATAGTTTGTATTTATGTTCTTTTACATGTTTAATTTTAAGTAAACTGAATATAACTAATTTCATGATGTGATTTCAATCATATTTTCTTATCAATTTTGTTGTTATCTATTTGCATTGTGAATAAAGGAAACACTTTCCAGAATCATGCTGAAGCACTGCCTTGTGTTGCTTTGTGTTTTTTGTGTTGTGTTTTCTTTCTGGGAGGTTAAGTTCTCTAAGAGGGTAAAATCTTAAATAAAGAATAAAGTCAGGTTTCTTGCTGTAAATTTGTTCTGTTTTGCCCTCCTTTCCCGTTCCTCTTTCCCTCTTTAATTCTCTCCTCTCATTCCTTCCTTCCTTCCTTCATGGCTTCTTTCTTCTCTTCCGTCCTTTACCACTTTCTATGTCCTTCCATTTCTAACATAAGTGTCTCTTGAGTAGCAAGCACAGTGTGTATTTTACTGCTTTAGTTTCCTCTGTGCCTAATGAAAAATGTCCAAAAAGTATCATTCACAGTGGGTTCCTGCTACCAAGCCCTGTCTCCCAGGCCTGAATGATGTTCTACGGTGCATAACTTTGCTGAGTTGGACACACACGGCAGCTCTAAGATAACAGGATATGGCGACTATGCTGTCTGGTGAACTGAAGTGAGTCAGCTGCAAGTAAGAAGGGTGAAAAAAACACTTTAAGGATGTACCGATGCGTGGAGATGAGCAATCCAGCCAGCAGGAGCTCCTTGGTAAGAGCAGAAGCAGAGAGAATGGCCTGATGTTCACAAATTACAAACTAACTAACTGTGGGCTGAATATGAGTCTATATTTATGAGTTTTATAAGTCTGATACTGAAACTCCACAGGACCGATTTTTTTGTTCCTAAGATAGAATGCTCTCCTAATTGTCACCCTCTCTAGCAATAACTGCATCCTGATAAGTCCTGAAAATATTTAAAAGAAAGGTCAGGTTGAAAGATAGCTACACAGCTAACTATATATTACCAAAGGGTCCTAAGAAGATGTATGAACGTAATGTTTCAGAAATATCAAGACACAGCAGATTAATCCTATTAAAAGTGACCTTGTTTCTTATTTGTCGTGTAGGATACATCGTGCTATACTTGACCATGAAACTGTTGTGTATGTGTGTGTGTGTTATATATGTGTGTATGTGTGTAACATATATATATATTTCTCTCTCTCTCTCTCTCACACACACACACACACCTTTATGTTCTTTCTTTCTTTTTGATGCCAAAACCCAGAAATGAAGTACGGGAGGAACTGACATAGAAGACTGGGAATCATGGCCAAGTACTCTGAAATGCAGACAGAATAGTGGACTCTCCATTGCCATATACCTGTAGAATACCACTGTAGGAGATGAGAAAGCCTCTGGCAAAGACGAGCCATAAGGGATAGAGGCACAGGCTTTAGCCATTAGTTTTCAGCTTCAAACTCATAGTGCCACATTTTCAAGTACATTGAAAACCCAGCAGTTAAAGTAGCTACTTTAAAGGAAAGAAAAGTGATGCATTGGAAGTTAAGATCATTATCACTGCACATTAATTTTTTTATAAATCTCTTTCTTCAAGACATTGAGAACTCACTTTTCATAATGATTCAATAAATATAAACTGAAGAAAAAATTCCACCAGAATCCCAGAAGCAGAAATAACATTACAATGCTAATACAGTCAGTAGGAGGCCACAGTAATCCAGATTATCATACATAACTGTCTTATGGAAACTAATTTGACTTTTATTGTGCTGCTAAATGAAATTATTACATGATCTATAGATTATTGAGCCCTGTGGCAATGCCGGGGAGTGAGGCACTGAGCTGCATCTTTTACTTTGATGGTTGCAAGGTTTTTAAAGCACTTTACACATTAAGAGTGAGTAAAGAAGACTATAATACTCAGAAACAACACAGCTACTAAATAAATTATTACTTGCCAGAAACCATAACGATGGCAGGAAGAATGCAGCAAGAAAAGCATTTCCTCATTAACCATGTGCATCCAATGAAGACAAGGTATTGAAAAGAACTTTCATGTGAGGGTTAGATAATGATGAAGACACAGTTTTCCCTCCGACAGGCATGCCTAGAACAATGCCCCCAGCTGTTCCCTAAGCAATCCCCCTAATACACACTGAATATTGTGGGAGCTTTGTTTTTTGTTTGTTTGCTTGCTTGTTGTTTTTTTTTGTTTGTTTGTTTTTCGAGACAGAGGGAGTCTCGCTCTGTCACCAGGCTGGAGTGCAGTGGCGTGATCTTGGCTCACAGCAACCTCGGCCTCCTGGGTTCAAGCAATTCTTGTCCCTCAGCCTCCTGCCTGAGTAGCTGGGATTACAGGTGCCTGCCACCACACCTGGCTAATTTTTTGTATTTTAGTAGAGACAAAGTTTCACCATGTTGGCCAAGCTGGTCTCGAACTCATGACCTCAAGTGATCCGCCCACCTCAGCCTCCCAAAGTGCTGGAATTAGAGGTGTGAGCTGCCATGCCCAGCCCCTTCTAGGAGCTTTGCTATGTTACTTCATGGCGTTGGAAATAATGCACTGAACATCCAAATCCTACGGCTTTGAAACTATTGGAAATGGTGCAATCTAGTTAAGGATGTGGTTCGTTTAAGACAGTCCAGGTTGGGTACAGTGGCTCATGCCTCTAATCTTAGCATTTTGAGAGGCCAAGGCAGGAGGCTCACTTGAGCCCAGGAGTTTGAGACCAGCCTGAGCACCATAGTGAAATCTTATTTCTACAAAAAATGAAAATTAAAAAATTAGGTGTAGTAGTGCACGCCTATAGTCCTAGTTACATGAGGGGATGAGGTGAATAACTTGAGCCCAGGAGGTCAAGACTGTAGTGAAATGTGTTCACACCACTGCACTCCAAGCTGGGTGACAGTGTGATGAGACCTTGTCTCAAAAAAAGGAAGAAAAAGAAAACTTCCAGGGTCAAAAGAAGGACATATGTTTGGAGATAATTGTTTTCATTACAGAAATTAGGTTTAAACATTATAAGGAACACATTTCTTGTTACAGAAATTGTCATTTGAATCATAATTAATATGTTAACAGCAATGATTCATATTAGTAGTAACAGCTAAAATTTCATGTCATTTTGGAGGTCCTCTTTAGACTTCCCACCTCCCAAGTAGAGTTAGCTCCCTCCATTCCACTGTAATACCCACTGTGCTTTCAATCATTACTGGAACATTTGTCACCATTACTGCAGATCAGTATACATGTCTTTCTCCCATGTTGAAAGCTCTGGTAGTTTGGGGTCTGTGCTATTGGATTATTCTGCTCTATCTTCCAGCTGGGTACACCAACCTACCAGTCACTCATGCCCATTTATTGAAGATTTTATTATTTGATCACAATCCTCCTCACTACTCCAAGCTGTGAAATCATCCAGGGTGGCTTCAATATCATTGCATATCCTGGATTTATCAGTCTTTGGTGATCTCATCTTCAATGAGTTTTTCACTCTAGTTTTGCTATCTGTTCCCGTAGACACAGCCAGGACCTGGTCACTTACTGAAATTGTTCCCTGTCAAAAATTTCAAATTTAAAAGTATTAATCTATAACTACATCTTTCCCTCCTTCTAGCTATTTTTTCAGTTCTTCCTGATGTCTTTCAGCTCATCAAGTTTTCTTGTACATTAAACCCTTTATCTTCTCCTAGACCTCCAGTTTCTACTTTGTCACTTTCCCCATCATCCAGCTGAGGTCCTACGGTCCGTTTGGCAAGATCTTTTGCTCACTGCTGTTCATCACTTTTTTCAGCCAAACACCAACCGTGAAAGACCCCTGCTATCTTCTTTCTCCACAACTACTCCCTATAGCCAAGTACTACTTGGTACAGAAGGGCAAACTGCTTCCATGAAGACACAATCATCAACTTCTAATGGGCTCCCCATATGTCTCAACTTAACTCATTCTCCCACTTTCACAACAACTATTTCACACTTTCTTCACTGTCCTCAGAATTCCAAGCCACCTGCACTTCTCTCATGCTGTTAGTTGATTGTTTTCTATTTTATCAGAGCAATAGAAACAACCAGACAAAAGTCTTTACCCTCACAGTAACAACTATTGCACTGTCTGTTTCTGCACTATTCCATCATTATTTTCTGATAAAATAGAGATATTATTTATTTACTTGCCTAAGGCTAGACATTTCATTTACCTGTTCATTGGATCCCACCTGCTCACCACTTCTTAAAATCCCTGAAACTTTGAATATTAATATCTTTTTATCTTCTGGATATTTCATTGCTTCCTTAAGTCAAATCTTCCCTCTGATATTGAAACATGTTGATATACACCTTATATTCATAAAAACTCTTCCTGGATCCCAATAACACTCAAGCCTCATCCTCCATTTCCTCTCTGTCAAAGCCAAACTTTTAATCTCAATGTCTCCATCCTCAATCTTTTACTCAGACAAAAATCTAGTGTGTTTCCTAATCATTGCAAAGAAAAGACTATTATTAGAGTATTCAAGGAAATCATGTTGATTGACCTCTCAGCAGCATTTGATAGAGTTAACCCCTTTCTTCTTCTTGATATGTTCTTCCATTGGCCTCTGGAACTCTTTCATCCTAGTTTTCTTCCTGCCTCCCTGGTCAATCTCTCTATGCTTCTTGGAAAATTCCTTCTCTACACAGGCATTGAATATTTTATTTTCTTAAAGTTCAGATTCTCACCCTCCTTTCCCTCTACAATATTGGTTAGGGATTCTATTCCAATCCATACTTTTAGCATTATTATCATACCAATGATTCAGCAAAGGCCTCTCTTCTTGAGTTCCAGATTTATGTGTATAACTGTCCACCAATACTTCTGCCTACTTCCTCAAATATCTTCAAATATGACAAAATCAAAAGCAATTGCATGATTATCTATCCATGTACAGGATAAAACAACCAATTTCTCCTTCAGTGCCTTTTATCTAGTAGAATAGCATCATCATTCACCCAGTTATATAAATCAGAAACTCTCTTCCTCGGCCTACATTTCTCTTTCATTCTCGAGGCCCATCAAAGACTTTTCACTGTGAATATCTGTTGAATTTCATTCCTTCTTTCCGTCTTCATGGTTGCTAACCTAACCCAAGCTGCCAACCTGTCCTACCTGAAGACCTATAGTAGTTCATTATGAGGTCTCCCCAAATCTACTATAATTCATTCTCCAATATCATGGTAAATTGATTATTTCAAAATACAAATATGATTATGTCCTCCCTACCTCACCCCTGTCTAAAACTCTTTAGTGTTCTCTATTCCTCTAGAGATAAGAAAACAGAAAGTACTTGTATTAGTTCATTTTCATGCTGCTGATAAAGACATACCCGAGACTGGGCAATTTACAAAAGAAAGAGGCTTAATTGGACATATAGTTCCATGTGGCTGGGGAAGCTTCATAATCATGACAGAAGGCAAGGAGGAGCAAGTCACATCTTATGTGGATGGCAGCAGGCAAAAAAAAGAGCTTGTGCAGAAAATCTCCCATTTTTAAAACCATCAGATCTCGTGAGAGTTATTTATTATCACAAGAACAGCATGGGAAAGACCTGCCCCCATGATTCAATTACTTCCCACCGGGTCCCTCCCACAACACGTGGAAATTCAAGATGAGATTTGGGTGGAGACACAGCCAAACCATATCAGTACTCAAGACATTGTTTGGTCAAGCTCCTGCCTGCCTTGGAAGCCCTACTTGACATCTTCTTTGCCTAGCCCTGTCACACTCACTCTGCTGCAGTTCCCCAAATGTGCCATGTTTCCTTCTGCAACAGGATCTTGACAGATGCAGTTCCCTGTGTCTGCATATTTGTCCTCTCTTTGTTGTTGAATAAACTCATAATCACCCTGATCTCTACTCATGTCACTTCCTGAGATGAACTTTTCTTCCCCTAGAATATTCCTTTTCTTCCAAGCCCCAATCTCATTTCCACATATACAGAGTATCATTACTTAATTTGGTCCATTCCTATCTCATATGACTGAATGTTCCATGAGACCTGGGGAGAGTGTATTTAGTACTTGCCCTTTATAAGAACTCAATAAATATTACTGATTGAATAGACATATGGAAGTATGGATGGATAGGGAAATTTAAAGTGCATTACATGTTCAAAATGTGAGCAATAAACTAAGATACAGTATCTATCTATTTTATTTTTCATGTTTATTGTATTTTAATCAAGCTAAATCTATTACTGAACTTTTAATCTCTTATTTTTTTCTAATTAAGAAAAAAATTGAATTCTTTAACTTTTTTTATGAGAGTCCTAGACTTTTTATATTAAAATCATTATTTTAGAATAACCTCCCATCTCCCAAACCACCTACTTTACAATTCAAAATTCTCATAATATTCTACAGCAGGCAAGAAATATTATTTGGTCTAATGAAAATAACTTCCTTTTACTCAAATGTTTGGTATTCAATAATAACCATACAGTTAAAAAGGGAATTGAGATAATCTATTTTAATTCACTTTAATACATATTTATCACACATCTACAATTTGTCACAGTGTTTGTGAGAATATGAAAATGAACAGGACAAGGCCGGGCATGGTCGTGGCTCAGGCTTGTAATCCTGGCACTTTGGGAGGTCAAGGGGAGCAGATAACTTGAGCCCAGGAGTTCAAGACCAGCCTGGCCAACATGACAACCCAGTCTCTACTAACAACAGAAAATGAACAGGACAGATATTTAACCTGCTGGTATGAAGTTGCTAACAGAAAAGCTGGTAGTCTAATCATTTTATTGTAACATTTAATTATTTGTTGTTTGAGTTTCCAGGCCTTTCAAAACACTTTACTGAATAACTGAATAATACTGACCGAGAGTGGTCCCTTAATAGGACAATCTACACTCACAATAATTATTTTAATAAATTAGGGAGCACTCTGCCAAAGGAGACAAATGATAATATATGACCAGAGGAAGATAAACATGATTTTAATGAATGTTTTTAATCATCATTCACTCTTCATAATAACCTTTAGCTTAAAGACTGTATCAGAGTCACAAAATGAAAAAAAATAATAATTGACATCATAACGAACCCCAGGGGAAAAGACAGAAAATATAGATAATATCAATAATACCCTAAGCATGGGTATTGTTTAAAATTTAATATGTTTAAGCATATTAAATTTTGGCAAGAGTAATACATTAAGAAACGAATGCTTTTAAAAATATCGATATCAGAAAATTCAAAATAAATACAATACCTATTGAATGAGACTCTCTCTCCCGACACCTGCTTCTTGAACACCACATTCCTTGAAGGAATGATTCCCCATCCCCCAGTTGGCTTCCATTATTACTTTAAATATTGATTGATAATTTGCTCTGAGCTAGAAAAGCACTGAGCTAAGAACTTTCTACAAATAATTTCACGTAACCCTATAGGAAACTTATGAGCTAGGCACTGTTGCTATTCCATTTCACTGATGAAGGAAACTGTGGTGCAGATAAATTAAATAACTTTTTCAGGGTCACATGGTTAGTAAGTGGTAGAGCGAGGATTTAAAACCGTATTGTGTGACCCCAGTGCTCTTACCTGACTATAATATATTGGTATACTGTTGTCCCTCGGTATTTGTAGAGGATGGGTGCTAGGACTCCCCTTGGATACCAAAATCCATGAATGCACAAGTCCCTGATACAAAATAGTGTAATATTTATATATAACTTATGCACATCCTCTCATATACTTTAAGTCATCTCTAGATTACTTATAATACCTAATACAATGTAAATGCTTGCTAAATAGATGTTGTACTATATTCTTTAGGGGTAATGATAAGAAAAAATGTCTGTACATATTAAATCCAAATGCAACTATTTTTTTTTTCTTTTTCAATTCACTGTTGGTTGAATGGATGCAGACCTATGAACAGGAAGGAATGACTGCACTTTCCTCCAATAAAATCTCCTAATAAATGAGTTTAAATTCACATAAGTGAAACAGGCACCAATTTGAGAAGGATGGTGTGTAATTTAGAAATCAAACAATGATCAATATACAACTCCAAAATATTGTAGGAATCATCACCTTTCTGCCTTGCAGTGAAAAGAGAAAAGTCATTTAGATAAGATCAAAACTGACCATCTGTGCTTTGTTTCATTTATTTTGTTTTACTTTGTTTTATTTTGAGAAAAGGTCTCTCTCTGTCACCCAGGCTGGAGTGCAGTGGTGCAATCATGTTTCACTGCAGCCTCTTACTCCTAGGCTTAAGCAATCCTCCCACTTCAGCTTCCTGAATAGCTGGGACCACAGGCACACACCATCATGCTCATCTAATTTTAAAACTTTTGTAGAAATAGGGTTCCACTGTTGTCCAGGCTTGTTTTGAACTCCTGGGCTCAAGTGATCCTCCCACCTTGACCTCCCAAAGTGCTGGGATTACAGGCATGAGATAGGGCCAGGGACAGTGTCTCCCGCCTATGATCTGTAGACCGCATGCCTCCAATTGGGTTTTAGTAATTTTTTTTCTACTTTTTCCTTTCCAAAATTTGTAACTAAATTTCTGATCAAACTTTGTAGGCCTTCACTGTTTTGTTTTGTTTTTATAAAAAGTATTGTTGCCTTTTACGGTAAATCTGAAATTGATCTCTCAAGCTAGGGGCAGGGAAAGAATGTTGAGTAGAGGGAGCCACATAGGACTGAGAACTATAAAACAGAGCAAATTACAGCCAAGAGAGTGTGATCTGTAACTGCTTGGTCATAGGTACATTAAAGGGCAAATTCACATGTTCACAGAAAGTGCTTTCATCACTCAAAGGGGCACTTCTGAAAACGACGACTCGCTGGAAATGAGAATGAGGAAGGTGAGGCTGAGGTCATCTGCTACAGTTACCTGCTTACTCATTTTAGCTACAGTGGGAAATGCTGAGGTTTTCAAATCAAACAATCTTGTCTTTCCCTTTATATTTCTCTTTGGTCAACAAGGAACTTTGTTTTGTATGTGTCAGGCATGAAGGAGAATGTTAACTCAAGATTAATCTACCTAAAATACTAAGACATCTAGTGTGCTCTTGTTAACTACTTGCTCGTTTTTGACAAAACACACAAACATATACACAAATACATACACATATACAAACACACAGAGTGTTCACAGATGTGCTTTTTACTTCAGTTGTCTGGATTTGGTAGTTGGAAACTGCAGCACGAGGGAGGAGGTAAGAGAGGAATATGGGGTTTACAATGCAGCACGTGTACAGCTTCATTGTAGACATTCAACCTCCTCCTTCTCAATATTTACTATCAAATGTCCTTCATTTACCTCCCTTTGGGGCACTTTGACAGCATGCAACTCCTGGACTCATCACATTGCAACATTCTTCTCTTCTTATTCTTTTCACTTCCCTCTCTTCTTTTTTCCTTTCCCTTCCCTCCTTCTCAGGGGCAAAATGCTAAAACAAACAAAAACAGGAAGGAAGGAAGGAAGGAAGGAAGGAAGGAAGGAAGGAAGGAAGGAAGGAAGGAAGGAAGGAAGGAGGGAGAGAGGAAAGAAGGGAGGGAGGAAGGAAGAGAGAAAGGGAGAGTGGGAGGGAAGAAAGAAAGGAGGGAGGGAAGAAAGAAAGGATGGAGGGAAGAAAAGAAAAAAGGCTGAGAGAGAAATAGAGAAAGGAAGGAAGGAAGGAAAGAAGGAAGGAAGAAAAAGAGAAAGAAAAAGAAAGAAAGAAGGAAAGAAAGAAAGAGAAAGAAAGAAAGGAAGGAGGGAGGGAGGGGGGAAAGAAAGGAAGAGAGAAAGATAAAAGGAAAGAATGAAAGAAGGAAAGAAAAAGCTAGTGAGCATGCAGGAGAAAGAAAGGAAGTGAGAGGCCAAATAGGTAGACAATGGCCAAACCATATGTAAAAACAGAATTTTCACCCACAACCTACAGAAGTCAGAAATCTGCTAAGAATACTCACCCCCATACCTACAATAACCAGCCCAAGAAGCTGGCCTGCTACAGGTCAGACTTGTAGGAATCGAAAATGCTATCTCTATTAACGATCCAGGAAGCTAAACAATAACTTTCAGAAGAACAGACCCAAAATTGCCTGTGCTTGATTAATAGCTGACCACTCCCCCAATTTTTAACCCTACTTCAAATTTAGGATCAACCAGGAAAAGCCAAATATGCCCCCCTAATCCCATAGGATGCCTTTTTTCTAGTCAGCCCACCCGCAGGTTCCCCATGCCAACAGCCTCCAATCTGGGTACACCTGAAGCCTTCCCTCCTTTCCACTATGAAGCTTCCCCATTCCTCTGCCTGCCTTTGAGTATCTGCCAAAATGCAAGTGATAGTGATTGACTTCCTTAGCTACAGCAAGCTCAGAATACATAGCCTTTGTTCTCATTTGGTTGATCTTCATCTATTTCCACAGAAGAAAGAAAACAAGAAAGAGAAAAGAAAAAAAATCTCATTACTAATTGGTATTTTGGTACTCTGTTTTCATTTTCTACATATCCAATAAATAGTATTAATAATTTCTTCAGGGCATGGGTTCTTATATATGCACATACATACATTTGCATTCCCAGACATTCCTAGTTAAAGGTCATTAATATAGTAGATAATGAATAATACTTTATTTAAATTATTAATTACACTATGGTATTTTGTTTCATTTAATAATTCTTTTGACTTACATATCAAAAGAACCTTATATATGAATATAATGCAACATCCATCTCAAATTGGGGAGCTAAATTGCACAAATGTAAAATTGTATCTTATAAATTCCCAACTGTGGGAGACCATAATATGCCACCCCAAATGTTCTTGAGCTGAAAACAATTAAGAAGATGCAGATGCTGGAAGCTCTCTGCCTTACCTCTATCTACTTAAAATCAGGATATAAATTTATTTAAAAAAAAATCCTGCCTCCCCTCTACCAGGAATAATAAAGGTTAACAACTTTAGACCCCTATCATGTGGAGATAATAACAGAGGAAGCTACATTAGCCAGATTTACTAACCAGCTTTCATCTGCCAGTTATTTGCCTTCCCCCAAGTTCCACCCTTAGATACTTTTCTTGTCATTTCTCTAAACATTTATCATTCTTTGTTGAAGATGCTGTATAAATAAGCTGAAATTCAAAGTCACCTCTTTGAGAACTTCTCATTCCCTAGTTCTCTCCCATGTATATATGAAACATATGTGTTAATAAACTTCTTTTGGGTTTTTTTTTCTTGTTAATCTGTCTTTCGTAACAGGGGTCCATTCCAACCAAGAATCTGTGGGATTATTCTTTCTTTAGCTAATCAGTAACCTTATAAGACTTCTGACTGCTGCTTGTGTCCCTACTACATTATGCTGTTTTTCATACTTAAAACAAGTTCTGAATGTACATATAAATTATATTAATGCATGTATCTATCTCTCATACCTATGTATCAATAAATTATTTTATAAATTTGCAAAAAATTATACTTCAGTGTACACATTTGATATGGAAAGTAATATCGTGGATATTATTGTTACGAGGTCTTTGGGGGTGTTGCTTTTCTGGCCGGAAGCCTCTCTGGCCAATGGCGCCTTTGTCTGAGTTCTTATCCTTCATTCAGGAAGAATGAGGTATGCAGACTAGTGGAGAGTGAGCAAGAGAAAAAGAAGCTTTATTGAGTGTTATAACAGCTCAGAGGAGGCCCACAGTGGATAGTGGGTAGCTCCTCTCCATAGGCAGGTTGTCCTGTCAGGTGTTCAGCTCTCAGCAGAGAGGAGGCCCTGGAGTGGGGGCCTCCCCTCCAGGCAGGTCATCCATAGGAGCGTTCAGCTCTCAGAAGAGAGGGTAGCTCCTCTCTGCAGTTGGTCAACCCAACAGTCTGCAGCTTTCGGCAGAAAGGAAGACCTGAAGAAGTCTGCTTTGCCCTGGTTGAGTCCAGGGATTTTCTTCCCTTCAGAGGGAAGTACAGATTGATTAGTCCGTGAGCAACCATGAGTGGGCCAAAGAAAATGCACCATGAGTTTCTCCTCTGGTAGGCAAGACTGGAAGCCCAGTCCCCAGGCTTCAGGCCCTCACTGGCCTGAAGGTGGGGCTTCACCATGGCAGCCCCCTTCCACCCACGAGCGAATCTGCCTCCCACAGCTTCATGGCACTCAGGCTGTTTATGACAAGGGGAGCCTGCAGGCTGCATCCCCTCGGTTTCTCTCTCATGCTTCTAGGGGTCAAAGTCCGGAAGTGGCAGGCAGCTGGCATGTCACCATTGCCCTGAGCATGCCCACTACGACAGCACCCAGGCACAGCCCCAACCTTGCTCCACAATCAGAGCAGGTCTTGGGAGCAGGGAAAGGCCAGGCAGTGGAAGCAGGCACTTCTGAAGTCTTTGGAGAGCACGTGAAACTTCCTGGGCCCAGAGCACAGAGATGTCTGGGTCCCCACCAGGGATGGGTACCTGCAGCTGCAACTAGGGAGCTCCTGCGCAACGAATTCAGAAGGGGCGAGGCTTCCGCTTGCCTGGCTCTCGCCAGTGCTGGGAGCGTGCAGCCCCAACCTTGCCTCTGAGATTGGAGAGGGCACTTGGAGCAAGGAGAAACCAAATACTGGGAGCAAGCACTACCAAGCCGGCAGTGAGACGAAGGGTTCCTTTCCAGGGCCCCAAGAGCACAGAGACAACCGGTCTGGAGTGCGACAGGGCAGTTGCAGTGGCACCTGGGGAGGGCAGGGCTCCTGCTTGCTCTGTGGAGTCTATAGCCCCAGCCACATCTCCCTGCTGTAGCCGGTGTCTTGGCAGCGGCCACTATAGATGGGTCACTGCTGCCATCATTATGATCTATTTAAAATGGTGTCTGTTTTGGGGGCAATGTAGTTAAACTCCCTTTTCACCCGAAACTCTTCTGAAGTAAAAATAGTGATGCTGATATTAATAATAAAGCTTGTATAGTTAGAAAGTATTAAAAGGAAATAAAACCATTATAAGACTGAGAATAAAAAGAAGTGGCGGGGGTTCATTGTTAGACAAGAGATTTTGACCCATTTCTAGAAGACAGAAAGCCAATAAGACCAATGTAGAGAATTGTTGAGGATGTCAATGAGTATTTATGGAGGTTATATGTCTTTACATTTATTATATTAAAATGGATTTTTAAAATGTAAATATCATTTATTCACTTAAAAATAAAAATAAATTCACTGAATTAAGACAAAGAGCAATTTTATGAAAAATAAATATATTTTCAAAAAAAATGAGAGAGATACATTGATTTTCATTCTTGCAAATCTCTTTTATGTCTGATTTAGTAGAAGCCAACTGAATTCTCATATTTGTTTGCTGCATTAGATCCGCTTGAACCTGGGAGGTGGAGGTTGCAGTGAGCTGAGATAGTGCCACCGCATTCCAGCCTAGCAACAGGGTGAGACTCCATCTCAAAAAAAAAAAAAAAAAAAAAAAGTGTACTGGCTTATCTTGTAACATGCTCTTTTACTCATAAATTATGATATCACATATACCTGATTTATTTAGAAAATATTGGCAGAGAGTTATGCATTATTTTCCACATGTTGACCCATTTAATTACATAATAATAATCACGTTTATAAAAATGATCAGCAACCTGACCAGAAAAGTCTTTTAGAATCTGAAGATGTCAAGCTGTGGTGATAGATACAAGTTTTCTAATATCCTAATTTTCATTTGAAACTCAAATTTTATCAATGGAAACCTATTATTTTCCTTGAAGTGACAGATTCACTTTGTTTATTTTTGAGAAAAAGCCTGCAAAATATCCAAATCTATTTAATCTTCGTGAGTCTGTTGCTATCGCAGAAAAGTAACAAGAGGTAAAGGGTGGCTTTAAGACCACTGTCTTTCTCCTATGATACTGAGATGCTAAGAAGCACTTCCTAAAGTTGATGGAACATGAAACAGGAGTTCAGGAATATTATTTATATTTGTACACATAACTCTAAGTAAAATTAAACACTAAAACTAAACCTGATTTTTTTTTTTTTTCTGAGACAGGATCTTGGTATCACTGTTGCCTAGGCTAGTCTTGAACTTTACCTAGCTGTTGGACATATTTTTTAAAATAGGGCAGAGCAAAAAGAAAAAAAAAAAAGTAGGTAAGAGTTCCTATCTCTTACAATAGAGCTGTGTGGTCTAAAGTTGGTGCATCCCAAAATGAAGTTATTATTGTTATGTAAGTTATTTTGCGTTAAGGTGACCATCAACTGTAGAAGTGAAAACAGAAACAGCAGAAATCAATAGGGCTAGTAATGGGAACAGGAGCAAGAAACTTTAGTTATTAATTTAATTCTGTTCTATACTGCTTGCTTTAAAATAAAAAATTCAAGCTTTTCCAATATGATGTATGGTGTAATAGTTTGGTTTTATGAAATGGTGTGGTATAATTTGAAACTATATATTATTATAAAAATATTGAATTATAGTATTTAATGTTATAAAATTAAGTGATTGTAATATTTAAATATTTAATTCATATGAATAACATTTTATATAAATTATTATAATATTAAATATAATGGAGGTAATAAATGGGTGATTATAAAAGTCTGAAATGGAGACACCTTTTGAGGATCTTACATGCATGGGTTCTTTATAAAGCTTTCTTGCAAACAGAATTAAAAGTTAACAAAACAAGCAAATTGATAACATGTGTGCTGAAGTGGTTTGTGGTAAAAAGTAGTTGATTGTGAGAGGTGAAGCCATCTGGACTGCCTGCCCCAAGTAGGGACTTGGAGAATTTTTCTGTTTTACAAGAGGATTGTAAAATGCACCAATCAGCGTTCTGTAGCTACCTAGAGGTTAGTAAATGGAGTAATCAACACTCTGTAAAATGGACCAATCAGCAGGACATGGGTGGGGACAAGTAAGGGAATAAAAGCTGGTCACCCCCAGCCAGCAGGGGCAACCCACTCGGGTCCCCTTCCACGCTATGGAAGCTTTGTGCTTTTGCTCTTCACAGTAAATCTTGCTGCTGCTCACTTTTGGGTCTGTGCCATCTTTGAGAGCTGTAACACTCACCACAAAGGTCTGCAGCTTCTTTCTTGAAGTCAGCAAGACCACAAATCCACCAGAAGGAAGAAACTCTGAACACATCTGAAGGAGCAAACTCCAGACAAACCACCTTTAACAGCTGTAACACTCACCACAAAAGTCCACAGCTTCATTTTTGAAGTCAGCGAGACCACGAACCCACTGGAAGGAGCAAACCCCAGACACAATTCTATAATTTGATTCTGTAGTTTGAAATGCATCAAAGAAAGTAGGTGGATTGATGGATAATTAGAAGAATGGACTGGTGGGTAGTATTAAATAAAACCATTAGAATAAAAGATTAATTTTAAAACCTAAGTAGAAAGTATGTGTGTATTTGCCCTACTGTCTTTTTAATATCTCTTCTACTTAAAACTTTTTGTAATAAAATAGGATTTTTTTTTTGAAAATTTGCAGACAAAACAAAGTGAAGTAAAAAATCACATAAAAACCTCTATGCTTTCCTGTCCTTGCTTTTGATAGATCCTGAGTTTATGTCAGCCATGAGGTCTCTTTTCAACAGAAAGTTCAAAATCTGTTCCTGTTAGTATGACAAAGAGGCAATTCTAATTCTGAGCAGAGATGTGAGAGGAAGGAAAATTGTGCTTTCAGACTGGCTCGCCATTCCTGTGGCCACTTCGATACAGACACTTATGGAAGAGTTTCATTTTAGCAATTTGCCTTAGCAGTTCTTACAATTTGTCTCCAAAATTGATTTGAGGACTAAACACTATAAAATTCTTGGCCTTGGGAATAAATATTTAATTTTTCTATAAAATGCAAACATACCTATTTGACCTTTATTGTTATTATTGTTGTTTTTGTGAGAAACTTTAAAATTTAAGAATTGCCTATAAGAGGATTACCAAGAGACATCTCAGGGTCTCAGGATTAGAGGTGGGAGTGGGGATTAACATAAAAGAATAAGTTGGTTTCATCAAGAAAAAATAGATTATTCAGAAATTCTGAAGAGCATCACATAGATTCACTTTGTGAATCCCCTCTGGTTTCAATTCCTCATCTTCACTCTCAATGCTGAGAGACCCTGCACAGACCATTTCATCAAGAATAAGTACAACTCCCCTATCTGCTGTCTCTAATATTTCAGAAACACTAAATGAGAAGAAAGGAAATGAAGGTATCATAATAATTTCCAAGTACTATCTTCCATATTTTAGGTTCTAATATTTAGTGGTTCTTTCTTAGAAGTCTACTATACCTGCCTAAGAACTTTCTGTATCTTTTCTTTTATCCTACTTAATCTGGCCATCTATTATTACAAAGTGAGGAGGGAAAAGCAGGTTCCATGTGTACCACAGTTTTATTAAGTTTTATTAAGTTCAGCATTCTTTTCAACCACTGAGCGAGACCACAGTAGAAACTCTAGCAAAACATCTGCATTTATTCAGGCAATTGGGTTCAGGGAGATTTGTTTTTGCTTTTTTTTTTTTTCCCCCTTGCTTTATTCATAAATAAAAAGTTTCTTACTCATTATGAATTATGTTGTTGCTTTTGTTTTGTAACAGATATAAAGTTAGAAAACATCTTAGTAGCTCTTCACCTTTGCCCGTAGTATTCTCTACTTAGAAATGGAGACATAGAAGTTTTATCTCCTAAGTTAAAAATAACAATGTAGGAAATGCAAGGGTGAATTCAGCAGCAAGAAACTGCTAATTGGCAAGTTTGAGTTTGCTTAGGCAGTGTTAAGGGAGAAGATACATATTTTGAGTAACACAAGAGAGACTCTTTGCAAACACTTCACTTCACTTCAGATTTTGTGGTGTTAAAGCAGAGTGACTCAGTGTCAGGACTAAAGGATCTTAGAAGCTAATAGCTTGCCTGTACCCAAAGCACCCCACAAACCTGTGTAAATCTCCTCAATTAACCTCCATTTAAAAAAAATAGATAAGTAAACAAAAATAATCCACTGAGCAGAATCTCCAGAGCATCATGGAAACAAATGCAATACGTCATTTTTCTTCCACAAGAACAGAGGAGGGAGAGCAAGGGGGAAATGGAGAAGGTTTACACATGAGTGTGGACAGGGAGGTGTCTAAGGATGTTGAGGCAATAAGTCATATTAAATCACATTAATAACCATATTTATGTTTCAATCATAGACCTAACCAATCACACAACTTCATAATCTAAGTCCCATCACATCCCTGTTGAAGGTGTAATGCCTGGTGTTTACTTTTCATCCTGTTATAGGATAGGTTGGATTGAAAATCCAGGGAGCAAAAATTTCTTGTAGATTTTGTCTTACACTCTAACTAATGAAGCCATCCTCACAAGGTTAATAAGAATTCTGGACAGGAATATAATTATAATTAAGCAGTCCTTCAACCCACTTCCTTGTAACCAAAAGTCACCTAACACTAGTTACTGATCATTTGCATTTCCTTTGTTTCTAAAGATAGGATTTCTCATGTTAGGATCATAAGGCTTTGGTTTAAGAGTTGCTTAAGCAGATCTTGACTTCAAGCAGAATAACTGACACTAACCAATTTGAAGACCCCTACAGAGAAAGCAAATCAGCATAAGAATTCCCTTTCTTTGTCTCCCTGTCTCATGACTTCAGTATAGCCTCTTGACCAATCAACAATCTCCACACTTTAGTCCATTTCAAAACCCTTAAGAACCCTAACTCTAAGCTCCTCAGGGAGACTGATTTGAGGTTTCCTCCTGTCTCCTCATTCAACAGCCCTATTATTAAATTTCTTTCTCTTCTGCAACTTGTTACCATGTATTGACTTGCCATGAGCACAAATCTATTACATTTACACTAAAATCACTTTATTTCACATAGTTTCTCAGATTTTGGTATCTACCAGATGGAAGAAACCAGATTCTCTGAGGCTTAATGCATAACTCCAGCACATTTTGAAAGTCCTAACTTTCTGAACAGGACCTCAGGAGACCTGGGTTGTACTCTTAACTGTGACTCTTACTATCCCATTTATCTTGAGTAAAGTTTTTAACCTTCCTAGAGTCTTAGTTCCAACATTGGAATCTCAATAGCGGACTACAAAGTTCTATCTTGTACCTTCAGTAAGGGTGTTATAAAGGAGCTGGAGGGAGGATGATGGTGATGATGGTGATTGCTAACATTGATAAGGCATTTGCTACATTTGAGGACTATGCTAAATAGCTTCAAATAACATTTTACTTTATTCTCACAGATCTCCTGTAATGAGTGATCTAAGATTTATCTTACATTGTGGAGGAGAGAGTATATTTCAGCATGTTCACTAATTCTTGCAAAGCAAATATTTTTTACCCACCTTCCTCCCCCAGGATTTCTAGAGATGTCAAAAAAGTTTGGTGTATGTGAAAATTCTTTAGAAATGGTAAAGCAAATGCAAATGTGAATTACTATTTGGCTCACCAGTCAGCACTGTCTGCAAAATTTCAGGCAAGTTACCTTCCTTTTTCCCTGGTACATTTTAATCTTAATTTCATTCACTATATAGTCATTTATATTGTTTAACTATCTTTTTAAGTTTCATTTTAAATTTCATCTTATTGTAATAGAAACTCAGCCATTGTTTACTATTCAACTCAGCCATTGTTTACTATTCAAACTTTAGTATCTTTATTTTCAAATTATAAGTAAATTGTCACAGATTATTTTTCATTATAATGGTGTTGGTTTTTTAACAATAAAAATAATTATCATTACAAGTGGTCATGTTGTGTTCACTTGCTTGAGGTGCCCTTAGGGTTAATAGCCATGGAAGGAATGAACGGGGAATAGAATTGGTCAGGGAAGTTGAACTGCCATGTAGCTTTCATGGGAGTCCTAGTCAATACTACAGATAATCTGAAGCTGGAATGAAAATTCAGAGATATTCCAAGTCAGTGAAAGACGGCTAGGTCTTTCTATTCCCACACAGTTCAGTCATTAATGAGGGAAATTTCCCTGGAAGGGATATGACTTCAGCTCTCTTCAGCAGATGTAAGTCCAAAGGGAGATAACTCCTGATAGCTGGTCTCCTGCAACTTCCCAGCAACGGCCATGTAGTTTTTCATTCCTGAAGAGGAATCTAGATGTGTCACATATCACAAGGTATACCACCTAGGCTTAGAGAAATACAAAAATTTACCTTGAACAAATCTTTGTTTGAAGAGCAGCCTTTGAGTAACCCCCTTTGGTTATGTAAATATTAGTTTAATAGTCACCCAAGCTTAACCTTGGAGGATAAGCAGGAAGACCTTTTGTGACCTAAAGACATCTTTTCCAAATATATCCTGGTATGCAAAACTGGTCACTGGATAAATTTGCCTAAAGCCCATCCTGGAGGAAAAAGATGGAGAATCTGACCTCTTCCCTTTTGAGGTTTATTCTGCACCAAATCTCATCTATCTACAGAAAGGCTCCTCACTGAGATCTGCTGGCAGGAAAGGACCAAGACTGTCCAAGAGGAACTTAAAAGAACAGAAATGGAAAAGAGTCATGATAATACAGGCTTTTCTTGAGAACTGAAAGGTTTTACTGAAAATACTTGGTGCTGATTCCTGCATCTGCTTGAGGTTGGAAAGTCTCCTGGATCCAGCAACCCTGATATGATAACCTTGCTTTAAGAGTAAAAGCTGAGAATGTGATTAGGAAATGCAAATGGTTGCTGCTTCGCAAACTTCAATGTGAGGTACCATTGCAGACGGTATCAATATCTGGAGTAATAAAGGCAACACAGCAGTGGCCAAGAATGCTTAGAACTGGATAAGACTTATTTTCATTAGTGACATCTTACAACCCTGTTCAAGGCAATTGAAACATTCATTCACTAAATATTTGAGTGACTACGACATAATGAGATCTCATCTAGGGATCTGGGAATACAGCAGCAAACAAAACCAACCTAATCTCTCACCTTAAGGAGTGTAGGACAGAGGCAGTGGCTCAAGCCTATAATCTCAACACTTTGGGAGGCTGAGTCAGGAGGATCACTTGAGCACAGGAATTTGAGACCAGCCTGGGCAATATAATGAAACCCCATATATGCAAAATTTAGCCTGTGCAGTGGTGTGCATCTGCAGTCCCTGGTACTCAGAAGGCTGAGATGGGAGAATCACTTGAACCCTGGGAGGCTGCAATGAGCTGTGATGGCACCACTGCACTGCAGCCTGGGTTACAGAGTGAGACCCTGTCTTTAACAAATAAAAAATAAAGAGCTTAAAATCTGGTAGCAGAGACACAAAATTTAAAAGTAACTTAGTAACTAAAGATAATAAGATAATTTAAGATAGGTTATCCACAATAAAGGAAAGTATTGGGGGAACCCACCCCCAATATTTCAACATAGGTTCTTTCTATTTTCCATAAGTGTTGGCTGGCTGAGAAATAAAGAGAAAGAGTACAAAGAGAGGAATTTTAGAGCTGGGCCACCAGAGGTGACATCACATATTGGTTGGACCAGATGCCCACCTGAGCCTTAAAGCCAGCAAGTTTTATTAAGGATTTCAAAAGGGCAGGGGGTGCAAGAACATGGAGTAGGTCACAAAGATCACATGCTTCAAAGGGCAAAAAGGAGAACAAAGATCACATGCTTCTGAGGAAACAGGACAAGAGCAAAATCAGAAACTCCTGATAAGGGTCCAACAAAGATCACAAGGCAAAGGGCAAAGATCACAAGACAAAGGGCAAAAGCAAAATTACTGATAAGGGTCTATGTTCAGCGGTGCATGTATTGTCTTGATAAACATCTTAAACAACAGAAAACAGGATTCAAGAACAGAGAACCTGTCTGACCTCAAATTTACCAGGACGGGGTTTTTCCCCACCCTAGTAAGCTTGAGGGTTCTGCGGGAGACCAGGGTGTATTTCAGTCCTTATCTCAACTGCATAAGAGAAACACTCCCATAGCAGCCATTTATAGACCTACCCCCAGGAATGCATTCCCTCCCCAGGGTATTAATTATTAATATTCCTTGCTTAGAAAAGAATTTAGTGATATCTTCCCTACTCGCACATCCATTTATAGGCTCTCTGCAAGAAGAAAAATATGGCTCTATTTTGCCTGACCCTACAGGCAGTCAGACCTTATGGTTGTCTTCCGTTGATCCCTGAAAATTGCTGTTATTCTGTTCTTTTTCAAGGTGCACTGATTTCATATTTTTCAAACACACATGTTTTACAATCAATTTGTACAGTTAACACAATTATCACAGTGGTCCTGAGGTGACGTACATCCTCAGCTTACAAAGATGACAGGATTAAGAGAATAAAGTAAGACAGGTGTAACAAATTATGAAACTATTATTTGGAAACTGGTAAATGTCCATAAAATCTTCACAATTTATGTTCCTCTGCCACGGCTCCAGTCAGTCCCTCCGTTCGGGGTCCCTGACTTCCCACAACAGGAAAGAAAGCAGAATAGTTTTGTAGAGAGTAGCTAGAGAATGCTACCTCATGACAAAGACAGTTTCCATGACCAAACTTCAGTTAGGTTCCTCTGAGCCCTCTTCCCAACAATACCTTCATGTTGGTCCCCATCCTCACAGGGTCTGCATTGTTCAATCTTAGCAAGAATTCTGTTAAGTCAGTCCAGCAAGAATCCCCCACCCTTGATATCTGATCACTCTCGATGATGTCTGATGTAATTCTTTATTCTCTACCCTTGTACTTGGTCACTCTGGCCTGCCTTTATCAAGAATCTCTTTAAGTAGGTTTAGCAAGAATCTCCTCTATCCTTGATGTCTCCTCTTAGTAATTTTACACCCGCTCATCCTTTCACTGTTCTCATTGGCTGTAAGTCCCCAGCTGTTTTTGCTGTATTTGAAGTTGATTCTGATCTCTCTTCAGTATCATGATGGCTTTGACACCTATCACAATGGTCTCAAATAGTTTTCCTCACTCTTTTAACAAGTGTCAGAGTTAACTTTTCTTTAAAACTTTCCCAAATGTCATCTGAAAAGCATGTTTGTAAGACAAAGGAAAGTGTACTGTTTATTGCATTAAGAGAGACTACTGCTTCAGTGGAATCTGATAGTTTTCCTATCAGAGGTGGAAGGATAAAGTCTACCTACTGAGATACTAAAGTTTGAGTTATGGCAATGGGGATTGGGGAAAGAATTAGTACTGAGCAGGAATCATGATAAAATAGTTTAGGATTTGAAGATAGAGCCAAAGGAAGATTTTGAAGAGAGAAGTTCAAGAGTATTAGGATGCAAACTGCCTGTGTTGATTCTTTATTAAAGAGCTGATTAGTCGTTCTGGAAGTTGGAAGTTGTTGTAATGAATAATAAAGTTATCTACAATTAATTTTCCTGGGCAAGAGTCTCCTGGAATTGTGAAGTTATACTAGTAATGACAATGAAATGATAAAATCATGTTAATGGATATTAGTGGTTGTGATACAGGAGTTAAGAAGAAATTACTTAGACAGATAGTAAGGTTACAGGAGTCATTGGTAAGGCTTTATTTTTAATTAAAGCAACCCCAAATCATTTTCTAACAAAGAGCAGCCTGTAAAGTTGAGCTACAGACATATACAAGCAAGCTGGGAGCTTGCATGGGTGAACGCAGGCAGGAACTAGGGACTACACACATTCAAGATGGCAGCTCCATCTTCCCTTCTCTGCCAGCCAACATGTCCAGTAAGAAGCAGACAAGATGGCACACATATCTTGAAAGCCCATTTGCATAAGATTGGGGGGCACACCAGACTTCCCTGTGCACTATATAAACATCATACCCGATTGAACATATCTGTAAGCCCTATGTAAATCAGACACTGCCGCCTCAAACCTGACTATAAAATCTGGCACATTAGCTGCCAACCAGTCCTTTCCTCTCAGAGACCCCCTCTCTCTATTGAGAGAGTTGTTTCTCTTTCTCTTCTATTCTGCCTATGAAACCTCTGCTTCTAAACTCCCATATGTGTCCATGTCCCAAACTTTTCTCTTGCACCACAACAAATCCCAGGGTATATACCCCAGACAATGTAGCCGCTTCATAATGGGGGCTCATCTGAGATAACAAGATACAACACATATCAAAACAGTTAGTAGAGGAGCAGATTCTGACTAAATGTTTTCATTTTAAGGATCTCAGCCTCCATTTTAATATCAAATCAAACCAAATACTGGGCACCCTTCAGCCATTTAAAAACAATTAGAGTGGCTACCAGTCTTACAAGACTTGGGTGACAGGCTTACTGGGGAGAACATGGAGAGTCCCCCAGCACCAACAGGTTGCTGGGCATGTTGACCATGTTTGAACCAGCTTCTTTCACAGAGGATTTAGCAGTCACATGGGGCTGAAAGAAGTCCTGGGGCAACAGGATTTCTGGCTGGGGCTACCCTCTGGTGTTATCCAAAGGCTTCTGGATTTTCTATTGTAATTTCCTCCTTTTCTGTCTGTGACAGTCATACCTCTTATCCTCTCTGTGTATGGAATGTTTGGGAAGTTTTACAGTTCAGGGAAGTAATCTTGTTTGGGAAAATCAGGGAATTTTGTAGTAACCAGGGATATAGCTCAAGGGAAGGTGCTGTTTTGATTTTCTAGGAACATAGGGTAGCCCACACAGTGAGCATCACTCTCTGCCTTTGGTCTGGAGAGCACATGGCACTTTCAGGTCACTCTCTGACCTTGGTCTGGAGAGCACATGGCATGTCAAGGTCACTCTACCTTGTTCTTGAGAGCACATGGCATTTCAAGGTCAACAGCGACACCTAGTGGAATAGGGATCCTTTCCATGAGACACATTGTCACAGTCTTTTAGTGAAACACTCTAACTTCCCAGTTCTCCCTTTTTGGACCCCTCTACTAGAGACAAGGCTTTATGCTGCTTCTGTAAATGAGAAAATTCTGCCTTCAACAATTAGGAGTAAAATATCCTCAAAAGCCAAATTTTAGCCTCAATATGGTCCCATCAGCAGGAAAACGGCCATTCGGTCCCTATATTCTTTTAAGGCACCTATTATGCTTCCAAGTAGAATGGTACTTAATTAGTAAGGGGATTTTAAGTTAGGAAGTTAACTGAAACCATTCTCTAAGGGTAAACACTTTTGCACAGGCCATAATAGAAGGATATAGAGCGCAAATCATCACACTTTCTCCATTAAGAAGGGAAGTACAACAGTTGCCCAAATGCCACAGTCACATAGTCTCCCCCGAGATCCACTTTTCAGGGAGGCAGGCTGGTCACACAAGTCTAGGAAGTCAAAGGGAAATCATGGGCATAGGACAACAGCCACATGGGTGAGCATGACTAACCCTAATCTCTTAATTCCTCTGGTTCCATGGCTGGGGGTCATGCCTTCAACCATGGGCAGCACATTCAACAAGGTGCTGGGACCCAGGAACCATGGCAGGAAAAACAGCAGAGGGGACACCTCCACTGTCTTCCTCTCCACCCTGGATCACACCAAAAGGAAGGAGACTAAAGGGATCCCTTTTTCTCACTTCTGTTTATCATATTAGGCCTGTAATCCTCTGGAGTGCATTCTGAAGCACAGAGACTCCACTGATCCTTAGACTTTGAAGAAAAAGTTGCTCATTTTCTTTTGCACAGGGCCATGGCCTTCTTACTAGACCTTTGCATGTGTTACAAAATCAACCCAGCCCTTTTAGCAATCATATAAGGCAGGCCCAAACAGAATGATTCCCCAAGACTAGAAAAGCAACTTCTGGGGGAACCATCTGAGACAGCTATTGGGTGTCATAGCCCTTCTAGTACCTCTTATCTGGGGCCATCTCCAACCACACCACAAGTTCTTCCATCTCCACCATATCCAAAATTTCCTACTCCCCACTTTCACTCTTACTCCTACAGGAAATGCCCAATGGAGGTAATGCTACTAGGTTTAATTTTCCCTTCTCATTGCAGGACCTTAGGCAAGTAGAGGGAGACTTGGCTGATTTCCTGGCGACCTGATAGGTATATAGAAGCCTTCCAAAATTTAACTCAGGTATTTAACCTCTCATGGAGGAATGTTATGCTGCTCCTAAACCAACCCCTAACTGCTGCTGAGAAGCAGCCAGCTCTGAAAACAGCAGAGAATTTCAGAGATGACCATAGGTCTCCTATAGTAGGCCATAATAGAAAAGAGAAAATAGGGAAGGTGAAGAAATAGGGGAAACACTAATTCCAATAGGAAGAGGGGCAGTACCTCTTGACAATCTTATTGGAACCTCCAGACTTTTCTATGGTGTTTTTTCTTCTTTTACAGTTTAAAATTGTTCCTATCTCTTCTTTTATAATATTCTTCAAAACTCTGAAAAGTTAATTTTGCCAAACCTTAAAATGCTTGACTTAGAGTTGATTTAGGGGGAAGGGAACCCAGATGCCTGACATGCCAGCAAAAAGGTAAAAGTTTACTAGTTGAGCTTTTGGCTTCTCTCTCCCTATTCAAATTGGCAAAATGGATAACAAACATCATTGTTTATATTTTCTGTAAAGTTTTAATTTGTGAGGTTGGATTTGTGAGGTTGGTCTTAAGCTGTAGCCATTCTGGTGTGCTTTTTGTGTCTTTCTGTATGCTTCTGTCAAAAGAAAGGGTACGTTATGTTAGAATGGAGACCCAGGACCCCATGAGCCTGCTGTTCAAGCCAGCCCAAAAAACGATCAGTAATAAACTTTGCTGCAGTTCTCCATCTTGTTTTATGTCCTTGGGAACATGACCTGCAACCAAGTAGGAATACTTTGTTAGAGTCTCTGCCATTTTGCAATGGTGGCTGTCTTCTTGTAATTCGTCAGTTCCCAGGTGGGGTAAAAAAATCAGATAAGCTAGTTTATTGATCTGGGTGGAGTCAGCTGATCCATCAAGGGCAGGGTTTATAAAATATCTTAAGCACTGATCTTGAAGGCAGTTTAGGGAGGGTCAAATTCTTGTCCCCTCCAGCTGCATGATTTCTGGGCCATAGTTTCTAATTCTGTGGCTAAGTTTTTGGTCTGGTCCCCAGGCAGAAGGGAAGTATATCTTAAGAAGGGGCTGTTGTCATCTTTGTTTTAGACTTACTGTAAACCAGGCTCCTCCCAAAGTTGGTTTGGCCTAAACCCAAAGATGGGCAAGGATAGCTTGGGGGCTAGAAACAAAATGGAGTTGTTTAGGTCAGATATCTTTCACTGTCTCAGTCACAGTTTTGCAATGATGGTTTTTAAAGCTGTTTATCATGTCTTTAAAAATATCTTTTACACTCATGGTTAAGTCATAACCTAATTAGGGATCATTGGTTTCACCTGTGAAATTACTTTTTGTAAAATTCAAAAGCCAAAAACTGTAACTGCTTGGTGTAGCTACTGTAGAGTAACAAGGAATTTAAAAGAATTTTCTTAAAGAGTGCTCAGCTTAATTAAAAATGGATATTAAAGTTACAGGTATACTTAAATACTTTTATGTTTTTATGTTCTTGGATCTTGTTTTTTTTTTAGAAAAAGTTTTTTTCTTCTCAGCCGATTGAATTATTTTTCTCCATTTTTTGTCTTGCCACTCTTAATGCAAGCCTGAGAGGCCCTAAGATAACTTCTTGTACCCTGGGATTCCTTGGGAAAAACAGAAGGTGACACGGACCCCATTTTGAGAAAAAAGAAACCTATATTTTCCTCATGAAATCCCAGGAATTAGAAGTGGATAGATTTCTCTTTGTTCTCTCAGAAGAAAGGGTCTGTTCTGTTTTGCATTGTGTTATCTGACAGTTTTATGTTTGGGGGTATCAAATTATCTTGCATTACGAGAGAGCTTTGGTGTGCAATAACTAGGTAGGAAATACACTTTAAGGGATGACTAATAGTAGTTATGGAGGGATACTTAACTCTGCACGTTTGAACCAGAGAAGCATGCTCATGACCATCTGAAAGCTATAGAAATATCCCCATCCCCCACTGAGAGATGACACTCTCATGGAGGATGGGTTGATTACAAAATAAGGTGATCGGTTTTGGGTTGCTTTGCAATGAAATGCATGGTAGAAGCACTGCACTGTCTTCTTCCACAGTATCTCCCTTTTCTGGGGGGATCCAAGATCCAGTACAAAATGGCACCCTTAATTTTGGGGATCTGTCTTTGCCTTCAGTTGTGTCTGCTTATTAGGCCCTAAAAATGCATTGCTATCCCAGCCCTTTTCCTCCAAAGGCTCCACCCTGAAGCCAGTAAGCCAATTAAGAAACTGGAAAATGAAAAATCTTGCAAGTGCTGGATCTTCTATCACTTTGTGGTGATATATATGTGTTGCGTGTAATGTCTATAAAAATAGCTCTAAGTAATTGACTTAAAGAAAAATACGCACTGAAATCAAATATTTTTTAGTTCGTGTTCCTTAAATATTTAAGAAATAAAAATAGTCTTAGGGATTATTCGCAAAATGCAAGTGTTGTCAAACTGCAAATAGTCTTAATTATACATCTTAGATACTAGGTTTGCTAAATGTTCCAAGATTGTATATTGCCTGCTTTACAGCTAGGTAAGGCCTGGGATACGTGGAGTTAGATGCTAAAAAGAAGCAGACCTTATCTGTACTTCTGTCTGGGTCCTTGACTCCACACCTTGTACATAATTAAAATCAGTAACTAACTAGGTTTTTCACCAAAAGTAAAATTTGCTAAGAATTAATAGTGCAACATGTATTTGAGATCACTAAATGGTTTCATATGCAAGGTGCATAAAAACAGTAATATGTGGTTTTTAGCAAAAGATTATAAGAAAGCATGGAAATGTAAATTTTTCCCAGGGATAAGGAATTATCTTAAATTTGATAAGATAAAGCTAAACGTTCAAGTAAGTTGTGGAAAGATTATAAAAATTAGTCTTGCAAAAAATGTGTAAACATTAACTAAATTCAAAAAGGTATTACATGGTCTTTTTATAAATTGAGTATTGAAATAAAAGCACAGAAGGTTGTCCTAAGATGCTAATCTGTGTTGTAGCAAAGGGTTTATGAAGGATTTGTAAAGATTTTACCTCATGGTCAAATTGGTTATGATTAGATGAAATTTTCTGTAAGGTTTCATCAAAAAGTGGTTTGACTTTAATAAACTTATTCAAGTGTAAAATTTGGCTTTGCACAGGATTTTCATGTAATAGTAAAGGCTAATAAAGATTTTTGCCTTTTGAGTCATCATTTTGGCAAAATATATAATTGATAGCAATTGGAATTCTATTTCATAACATCAAGTGTTTTAAACCTTCGATATTTAACAGGTGTCCCAAAACTCAAACTCCAAGTTTCAAAATTGTGTTTCCTGATGCCTGGCTTTCTGGATGGTTCAGATGGCCCATGAAACATCCAGAGAAGTTGTAAACAGGATTATTTGACATGTTTAATTGTATAAGATTGCCAAAATGATGTCCAATCTTCTTTAGGTTATATTTTGTTGAGTAATACTAACATATGTTCCAAAATTGTATGTGATTTCTAAAATCTAATGTCTAAGTATTTGCTATCAATCATAATTAAAGTTAAAGTCATTGTAAACCATGGGAATAGTTAAACTTCTTTGTCAGTCATGTTTTTAATATTAACTAACCTGGAAATTTTGTCATTAGCAGATAGTTGTTGTTTTTCATTGTTCCTTCTCAAAAGACGGTTTATAATCAAGCTATAGGAACTTAACATGTGTTCTCAAATGCAGGTTTTTAATAGTTTTGAAGATTATAATATTGGTATAGAGAATAAAAATCTACAGGACTCATGAAGAACTGAAATGTTCACAAATTATCAAGTAAAGCAAGAGTTGACTAAATGGACTGCACTAAGAAAGCTAAAGCAACCTGTTCAACGTATGCTTGGAATATTGCTGATCCTTGTTTGTTTTTCAGAATCAAGGAAACTTACTTTGATCTATTTATGGCCTTTAATAATTTAGTAAGGCAAACTCCTGTGAACAAAACTTGGAGCATGTTTGTTTCTCTCTGTCTGGTTCCTCTAGAATTTGGAAACTATCTGTGAGTACTCTTAACTTATGGCAATACAGTTGTTTGCATCAGTGCAATAAGAATCCATTTTTCTTTTGCAACAGGACACAATTGGAAATAACTTGTTATTTTACCAAGGCTTTGACTGGAAAGTTGTGTTTCCCTTTAAGGAGTCAATCTCAACTCACAGAGCTGATAAAACCCCATGGGGAGAATTGGCCACATACCCCTGCCTACACAGTCCCTGCACAGGGTTCCTGACCTGTGGTCTGTAAAGAATGTCACTTTCTAACAGGTATAGGAGCTCCAAGTTTATCCTGTGACCTTAAGAGAAAAGGGTCACTCAGTTCACAGGTATTTAAGGATATAAACCCATGGCAGGGCTCAGCTAAAAGAGGCCTTATGTGAGATCTTTGTGGAACAGAGTTCCATCAAAGTCAATCAAAAAGTCCTATGTAGAAATAATTTTTCTTGCTTCACTTTATGCAAATAATCAGGCCAAGTAAAAGACTACAGTTTATTCTACAAACAACAGTGTCCTATCATAATTTGTTTTTACCAAAAACGAGGACTGCAGAGAGAAATTGTGCTCCAAAGCTTATTATACATTTGCCATTAAATCCTATTCCCATTAATTGTTTTTAAGCTTTCTGCCTACATTGTAGACTAACACTGCTTATTCCTGTGAATCAAATGGTGATCTCCTGCAGCTTGGAAGAAATAAAAAGGGATGAAAATGTAAAAATCTGGACCAATATGCTAGTTCTGGGCAATTAACCTGCAAATTCTGATAGGTAATGAAAGTGAGTAGAATGTCCATAACCTGGAGGTTTCTTTGGGAAAATAAAAAACAAAGAACTTCATAGACTCCCAAATGGAAATTTTACTTCTTGACAAGTAAACTCTTAGATGGAAATACTCTACTATGTCACCCTTGCGGGAATTGCTATACTCACTCTGCTATTTGTAGTAGAGCTATACATGGTAGCACCTTCTAACTGAATTATTGGACAGAGAGTTCCCATTGCTGTGGTATTTTGCTTAATTATTATTTTTATAGCAGGGATAATAGTTACCAGCATAAAGGAAGCATATAAGTTTTACTATCACTGAATCTTCTAGAACTTCTTATTGGGTTTGGTAATATGTCATATCCCGGCTATGCAAAGAAAGTTATAAAGCAAAGAGATTTTATATGAAAAAGGATCTTGTATGGTAAATACTTGTCCTAAAGAGAATAGTTGGCTGTTTAAAAGAGGGATGTTTAGGACAAGACAGAAATTTTAAGCATGTCTTAGATGGTCTGTGGAAGTCATGAAGAGATTAATAGTTACAGGAAAGATTTGGCCAAGGTTAACACTAAAGTTACTCTAGCCACCCAAATCCAATGCTACTTATCCTAAAAGGAATGTTATTTTTTTAAAAAAAAAATATTTATTTATTTATTTATTTTGAGATGGAGTTTTGTTCTTGTTGTCCAGGCTGCAGTGCAATGGTGTGATCTCAGCTCACTGCAACCTCTGCCTCCTAGGTTCAAGTGATTCTCTTGCCTCAGCCTCCCAAGTAGCTAGGATTACAGGCATGTGCCACCTCACCTGGCTAGTTTTGTATTTTTCGTAGAGACAGGGTTTCTTCACTTTGGTCAGGCTGGTCTCAAACTCCTGACCTCAGATGATCCACCCTCCTCAGCCTCCCAAAGTCCTGGGATTATGGGCGTGAGCCACTGCACCCAGTCAGAATGTTACTTCTATCTTAATGTTTCAGAAACATCTGGTGGTGACAAACCAGTGTTACAGTTCATCAGGATGGCTGACTGCAATCAATCTTCAAATGATGTTGCAGACAGAACCACAGATAGACACACTTTTCTTCCAAGGACCCTTAGATGAACAACAGGAGGAGCCCTAGCTGCTGTTCCCTATACAAGTGCTCTTTTCATCAGGAAGTAGTCAGAAGAATCATAGTCCAGCACCCCATAACAGCAGTTAGCGTTACCACTCCAGAGAGGGGAGTGATACAGGAGTTAAGAAGAAATTATTTAGGCAGATAGTAAGGGTATAGGAGTCCTCAGTAAGACTTTTCCTTTTAATAAAAAATAGCCACAAATCATTTTTTAATGAACAGCAGCCTGTAAAATCAAGCTGCAGACATATAAAAGCAAGCTGGAAGCTCACATGGGTAAAAGCCAGCAGGAACTAGGGACTAGACATGTTCAAGATGGTGGCTCCATATTCCCTTCTCTGCCAGCCATGTGTACAGGAAGAAGCAGACAAGATAGCACCAATCAACTCAAAAGAACATTTGCAGAATAAGATTAGGGTGGGGTGACAAGCCTTCTGCATGCACTATCAGGTAAACATCATACCTGATCAAACCAATCTGTGAGCCCTGTGTACACCAGCCACCTTCTCCTCAAGCTTGACTATAAAATCTGGCACATATGCCACCAGCCAGTCCTTTCCACTCGGTGACCTCTCCCTATAGAGAGAGTTGTTTCTCCTTCTCTTCTCTTCTGCCTATTAAACCTCCACTCCTAAAATCCTCATGTATGTCCACGTCCTAAAGTTTCCTGGTATGCAATGATGAACCTCAGGGCATATGCCCCAGAAAACATAGCTGCTTAGTCAGCAAACTTTTTCTTTAAATTATCAGATGGCAAATATTTAGGTTTGGAGGACCACATAAGTACTCTATTTTATGTTCTTTCTTGCTTTTGTTTTTGCTTTTATTTATAACTTTTTAAAAATGAAAACAAACAAATAAACAACTATTCTTTGTTCATGGGTTTATACAAAACCAGGCCACAGGCTGGATTTGCCCCACAAGCCATAACTTGCCAACTCATAATACAGACAGTAAATTGTGTGGGATAGGTGGTTTTATGCTTCAAGGGAGCTATTTAGAATTATTAGGGAAGTCCTGAAACTAGGCACTCCTGGGAACAATCAGGTTCCCATTCTTAGAATTATAAATACTATCCTTGGTGGAGCTCAGAACACAATATCCCCAAATATGGCACCTTGGCATGTGGAGTATTTTAAGCTGAAGAAAATTGAGAAAATGGAAAAAGCAGGGTGGTCTTTCTGAACTTTTCCCAACCCCCTCTCTCCTGAAGTAGAACAAAGAAACTGAAATGTCCTTGACCCCTTTATCCACTGAAATGGGCCATAGAAACAGAATTCCACTTGCCCCTTCTCCCCCGAAATGGGCCATGAAGCCCAGCTGAACTTTCCCTGAAATAGGTAATCATAAGACCCTCCTTCCAAAAGGGGTTCTACCTATGCCCGGAGGGAAGGAATGTCATTATCTCTGAAGACAAAAAGACACAGAAGATAGTCTGAACAAACAGACCTTGCTGATTTATCCCCCAGTTTATGACTTAAATCCTAACCCTTTTTGTTCATTTGTTTCTCTCCAACTATCCACTTCTTTATCAGACTTAGCAGACAATTCCCTTAGCAGACGGAATTCCCTGTTTCTTTGGATCTTTATTTCCTGATGGAGGTTCACATGTCAAGTAAAATTTATTAAATAAATGCTTATGCTTCTCTCCTTTGTCTGTCTTTGTCAGTTTTATGTTCAGACCTCGCCAGGAACCCTAAGAGGGCTGAGGAACCCTTCTTCTCCTATGTCCTATATTCTGAGGAAACCCGTTGAAGTTCTTGGATTGTTTGATGATGGAGGATGTTATTAACAGGCAGGCACTGAATGGTCTGTTAATAGTAATAGGAAGTGGGGTTTCCAAGTAATTAACCGAAAACAATAAAAGTAGTCTTTCTTGTACTTCAAATGGTGAAGCAGATTATGGATCTTATATCAAGAAAAAAATTATGACCTGGAGGGACTGAGTCTTTGAGAAACATGCTTCTCAGTTAAAAGGTCCAGGTTCATCTTCCCTGCTCCTTTCTCACCCCAAACTTAGATTAATATGACTAGAGAAATAATACTGCACTGCTGAATATTTTACAGGCCTGGGGAAGGTTAGTCATTACATGCTCCTGGATGGGCTTCATTCATACACATTCAAGCTAATTATAAAAGAACTTTAAAGCTATGTGTGGATGCTAGGAGGTGGACAGATGAAAGGAGCCTCTATTGCAATATAAATAAAACCCTGTAAATATATATAAATATTGGAAAAGGCAGGATTGGAAGAAAAACGACTATAGTTTAAATTCTATCTCACAGAACATCTAGTATAATTGTTTGCATACAATATGTGCTCAATGACCATTTGGTGAATTAAAGCATAAAAGCAAGAATAAGCAATGAACAACATCATGGGGTCCTCCACCAGGAATTATTAATATGTCTCCTGATTTTCTATTCACCAAGCATAGGTTCTCAACAGACAGTTTCCTGTTTCTCTCCGACCCTTTCCAGTTTGACGTTTCATTGCTTGCTATGTAGTTTCTTCCTAGATGGAAAAACACAAACTTGTGTATCTCTTTATTTCAGGAATTGTTATGGTGGGTTTAAGCATAAAAAAGGCTGATATAATAAGGTACAATGGGGATTTGATGATTTCACTGATCTTTATATTTTCTAGCTATCCTACTTTAGCAATATAATTTCAGAGTGGTCCAAGCAATATAATTCCAAGATAGTAAATTGCTTTAAATTATGCTATCTGTTTCAAGCTGAGTTAAACCTCATTCCATGGTGAGCTAGTTGCTATATGGAAAAAAATACTTTGTGCTTGCTTTAATCTTTTTGCCATGTCTTCATGCAATAGAAGAGATAATTCATCAACCAATAGAATAATATCATTTAAAAAGATCTGGGAAAGTTTGATCTTACCTTTAGGAAAAGTGGTATTTCATGTTAGTGTTTCACAACTGCCCTTTGGCCATTCTTTCCTTGCCTGGGAATCTGACCAGAGTACTGAAGTCTTCTATCTGTGCCCTTTATCTTTAGCCTCAGGCAACTTTCTATCCAACTCTTTCTCTAGCCCCATGACAATGTCCCCATTGAGAAAGAAAAAATAAAATACTGACTGAAGGAATCCCCCCTTTGGCCAAGGGAACCCCAAAGAAACCCTAAAAATTGAGTTCCTGACCAAGAAAAGACAGGTGAGTCAGCTTTTAGTGGATAAAAGAACTTTAGAGAACAACTTTGTCTTGTTCTTTAGGAGAGATAGCGGCAGGGAGGTCAAAGAGATCTTGAAGTTTCTTCTTCAGTTCAGAATGTTAAAGAATCATGTTTTAAGCGATCAGTTTCCAAGCTACAACACCTGCAATTTTTTATGGCAATCGTAATGGTAATGGAGCTGAGGATCATACAGGAAGAACAATTGAGTAACAGCATGAAGCTGAAGTTGGTGGTAGCAATACTTTCTTATAAGTAGGATATATGTTCACATTTAAAGACACTATGTTATCTCACTTCTGCAAATGTTTAGTAAATCATTACGCCTAGAACACTTAAGCAAGAAGAGTTTGTCTACAAATTCCCCTAGCAGCTTTCTTCTCATAACGCCTTGAGAAATCAAATTGGCAAAGGGAAATATCTCTGCAAAGACTAGACTTATCTGCCCTTATTTTAGTACTCTACTCAGAACCAGCTACCTAATTTGCAGGACATAGTACAAAATGAAATGCTGGTTCCTTTGCCCAAAGAGTCTTGAACCAAGCATGGGGTCCTCCTATATATGGTGTCCTGTGTGACTGCACAGGTTGCATGTCCATGAATCTGGCCCTGACTATGCCAGACCCTTTTCTGTTCTGTCCTCTGAAGTACAGCATTCTTAGTCAATGTAAATGAGCAACTTAGTGTCACAAAAGCAAGAAGGAATTTACAAAACAGATTACATAGAATTAACATAATTTATTTTTTTATTTTTATTTTTTTTTTTTTTGAGATGGAGTCTGGCTCTGTCACCCGGGCTGGAGTGCAGTGGCCGGATCTCAGCTCACTGCAAGCTCCGCCCCCCGGGTTTACGCCATTCTCCTGCCTCAGCCTCCCGAGTAGCTGGGACTACAGGCGCCCGCCGCCTCGCCCGGCTAGTTTTTTTGTATTTTTTTAGTAGAGACGGGGTTTCACCGTGTTCGCCAGGATGGTCTCGATCTCCTGACCTCGTGATCCGCCCGTCTCGGCCTCCCAAAGTGCTGGGATTACAGGCTTGAGCCACCGCGCCCGGCCCAGAATTAACATAATTTAAAAGTGCAACTTTATGTTACTCTACTAACTCAGCATACACTTAATTTATTAAATGAGACCTCTGTGCTTTCACTCTTCTTTCTGTTAATAGGTGCTTGCTATCTCTAAAGGTAAGTTTTAGATCACTTGCCTATTTATGCCCGTAAGCTGAAAATGATTTGTGTATTTTCACTCCCTATAAAAACATTGTCTTTTCTTCTCTTTCACCAGGTTCATGCTCTCTCAATTTTAATTTGCTTTTAAATAAAAATTTTAAGCAGTCTTTGTTTCTATTTTAGTTTCCTTTTATCTTTGTTCTAAAGCTGTGTTTCTTAACTTTTATTTCAATTTTATTTTCCCCCATGGAAGATTTTTTAGACAATTTTTTTCTAATTGCACCTCCCATGAAATTTCAATACTATAGATATACTATTTATGAAGTACACATAGAAATATATATATATATGTGCATATGTATAGCATATATACTTTTTCAATCCACAAAAATAAGAATCAATTCTATCCCTTTGGGAGTGATAGACTCTTTGAGAATGCATGATCTAAAGGATTCATGATCTAAAGAAACATGTCTCAGAATCTATTTCGATTCCACCCTCACATTGTTTCTCTGTAAAAAAAAAAAACAAGATGTCCACAACACTAGCTTTCACAAGTCCAAACCAATTGACTAAGCTGAGTTCCACATCAACTGGGAAATTAGCCTACAAACATTTGTGTACTAGGACAGAGTATTCTGTGAATCTATCTGCACATTAATTACAATTTCATTTTCTTCACTTCTGAGGTCAATTCAGTTCACAGGACCATTTGAAGGGGATGCTTTTAGGGATAGATGTTAACAAGAATGTAGCAAATTATCGCCTGCAGCCATGAAAGGGCAATGATATGCAAGCTCTACAAAGGCACGCTTCCTTCCAGCCTGTCAACTTCAAGATAAATATGTAGACTGACATTTTCTGGACATATAGGTACATTTCATAAAGTCAACTTCAAAACAGAATGTGTTTTTCTCAATAAATATGGCAAAAAGTCCCTGGATTACAGTGCCAACTATGGAATAATGAGGTTCATACATTTGGAAAAGAGAATTTTATTTCTCATAAAGGGTTGCAGCCAGCAGGTGGCCATTTTGACTGACTGGGAAGGGCACCCTCTGGCCAGAAATCCAAAAACAAGGACTTCAAAGGTCAGAAGAATAAGATGGGGATTTACGCTGAATAGGGTGGCCAAATATACTATTCAATAAGCCATAGGAGGAGTCATATATTTATGAAAGGAGGAACATGTTCATGCACAATTGAGGACCATGCCTCTTCATGGGTTCCATGTACAAAAAAATAGGGCAATAGCATGATTGGAGGGTGCAGCTATTGGCCCTCTGACATCAAACGCTGAAGCAGGGAATATGAAAATCCTCACTGCAAATCCTCCTAGACTGGCCAAAACCACTCTATGGTCAGTGGTCTCTAATATTATTAGGAAGAATGCATTGTGAAACCGGGGAGCTACTACACTGGAACCTCAAAGAAGGAGGGGAAGTCAGTTGTGACCTTGGATGATTGGCTAAAGGTGATGAAGAAATGAGTTATCCATTTCTTGTTTTCTAGAGCTGGTTTCTGCTGACCCCTTAGGAAAGAATTCTGGTTAAAAGTTGCTAAGGAAGGAACATACTGAGGTGACAAAAAACAAAAACAAAAGAGTTGTTTTCCTTAGTGAGTCAGCTTTAAGTGGAAGCTGTTTTATTTTCAGAACCCACCAGGAACCCTAAGAGGACTGAGGAACTGTTATCTCATTATCCATTGCAGAAAAGAAGACCAACTATGTAACTACACCTGAACAGACCTTTTCCCAAGGTGATGTCTGTCTCTCAGTATCATTCAAATTCCAAACAGAACTATTTGCAAGTTTCCTGAACCATTCATTCTGTTCTGTTCATTCTCTCTAGCAACCATTTATTGCCCCTCAACAGAATTCCTCTTCTGCTCCTCTTGTAACTTGTTTCGCCAGGATGATAGTCAAGCTTCTAAACTCCATTGAGAGATGGGTAATCACTCTGTGATTTTCCCCTTGTACACATTAATAAATTTGTATGCCTTTTCTCCAATTGTAATTGCCTAATGGGTTCTTCCTCCCCACTGCAGATGAAACTGCCATTGCAAAATTGTAACTGAAACAGTGAAAGAGACTTGGCCTAACCAACTCCATCTTGCTTCTAACCTCCAAGCTGTCTTTGTTTATTCCTGGGCATAGGCTGAACTAACTTTGGGAGGAACTTAGTTTATAGTTTAAAAGAAAGACGATAACAGCCCTTTCCCAAAACAAACCTCTTTCTTGCCTGGGAACCTGGGAACTAGACTGCCTTTGTAGGGCTAACAAATTAGCCACAAGATTAGAAATTATGGTTTAGGAGTCCTGCAGCTGGAAGTTACAAGATTCTGACCCTCCCTAAACTGCTCCTAAGATCAGTGCTTAAGATATTTTGCAGACCCTGCACTTCAGGGATCAGCTGGCACCACCCAGACTGATTAACTGGCTCATCTGATCTTGTGGCCCCCACCCAGGAACTGACTCAGTGCAAAAGGACAGCTTCGATTCCTTATGATTTCATCTCCTACCTAACCAATCAGCACTCCTGGCTCACTGGCTTCCCTCCACCCACCAAGTTGTCCTTAAAAACTCTGATCCCTGAATGCTTGGGGAGACTGATTTGAGTAATGTTAAAACTCCAGTCTCCCACCCAGCTGGCTCTTCATTAATTACTCTTTCTCTATTATAATTCCCCTGTGTAGGCAGTGGCAAGGTGAACCCATTAGGCGGTTACACAAAGACAAAACTAATTCACTGAGATTATAGCATTACAATAAAGACTTTAATTGACACAAGATTGGTCACAACATGTGGGAGACAGTAATTACTCAAATCAATATCCCCCAAAATTTGGAGGTGGGGTTCAAGGGTAGTTTGGTGGGCAGGGGGCTAGGGGAATGGGTGGTGCTGATTGGTTGGGAATGCAATCATAAAAGTGTGGAAAATGATCCTCATGGATTGAATCTGCATCTGGGTGGGGGCCACAAGACAGGTTGAGCCAAGAGTCATCTGAATGGGGCCATTTATTCAGAAATGCAAAAGCCTGAAAAGACATCTGAAAAGACCAATCTTAGGTTTCACAATAGTGAATTGGGGAAGTTACAAATCTTATAACCTCCAGAATAACAGCTGGTAATTGTTTAATTACACCTACATTTTAGCAGAATTCAGGCCCCTCATCCACCCAAACTGGTGGCCTTTCATTAGTTTTATAAAGGTGGCATAGAATTGGGGAAGGGCTTGGCTCAAGCCTGGGAATCACCTAGGGCAGTTTGGAGGTTAAAGGCAAGATGAGGGTTGATTAGATCAGATCTCTTTCATTGTCATTATTTTCTCACTGTTATAAGTTTTGCAAAGATGGTTTCAAAATTAACCTACCTTCGTAAGTTAATTTTTCAGTGAAACTTCAGAGGTTAAAGGGAAAGTTTATCCGTTTTCTCCCTACATGGGCTAGAGATTAAAGAAGTAATGTACTAAGTCAAATACAGCATATGCATAATTGGCCTTATTTTTTGGCAACTTCATTCATATAACGTCACACTTTTATTATTACTTTCATAAATAAATAAATTTCATGAAAATAAGACTATCCCAAAATCTTTGCTTCTACCCACTTAAAATTCTATCATGTTGTGATATAAAGAGTAGGAGAGATTATGGATAATTATGAGAGATTTGCTTACTCAAATTAAGTGGGCTAAGAAGAAGTGAGTGGGCTTAGAAGAAGTCTCTGCCTACAGTGTTTAGAAAGCTGTCAGCAAGATCAAACTGGAGCAGCTGTTTCCATTGCAAGATGATTGTTTTTCAGAAGCTGATGAACTTTAGTTAGTATAACTATGGCAATGGCAAAGACAAATGCTCACAGAAAATGTTCTCTTTCCTTCCATGTGAATGCTTCCTGTCCTGAGGCCTCTAGGGATTAGAAACTAGATCCCTTTTCATGGCATCAGCCCTATTCAAAGATGTCAGCAGGGAGCCAGGAAAGAGGCACTCTGCAAGTGGAGCTGCCTTTCTCCCCCAGGGAGTCCGCTGCTTTTTGCAGGTGATGAGGAGGAGGTGTAATTCTCACATTTAATGAAATCCCTGAAATTTGAAGCTTTCAGTTAACATCTGGTTGTGAAAGAGAAACACTTGGCTGGCTATTTTCTTGCTGCTGGCTAGCTGGCTGGGTTGAAGGGACTTCCTGTTCACCTCCTCAGTCAAGGTAGCATGAGTGAATGGTTCAGTTTCATTCACCCCAGCAGGGGGAAAGCCGGCAGGAGGAACCCACTCAAAGTGCAGGAGACTCATGACAGCTGGTTCCTGCTGTTCTCAGCCTGTGCCCTCTAATCAGGTGGCTGTTCAATTATGTCCAATGAACCCTAGCTGAGCAATTAAAAAAGCAAACGTTTCCCCAGAATGGCATGGCTGCAAAAATTGATAAGTTCACCTTCGCTTGTGACTCAAGGCAGAGTGTAAGCTGTTTAAATGTTACCCTGGAGCCGTAGCTTAGGAGAGCTTTAAAGAGGGCTTAACCTGCTCAAAGGCAAGAGGCTATAACTAACACACACAGGGCAAGAGGAATTCTTGAACCATCATTACATCTCTCTCTCCTGACTTTCCCTTCTCAGTGAAAATTGTATCTTTCTGGTCGTAATGGAAAATATCATTGCAATTGCTTTGACTGACCAGTATTCCAGTAAAATTTCATGCCCCACTGTATTTCTTTATTTTGCTTTTAGACAATGGTGTTGTTTTGATTCCAGAACTGATAGAACAAGGGGTTATTTTCTTGGTCATTGGTTCTCTCTTATATTTTGCATTCTTTTCTCCCTCCTTTCACTTGTCTGATCCCTAGTCACTTCAAATGATCCCCAGGATTTTCAAAATAAGAAGCTTAAAAAGAAACCATGCAAATAGAACACAGTGGCACAAAACAGAGCCTTAAGCATGCCATCTTGTTAATGCATTGAAGTAGTTAGTGATAGATCACTGAGGATAGCTTTTCCTGAGAACAGCTGGTAGTAGATACATTTGTATTTTCAGAAAGAGATGCTATTATATTGTTACCAGAAAAAGGTACTGATCCAGGTCCCAAGAGAAGGTTCTTGGGTCTTGTGCAAGAAAGAATTTAGGGCGAGTTCATAGAGTAAAGTGAAAGCAAGTTTAATAAGAAAGTAGAGGAATAAAAGAATGGCTACTCCATAGACAGAGCAGCCCCGAGGAAGCTGGTTGCTTGTTTTTATGGTTATTTTTTGATTATATGCTAAACAAATGGTGGATTATTCATGCCTCCCCTTTTTCGACCATATAGGGTAAGTTCCTGATGTTGCCATGGCTTTGTAAACTGTCATGGTGCTGGTTGGAGTGCAGCAGTGAGGATGACCAGAAGTCACTCTCTTTGCCATCTTGGTTTTGGTGGATTTTAGCCATCTTCTTTACTGCAATCTGTTTTACCAGCAAGGTCTTTAGGACCTGTATCTTGTGCTGATCTCCTATCTCATCTTGTGACTTAGAATGCATTACACTCTGGGAATGCAACCCAGTAGTCTCAGATTCATTTTATCCAGTCCCTATTCAAGATGGAATTGCTCTGATTCAAAGGCATCTGATAATATCGTATCAGAATCTTAAGAATACTGGCAAACTTTTGACTTAGGAGATTCCATATACAAAGCTGTACTATTAGGGGAGAACTGAAGAAGTGTGTAAAGCCATTACTTATTGGAAATGTACCAATGTCATGCATAGAAGTAAAACAAAAAGGTAGGATACAACCTAAGTGTTACTTAACAGTACTGGGTACAGAAATTATAGGAAAATTGAATATCCCACCCGAGAATATGCTTCTTTGCCATAAATATTATTTTGAGTTGATTATTTTGAGAAACTGTACACTCAGGAGAAATTGAGTAGAAAGGTATCCTTTTGTAAGAGAAATTTACACTACTAAAGGAAATCTTCATTTGTGAGGAATGAAGATTCCTCTCCTTACCAGGAGGAATAGAATGATTCTAAATAACTGGAGACTTTAGAGAATAGTGTCAGCAAGATGGCAGAATAGGATTTTCCAGTGCTGGTCCTTTGCAGAAAGATTGATTTGAACAACTTATCCATGCACAAAAATATCTTCACAAGAGCCAAAAAATTCAGGTGACAAATTACAGCATCTGAGTGTAACAAAGAAATAAGAAAACATACATTGAAGATGGTAGAAACACTGTTTTACATTACCCTTTTCATCCTTCCCCTAAGCCTGGGCAACAGTGCAAAGAGAGACACCCTTCATGTGGGTCGAAGAAAGTGAAGTGAACGTGACTATACACTGCAGAATCTATCACCAGGCCCATTGTAGTACCAGAGTTACCCCTATGGCCCCAGCTCCAGGCCAGCAGCTGCAGACAAATATTCCAGTAGACCCTGAATCCAGGCTCACTCCAGCAGACCCAGGGTTCAAGCCTGTCCCATAAGATCATAGCCTTCAGGTCCTCTCCAAAGTCAGACCAGCCCCTGTGGCTCCAGGCTGTAAGCCAGCCCCCATGAGTCTAGCCTGCAGATCCAGAATTCAGGCCATTCCCTGTGGCCCCAGGCACCAGGCCAGACCCAGGGTCCTAGACTTTAGGTTACCTCCAAAATCCCCATGCTCCAGTAGATTCAGGGTTCAGGCCCACATTATTAGAGCCTGGCTTTGGCTGGCATCCACAGACGCAAGCTCCAGGACCAATGCTGTGAACCCAGACTACAAAACAGCTTTTGTTGACTCAAGCTTATAGGCCTTCCCCACTACCAGGCTGGCCCCAGGTTCCAGGTTGATCCCTGAAGGCCCAAGTTCCAGTTAACTCAGGATCAATACTTGCTCTAGCATATGTAAGACACAGGCCCAGCCTCAGGGACACAGGCTTCAGGGCCATCTGAGTACCAAGTCATCCCTTGTGGACTCAGGCTTAAGGTTCAGCCTAGCACCAGGTTGGTCCCCATAGACACAAACTTGAGACTGGCTTCCACAGAGGATCTAGGCCCACTCCCACAGATGCATAGTGGGGGAACCCACCCCCAATATTTCAACTTAGGTTCTTCCTATTTTCCATAAGTGTTGGCCAGCTGATAAATAAAGAGAGACAGTATAAAGAGATAAATTTTACAGTTGGGCTGCCAGGGGTGATATCACATATCAGTACAACCATGATGCTCACCTGAGCCTCAAACCAGCAAATTTTTTATTAAGGGTTTCAAAAGGGGTGGGGATGTAATAACAGGGAGTAGGTACAAAGATCACATGTTTCAAAGGACAAAAAGCAGAACTACTAATAAGGGTCTAGCAAAGATCACATGCTTCTGAGGGAACAGGACAAAGGGCAAAAGCAGAACTGCTGATAAGGGTCCAACAAAGATCACAAGGCAAAGGACAAAAACAGAACTACTGATAAGGGTCTATGTTCAGCAGTGCACGTATTGTCTTGATAAACATCTTAAACAACAGAAAATAGAGTTCAAGAGCAGACAACCAGTCTGACCACAAATTTACCAGGGCGGAGTTTTTCCCCACCCTAGCAAGCCTGAAGGTACTGCAGGAGACCAGGGCATATCTCAGTCCTTATCTCAACTGCATAAGACAGACATTCCCAGAACAGCCATTTATAGACCTCCCTCCCAGGAATGCATTCCTTTTCCAGGGTATTAATATTAATATTCCTTGCTAGGAAAAGAATTTAGCAATATCTCTCCTGCTTGCATGTCCATTTATAGGATCTCTGCAAGAAGAAAAATATGGCTTTTTTGCCCGATCCCGCAGGCAGTCAGACCTTATGGTTGTCTTCCCTTGTTCCCTAAAAATCACTGTTATTGTTTTCTTTTTCAAGGTGCACTGATTTCACATTGTTCAAACACACATGTTTTACAATCAATTTGTACAGTTAACACAATTATCACAGCAGTCTTGAGGTGATGTATGTCCTCAGTTTATGAAGATAACAGGATTAAGAGATTAAAGTAAAGACAGGCATAAGAAATTACGAAAGTATTATTTGGGAACTGAAAAATGTCCATGAAATCTTCATAATTTATATTCCTCTGCCACAGATCCAGCTGGTCCCTCCATTCAGGGTCCCTGACTTCCCACAACAGATGCAGTAAATAGGTCTGCTTCATGAACAACAGCACCAGGCTGTCCCTCATGAACCTAGAATCTGAGCACACCCCAGGAAAACCAAGCTCCAGGCTCAATCACATAGACACAGAAACCAGACTATGACCTGTAAACCCAGTGTCATTCTTGCCTATCTGCTTACCCAGGCACCCTATCCATCTGCCCAAGGACTCCAGCAGTAAGCCTAACTGCAGACACTACTAGACAGCTTGCCAAGAATATATGGATGAGCTGACTGGTGAAGGGCTTTTCCTGATGAAGCCCTTCTGTAAGGACTGAAATGGGTGCCTACTTCTTCCAATGGACAAAAATCAATACTAGGCAATAAGGATCACAAATAATCAGGGAAACATGACATCAACAAAGGAACAAATTAAAGCACTAGTTACAGACACTAAAGAATTGGATATCTATGAACTACCTGAGAAAGTTCATGATTGTCTTAAAGAAGCTCAAAATAATTGTCTTAAAGGCGCTCAGTGAGCTACAAAAGAACACAGATAGAATCCTAAACAATATTAGGAAAATAATATACAAACAAAATGAGAACATCAACAAAGAGATAAAAAAACATAAAATTCTTCTGCTAAAGAACACAATGGTTAAACTGGAAAAATTTCATAGAGAATTTTGACAACAGACTCAGTCAAGTAGATTGAAGACTCTGTGAGCTTAAAGAAATTTGAAATTAGTCAGAGGAAAAAAACAAAGAAAAGATCGAGAAAGTGAAGAAAAGCCTGCTGAACTTATGAGATATGATGAAGTGAAACAATATACACATTCTAGGGATGCCAGAAGAAGCAGAGAAAGAAAAAGAGGAAGAAAGCTAATTTAAAGAAACAAATGACAGAAATCTTCCCAAATTTGGAGAGGCAAATGAACATCCATGTCCATGAAGGCTGTGTTAGTCCATTTTGCATTGTTATAAGGAAAGACCTAAGACTGGATAATTTACAAAGAAAAAGGGATTATTGGATTCATAGTCCTGCAGGTTGTACAAGCAAGGTGAGCATTAAAATAAGCATAGTTAAAATAACTTATTAATTATACATAATATATAAAAGATATAAATTGTGGCATCAATAACATAAAATGAGAATGGGAGGAGAAGTTAAAGGGTAGAGTGTATATAAATTGTTGTCATTTTAAAACTGAATGTCATAACTATAAAATATTTTACATACATCCCATGGTAACAATAAATTTAAAAACCTGTAGTAAATACACCAAAGAATAAAACAAGAATCAAAGGAAGCCACCACAAAAAATTACCATAAAGGAAGACAAAACTGGAAAACAGTTGAAAAATAATTAACAAAATGGCAGTAAGTCCTATTTCTGGTTCTAAAATATATGATTCTTTATGTCATAATTTTTTAATTAGCAGCCCCAATGGAGTATTATTTTGTATTTTGGTCACTGTGACAGACAACTGATGACTATATTTTTGGTGAATGTCTCTGTCAGCAACCCTTATTAGAGTGCTACATCACAGGGTACAGGTAAGCATTCTCCCTCTTAGCCACACACGTAACCAACCCTGGCAATATAAGGAAGAGAGAACAACCCTAATGAATAATCATCTTGAGATGGTTCCAGATGAACATCTAAATAGTTTCCGGTAGTATACAGAGTATTTCTCTGATATTTAGATGTTTATGAGCAAACTTATAAGGTATCATCAATTATTTATCATTGTCAACAGTCCAAAGTTTTGCCTTACTTCAAGCTGAGGGGAAGGCATGAAGTCCAATAAAAAAAAAATTATGTGTAGATGGGTGTGTGGTAGATGTGCTTGTGTGTGCATGCCATGTTAAAGAAGAGGTGAAAATTATCTTGTCTTTACCCAGATATGTTTCTCTCTACCTTTCCTTCTGAAATTTGTTTTTTTCCCTGAAATTCTGTGCTTGAATTATTTCTTCTAATCCTAAGAAATACAAGGCTTAACTAGGTTCCTGATTCTGAACACAGTTACACACACAGTATCAAACTATCCTTTTGATTGTGATCCAATTAAACGAAGAGATATGGTCATATTAAACAAGAAAATATTATATTGACTTTGCATTGTGCCTGCATGAATTTCACAATCTTAAAACTGTTTCATTATTTCCTTTTCATGAAGATGAATGGATTTTTGTGGAACGTGGTGTCTCATGGCTGATCTTGGACATGTATTTTGCAGACTCTCTATCCTGTCACACTGGTCCCATTGGCCCATAGTTATTATTATATCTTCCACAGTGGAAGAACACAGACTTTGAGTGAAGACAGGATGGTGGGAAGCCTGAAGGCTAGCTTTAAATTAGTTAGTTTCCAGGGATGCCTGGAATTGTCCCATTGGATTCTATCCTATCTACTGTAATTTCCTAAAAATGTGTTGGGAATACCTCACATTAACATTCATTTTCTCAAGAATGATAGAGGTCAATGTTGCTATGGTAAAATTCCTTGAAATAAATTCCTTTGATGATTCATATGTAGTTTGTGTCAACCACACTAGTACAGCAGGTTGGCTTGTAGCCAAAATGGCTACAATGCCTCTCAGAACAACTGAGGATGGTCAATGAAGTATGCTAAGTCTTCCCACAAACTTCCCCACAGAAAAAGCCAGAATGCTCATTCCTGTTAGGCTATATTACTTATACTAGTTTCCTTCATGAGGACCTGAAGATGAGTGAAGCAAATGGCTTCAAAAGAGAGTGTCAGGACAGGACTTGGCTTCCTCTTTTTCTAGTATAAACATTATTTCCTTCAGAAATTATCCTTTACTGGTATCATACCCTTCCCGTTTGGTCCACCCTGAGATTTTCAGGTGATGCTGCAGAATGACTAGATGTTTAGTCAGCCCTCCCATTTAAATGAACAGTCTGCCCTCTGATTCGGGTTGGGTGGACAAGAGGGATGGCAGGGGACACATCTCTCTTCTGCACATGCTCAGTGTCCCTTCAATCTTTCCACGTGGTGTCTTGGGACCTAGTTTGACCAGCATCTAGAAAATACTTTCCAACCTCAAGCCTTTTCACAATTGGGTGTTTAGTCCTGAATCAGTAGATACAATGGAAACTTCCAGACATGTCCCTTTCCTTTTCCTTTTCTTTTATTTCAACCATCTCAAAATTGCCTATTTCCTCTTTCTAACATTAGAGATTGTATAATTCATCACAAAAAGCTAACAGCTCTACATTTCATATACAAAAATTATATACATGTATGTGTGTGTCTCTCTCTCTCTATATGACTGTGTGTGCATGTGTATATGTGTATGTGTGTGTAAAACCGAAAATGTGTTCCCAAGTACGCAAGGCCCATGACACACACTAGAAAATTTGGCCCAATATATTTTTGCTCCCCAACTTAGAGACTCACACTTGCATTTGCATATCAAGGGAACTGAAAAATCCTGCAGTCAATCTTGTTAATTTATTAATACAACTCAGAATTTGTTCACTTATGTGTATAACATCATATAGAACTAATATTATGCAGGCATATTCAAAAACATTGTTACAAAACAACAAATTGAACATCGTACAGCTGAGTCCCAAGAGCTTAGTTTTTAAAGACAATGCCTAAGGTAAAAAAGCTCATATGACAAAATATTTTAAACAATCGAATCATACTTATTGTGGTGAGATAGTCACATTAGAGGTGGCAGGAAGAAAATGAGATTGCCTGACAAACAGATCTCTGTGTCTGCCTACTTGCTTGTTGGTAGACATATGATCACTGAGGGAACAATGGGGTACCTGTGATCTTAAATAAAATTTCTCTATTGTTTTCTGATCATATATGTATTTGATTTTTAATACATTACACACGTATATGCTGCAACCTCACACTAGTCCTTTGAACAGTGAACATACTCTCCCTCATGTAGAAATGTCGTTACTCTTACTAATCATTAGTAAAACCTCTAACATGTATTTTAAAACCAATCTTTGGCGGAATTGTGGAACTTAGAAATATCATTTTAGAGTTGAAGCCTTTCATACTCTGGTGAAAAGAACAGGGAATTTGAAATCAGAAGTGATATGATTTGGCTCTGTGTCCCCACCCAAATCTCATCGTATAGCTTCCATAATTCCCATGTATTGTGGGAGGGACCCAGTGGGAGATGATTGAATTATGGGGGGTGGGTCTTTCCCTTGCTGTTCTCTTGACAGTGAATGGGTCTCATTCAATCTGATGAAATGGGAGTTTCCCTACACAAGCTCTCCTCTCTTTGCCTGCTGCCATCCATGTAAGATGTGACTTGCTCCTTTTTGCCTTCTGCCATGATTGTGACGGATCCTCATTCATGTGGAACTGAGAGTCCATTAAACCTCTTTTTTCTTTCTTTCCTTCTTCTTTTTTTTTTTTTTTTAAAGACAGAGTCTCACTCTGTCACCCACTGGAGTGCAATGGTACGATCTTGGCTCACTGCAACCTCCACCTTCCAGGTTCAAGCAATTCTTCTGCCTCAGCCTCCCGAGTAGCTGGGAATACAGGTGCATGCCACCACATCTGGTTAATTTTTTGTATTTTTAGTAGAGACCGGGTTTCACCGTGTTAGCCAGGATGGTCTCGATCTCTTGACCTCATGATCCGACCACCTTGGCCTCCCAAAGTGCTGGGATTACAGGGGCAAGCCACCACTCCTGGCCTAAACCTCTTTTTCTTCCCAGTCTCAGGTATGTCTTTATTAGTGGCATGAAAATGGACTAATACAAGAAGACTCTGGGTAAGTCTCAGCTTTATCACTGTTTAGCTGCATAAATTTGAATAAGCTATGTAAATTCTCCCTGAATTTCAACTTCTTCATAAGTAAAAGGAGAAATTGTTATTATCTGCATCAGAGGATTATTTTGAAAAAAGAGCTAAAGGAAAATGAACTGTGAATGTCCAAGATCCGCATAAACAGCATTGTGTCTGGAAAAACTTCAGCTACCTAGGGACCCCACTATGTGTCCTAACCTAGACCAAAAGCCTACGTAGTCTCTCACGTACAAAATGCTCCTTTCTGTCTCCCATAATCTCAAATACCCCCACTTCCTTAGTCACAGGTAACTGTGCACAAGAGAAGCAAGTTGATAAAAAAATGTCAATCCAGGTATATGTTATAGTGAATAACTAAGTGTTGTAACAGGGTGGCATACTCTCAGAGAAGTGTTACCTTGAGGAAACCTAAAGGACATGATGATAAAATTTATGGCAACTGGGAGCCATACAGGAGGAATATTTCAGTGTTTATTCCCTGCACTCCTCAAGTTACAAGCCGTAGATGACCTCTACACACACAGTGGAAGAACTGGGAAAAATACCTCTGGGATGTTCCACCCAGATACACACTATTTTGTTCATATATGAAATCATGGGGAGATGCTCTAACTCTGATTTGGTGAAAGAATCTAAGGGCTCAGACATGAACTTATTGATAGGGGTCAACATAGAGATCAAGAATAAAATAAGACTGGGTGAGGTGGCTCATGCCTGTAATCCCAGCACTTTGGGACGCCGAGGCGGGCATATCACCTGAGGTCAGGAGTTGGAAACCAGCCTGGACAACATGGCAAAACCCCGTCTCTACTAAAAATACAAAAACGACCCAGGCATGGTGGCACACACCTGCAATCCCAGCTCTTCATGAGGTTGAGGCAGGAGGATTGCTTGAACCCAGGAAGTAGAAGTTGCAGTGAGACGAGATGGTGCCACTGCACTCCAGCCTGCGTGACAGAAAAAGAGTCCATCTCAAAATAAATAAGTAGATAAATAAATAAAAATAAAATAACAAGATTTGTGAAGCATAGTTGAATATTTGATATCCTAAACGTTTTGGGATTTATCTATTAATTAACATTCCTCAGTAAACTCTTGTGGAATGCTTTTTAGATGCAAATTCTTCTTTTTATATTTGAGGATTGCCTTTAACTTTGGCCCTGGGCACTGTCCATTCTTAGCTTCCAACTTTCTCCAACTACTTTTCTAGTAGATTCCAGGTGATAGAGGAGACTTACAGATAAGCAGATTGCAAAGGATTTTATCTGTGAGAAAACCATGATGGCTTTTTTATTATTTCCAATTCTCTCCAAATATTCATTTATCTGCCTCTTCTGTCTTCTTTTCAAACAAACAAAAAAAGGAGTTGTTTTTTGTTTTTTTTTTAATCTTTTTTTTTTTTTAAATCATCAAGCCTGCATATTATGGTGGCTAGAAGGAAATACTCCTCCAAATACTAATATAAACAGTAATTCTCATCTCCCTAACATTTCACGCAGTTGGGAAATAGATATTCAAGAAAAGTACTCCACTCCTTCCGCTGGTCTAGAGACACATGGCAGAATTTTCTTCAATATACACTTGACCTTTGAACAACATGGATTTGAACTGTGTGGATCCACTTACATGTGGATTTTCTTTTGCCACTGACACCCCTGAGACAACAAAACCAATTCCTCTTTTTCTTCATCCTTCTCAGCCTATTCAATGTGAAGATGATAGGCAGACACGTGGTGGGCCTGTAATTCTAGGGAATGCTGAGGTGGGCGGATCACTTGAGGTCAGGAGTTTGAGACCAGCCTCGCCAACATGGCGAAACTCCCTCTCTAACAAAAATACAGAAATTAGCCAGGTGTGGTGACTCGCATCTATAGTGCCAGCTACTCAGTAAGTTGAGTCAGGAAAATCACTTAAACCTGGGAGGCAGAGATTGCAGTCAGCCGAGATCAAGCCACTGCACTCCAGCCTGGGTGATAGAGACTCTGTCTCAACAAAAACAACAACAAAAAATCAATGTAAAGATGATAAGGATGAGACGTTTATGGTGATCCACTTCCACTTAATGAATAGCAAGTGTATTTTCTCTTCTTTTTTTTGTTTTGAGATGGAGTTCTTTATTTTTCTGTTTTGTTGTATTTCTCTTTAGGAACCAAAACTTTTTTTCTCTAAACACTTAAAACATTTGAACAAAATTAAAATGTTTTTTAACAAAGCTTTGTAATGACTTACTTATTCATGTGTGTCAAACTCATGGTTGATGAGATTCTTAGCCAATATGTGAGTAGTTCCTGATCCTTCACTTCTGGGTTTACCTAACACTTGGATGTCTGTTGCCTATAGCACTGGGTGTACAGCTTAATTGAGCTATCACAACTAACACAGAATAGTATCTAAATTAGCACAATCTATGAGGTGATTTCATAACCAGACATAGACACAAATATTTTTAACAAATGCCCTGTCCTTGAGAAGTGTATAAGTTAACTGAGATAAAAAGCAGATATCAGTGAACATAAGTAAATGTAGGACTAACATAAAAATACTAACTCCTTATTACCTAGTGTGGTTAAAAATGGAACATTCTGGTGAAACACTATTGTACTTTTCAAATAATTTCCTTTCATTGGTTTCGAAGCAGTAACTCCAAAATCCATTTTTTAAATTATTAAGCTATACTACAGTATCATTAAACATAATGGTACTGTACATGTTCTGAAACACCAGTTAAAAGAAAGTTATGATTAGCAGAATATCAATTAATGAAGATTATACAGTTGTTGTAAAATTATTTAAAGTTGTGCTAAGCCTTTTATGAGGAGTTTGGTCTACAAATACGCTTATATTTGTGTATATATATATATATATGTGTACTAACATATATGTAAACATGCCTATAAAATGGCAACCATATGGTATGTTTTGTATACATGTCAATGTCAGAAATCAGAACTTTCAAAGTGAGTAGACTATGATTAATTAGGAGCTCCAGCTGCTTTCCACAAAAACTTATCATCACTCTGATATTTTGACTCATTCTCAGTCTGATTTTGTAGTGTTGCTAATAACTCTATTTCTTTACTGTGTTTATTTTCCAGTTACCATGTTGTACTAAAAAAAATTGGGTATCCTACATGAGTATCATAATACTACCCTTTATTTTTCTTGTTATTCATTACAAATTTATATTGTGATAAGTATCTGACTGATATAGCCACTAATCACCAAATTCATATAACTTTGATATAACAGTTCAGAAATCTCTCTTAATCCAATATTAGTACAGACTTTAATTTAATGACCATCAGGTTATCCTACAGTTGTGAATATAAATATATGCCCTAAACTTTCAATACTTTATACACTATCACTTTGAATATCTGTATAAAGCTCATTCTCCCCTTTGCAGTGCTGACAAACAATGGCATAAGAAAATGCTGATATTATATAGTTAGAACGAACATCTCTTTACATCATCCAAAAAATGAGCTCTGAGGTTTTATTTGTAGCTTCTCATGTATTTTCCTAACTTGTAAAGATGAATAAACTTATTCAGGGTGGTTTGGTTTCCATTTGAACAAGGTCCAGGAGGTAATTGGTCAAAGAGAGAAAGGCTGGCATCATTGGCTTCTGTGTATTATTATCTTGGTGCTTGGTTCTAATGAATGCCATTCAAGGAGGCCAGATGCATCAGCCTAGGAAAGAGCCTGAAGACGGACATCATTATCATTGATATTCATTGCTGATGTTGATGTGATCATTACGAGGAATAAGGATATCTGCCAAGTGTGTGGTGAAATCACAAATTGCCAGCTACTACAAAAGAAAATGCCGTAACAAAGAAAAAAAAAATAAGGACATGCTCTCTGGAAAAGAACAGACTCTCATCCAAAGAGAACTAATAATAAAGAGTCAATAAGGATGAAATAAATATATTTGTTAAAGGCAGGTAGACTTACTTGGAGAAAATAACATACCCTAAGATTATAAAATCACAATGCCACTTGTAATAGGTTTCTCCTCCTTTCTATGAAATAAAAATCAGATTTAGAAAAGCTAAAACATATAATTCAAAAAGTTTTACAATTACAAATGGAGGATTGACTTCTGGATTCAAGAAGAAAATTCTGATTAAAAAAAAAAAAAACTAAAAAAAACCCAAAAACCAACTTAAGATTATGTGCCTGAGAGGTTGGAATCTTTCATATAAATAACAAAATATTTTTATGTTTTATTTTTCAATAATTTTGTGCTTAAAAGGATTTAACATGGTTGTTCCTGGAACAGTTAGCCTTAAAAATTTTAATGTGTATGAAAAAGCAAACGTTGGTGACATCCTCTCCTTTACTACCTGTGTAATGTGTGGTATCATTAAGATTTGAATTTGGCATTGCTTTGTCTTCACTATGCCATGTTTACTTACCAATTTTCAAACTTTCTCTATCCCTAGGGAAAACCATTAGGTCCCATTTGAGCTCATTAGCATTGTCCAGTAAATTAAAAATGTAGGAGACAGCTTGAAAGGAACAAGAGAGCACTATTCGTTAATGAAGCATCTTACCTAAACAAGTCTTTTTTTTTTTTCTACTCAGCCTAGCAAAAACAAAACTATGTTCAGCAAAGTGCCCATGCAGAAAGGAAGAAGAGAAGAAATCATTGATTGTATAAGTGAGAAATGAGCTGGTATTCAGCCGGCCCAGCAGGGATGGAACTCTGGCAGCATTTGGGAAAGTGTGCAAGGCATATTGGTAGACTGCAGTGTGACTGGTGCTCATCCCATGAGGATGTGTTATTCAATCTGTTTAAATAGAGAATTATTAAGACATGTTACAAAAATTGTATTTTGAGAAAAACAATAGTTTTTGAATGACGATGAAGGGCAAAGTGAAAAAAAATTGCATACTCATACATATCTTGATTCAGTCTCCTTTCTTACCTGCAATACTGAATCAGCCATTTAATCAGTGTCCCATCTTCCCGCCTCCAAGTGGCAGGCTCCCACCCCATCTAATCTCCAAACTCATCAGAGTTACTCTCCTCAAATAAAAGTCTGATTATGTCACTCATCTGCTGAAAACCCTTCAGAGGTTCCCATCACCTAAAGGATAAAGATCAAAATCCTTAATCAAGCAGCAGAATCCCTATTGGAACTGGTACCAGATGACCTTTTCTATTTTATTTCTTGCTGCTTTTCATCTTGTACACACTTGAGCATTAGCTGTATCAAACCTCTTTAGTTCTCCAAACTCACCATTCTCCATCATAACAGGCCACTGAACATGTGCTGTTTCATTTATCCATAACAATCATTATAATTCTCTTTATTCATATATATGCATGGTGTGTGTGTGTGTGTGTGTGTGTGTGTGTGTGTGTGTGTGTGTATGCACTCCACTGCTGTGGATTCTGTTATAAACATCCCCATTCTACAGATAAAAAACTGAGACTGAGTAGTTAAGGGAAATTATTTTCAGCTAGTAAGAGTCGCAGGTGTAATTAAACATCTGCTAGCCATTGTCCCATAACTTCCCCAAATGCTCCTATAGGTAATGTCACTATTGTAGAACTCAAGATGGGTCGTTTGAGATGTTTTCCAGACTTTTGTATTCTGGTAACCAATTGACTCCACATGGATCCGTCAGCATAATTAGGGCATTGGTCTTTCACTATCATTCCAGTGGCCTACTTTCAGAACTTTGCTTGCTATCTCCATAAGACTGGTGTTGGCTGGTTAGAGTTTCTCATTCCCCAAAAGAGAAATGATTCTGAGTAGGGTAGAATAAGTATTACAATGAACCAGAGTCTGCTATGACCATGTGGTCTCTTTTGGCTCTTCATGCCAGTGTGTCAACAGTCAGAAAATGTAGGTAATGTACTCATGCAGTAACGAACCCTAAATACCAAAAAAGATGTACAATTGCTGCCAACAAATGTGAGAAATGAGACTATATTTAGAATTTAAAATTTGCTGAGAAAAATTGCATCATGTTTCTCTGCCCAGTGATAACAACAGAGAATTATTGGAACAATTACCCAAGAAAAACAAGGCAATAAAGGCTTGGATTCCTCAGGGATGTAGTTTGATTTTTCTATTAGGCAGCCTACCTGACCAAAGGACAAAGTTCTGGCGAAGGTGATGTCACTCTGTTTGGAGAGTATAGGAAGCAGATGATAATTGGGGGAACCACCCCCAATATTTCACATAGGTTCTTTTCTATTTCCCTAATTGTCGGCCGGTCTGAGAAATAAAGGGAAAGAGTACAAAAGAGAGAAATTTTAAAGCTGAGTGTCTGGGGGAGACGTCACAGGTCGGCAGGTTCTGTGCTCCCCTCAAACCACCGAACCAGCAAGTTTTTACTAGTGATTTTCAAAGGGGAGGAAGTGTATGAATAGGGTATGGGTCACAGAGATCACATGCTTTGCAAGGCAATAAAATATCACAAGGCAAATGGGAACAGAGCACAGGGTGAAATTAAAATTGCTAATGAAGTTTGGGGTATGCATTGTCATTGATAACATCTTATCAGGAGACAAGGTTTGAGAGCAGACAACCAGTCTGACTAAAATTTACTAGGTGGGAATTTCCTCATCATAATAGGCCTGGGAGCGCTACAGGAGACCGGGGCTTATTTCATCCCTTATCTGCAACTGTATAAGACAGACATTCCTAGAGCGGCCATTTCAGAGACCTCCCACTAGGAACACATTCTCGTTCTCAGGGCTGTTCCTTGCTGAGAAAAAGAATTCAGCGATATTTCTCCTATTTGCTTTTGTAAGAAGAGAAATATGGCTCTGTTCAACCCGGCCCACAGGCAGCCAGACTTTAAGGCTATCTCCCTTGTTCCCTGAAAATCACTGTTATCCTGTTCTTAAGATGCCCAGATTTCACAATATTCAAATACACGTGCTTTCCGAACAATTTGTGCAGTTAATGCAATCATCACAGGGTCCTGAGGTGACAGACATCCTCAGTTTATGAAGATTATGGGATTAAGAGATTAAAATTAAGACAGACATAGGAAATTATAGGAGTATTGATTGGGGAAGTGATAAATGTCCATGAAATCTTCACAATTTATGTTCTTCTGTCACAGCTTCAGCAGGTCCCTCCATTCAGGGTCCCTGACTTCCCATAACAGATGATGAAACTCAGATGTGTCCTCAAGACCAGCTGCAATATCAGGGAGTATAACTTGTTTCATTTGCTTTAAAACATTTCAGAGGCTACGGGTAGTCAGCTATTTAAACTCATATCATACCATCCTAGGAGAAGTGGGGGTTATATTTTTCTCTTAAAAATTGAAGCATTTGGCTCATGTCTGTAATCCCAGCACTTTGGGAGGCCAAGGCGGGTGGATCACGAGGTCAGGAGTTCAAGACCAGCCTTACTAACATGATGAAACCTCATCTCTACTAAAAATACAAAAATTAGCCAGGCGTGGTGGCGTGTGCCTGTAATCTCAGCTACTCAGGAGGTTGAGGCAGGAGAATCGCTTGAACCTGGGAGGCGGAGGTTGCAGTGAGCCGAGATCGTGCCCTTGTCCTCCAGCCTGGGCAACAAGAGCAAAACTCTGCCCCCCTACTCCCTAAAAATAGGCATTACTGTAAAATGGGTACTAGACATGAATAGAGTAAAAGGGTATTGGAGTGGTTCAAGAGTTGAACTGTATCAGAGAACTCTTGCACACTACTTCAGATCTTCCCAGCCACAGCTTTCTTTGGCCCCTTGGCCATTCATTTTGTTCCAGCCACAATATGACAATGTCTTGATTCATGCCACTGTCACATGCCTCTTTCCTCTTGCTCCAGAATTTTTTGTTGTCTTGATGCATTAAGTGCTACACAACCTGTTCAACACCCATTTCCATACATGTTGGAAGTGGATGGGGATTAATGTTCCACAGAGAATACTTTAGTCTAAGGAGAGTTGAGAGCCAGTAGATATATTATTCTCCCTTCTGCCATTGATATGGACCTCATTAAAATGCAATATGGTCTCTCAAATGACAACTCTATGCAGAAGAGCAATCAATTGTAGTAACCAGCTCATGATCTACCATCTATATTGACTTTCCTGCCTTTTCTATTTTGCAAGCCTCCTCCCTCATTCATTGGTTCTCTGGAATTACACGTATTAATAAAGTAGGGATGCATGATTTTGTTTTTTCATCCAGTTTTGCCTCCTGGAGAAACCTGGCTAAGATATCATATAAGGGCAAGTATGTGTCTGATTTTATTTTATTGCCTTTTAGTCTGTATTTAAATGCATGCCTATTAGGTGCCAACCATTGTTAGGCACTTAGACTATGAAGACATAAAGACATGATCCTTGCTTTAAACGACTTACAATTAAGTGGGGAAAAGAATGACAGAAGGTAAATGGAAATAAGTGCAAGGAAGAGAGGAGATACAAAGTAGGGAATATCTAAGTTTGCCTGATAGTCAGTGAAGATTTAAAGGCAAAATCAAACAGCAGGTGAAATGTAAGAATGACTAGCATGTTTTCAAGCAGACAAAATGAAGCCCTTCCAGCCAGAGGAGTAAGGGCACAAAGGCATAAATGCATACTAGAACATGGAACATTTGGGGAAATAGCCAGTAACTCAGAAAGACTGGATTATGTGGAAGATAAAGGTGAGAACTGAGATAACACAAGAAGGAAGAGTTTTAGGTTATGCAGAGAAACATAAACAAAAGGGCTCTAGGTAGCCATTAATAAATTTTAAGCAAGAGACCAACATAACTGATTTTCTAGTAAAGAAGGGCTCTTGGAAGGTAGTGAGAAGGATGTATTGGGAGTGGGAAGCAATTGCAATAATCTAGCTAAGAGATTAGTAGGCAGTGGCAATGTGGATACGGATGAATGAACATGTTGAAGAGACTTTCAGAAGGTAAACCCAATACTGCTTGCTAATTTATTAAATGATAGGGAAGAAGATAGGGGAGATAGAAGAGTCCAGGATGATTTCCCCTTTCTTAACATCAGTAATACACTGAGTTAGTGAATTCCATAAGAGTGCTACGTTTTTGTAGCCTCAATATCTAGCAGCAGAGTGTCTGGTAGATAGAGGATGCCTGTTATTATTTTTTTCTAAATTATCTTAATTTCCCTAGTATTTTTGCTCACCCTACTAACCCTACTTACTGCTAGCTGCTGGAAAAGTCAGCATGAACTAATATTTTTTAAGGAATCATTTATATATTATTTTCCTAAATACAAATGATCTTAAAAATGCTCAGCAGTAAGTAAGTAAAATGCCTTGACTATACTCAAGCCTTGGAGCTAATGTATTTGGTTTTCACATTTATGAGTTGGGTATTCAGCCATCTGGATTTTCCACATGGATCCATTTGAGAAGGAAACTCCAATGACTTATAATGCTAAATTAGCTTGTTTCAAGGGCCAAGCAACAGATTTCCTTTTCCTGGTCTATCTTGACAGCTTTCTTCTTTGCATTTCATCTACGCACATATTTGGGTAGAAATACATCTTTCAATGTGATTCCTGACAGCCATAATACTTAAGATTCGAAGTGTTTTGCCTCCTGAGAACTCAAGTCACATTTGTTAATTTTGATTTATAGCTAATGTTTGGTACTCCGCTCATGACTTTCACTTAACACACTTAATGAGCATCAGTTCTCACAGTGCTCCATATGTGGTCTGAGAATGTTATTTACAGCCTCTCGATGAGGGAAATGTCATAACAAGAGCTTAGATCTCAGCATGCAGCAAGATAAGCTGGACTGGGATGAGCTGGGATCCAGGAACTTAATATATGCAATCCCAATGAGTCATATGCTCAGATATGAACCTTGCTCTTAGCAATGTGTACCTACCCAGCCAGTTAGGATTCATATATTATAATGACAACAATTCAAAAATCCAAATGTCACAAGCAATCAAAGTACTATGTGAAGGTCTCATAGACTGAGAAATCAAAAGGGCATTTAAATTTAACAAGTAGGTCATAGATAATTATGACGTGTATTTTCAATAGATTGCAGAAGAAGAAGCCTGATTTCAGTAGGTTGATTTTAAAATGAAAGTGAAAAAGTGTGGGCGGAAGTTGTAACTCCTCTTGCGGTCATTGTAGTGATAAAGGAAATAAGAGATAAGACTATAGTTTGATTATGAGATAAGGAAATAATGGGGAAGTAGATTTTAATACTGTTTTTGTAATGAGGGGATTCTTAATCCTATTTTTAGTTTTGAGGAAAAGAGTCATAAAGAAAGAAAGCTTGAAGAACTAAGAGAGAAGAGGTGTGAATAGTACTGGGAAAATGGGGAAAAATTAGGTCATGTGAAGAAAAGAGTCTGGTTACCTCAAATGCTGATGGCAGGACTTTGTCTTCTTAGATGATAAGTCACCAAGGACATAGTTGACATCACACAGAGGATATTAAAAAGAAAAGCTGGCTAGGTACAGTGGCTCATGCCTGTAATCCCAACACTTTGGGAGGCCAAGATGGGAGGATCTCTTCAGGCCAGGAGTTCAAGACCAGCCTGGTCAACATGATGAAACCCTGTCTCTACTAAAAGTACAAAAATTAGCTGGGCGTGGTGGCTCCTGCCTGTAATCCCAGCTACTCAGGAGGCTGAGGCAGAAGAATCACTTGAACCTGGGTGGTGGAGGTTGCAGTGAACTGAGATCATGCCATTACACTCCAGCCTGGGCGACAGAGTGAGACTCCATCTCAAAAAAAAAAAAAAAAAAAAAAGGATGCTTACCTTCAGGAACCTGCTGTGTCAAGGCCTTGAGAGGGGTCCTAAAAATGTGTCCACAGGGTTGTATATGTTTGTAAAGTTTCAGAAACAAATGACATTTTACAAGCAATTGGTAACAACCACCATATATTTCTCTTCCATCTTCATATCCATCACACTTCTCTTTGTGTCAGGTGGTATGAGAATGGCTACAAGGATTTGGGAGATCAATCTAAGTGGAATTCAACTTGGGAATATATTTAGTTTGGGTTTTGTGGAATATATATGTAGTTTGTGGATACTTTCATGTCTGAATATATGATTGACCATGATTTCAGTGTGGGACTATCTGGCAGGTGTGGAATATCTCGGTAGGGGTGGAATACCCCTACCACTCACGTGTCTAGTGACCTGAAGCAATGGGATAGAGGAGTAGGGCTACAGGTGTCCAGGTATGAAGTGTGATACTATCTTGCAGGTGTGGAACACCTTAATAGGAGCAATAGTATAGAAGAGTAGGGCCACAGGCTCTCCAGGTGTGAAGGTATCAGTGTTTCTGGCAGAAAATTACATGTGCAACGGAAGGGAAACAAGATGTAAAATGCATGAACACGGAAGCCAGTCTTTGAGGAAATCCTCCAAACTGTGCTTATATCTGAAATAAAACTTTACAAAGCCCTCAAAGTTGACGAGCTTCTAAAATTTTATATGACTTTATCAATGAGTTGTAAAGCTGAAACAAACTTTGTAAAACAATTAGTAATTAAAACAACTTTATTTCAATTATCTTCTTCTCTAGAGAATATTATATTAAAAATAATTATAAAAAGGGGCTTCTAAAGAGTTTGTAGCAAAATCATATAGGATAAAAGTAGTTTAGAAGTGTCAGTTAATTAATAAAAGCTATGCATTTTTCTCTGAAATTTCTGATGATTGTTCTTTCTACCACATTTTAAGTATATAATTTATTGCAATAGCTTTCTCTTTACAAATATTTACTTTGGCACTCAATTTTTTATTAGCAATTTCATGCTCTTTTTCTCAAATAGGGTTCCCCACATTGCATAGGTTTCAGGCCTTACAGAACCAGGATTCACTATGGCATGCAAGCTCAGCTCCTAGGAGTCAGGAGACCCAAAATTTGAGAACAGAAGGGATGAGAGACAGAGAGCCTGGCGGTTCATTACAGGAAATGGAACCCTGACTTCATACATTTCCATACTCTGAGAATAGGAGGAGTGGGAGGAAAGAGTGTGTATGGCAGTGAGAGGTGGGGAGGGTTATGTTTACAGAGCCTTAGAGCTTTCCAGACAGTGTGGTAGACTAATTCACTTAGTCCTCTCCATAAAAATACGATCTGACCGTTATTTAGCACTCACCCACTTACCATCTGGCAGGTACTATTCCAAGTATTTTACATCCATGAACTCATTCGAACTTCACAGCAACCCTATGAGATAAGTACTATTATTCTTCCCATGTTATGATTAAGAAGAAGTCTAATTAGTAATAGAGCCATGATTCATACAGGGCTGTTTGTTTTCAGAACAGCAACATTAACCCCTACAGTATGCTGGCCCTATAACAACATTAGTAAATCAGTTCTGTTGCTTCTCCATTAACTATAGAGACAAACAAGCACATAATAACTAAATAACTTGTTCAAAGTCTCACAGTTTGTGATAAAGAGCTGAGAGTTGGAGCTCTTCTGAGTGTTTTCAAAACCTATACACTTTTCTGCTGCACCAAACTGCCACTAATTAATTCAAGTGTATGTTGTGTACTCATCAAGAAACCTCCAAATTTGGAGAGGATGAGATATGCTCATGTTTCTAGTTTATTGACATTTGAAAGTAATGAGTCCTTTTGTTGTCTAGTAGCCATTCCTCAGACTGTAGCTGGAGAGGAGGTTGGGGAGAAAATTCTAATGCACTAGGTCTGTGCCCAATTGAGCAGTGGCTTTGGCAGGTCATAGCAGGAAAACTGGAGAAGTGTTCTCAGGAGACATAATAGAAAAACAAACACTAGGTCAAGAGGGAGGAGTCAATACAGACTACACCTTCATGCAGGTGTAATTTAAGATATGTTAAGCGAGCCTTTATTTAACTTTGTTTAACTCATCGTCAGGAAATAGTGAAGAAAATAAATTATCATCACCCATTTCAAAATCACTTTGTGTTTGTTATAGCGAGTTCCTTCTCATTGTGCTTCTCACCACAAGTCACCTCATAAACTATTAAACATGTGTGACATGGCTGATGACTAAGTCACTTCTTTTTCCCTGAGATTTCACCACATGGTACAGCTAGCAGCAACTATGGCAAATGTGAAAATATTTGAAAATAATATTCCTAATGAGTTATTAGTAAAGTATATTTGTTGCTGTGGTTATATGTACTTGTCATAAACTAACTAGATTGTAAATCACCTAGAAATTGCATTCTAGTTCAGGGAACAAACATTTATAAATGCAAATTTAGAATAAGCACGAGTTCCCGGAACATGACCTAGGAAGTCAAATAAGTGGGATTACAAAAGGCAAGACTGAATCTAGACTTTAGATAGTGGACAGGGTTAGGCAGATGGTGATTCAAAAGGAGAAGCAGCACAAAGCGAGACATATTCTCAAGAAAAGGGTAAAGTGAAAATCAGAATGGTAGGAAGAAGGAGGACTGAGAGGACAGATTTATTTTTATTGGAGAACTATGACAGATGATTTTTGATAGGTAGGTTGGTGTATTACGGTTCTCTAGAGGGATAGAATTAATAGGATAGATGTATATATAAAGGAGAGTTTATTAAGGAGTATTAACTCACACGATCACAAGGTCCCACAATAGGCCATCTGCAAACTGAGGAACAAGGAAGCCAGCCCACATCCCAAAGCTGAAGAACTTGGAGTCCGATGTTTGAGGGCAGGAAGCATCCAGTAAAGGAGAATGATGTAGGCTGTGAGGCTAAGCCAGTCTAATCTTTTCATGTTCTTCTGCCTGCTTTTTATTCTGACCTTGCTGGTAGCTGATTAGATTGTGCCTACCCAGATTAAGGGTGAGTCTGCCTTTCCCAGTCCACTGACTCAAATGTTAATCTCCTTTGACCAGACCCTCACAGACACAATCAGGAACAATACTTTGCATCCTTCAGTCCAATCAAGTTCACACTCAGTATTAACCATCACGGTCAGGTATAGATGTTAGAGCCCAAGTTGAGAAATCTGGACTTCAGAATATGGAAAATTATCAACAATTGAAAGAGATCAGTAGCAAGTGCATTTGACTGTTTTAGGGAGATTGATTAGGTGTCAATATGCAGACTTATTTGAAAAAAAGAGACTCAGAAAAGAGACTGAGTTCAAAGAAATAAATATAGGATATTATTAAAATTTTTCAGCAGGAGGTATTGAGACACCAAAGGAAGGTGAGAAGTACTGAAAGTCACATTTTATAAAGAAGAAAAAAGGCTTGGTGACATTGCAATATAATTGGTTGTTTAAGGAAGAAAGGGGAACATAATTACTAGGTAAACACTGTAGGCAGGATATGGTACAGCAGAGAGATGTCCTCCAAGTACCAGGAAGGAAAGAAGGAAGGAAGGAAGGAAGGAAGGAAGGGAGGGAGGGAGGGAGGGAGGGAGGGAGGGAAGGAGGGTACTAAAGAAAAAGAAAGTTACCTTCTGAGATGTAATGCAATGAATTTCAAGGTTCATGGGAGAGACTGATACTGTATGGGCAAAAACCAACAGTCTGTCTGTATATGTGTAACCTGTGTGGTTTGGGACACTCAGCCCTCCAAAACATGTATTCACTTCCTTTGCTCTGCATTTTGGCTCACTAATCAAATTTCTAATTGTTTATTTGATTCCCCTGAGATGTCATCCCTGAGATGACATCAGGAAAGTACTGGCTGGAAATTATGAATACTACAGGTTCTAGGAAGTACTATTCCTATTATAAATAATTCTTTGGCATTCTTGTTTATACATATGTTCTCTGTAAATATGAGTTCAATGTGTTGAACTCTAGAGCTTGGGCAAGATTCACACTGCAATCCTCTACAGAGAGAACACCATTACTTTTCTCTCTAAGGCAGCAGTCCCCAACATTTTTGGCACCAGGGACCAGTTTCATGGAAGACATTTTTTCCACAGAAGGGGCAGGGTGGGGGATGGTTTGGGGATGAAGCTGCTCTTCCTCAGATCTTCAGGCATTAGAATCTCAGAAGGAGCATGCAACCTAGATCCCTTGCATGCACAGTTTACAATAGGGTTTGTGCTTCTTTGAGAATTTAATGCCTCCGCTGATCTGAGAGGCGGCAGAGCTCAAGCAGTAATGCTTCCTCATCCGCAGCTCACCCCATGCTGTGTGGCCTGGTTCCTAACAAGCCACACAGCAGTACCAGTTGGCAGCTGGTGTTAGGGACCTCCGCTCTAAGATACAACTTCTCTATTTCATCCTTGAAGGCTCAGTGGAGAAATTGAGACTTCACATAAATGAATTGATATGATTTGAACTTTTTGAAGGTGATGATAGAAAACATTATCCTGATACATGCTCACATTTTGATTGAGAAACTATACTTATGAACAGATGTGACTTTTCAAAGTGAAGGTTCAAGAAAATGACCATAAAAATGTTCTACAGCTTCAGTTAACACAGACCCGTGTGACCCATACTGAACCACACATTTTCTTTGTCTTCTAATGTGTAAGACAATTGGGAGAACTAATTAAATGTGTTCCTACGGATGTGAGTTTCCCCAAAGGAAGGTACTTGAATAAGGCAAATATTATAAGAAGTAGTAGGTGATTAGAGAGGTGTATTGAAATGACCCAGAGTTGTAAAAATTGAAGAAGCACAAATAAGTATACTATGGATTTTTATTTAATGTGCAGCAGATCATTAATCTATGATTATATCAAAAGCTAAACATTTTTTAAAAATATTTTCTTATCCCTTTTTTTCCTTTCTTTCCTTTTTCTTCCTTCCATTATTTTATTTTCTCTCTGTTGGAACCTACAAACTACTGTTTTTTCATGGCTACGTCTTGACTACATTTTAAAATAAGAATCAGGAATCCCATATGACCCATGAATGTAGAGAAGAGAGAAATGAAGGGGTCGGAATGTATGTACTTATTTGTGAGATTAAAAATAAAACAGAACAGTGTATCTTAGCAAAATAGGCAATATCTCAAAAACCCAACCCCAGAAGTAATCAGATTCAATTCAATCTAGCATCTTTTCAAATACTTTGCATCTAATAACAGCAGAAATGGGAGTGTATTACATCAAAATGACATATAGTAGAAGCTCACCCAGCTGGCAGACAGAGAATTCTAGTGCTTGGGATGGTGTTATTTAATGCGTTTATGACTATTGCTTAAGCATGTTCGGAATTTTATAACAGAAATATGAATAGTACTTACTGTATCTCAATACAGCCACATCTGCATACAAGGCATATGGAAAATGTATTCCCCCAAACTCTTTACCATGAATTACCAGTGTTAATGAATATCCAGACATTTTATTGGAAAAACAAATATTGGAAATGAAAGCAAAGGTGCCATTGTTAGGAAGAAAGCTTTGTCCTCAGATTTATCAGTAAGGAATATTTCAAATGAGTTTTTATAGAGTACCAGTTGATAACCTTATTATGAATTATGCTTTTAACAAGGCCCCATTATTCCCAGACATCAAAGTGATACAACCACTGTCTCCAAAGACATGAGTTTTTGTGGATACTTTCTTCTTCCTTTTTTTTTTTTTTTTTTTTTAGGAGTTGGGGTCTTGCTCTGACACCCAGACTAGAGTGCAGTGGTGCTATCATAGCACACTACAACCTCAAACTCCTGGGTTCTAGTGATCTTCTCACCTCATCCTCCCAAGTGACTGGGACTACAAGTGCATGTCATCCTGCTCAGCTACTTTTTCAAAATCTTTTGTAGGCACAGGGTCTCACTATGTTGCTCAGGCTGGTCTCAAACTCTTGAGCTTGAGCGAGTCTCCTGCCATGGCCCCCCTAGTAGCTACGAATGAAGGCACACTCCATCAGCTTGGCTATTTTTAAAAAAATTTCTTTTGTAGAGATGGGGTCTTACTATGTTGCCCAGACCAGCATAGGCCCTTTTCAAAAAGAGAACAGAGGAAATTGGAACTCAAGTGGGAGATGAATTCAAGAGGAAGCCAGGTGACCATTTACTCAACAGCAAAATGCTCAGATATTTTCTAAAGTAGATTGTAAATGCAAATGCCACTTGCTTATACAAATGGCTATTGGGGTGCTGTACCCACCCCTTGGAATATGTAGAATGGTTTTCATTTCTCAGTTTCTCTTAGCTTCTGAATTTAGGAGTTTCCCTATTTTGTTATAAGTCTTTGTTTTATGGCAGCAATTTTCATGTTTTTATAGCATTTTTATGACCCATGGAAAGGCCTCTTGGCACAATATCTGGCAATGTTTCACCTCAGATACTGTCACAAAAGAATTCACAGCAGTAGAGAGCAGAGCTTCATCACGGAATCCAACCTGTACTTGTCCCAGGTGTGACAGATGTCAGCCCTCAGGTATCCCTATTTACCCCACGACGAACTTGGTTCTACACAGTCTCCCGAACAAATGATGTGTAAGCCTGTACAGCTATCAGGGAAATCTTTCTCATCAGTGGGTGAGTCTATGACTTTAACCTCTATCTCAGGGCACCCACATGAGAGCCAAACTGCTGTGTTCAGTCCCCAAATTTAACTGTGACCTCAATCCATCCAATGTTTTCTTTGATTTCAGTGGCAAATTCAGTTCCGTCCTGAGCCTAGAACCTTGCAGCATATTGTAGATCTGTTGGCTAGATAACTGAACTTCCTGCTCATTCCTTTTCACCTCATTCTTGTCAGTTTCCAGTACCCCATATCTGGATCTGATACCCATGGTCTCAGATGCTGAATGGGGCCCTGTCTGAACTTCCCCAAATCTCCCCGAAATTCTGATGCTCATCTTAAGACTACCTGGATACTCTTAATGCTATCTATCCCCCTCTTTGAGTCAGCCTTGATTTCCATCTCCTACTCCTCAGTCTCACCTCGTCTAATGACACCTACAGAGGTAGGATCGGATGACTCTGCTTGCCCTTGGACTGCTGATTTGGATTACTGGAACTTCTTTATAAGACAGGCAAGTACCCTTAATTTGGCATACCCCAAATATTACTTCCAAGAATATACCCTAATTGCAAGTCCAGACAGTTTGGAGGAAAAGGTAGAAACTCATTTTTATCAGAGGAAGAAAGCTATAGAGAATGAAGGCTAAGACATCTCAAACAAGTGGGCAGCTGAAGTAGGGGAAGTAATTCTGATTTCTTCACTTCATCCCATTACCTGGAAAAGCCTGAATAATGTTGGAAAGACAGAAAGAGAGAGAGGGAGAGAGAGAGAGAGGGAGAGAGGGAGAGACAGAGAGAGAGAGAGAAAAGAAGGAAGGAAGAAAGGAAAGAAGGAAGGAAGGAAGGAAGGAAGGAAGGAAGGAAGGAAGGAAGGAAGGAAGGAAGGAAGGAAGGAAGGAAGGAAAGAAGGAAGGAAGGAAGGGAAAGGAAATAGGCTGGGCTCAGTGGCTCACACCTGTAATCCCAGCAATTTTAGAGGCCAAGGAGGGTGGATCACCTGAGATTAGGAGTTCAAGACCAGCCTGACCAACATAGTGAAACTCATTCTACTAAAAATACAAAAATTAGCCAGGTGTGGTGGTGGGTGCCTGTAATCCCAGCCACTCAAGAGGCTGAGGCAGAAAAATTGCTTGAACCAGGAGGCAGAGGTTTCAGTGAGCCAAGATGGTGTCACCACACTCTAGCCTGGGCAACAGAGCGAGATCCTGCCTCAAAAAATAAAAGAAAATAATAATAATAAAATAAAAGATAAAAAAGAGAGAAAAAAAGAAAAGAACGAGAAAGAAAGCAAACGAGTAAACCAATAAAGTGATGACAACAAAACCTAGATATGAAGCCCTGTAGACATGGAGACCTCAATTTTCTTTTCACTATTCCTCATTCCTATTTAGTTGGTTACATATTGGAAGACAGGATAGAAGTTCTTGCTTTTGAGCCTGATGCAATCTGAATTAAAGTCAACTTGAGTAAGTCTAGCAAAAAGTAAGTCAACTTCTATTTTGAGAATACTAAGGATATTGTACTGTCTTTTCTTTTCCAGGTCCTTCCTCTGTAGCCCCAATACTATGCTTTAGTTATACCTAATCATTCTCATGTGTTTCCAACACACCATACTACTATTTCATATTTCTGTGCTTTTTAAAAACAATGTTCTCTATTCCTGGAATTCCCTTTAGCTCTGTTTCCACATAGGGAGCATCTTTTGGTTTGTGAAAGCTAAAATTATAAGTCACCTCCTCTCTGAAGCAATTTCTATGGCATCTGTTCTGTTGCTGTTAATGAGATAAATCATCTGCCCTCAGAATGTTGTACAAATCAGTATTATTTCACTGCTTCGTGGTGCTGGTGTCAGGAAGAGGTTAAATATACAAGTAAATAAGTAAATCACGTTATGATACTACAAATGGTAATCAATAATCGTTATAGATTATGATGATTGTAAACATGCAGTACAAATACAGATAAAGCAGTGACTGATGAATCATTTTCAAAAAGCAATATTCAATGAATGTTTCCCGGCTCTAATTTTATATGGTTTTTCCAAAGGCTCTTTCCATGCTTTATCTCACTTAACTTTCTTTTTGTGATTGTTGTCTCGAATGAGACAGGTGATATGAGTATTTTGATTCACCAAACCCAGGAGGAACTCTAACACACTTGACAACAAAATGAAAATTCAAAAATGTTTCAACAGCTGGATAGACAGACAAAATTTAGTAGAAGGGGTATTGAGTACTTCCTCTTTGTTGATGGCATTGTATATTGGTGACAGATTTTTTTGAAACTTGGAAATGTATGTCAAAAATATAAAATGAATGCATAACCTAAGAACCAAACATTTCACATCTGGAGATATTAACTAAGAAATAACTTGACATATCATTTGAGTCTTATATACCTGAATGCTCATAGTATTTGTAAAATGATAATAATGGAGATATGACCCCATGTCAGTAATATATACATATACACACATATATAATATATGCCAAAAGATACATGTTATAAACCATACTATAAAGCATATCATATGTTATTATAAGATAAATAATACTGTACAAAACTGTAAAACAAGAAGGAAAATGTTAGATCATCTGGACAATGTTATATAAAGACATTTTATATCTGTCTATACAACTCAGAGGTTATCAGGGAGTACACTGGCTCTCAGAGAGCTAGTTAAAGCTTGATTTCCACCCTGCAGTCAGAATTTGTGGAAATGTTATACAAAACCATCCCCGGAGTTTCTGCTCATTCCCAAGGGCTCAAGCACTCCTGAACACCTACATTTACAGGTGATGTTTTAGGGTTTTATCACCCCAGGTAAAAATGCTCCATCCTTTTATCTATTTCCGTAAAAATAAGCCCACTCACACAAAGCAATGTGTAAGTTTTCATTGGAGTTACTGAAGATAAGGAAGGTTACAGGGAGGACTTACATTGCTATGCTCTGCAATTTCCATCACTTTTCTTGGCTCTCACTCTTCCAGCTCCTCCATGCCCTCCTCTGCCACGTCTTCTCATTCTTGGTCCTCACCCCTTTGTCTTGGTGCCTGGGTGCCCTTTAATAACCAGGCCATGCCTAGGAATTGACTCCTATCTTAAGGACCAACAAATACAGATATATATGTGCTGGCTGTTGCAGTAATAATTCATTCCCAACTAATTACTTAAATATGTAAAAAGGAAAGGCAGCATAGGAATATATCAAAATATAGATAGCAATTAATTATTGATGGTGAGTGTAAAAGTGATTTAGATTTTATTATTTATTCTGTAATTTCAAAAATGAACAAGTGTTACTTTTTCATTATAAGGAAAACAAGTTTTTGAAAATTGAATTGCTTCTCTAATATACTGGTAAACTCTCCAAAAACAGAGACTATGTCATAATTTGGGGGACTATTTTAGAGGTAATGGTATAGATGGCTCTAACTATACAATTTTATGATTCAAGGGTTGTTGTTAAGATAAAATGACATAATGAAAATGAGAGTACTTTGAAAAGTACAGATCTCCATAAAAGTATGCTATTATTTTGAGGCTTTGTAGTGCAGTGAGTGATAAGTATAATTGCTGGTACTGAATAGAATATAAACTTCTAGAACAGGATGGAACAGACGTTTAAGGGTAGACATATAAAATGCGCAGTGGCTCAAATCTCTGAACTCATCCCCAACTCATGTTTGATAAAGACACCTTATCTTATCTTTTCTCCATTATTTTCCTTTCCTTCCCCGCTTTCCTGAGTCCTCCCCTCCGCCCCCCGCCTTTTTTTTTTTTTTTTTTTTTCTTGAGAAAAGGTCTCAGTCTGTCACTCAGCCTGGAATGCAGTGATGTGATCACAGCTTACTGCATCCTCAAACTCCTGGACTCAATCCTCTCACCTCAGCCTCCCGAGTACCTGGGACTACAGGAGTATGGCATGGTGCCTGTTAATTTTATCATTGTTATTAATAATAGTAGTGGTAGAGACAGGTCTAGCTATGTTGCCCAGGCTGGTCTCCAACTCCTGTGCTCAAGTCATCCTCCCATCTCAGCCTCCCAAATGCCAACATTACAGGCATAAGTGATCAGTCCCTGGTTCTTTCTCTCTATTTCATCCTTGGGCCATGGGAAGAAAAGTCAGGGTGATTGCAGCTTCATTTCATCACCATAAAAAATGAGTATTGTCATATAATGTTTTGTTTATACCTATAGCAACAGAAATATGAAATCCTATTGTGACTTCTGGAGTTTCTAACCAAATCTTTTAATGTGCATACAGTCAATATAAAGCAAACTGATTCATGAATAAAAATTAAGAAAAGCAGAGTTTATAGGTAGAAAGACGAGTAAATATTTGGGGTTAGAGAAGTAGTCAGCTGTTTTTCGGTTTGCCCAAAAAAGATTAAAATAAAACAATGTTTTTTTTTTTTTTTTTTTTTTTGCCCATTGGACCTGAATGCATTAGGAAGCCCTTTCAATTATAATGAGGTCTTGTTTTTATTTTGGGTTTGCTTTGTTTTGTTTTATACGGTTGTCTGAAAAAATTTAAATGGGTGTTAGGATGTAAGAAAGATCAAAGAAAAGAAGTCTTTAAAAATATGAGGTCCTTGTCATCATTTTCAAGGAGTGTCATCCATGAATATAAAACATGCTTCCAGCTCTGTGAAGCCTTAGCATTAAGATTATTGCACATTTTATTGGCCTTCCCTAGGCTCTGAAACTAGAAATTCATCTGCTTCTAACCTTTCCACCCAAGTCGACTTCATACATAAGTAAAGAGCAAGTTGAAATTACAGGGAGCTGTAAAGAAATGGAAGTTCCCCGCTTTCTTCTATCAAAACCAATATTAAAATATATGAGGTGCAATTGTCAAACTAAAAAATTGCCAGATGATTCATAAGAAATGAGTGGCCAGCAGGCTAGCCTGACTGCTCCCTTGCGTTACCAATTTTTGATGGGTCTGTGGGTAGGAAGATAGTTATTTCCTGTTAAGTCAGACAGCAATGAAGCTGTGGACTGGTGGGCAAAAGGGAGGAAGAATGACCAGCTGCTGAACACAAGCAGAAGATAATGCCACTCAATGCAGCAGGTTCAGAAGTTACTTTTTTTTTACATAAATAGCTTGTAAGTGAAACCCCAAAGGACTCTATTTCCCCTCCTCCAGTTCTTATCTCTCACACCGTCCCCCATTTTATCATCTCCCCAAGGAGAAACAGGCTTACCTGTCAGGCATCCTTTCAACTTGTCAGGGACTTAACACTAGCTGAGGCAGCCAGAAATTACAGCTAAATGGATTTACACATTGGAGGGTGAATATCTGCTTCTGTTCACTGAGCCACACGATTGATGCCTAATTTGTTGCTTACATGTCACAGCAGCAGCGATGATTGTAACCAGCTTCTGCGTGAGGCAAGGGTTCAGAGCAAGCATGTGATCCTGTCCCACCTGATTTGGCCATCAGGGATGGCTTATCCCTAGGAGGTTCTGGACCAGCATCTTCCTGACTTACACAATAAGGTTGTGGTATGTGGTAAATTTAAAAAGAAAGCAAAGGGGATGTGAACTTCTGTTCCTATTCTTCAGAAAGCCCAACACCACTACTATGATCATCATAATGAATAAGTTTTGAGGCTTTCATCGCAGACTGCCTTATATTGGGCAATGTTCATTGACTTTGTTCATTCATCAAACATTTAATGAGTCTGTTTTACAAATTCTAGTAACTGCCTTATAAGGGCTTGATTCTTTTGAATATGTAAACTGAACATATTTATATTAATATATGTATATTTATGTGTGTGCTTGTGTGTATAAATATATATGTATATATGCATACAAATATTACACTTATAAATATATGTGTATAAATGCATACACATACACACACACAAACACACACATATACATATACAGGATTCCTGAGTAAGGGAACAGGGGTTATTCTGCTGCAATTGGATATTGTCAGGGCAAATTGTTGGAAGTTTCCATTCCATGAGAACCAAATAAATATAATGGGAAAAGCAGTGTTAAGGTATATTGTAGTAAATGACCAATGACAGAATTGGAATGGAAAAAGAAGGGACATAGTTGGTAATAGTTCGCTAAACACTAGAGAAGTATATCAGTTGAGAAAGTCACTCACTTAAAATGAAAACAAAGTTGGTGTGCCTCTTGTTATAAAGACAGTCATTGAATGTCAGTACAGGCAGTGATTTGAGAGAAGTATTGTGTGGTACTAATCTGAATATTTTGTGACCTGCTCCTTAAGGGAAGACATATACAACTGCTCTCCAAATAGACTGAACACCTGCGCTAAATAACAGAGTGGTAATACCATGAGTTATTTATTTATTTATTTATTTTTTGACAAAGTCTCAGTGTCACCCAGGCTGGAGTGCAGTGGCCCGATCTCGGCTCACTGAAAGCTCCACCTCCCAGGTTCACGCCATTCCCCTGCCTCAGCCTCCCGAGTAGCTGGGACTACAGGCACCCGCCACCTCGCTTGGCTAATTTTTGGTATCTTTTAAGTAGAGATTGGGTTTCACCGTGTTAGCCAGGATGGTCTTGATCTCCTCACCTCGTGATCTGCCCGCCTCAGCCTCGCAGGCGGACCATGAGTGATTTTTTAAAAGGGAAGCCCAACTAGTCACTGTTTGGGGTTTAATCAGTAATACTATTACTGAGAGGCTAAAACCCTTTTCCATTACAGCATGGTGATTGTTGAAGTGAGACTAGAACAGCATGGGACATACTTCATGGAATGACACCAACAAACTTCAAAGTCAGCTTCGGGTTCAGCTGACAGTAACAGACCCGACAGCAGGTAGCAGGAGTAAAATTCTAGAGTTAAGCAGAATGGAAACCACTGGGAACAGAAGGCTGCAGAAGAGAAGGTAACTGACCATAGCAACTTATCTCAACTCTCTTGCTGCAGAGGAGAGGTTCTCAACCCTGACTATACTTATTATCACGTAGAGAGCATCTTAAAACCATCCCTACCCTGAGGAACCCAAATTCAACTGGCCTGGCATGAATTCCTAGCAAAGGTGATTAGAATCCTCTTGGATTCTAATGTAAAGCTAGAGCTGAGAACCACTGCCCTAAAGAAAAGGCTTGAATAGGCTGGTTCAAGCAGTTAAGCCAAAGGGGAACTGGAGCTATAGATTAAGGCTGTGTTGACCCACACTCACCCTCTTGAAGGACTCCTCATTGCTGTGGCTTGAGAAATGTAATTCACACATAAAAGATGAAATGATACACATAATTTATCTCTAGCCAGCATATATGTTAAAATCAAATCATGCTTTGTCCTATATTCTAAAAGAAATCTTAGGGCACATTTTTAAAAATAAAAATGACATTGATATATTCTGAGTAAATTGATCAAGAAATTGCCTATTTCTTTCCAATGAAGCTAAACTTTTATTGTCAAGAAGGATTTCAAGAGAGTTTTTAAAGGCAAGTGGGAGTCAGTTAGAGAGAACATTCCAGACACAGGGCACAGAGGTCTGACAAAGAGGATTTGAATTATTAAAGGGAATGTTGAATAATATGTTTTTAATTTCTTCTTCTTTTTTTGAAATACCTTCTTCCAGAGTGATTCTTTTTAATATTTATTTAGAACCTGTGTATCTCTTAAGGAAATGCATTGCCTATAGGATGAAACAGTAAAGCCATGAGCAAGTATAGTAAGTCATAAAACCCCTCCCCGTGTTCGAATTGATAATCTGTGTTCCTTCTTGCTTCAAATTATTTTTTTCATTATCAAGAACTGAAAATTAGTAGGTATCCCTTGCACACACAGGATTATCCTAAGTATAGTCAAAATCTTCAGTTTCTTTTCTGTCATTTTACCTTTAAAGATATGTAAAATAACTTGTAAAATAAGATTGTGAATTCCTGCAGAATCAAGCTGAGGATGGACAATGTTACAAAAAAGAAAACTTACCTATACCAAAAACATTAGCCAGGTGTGGTGGCATGTTCCTGTAGTTCCAGCTACTGAGGAGGCTGAGGTGGAAGGATTGTTTGGGTCCCTGAGGTTGAGGCTGCAGCGAGTCAAGATTGTGCCACTGCACTACAGCCTTGGAGAAGGGCAAAAACGTGTGGAAGAAAGAAAGGAAGAAAAAAGAAAACGAAAGAAAGGAAGAAGGAAAAAAAAGAAAGAAAGAAAAAAAGAAAGAAAAAAGAAAGAAAGAAGAAAGAAAAAGAAAGAAAGAGAAGAAAGAAGGAAAGAAGGAAAGAAAGAAAGAAAGAAAGAAAGAAAGAAAGAAAGAAAGAAAGAAAGAAAGAAAGAAAGAGAAAGAAAGAAAGAAAGAAAGAAAGAGAGAAAGAAAAAGAAAGAAAGGAAGGAAGGAGAAGAGCGGGGGGAGGGAGGGAAAGGAAGGAAGGAAGTAAGAAAGGAAGAATGGAAGGAAGGAAGGAAGGAAGGAAAGAAGGGAAGGACGGAGGGAAAAGAGAAAAGAAAACTTGGCAATATCTATGTTGGAAGTCTGATTGCTTTATTGTGCATTACCATACATCTATGTGAGGTGTACATGAATTTTAGTGTTCTTATTTTGAAAGTAGAAAAACTAAAGAGAAGAAAATCTGAGTGACACTCCTAAAGATGCACACTGGATCAAGAATAAGATATATGCATTAGTTTTCATGTACAAGTCACTTGATGACTAATAGATTACAAGAAAATCCAGTAAGTCAGTCACACAAAACTACAATCTATCTCCCAATTTGCTGCTTACCAGTTGTGTGATTTGGCCATATTGTTCAACGTCAGAATCCTCCTCTATAATGTGGAGATAGAGTTCCTGTTTTATAGTACTGTGGTGAAGGTTCATGAGGTGAGTATGGAAAGTACTTACTATAGTAAGTACTTAATAAATGGATGCTATTATTCAATCTTCATAATTGTATTTTTATTATTGAGAGGATCTGATTTATGTTGAAACATACAGGTTCCTGAACCACAACTAATCCAACATCTTTAAAAGGTGGCAATATAATAAGCATTGCGAGCTTATATTGTTTATTGTTTTGAATGATTGAATCTATTATAACACACTGCTAGAGGCAATTCAGTTCCCATATTTTCTTAGCTGGAAGATGGAATATGAGAGACAAAGAAGAAGGTGTTTTTTCCCCCTGGGTTACTGTTGCTATCTCCTACAAACAGAGAGTATGTACTGAAGAGAGGACCAAGAGAGGTTAGAGCTAAAAAGATTTTTACAGATCTATAGTACAAACACCTTTTTAAAACAATGAGTAAAAACTCTAAACTTGAGCTAAAAGTTGTACCCAAAATCTCACTGTTATTTCATGGTAGAGACAAGGTTAGAATCCAGATCTCCAGATTCTCCATTATTCTTTTAACTAAACAATTCTTCTACTTTTATAATTTTTATCTGTTATAAATTGCTTCCTAAGCTTAGTGCTAAGTTAAATCATTTAAGTCTTGCAGCTTTACTTTTTATGTCTTACCCTTCAAAACTGTGTATACATTATCTATCCTGTGAAGACATAAGACTACTCTTGGGGATCTGTTTATCACCAGAAAAGGCCCTGAGATGACAAGGCCAAATCAATCCCACCAGAAGGACAACTGCCTATATGAAATGCAGAGACCTTGAGCAGCCCCGGCAAGAAACTTCTGGGTCATATTTTAATAAAATATCCCAAAGAAAGTATATCATACATTTCCACATACAATAAGATATTGGAGAATAACTAAGCTAGATATGCTTAGAGGTTTCGGAATGTATACTTATTCTGTAATACCAAGGATATAAGAGATAATTATTTTGATGTATTGTAAGAATGAGATTTCAGAGATATGGGATCAAAAATCAAGTGCCATATAATTCAAAAATAAAGAATAACTTAATGCATGCTTATAATAATTAGCAGCTTACAAATTAATCTTCCAAGTCCTATATCATTAGTTCTCCAGGTACTGTGATGTGGGCAGTGCTATCTTCATCAATCAGGTTCAGTGATTTACCCAAAGTTACACAACTCCAAGTTAGAAATCCAGTACCTATAGAGTGGGTTGCTTGCCAGCATGTTGTCCTTTCTAACACAATACTACCATATTACTCCAAAAATCTTTGCAATGTATAGTTATCTGGTCTAAGGAAGACATGAAATAAACTGAAGTATGTATAGGGCTTTGAAGTTTTAAGAAATTATTTTCTGTACCACTTTCAACATAAACTGTACAGACACAGTGCAAAGAGAAAACCACAACTGGAAAAAAACTCAAAAGGTCAACTGATTTAAGAGGGCAGCCAACAGAAGCCATTTCAATTTTAGTATGTTCTTGATATATGGATATGAATACAATCTGAAAAGACTAACCTAATATATTTTTGACCCAGAATTGACCCAAACCCTATCCAAACCTGAAAAAGAAGAAATGCTTAAGCTGAAGGTTTGAAGCCATATCTTATAACATATTTTAGATGGAAAACATTAGCAAACTATTTTTTAAAGAAGGATTAATAGCCAAATTGCTAAACAAGAAACAAGTAAGAATACTTAGATACACATTTAAAAAGCAGGATGAGTTTAAATATAATAAAGATCCTTTATCTTAGAAAAATTATCCATATATGAGTTGCTTATGTATACACCCACACTCAAACATGGCAATTTCTTTATTTCTTGCTTGCTTGCTTGATTGCTTGCCTTTCTTTCTGTCTTGATGTGTTAAAATTTACCTGAAAAATCAATGTAGGAAAAGATAGACTCTTAGGGAATGCCCAAACTTTTCTCATAGGAAAACTAAAAATACAAATTATTACTACATTAGTCACAGTCCTCCAGAGAAACAGAGCCAAGAGGTTTATTATAAGGAGTTGGTTCATGCAGTTATAGAGGCTGGCAAATTCCAAAGTTTGCGGGGTAGGTATGCAAGCTGGATAGCCAATGGTGTAGTGCCAGTGTGAGTCCAAATGCCTGAGAACCAGGATCGTTGATGGTAAATTTCTAGTCCAAAGGCTGGCAGGCTCAAGACCCAGGAAAAGATGATTTTTCAGTTTGAGTCCAAAAGCAGAAAAAAAAAACTAATGTCCCAGTTTGAAGGTCATAATGCAAGATGCATTCTCTTACTCAGATGGGGATCAGCCTTTTTGTTCTATTCAGGCCTTAACTAATTGGACGAGGCCTGCCCACATTAGGAGGGCCATCTGCTTTATTCATTCTGTCTATTTACATGTTAATCTCATCCAAAAAATCCCTCACAGACACACCCACAATAATGTTTAAACAAATATCTGGGCACTCCCGGTCAAATGGACACATAAAGTTAACCATCATAGGTGGTAAAAGTAAAGAAACCAATATTATAAGAAATACATAAGAATTTAGAAAACCAAGCAAATGTGGCTCTTCAATGTCATTTGCTTTTGGAAAAACATGCTCATTATAAAGATATTTATATGATACTCCTTAGTCAGGTGCCTTTGCAAAGGACAACGGTATTCAAGAAGAGAAATCCAAACCAAAGTTTAGGTTACATGAAAGATCAAGTAGGTATGTAGTCCAGAGCCTGAATGAAGAATAAAGAAGAAACGTAGAACAAGCTCTTCACCCTTGCTTCGGCTCCAGGCATATCTATGGGAGGTTTCATGTTGCCATAGAGATATGTGTGTGTGTCAAAATTGCCTCTTGAATTCTTTTCTTGATTCTTCCCCCCACTGGCAGATGAGACAAACATAAAGTGGAATCTAGGGTTTCTCTACCTTTAGGATAATTTTGTCAATCACCATTTTCTTGAGAAAAGTGCTGAATTCTAAAAGACATGAAGAGAATGTGTCTGAACTTGTGTAAAGCATTGTCTGTAATTAGCACTTTTTAAGAGAAGCTGAAAAGGTAAAAATCAAAACAAATAAAAATGTAAGAGAAGTGGTTAGTTAAGTGTGATTTTTAAGAGCTTATTTTTAAACTGACACAATAAACATAGGGATTCTCTGATAGTTTTCCCTTATTTTCCATTGCATGCAATCAGATACTGAATATTCTTCACCATTAAATACTTACTATTTATGTAATCATATATAGTTACATTTCAAAACAATATCACATCTATTGCCATATTTGATTCTTATAAAATATCTCTGATGTTTATAAGAATTAGTGCCTTATCGCCAATTTACAATTAGAAAAACTGAGGCACAATTCAGGATGACTTTCCTTACATCCCAGAAAAAAAGTGGCAGACCTGGGAAGAGATAAGACTTCCTTTTTTTCTTTTTTTCTTTTTATTTTTTGAGATAGAGTCTCCCTCTATTGCTCAAGCTGGAGTGCAGTGGCACAATCTCGGCTGATTGCAACCTCCACCTCCTGGGTTCAAGTGATTCTCCTGCCTCAGCCACCCAAGTACCTGGGACTCCAGGCACATGCCACCGTGCCTGGCTAGTTTTTTTGAAGACTTGCTTTGATAGCACACTACCATAAATACCTTCCACTGTTTTCTCATAATTACTCTATAGATCATTCAGAGGTTTAATTGTCTTGTAAGGTGAGATGATACATATTTTTCCCCTTTCCTATTTTTCATGGATTAAAAAACTCAATTATATCTGGATATGAGCGACTTCTGCTACTATTTTTCATGGACTAAACAACTCAATTATATCTGGGTGAGAGGGACTGCCATTCTGTAGTTGTCTGGCATCCCCTGTCTCCCCATGCCTGAGATGAAAGCCTGATACATTTGTTTCGCTCTTCTTTTCCATTGCTCGGGCAATGAAGGAAATATTACCCTAATTGTGCTCAATGTGTGCTATCTCTGGGCACAGCTGTTGTGTAGACCTTCCAAGCTCAACCATTAAGGAGTCTTACCAATGGCAATGCCCAACGAACACAGCAATGCCAGACATTTGCCCTCTAATAACATCCATTTTTGCTTTTCTAGCTAATTCCAGGAAAGATAGCCTGTCGGGCAAGCTTTCGCAGTCCATAACTCTCTCTTTTCTCATTTTCCCCCCTCCCCTAGAAGAGCAGCTTATGAGCCAATTCCCAAACAGAACCCATGGAGCAAAAGATTAGGCATGGTTTGGAGTCGGCTTCTTTATCAAATGAGCCCAAAGAGTTTGAGCAAGCCTCAAAAAGAGATCTGGTTTGGCAACTGGTTCACCAGTGAAGATGCCTGCAGCAAAAACTAAAAACGGCAGACTTTTCTGGCTGCTTTGGAATACAACAGTTTAGTGTTAACTCCTCTTGCTTAGGAAATTAATTGGGACTGATTGCTGGTGGGCTTTGAAGATTACACTACTGACCTGATACGGAGTTTTCTGGAAGTGGAATAGATGATGAGAATGTGTGATATCAAAAACTTGGTTTACAAGGCACACTCACTTCTGTCAACTCCCTTGAAGTTAAAAAGGCAAAAATATGGGTTTTCAGTCAAAGACCTCAATTCAAACCCCAGCTCTAATTTTACCGGTTGTGTTACCCAGAAAAAAATTACCAACAGTCTTTAAACTCAAGTTTCTTTATTTATAACTGGGGAGATAACCATGCCTACCTTCCTAAGTCATTGTTCAGATTACAATCTAGGTATAATTTAAATGTTAGATATAATTTATTCATTCCATAGAATATATAGCATCACTCATTAAATGGTGGCTATTACGGCTTATCACAATAGCCATATAAATCAAGATAATTGTCATCATTTTGACAATAAGAAAACTCAGGCTCAAATTGCATAGATTTGCCCAAGCTCACAGAGCTTTAAGAAGTAGAGCTGAGCCCCAAACATATCAGTCAAACACATAAACAATTAATTCTGTCATTCCACAAACATAGAAACTGGACAAATAAGCCAATATTGAAAGAAGTTTCCAGTGCCTCACCTTGACTTTTTTCTCTAAATTGCATCTGTTTTTCTCCTGGATTGAATGTGCTTACTATTCAAGAGGTACATTAGAGAATAAGAATGTAATTGGTCTTGAGCAATAGCAAGAGAAGGAAAATCTGGAGTTGGGGAGAGGGTATAGGAATCAAATACGTGCTCCACTCCCATAAATTACTTTATAGAGCAAGGTTAAGATAAAGGAATAGAAACATATCTGTCAGTATGGGGAAAAAAGTATAAGGAAGAATGGAACTCATCTGCCAGTGGAGGTGGATATAGGTATGATATGAAGTCACTCGATCTCAATCAATGGGAAGAATGAGGTACATTAGACAGAAACAGTTTAGAAATATGTAAATAGCCTTGGACCAAGTTAGCTTGTAAACAATCTCTTATCATTCATTGTTATGCTATAGGACAGGCTATAATAAAATTACAAAACTTTTATGCTTTCTGAAGGGTTAGATTCTTTCAGCATATCAAAGTGGTTACTTCTGGAGAGGATTCCTGTGGGATCCAGTGGGCCAGTGGAGACTGCCTCTGAGATTCTAACTCCCTACATTGTCACCACAGCTATGATGCCATACTGCTGCCTTACCCCTTCTATCCAAGGATACAAGAGCCCTTACCATGTGCCAGGCATTGTTCTAAGTGTTTCACATCTTCACAACAGTCCAATGAGGTAATGCAAATGTTACCCCACACTAAAATGACAAAAGTGAAGCACAGAGAAGTTAAGCAATTTGCCTAGGATCTTATAGCTAGAAAATGATGGAGTTGGCATTTCAACAGATGCAGCCTAGAGCTAGTGCCTGTATCCAAGACATGCATCCAAGACAATATATTCCGTATCAATTCTTTCCAAATTATCTGTGATGAAAGATATGTTTTGATTTTGTTTTTATTTGTAATATATTGTGAGTCAATACTTTTGTAAAATGTGCTAAAAGTCATTTAACAGAAAAATAAAAATTTAAAAATATCCAAAATACCAATTCTAATTTTAAAATTATTATTAGGTTCAACAGGCATAAAATTAGTCTATAAATTATTATGAAAGTTTCTAAATTCTTTCTCATTGTTTACTCTCACTGTCTTTGTGTCCCACGGTCCAGCAGGGATCTCTCAACCACACTTTGATTAGCACTGTTCTAGGATTACTAGGCTGGGCACATTTTGTGTCAATGAAACAAGTGGAACTGACTGCTCTACAACAAGGTCAACCCTGGTGCCACCAACCCCAGGCCTGTGTTTTCTAATTAACCGAGTTAGCCACACCATCTACACTGATTGAGAATTTTAACAGAGGAACCCTTAAGAACTGAAATCGGATTTATTCCATGCCATTCTGAAAGGAGCTGAATGTTCCAGTGCATTAATTTATAAAACCAAGTTTGCAAAATGTCTTTTCTTTAAGAAATCACAATCTTCTTTCCTCTAGTTGTTCTTCTATCTTTTAAAAAATTAATTTTTAAAGTTGATACATAATTGTACATTTTTATGGGATATTTAGTGATGGTTTTTGGTTTTGTTTATGTTTTTTGAGACAGGGTCTCACTCTATCACCCAGGCTAGAGTGCAGCAGTGCCATCTTGGCTCTCTCAACCTGTGCCTCCCGGGTTCGAGCGATTCTTGTGCCTCAGCCTCCTGAGTATCTGGGATTACAGGCACATGCCACTGCGGCCAGCTAGTTTTTTTGTATTTTTAGTAGAGACGGGGTTTTGCCATGTTAGCCAGGCTGGTCTTGCACTCCTGACCTCAAGTGATCCACCCATTTCAGCCTCCCAAAGTGCTGGAATTACAGGTGCAACAACCATGCCCAGCTGATGTTTTGATGCATACAATATACAGTGATCAAATCAGGGAAATTCATTGCTCTTTTATCTTAGTATGACTTTCCTTTTTCCTCTTGTTTTTCTCATGACCTAAAGTGCTTGGCACACTGCCTGAAAAATAGTAGGTATCCAATGGATGTTTGTGATTAAAAATTCTAATTTATTTCAACAAATGCTATTGGTCTTAAATTTCCAGGTATGAATGACACCATGTGGGTACTACACAAGCCTGAAATGGCAATATGCTCCCTATCAAGAGGTCAGTCCTAAGGAAAAAAATGTTACAGATGAAGGAGTCGGAAATACACCACTCTGGCATTTTGACTATTTAAGTTAAAGGCACTTAAATAAAACAGCATTTGCAAAAAGATCACTGTGACCTTTGGGCTGTTTCTTAAAAACAGAAGATAAAATGTCCATGTGACGATGCAACGTTCTTATCCCCAAGGATGAGAAAGCTGAGGCCAAAGGAATTCTGTACAAAGAAACCTTGTTAAATGAATCTTTACCTTCCTTGTTGTTGATCTACCAATTAAGTGCCCAAGCCCAGTATATAAGTAACTCATTCTAACTGCCTTTCAAGATCTTTATTTCCTCATAAGGGCTCCCATGCCATGTCAAACTTGTATTGAATTTGTATGCATTTAGTATGTTAATCTGTGTTATGTCAATTTATTTGTCAGACCTAGTGGATGGAGGATTGAGTTAAAGTTTTGTTGCTCCTATATAGACAACATCCAAAGTAATGGCTTATTCCAATGAAGTAGGGGAGATTAAGAAGGAAAGAGTTAAACTCAAAAGTGTTTACCATTTTGCTTTATTAAAATATTCAAATATTTTAATATCTATGCTGTAAACTTAATGTTCTTATTATTATAACTTGGAGGCTTTAAGTAGTGCATGATTGCTCAAACAATAAAGACTGTCTTCATAATAAAGTTTTGTATAAATGTCTTTAAGAGTGCTAAGCTTCATGTCATTTCTAAAAAATACAATTAGTCATTATTTTCCTAACAATTCATAAATATGAGTCATGCATAATGACAGCATGCAGTTTGTCACATATGGAGATCAATAAATCAATTTCAGCATCTATTAAATGCTGAGACATTTACTGAGTAGTACTGGTTAGGGATGGGGAGGAGGTTTTACAAAAGACTATAAAACTGTGTTCTGCTTAAGTAACATATAGTTTAGTTGGGAACATGCGAAGCAATGAGGCAAGAATACATCTTCTCTTTGTATAGCAGGGTTCTGCTCCATCTTCCTCATCCCCACAACCACCCACTTGCAAGCCTAGTGAAAGCAGACAATGAAAGAATCCCTGGGATTTCACTAAGTGTTGCATTATTCAATCCACTCAGAGCATAGGTGAGAGGATAAATAATCATCGCCAACATCTTGTCTGTTTTGTACTATCAGACGTTAAAACTTATCAGACACTTTAGAGATCTTTAGCCTAACTTCCCTCCTAGAAAAGAGAGCCCTTGGAATTAGCTTCTGGAGGTGATGCATATTGACCCGTCTTCACTGTGTTACTTGCTTTCTCCATCCTCCATCCATTGAGTCTAATATGTAAACTGACATAACACAGATTAACATATGAAATGCACAAAATTCAAAATGAGTTTTACGTGGCATGGGAGCCCTTATAAGGAAATGAAGACCGTAAGAAGCAGTTTAGAATGAGTTACTTATATACTGGGCTTGGATACTTCATTGGTAGATCAAAGACTAGGAAGACAGTTTTTCACCTGCTAATTTAAGGTGACTGAAAGGGTTTAGGATGACTGTGGATCCATGAAAACTCCCCATCCACAATGAATTCAAACTGCATAATGCACCTCCATTTAAACAGAGGGTTTAACTTAGTCTATGTATCCGAGTCATAAGAATCTCATCATTTTCCACCTAGCCATTTAGACAGTTGAAAAAAATTCATGGACTCTTAGAATAATGGGCACATTTCAGAACCTTCCCTTCACTTCAAGGAATGCATTTTTCACAAGGTTTTTTCTCAAGTATTTCCCTTGGTCTCTTCAGCCTATCTTCTACCACTGGTAAGAAATTCCCTATTATTTTCTGGGTAGATACCCCATCCTTCAAGCCAGATTGAATCATTCTGTTCCTGATGATGTTCCTGAAGAAGAGCCAGGACAAAAAACAAAAGAAAAAGAAAAAAAAAGGCCTATTGTACTGTGATGATTGAACGTAACAGGAAAGTTGTATAAATGTTTTATCTCCAAACAGACAAATTTTTATGCGGCAACACTTTAAGAAGACAGGAGAAAACTTATTCCTGAAAGAGCTGGTGAAAGAGGAATTATCCAGGGCAGGCCAATCTATGAGGTGTTAATAAAGAAGTTCCCAAATCTTAGTGAGTCTACACAAAAATAGTTCATTTTCCCTTCTGCAAAGCCAAGTGCAAAATTCTCTGTCAAAGGGTGACACAGGGATCTAGGCTTTTTCCACCTATGGGACCGTTATCCCCTAATGTAGACTTTCTCAGAGTCCAGAGAAAACTTGAGATCTAATGGCCTAAGAGATCTATGAATGTAAGGAATTAAAGTAACTCATATGCATCCACTAACTATGTACCATCCTGGGAAGGACTGAGGAAATAGTCACACAAATAATTTTCGATGGACCTTAACTTGCTCACAGAACCTCAAGTGTGAAAGAATGCATTAGGGTCTCCTTGGAGTCCTCCACTAGATCCTCTGCATCCTACCATCCAAGAGGGAAGAATGTTAAGGATTACCTGTGACATGTGATGGCCCAGTCAGGCAGTGATGTGAAACTCTTTCACCCACCTTCCGTTGACCAGAAATTTCATCCCTAATCATAGGAAGACCAGAATATGTAATCTTTTTATGTGTCCAGGAAGAAAGAATAGTTTTTGAGCATCCAGTCAGTCTTTGCCATAGGAGCTATGTATAGGTAACATTGGAAGGCTTTAGCTTACACATCATGTCTTCCTGGTGGATCATCTAACCTATGTAATGCACTTAAAATAATGTCTGGCCAGGCACAGTGGCTCACACCTGTAATCCCAATGCTTTGGGTGGTCAAAGCTGGAGGATTACTTGAGCCCAGGAGTTTGAGGCTAGCCTGAGCAACATAAGAAGAGCCTGTCCCTACAAAATATAATTTAAAAACTATCTAGGCATGGTAGTATGCACCTGTAGTCCTAGCCAGTCCAGAGGTTGGGGTGGGAGGATCACTGGAGCCCAGAAGTTTGGGGCTGTTGTGAGCTATGATCATGCCACTGCACACTAGCCTTGGCCACAGAGTGAGATCCCATTTCTAAGAAAAAAAAAAAAAGTCTGGGACATAGGAAATGCTATGAGTTTTCTATTATGCTTGTGATCATTTTTCTTATTAACATTATCATCACCATCATCAGTGTTTACCATTACCAATGTTTACCATTACCCAGCATGAACATCACTCTATTAGAGATGCCCTTCAAAAGACTTTGTTTTGTGGGAAAAGAGAGAAGTTCCTATGGGTACCATCTAGATCTCTTCAATTAATTCATGGTCCTAGGTATTGTTCACCAGTTTATCTAATTCTCAACTTAGAATACAGACAGAGCCTGGCTCTAGGATAGATGGACCATTTCATCAGGGAAGATTCACTGGCAGCTAGAAGCCTTGAGTAGCTGTGACAACAGAGGTCCCAGTTCAGAGACCCAACAGTAGCTGTCAAGAGCTGGGATACTAGACAGCGAGAGTAAGGCCCTCCAGACCAGGTGCTGCATGCAGGTGCTTGCCATGGGCTTGAGCAGACCAGTGCAGAAGAGAGAAAGCCTCACAGGCAAACTAGAGTATGTGGTGCTTCATAGAATAATTTCCTCTCACAGTTCTCCTAGTGCTTTTTCTACTTCCCAGGACCTTTGGTAAATGTTTTTGTTTAGCCTTTCTCAGTCGATGAAATTTCATTGTTCCACTAAAATGTGTAATTCCCCAAGGGAACCTTTCCAACAAGCTTTAGTGCACACTGGTTAACTCCCCAAATTCCCCATCTCAAGTGCCAGTCATGTGCTACTAAGTACTGAGCAGGGACCTCCCAGGGCAACACAGAATGCCTTTTTACTGCTTACTACTCTCAACAACTCCATCCCTTCCCCAAGACACAGACCAGAAAACCATATCTGCACCTTTACTTCTCAAGGCTAAAAAAGCTGGAACGATTAGAGACAGAAAGATCATCCACCTTACTGGATTTATCTTGCACTATCTTTTTTTCCCTCCAAGTTGCACTTATTCTGAAGTCAAGGATTTAGTTAACACTTAAAGTGTCCCCGCTTGACAGAAGAATGAAATGACTGTGAAGAAATGGCTAGCAATCTACCTTCCGTAGAGAAAAGACACTGGATGCGCTTTTGGAAAGCAGTCATCCTTCCCAACAATTTTAGGTGTCTTTCTGTCTTGGAGACAAAAGTGATGGTCCATTTCCTATGACAGTTGCAATTTCCTCAATGCACTGTTCTTTCCCTTGGCCTCTAATTAAAATTTTACCTATCCTTCAGATCTCAAGGGAGATGCCTCCTCCACCCTCTTACCCTGCACCTCCTGCAACTTTCATGGTCATTATCCCTTTTCTAAAGTAGACTTGAGCTCCCCTAGTACATTAGGAAACTTGCAGGAATAAGATTTTTGTCCAGTTCATTTCTGTATACTTCACAGTGATTAGTACAAGTTAAAATCTTAATAAATACTTTGAGATGATGGAGTTCCTGTCAGCAATACTGCCTGAAATGAGACTGAACAAATTGGATCTAAATGTTGGTTTATCAAAGGATAAAAGGTGAATTTGAACAAGAGTTCTAGGATGCCCATGAAATTCAAAAGGAATTTCATATCCACCTTCACTATGTGAACACAGTATTTCCCAAAGAGTAAAGTTACAAAGTTCTATAGCAAAATATTGTCCCAAGTCTCAAAATGTTTATTTTGGTCTCCTTGTACATAATTATCCAAAACATCCTACTAGTTTATTGGTACTAATCCTACTAAATTATTAGTAATTGTTAAGGGTCTTAACTACAGTGGGCACCTATAGGCACAGTTATGATGGGATGTAGGTACACATGACTTTCCAAGTATATGTTTAAGGCCAGGCCTTTTTCTCCACGCTTACAAACATCACAACTAAAATCTACTTTTTCTTTCTTGACTAGGTGCAGGTACTTGTGCTAAACCTTTCAGGATCTGCAACGATGAATAAGTCATACCCAAATGTAGCATCTATTTTACTTAAGAAGAATGAGGCACATACAAAAATAATAATAAAGCACAACACAATATAATAGCTTTCAAATGAACCATCTAAAAAATGTTAGGAGAGTTCAGAGAATGAAAAGATCACATCTGTTTGAATGAACCAGATAAGGGACCTTATTAGATGGCTTTTGAGAGAGGCCTTGAAATAGAGTCAAATTTAAGTGCAACATGATGTGATTAGAAGAAGGGAGTCATTAACAATAGGACCAGTGACAAAGAAGCCAAGCACACAGTGAAAGGATTTTCATCTTTTGTGACACAACAATCTTGTCATCTCGTTTAATTTTCTTGCACCTGTAGTCTTTCCTTAACTTTATTCAGATATTATATTATTTAATTTACTCAGTCTGAGACAGTGTGAGGTATGATATGTGTGTGTGTGTGTGTGTGTGTGTGTGTGCGCGCGTATAAGTAACTATGTATTAGTTGCATTGCAATGCCTTTTATAGTTTTAGTCTAAGACTGACCCTATCTAAGAATTATTGGCTTCAAGAATAAGCAATGGGTTTTCAACTTCTTGACTGGTTCTCACAGCTCTAACTTGATATTTTCCTTTGCTGTGAACCATCATTGTTGTCTCTGCTTTTAGCTTCTCTATAACTTTAGCTATTAACATCTATTTGGTTTGCTCCCAAACTTCAATTCCTTTGGATTTTGACTATTAATCTAATGTCCCTAATACACTATCATTCCATACTGGGAAACCGGGAATGAAATTATGACATAGTTAAACATCAAACAGAAAATGCTCGACAAAAGATAACTTTGTGTACATTGGGAATGACACTTATTTTCTTCAATAAATTTTTTGCATAAAACAAACATTTTAATTATATGAACAGATGTTACTGTCACATATAGCTAACACTTACCTGTGCTGACTGACCTTCTTATATACAAGTTATGAAATGAAAATAAATGAAAAACTTGTTAAATTTTTATGATAAAAGTAAAAATAGAGCTGTAATTCATAACTATTTTCTAGTTTATTCCCATTCACTAATCTCTGGCAGTCTACAAATGAATGCATTAGGAAACAATGCTGTCTTAATCTGTTTCGTGTTGCTATAAAGGAATACCTAAGGCTAGGTAATTTATAAAGAAAATATGTTTATTTGGATAACAAATCTGCAGGCTGTACAAGAAGCATGGTGCCCGCATCTGCTTCTAGTGAGGGCTTCAGGCTGCTTCCCCTCATGATGGAAAGCAAAGAGGAGGAGCATGTGCAGAGATCCCATGGAAAGAGAAAGCAAGGGAGAGAGGGGAAGGGCCAGGCTCTTTGTAACAACCAGCTCTTATGGGAACCAATAAAAGTGACAGTTCACTCATTACCTTCGGGACAACACCAAGTAATTCATGAAGGGGTCTGCCCCCATGATACAAACATCCCTCACTGTGTCCCACCTTCAGCATTAGGGATCATATTTTAACATAAGGTTTGGAGGACAAACATCCCAATTACAGCACATTTGCAATACACTATTGTATGCTTTAGATCCATGCCAGTCCTGCCGTCTGTCACTGCTGTGTTTTTTAGCTTGCTCAAAAGAAAGAAAATCAACATTTGATTCATCCCTATTTGGTTTCCTTTGCAATGTGAACTTAAATATTAATGAAGCAAGATAATGATGGTGTATTATAATCACTGAAAAACTTAAAAAACATAATGAGCACCTACAGAAATTCTATTTCTCCCCAACTCCTCCATCCCCCTAGCCATATAGCCAACCAGCACACCATCTATTACCATCCTATTTTCTTCATTGCCTCATCTCCTTGGTCTGTTTCCAGAATCCTCTACCTTGACTTTTTTTTGTCAGACATTTAACATGAGGTCCTCACAAAGAAAACAAGTTAAAAGGAGAACAAGATAAATTCTGCAATTTCATAAAGGTGGTTGTTTTCGGCACTTAGCTAAAAAAATTAATTTTCTTTGTGCACCCACATCAGTGTTGTGTGCTTTAGCAGATAAGCTCCTTGGGAGCAGGGACCATGTTTTCATTAATTAGGTACAGGCTTTTTTGAAGCTTTTCATCCTGGACCAAGGTCTCAAGGTCCCTATAGGTGCTCAATAAATATTAAACACCAGCGATCATTGTCTAATGGCATTTATTAAGCATCCCTTTGCACACACTGCTGTTCAGAGAAAAGTTCAACAAAGTCCTGCCTGCTAGGAGTTTATGCTAAGAAATTAACAGCACTGACACAGCCTTGCACTAAACTGATAAAATTAATGAGCCCTTTTACATTGTGTTCAAAGACACAAAGAATCTACACAGTGGTCTTAAGTAAATATTCACACTTTTTATTTTGGTTGGTTTTCATTCAAACTGGCTATCATTTGTTGAATCCTGAGTCACCAGTCCTATGGCAAGTTCAGAGAAATGTAGAGTATGCTCTTTATGTTAAAGACCTCACAACTTATTCATAGTTACTTAAATTTTAAGTTTTACAAATAAGGTAACTGCTTGCATAAATGCAGCAGAGACGCATGAAGAAATGGTTTAAGTGGGATTAGGACTGGAGTGGTCTTAGGTAAATGTTGAGCAGATTTCTACAATTATCCTTTATTAAAGTTATATATATTATTTATTTATTTATTTTTAGTTTTCAAAATCTGTATAAATGTAAGGGCTACAAGTGCAGTTTTGTTACATGGATATATTGTGTACTGGTAAACTCTGGGCTTTTAGTGTAACTATCACTGAAATAATGTACATTGTACCCAAAATAACTTCTCATCTCTCATCCCCTCCCCCACTTCCACCCTTCCACCTTTCTCAGTCTTCAATGTTTATCATTCCACACTCCACATCCACAAAGCTAAGCATATTGCTTAAATAAATACAAATTATATTTCTTACAATCTGTAACTGAGAATGTCAATCAGATACTCACCATCTCACCTCCACTAACTATCTACAACACCATGTTAAGCTGTAACCACTAAATAAGGCAATCACTGATAATTTTCTTTCAAAGACAGAAAGAACAAATTCAAATGACCCAGAATAACATCAGCTCCCAGGTGACTTTGGCACTTTTGGAATGGAAAAACCATGTACATGATACCATAGCCTTTAAATAGCCAAAATGTCACTAACGATGATTCATGTGCAAAAAGAAAATAAAAAACATTTTCTTTAAGACTATGATTCTACAGATTTATATTTGTGTGTGTGTGTGTGTGTATGGAAATTGAGGGGCCCTTACGTAGATATTTTCCCAATGTTTCAATGTTTTGATAGATCACTATCCATTACCAAAAGCATTTATTCATTTTCATTCATCCATTCATTCACTCACTCACTCATTAAATTTTTCTTCGAACACAGACTGTATGCCATTTAATGTCTTCTATATGATGTATAAATTATTGAACAAAACAGACAATCTCTGCCTTCATGGAGTTTACACTCTAATTAGAAAAGGGAGACAGGGGATGCTGGGAGCTAGGGTTGCAATTTTAAAGAAAGTGGTCAGAGAAGACCTCCTTGACAAAGTGACACTGAAGCATTGATTTAAAGACAGTAAAAGATTAGGCACATGAACGTTTGAGATAGCAACCTCCACGATGAAGCAAATGTGCATGATAGGGGAAGCTGCCTGACACATGTAAAGAATTCACTGCACGGAACCAGGGAGACCAGAACATAGTGAGTAAACATGTAAGTAGCAGGAGTTAGTAGAGGAAGTTAGCAAAGGGAGTGGTGTGAGAAGGAGGGAATGGCTATGGAAGGAAAGGCTAGGAGGAGATGGCTATGGAAGGAAACATCCCGTAGCCTGTGCAGGGCTTTCACTTTTACTCTGCGTCGAAAAGGAGCCTCTTGGAGGGCTTTGATTAGTGATGAGATATACACTGACTTAGAGTTTAATACAATCACTCAGGCTATTGTGTGAAAAATAGACTTCAAAAAGACATAGGTAGAAATAGGGAGATGCGTTAGAGGCTACTGGAACTCTGCATATGATAGATGGTATTGACACGGACAAGGGAAAGGGGAGATGGTAAGAAGTATGGTTATAACTTTCTCTATCTATTCTGAAGGCGGAACTGATAGTGTTCACTGATGAGAGAGTTTAGGTCATCAAGGATGATGGTAAACTTTTTGGCCCAAGAAACTAGAAGAATCACTTACTGAAAGAGCAAAGATCGAGACCGAGACTTTGGTGGAAAGGTCAGGATCTCAATTTTAGATGTAATCAATTTGAAATGCCTAGCATATACCAAGAAGTTGCCAGGTAGGCAAGAGGAAAAATAAGTCTAGAGTTCAGAGAAGCGATAACAGGCCAAAAATATCAACTTCGGCGCCAGTAGCATGCATATGATTTTTAAAGCCATGAATCTTGATGGAATCACCAGAACAGTGAGTGTTTGACCAAAAACGAGTTCAACCTTAACAGGTATATACAGTTAAGTAAAATATTACTTAGGCTTTCTGAGTCTTAGTTTTCTCAACTGGAAAAGAAGCTAGTCAAGATTATTTCTGCAAATTCTAGCATGTTATGGTTTGATCTGTATTTTAATAATTGATCATTTACTGTTAAAATAATTTATATATAAAATTATTTTGCTTTGATAGCATGTTTGTCATTTGAGGAGAATTATACAATAATAAGCATTTTTATGTAGACAAAAATATGGTTTTAGTCTGAAACAAAGAGAGATTATCGTAACATTTCAGATGGAACACCAAAATTACAAAAGGCCTTTGTTGCATCCGGAAGGTTAGAAAAAATGGTTTCTATAACTATAGCCTACATATCACCCCGAATAGCTAAGGTGTCTCTATGGAGTTTTGTCATTATTTGACTCATACAGTCCCTCTGTAGAGAGTCTTCTTAATTAAAAACCATTTTATTTAAGTAACTGGAGAGAGATCCTGGGAATAAAGGCAATAAAATTAAAATTATTCTCTTATTACTTGTGTGTTTCTTTAGGAAAATAAATGTATGTATATCCAGCATTCCCTCATTAACATATGCAGACATTTTAGGCATGACAGCAGCCCATCACTAAGATGGTAAAAGAAAATATTTGGCATCAACAACCTGCATTTTGGACACTTGCCTTTTTTGAGTCATTATGGATACAATGAATTATTTTCTAGGCAAATCTTTGATTTCCTTGATGGTAATCATTGTGTCTTATTTCTTTTTGTTTCACTTTCTGAAACCAAGGCTGAAATGGCTTTTAAATGAGAAGTTGTGAAGTTTTATGAGGAAAGGCTTGCACATGTAATGTGAGCTCAGTAATAGCCTGATTACCAAGCACAAGTACTAGATTCTTTTCCATTTCCCAGGTTAAACATAGATAGAATTTTCTTTCAAACTGATACTGCTTTAGTAGGAACAGACTGAAGACTACAGTAAAGTTAATAGCATCCTTTGAAAAGTGATAGTATGTTGTATTCGTCCATTTTGTGTTGCTATAAAGGAATATCTAAGAAAAGAGATTTATTTTGGCTCATGGCTATACAGACTGTGCAAGGAGCATAGTGCCAGCCTCTGCTGCTGGTGAGGCCTCAGGAAGCTTATAATCACAGCAAAGGCAAAGGGAAAGCAGGTATGTCACATGGTGAGAAACAGAAAGAGGGAGAGGGAGGTCTTTTTAACAATCAGAAGTCATTATAGCAGGGAGGGTACCAAGCCACTCACGAAATCACCAAATCTGTTCTGGTGATTTCATCAAGACTTATGGCTTTAAATATCATATGCGTGCTACTAGCCCCCGAGTTCATATTTTTGACCTGTTATCTCTTCCCTGAACTCTAGCCTTGTTTTTCCTCTTGCCTACCAGGCAACTTCTTCTTGATATATACTAGGCATGTCAAATTGATTACATCTAAAGTGGACATGCTGACCTTTCCACCAAAGCCTTGATCTTAGTCTTTCTTCTTTCACTAAGTGTCAATTGATTCTTCTAGTTTCCTGGGTCAAAAAATTTAGCGTCTTCCTTGATGATTTGAACTCTCTCATCAGTGAATACTATCAGCTCTACCTTCAGAATAGATTACAGGAAGCCATTCATGAGGAAACTACCCCCATGACCCACACACATGTTCCTAGGCCCCACCTCCAACACTGGGGATTACAGTTCAATGTGAAATGTGTAGGAGACAAATATCCAAACTCCATCATGTATGTTAGAATGAGCACAATATTTGGAGGAAAGAATGGGAGTTAAATTCTAAGTTGGTCTCTTACATTCTATGTATCTAAGCAAATTATTTAATTTTTGTGAGCATCATTCTCTCTATCTGAAACCTCAAAGGGCCATTGGTAAGTTTAGATAAAGCAATATATAAAAACATTCCATATAGAAGAGGCAATCAGCGTGTTACTTCCTCAATTTATAAAATCTTTCATTCAAGTTTTAACTTTCTTAAGATCAGGATATCTTAAAATCTATATTAAAAGCATTAATAACCCACCAATAAAATGTATACATTTTGATAAAATTGTTGTTCCTCGTATTTATAAACTTAGACAAGAGTAGAAATTATCTACTTTTCCAATTATCGCTGTATCATAATATTTGAATAACAGTACAATCATTGAGTTTTACATGGATTTCTAAGTTTAGTTTAAATGGAAGTCATTACATATGCAGAAGAACAGAGGGACAGATCTTAATGGTATATATGCATAATACTGAATGTATTTGACAGGACATAAAAAGAGAGATACAGGGAAGGAAAGTTATGTATCTTCCTCATTGAGACACATGCAAAATGATTTCCTGACATGTGCCAGGAAAATCAATTAGAACCTGTAGAAATCACCAAATATATTGAAGTACATCATAGAATTTTCAAAGTCCAGAGAGGTTATATGGACAGGTCACGATTTGTGAAAAATTATCACTCAACTGCTGAATGTCTATCTGCCAAACACTTTCCAACTGACTTTCAAGAGGGTCTGTTTACATTCCATAGATATTTAATTTAATTAACTAACTAATTTGACGCTAAGTCTTTTTTTTTTTTTTTTTAAGTGTCCTGTAAGGACTAATGGTTGCCTGGAGGCCAAGGAATATGATTAAGCAATGCAAACTATCTTAGTGATACTTCACTTCTTTGCAGTGATTAAAAATTTAACTCTGAATATAAAGAGATCTTGGACAAAAAAAATTTGTTGTATCCTTCTGATAAAGTATAATTACATGGATAAATGCTCACTATTTTTGTTGGCTGACTAAAAAAGAAAAAATTTCAATATTTATTTCCTTCCTAACCCCCCCAAAATTATCAAAAATAGCATTCATAAATGATTTATATAAGGAATTGTGAAAGTTTATCAGATGAATTAGGGCATTCTTGTCATATTCAACCAAAACAGAGTCAAGAGTGCAGGGGTTAAAAAGCACTCAAGGCATACAACATTACTCTAAGAATATAATTCTCTGCGAATCTGGCTGCTGAAGCTGCCTATTGTAACTTGAAACCAGTTTTACCTAATAGCTACTGGAACAACCTTCTGCAACTCTAAGACTAGTTTTATCTACCACCAGTCAGAACTTTCCAGTTCCTCAAAACATTACTTGTGCCAATGAGTTTTCTGAAAAGTCAATAAATAACACTTAATCCTTTTGTAAAACCTACAACCTCCTATTTATTTATTTATTTATTTATTTATTTAGAGACAGAGTCTTGCTGTGTAGCCCAGGCTGGAGTGCAATGGCATGATCTTGGGTCACTGGGTTCCAGCTATTCTCGTGCTTTAGACTCCCAAGTATCTCCAGTTACAGGTGCCCACCACCATGCCCATCTAATTTTTTGTTTTGTTTTGTTTTGTTTTTTAGTAGAGACCAGGTTTCACAACGTCGGTCAGGCTGGTCTCAAACTCCTGACCTCAGATGATCCACCTACCTTGGCCTCCCAAAGTGCTGGGATTACTACTGTACCTGGCCCCTCTTTATTCTTCAGACATACTAAAGACCACCCAGTCTGTGTGTATGCCCCAAATCACAATTCTTGTATCCCAAAAACTGTTAAACTTAGAGATTCCTCTTTACATAATTTATTTGTATGGTAAATGAGAGAGCGATCATAAAAATTTGGATTTAAGTAACATTTTCCTTCCTAAATAGGTATTCCCAATGCCTATTATCATTGTATTTAATTTAGAAACTATTTCTATGGCGTAAGAATATATCACATTATTTTACAGGTGGAAAGTAAACACGGAGAAGCTTCATGGCTTTACTCTTATATTGGCTCTGTGTTAAATAACAAATTGTCCCAAATGGGCCAGCTTAAAACAGCAAACATTTATCATCTCACAGGACTTCTGATGGTCTGGAAACTGGGAGTGGCTTAGCTACCTGATTCTGGTTCAGAGCTGCTGATGACATGGTAGCCAAACTGTTGGCCAGGGCTGCAGTCTCTGAAGGTTTGACTGGGACTGTACAGTTCACTTCCAAGCTCACGCAAAAGGTGACATGGCTATTGGAAAGGGTGTCAGCTCCTCTCCACATTGGCCTCTCTGTAGATTTGCTTCCCCCAGAGCAAACGATGAGAGACAGAGAGAGATAAACCAAAACAAAAGCTGAGGTAATGTCTTTTATAACCCTAGAAATGATATAACATTGCCCTTTCCATGTTTTATGGGTCACACAGACCAAAGCTGGTAGAATGTGGGAGAGGTTTTAAACATAGGTCACTACCAAGAGTCAGGATCCCCTGGGATCATCTTGGAGAATGGTTACCATGGTTACTGCCCCACAACTGGGAGCACAGCCGAAGCTAGTGCTGCTAATCCTACTCTAAGACTCAGGATGCAAAAGAAGATTGAGAAACTAAATGACTGCTTTTCTTCTGCACGCTCCATGAATAGGTAGCCATCATTCAAGATTTTATATCTCTTTTTAAGGTTTAGACCCCTTTATGAGATGTAAAAAACCTCTTCAGATTGCTAAGAGTCATCAAAGGAAAGACTGACCTAAATTGCTTTGCATAAGAGAATACTGTGAGCTTGGGACATGAGAGATAGCAGATGAAGTGAAAAGGAGAAGGTTCTCTAGGGAGAGAGGAGCTGATAGAAATAGTAGCATGCTGGCACCAAGGTGAGGGCATGATCATCGTTAGTTCTATGTGCCCCATAGGGAAGGATGATTAGTAGATTTTAGGCCTGTGAAGGTTACACGCCTTGGAGATGCTTAGGAAAAATGAAAAAGTAGATGTGGTGCACAGCAAGAGCCAACATGTGCTGTGAATATATACCAGGAAAAGGATGTAGTTAGGATCAAATGACAAAGGTGAAACAGGTTTGTCATAAGCTGATTTCACTGCCATGATCACAGAAGTGCACACATATATGTATCCTTCCATTTGCATATTTAAGGAGGGTATTCTAGAAGGCTAAAAGATTAGGAATTATCTGGCTTACTTGTTCTTCTACATTTCTTTTGTTTTGGTGGCAAAAAGGTTTCTAATAACCAGATAACATCCAGTAGGTGTTTTCTGGAAAAAAATGATACGATAATTAAAATCATGTAGGTGTCTTTGTACACACAAGTTAGAGGGAGGTCAAGTAATGCTTTCCGCAACATGCAAAGCTGAAAGCATACTTACAGAGTACTTTCAGGCTAGGAGTATGGGACAGAAGAAGGCAAAAGGGGAGCACTAGAACTGTTTGAAAGAAGATGCTAGATGAATTAGAGAAAGTCAATTTCTAGCTTGTGATGTTATTAGCTCCAAACCATATAACATATAATTTTTCTACAGAAAAATTTTGGTGGCCAGTTTTCTAATATGAAAAGAAGCTGTCAGAATAATATGAATATCTATAACTTGGAGTAAAAGATTCCAGTAGCACCAGCTACTGAAAATAGCAATGTATTTATAGGAATCTTAATGGCATGGAGTTTCAAGTTAGAAGGCAATTGTGATTCCCAAGCCATTTGGCTCCCTTGAGAACTCCTCTCTGGCCCCTACACCTCCTGGCATTATATTTTTGTCTCAATTTATTCAGAATCAATTCCAAACGGATCCTTCTTCTATATCTCAAATTGTTTTAGTAGCTCTCAATGAAAACAGAAGAACCTCTGAGCCTTATCTAATGAATAATAGCTATTAGGTTTGGCTAGAATCTTTGAGTTTCATCAGTGGTACCAAATCATTCAGATTCTGAGTATCTAGATCAGAAAATCTTTGCTTGATTTTAGTGAATTATTATGGGTTATTAAAAAGGTGCAGTGGTGGCCGGGCGCGGTGGCTCAAGCCTGTAATCCCAGCACTTTGGGAGGCCGAGACGGGCGGATCACGAGGTCAGGAGATCGAGAGCATCCTGGCTAATATGGTGAAACCCCGTCTCTACTAAAAAATACAAAAAACTAGCCGGGCAAGGTGGTGGGCGCCTGTAGTCCCAGCTACTCGGGAGGCTGAGGCAGGAGAATGGCGTAAACCCGGGAGGCGGAGCTGGCAGTGAGCTGAGATCCGGCCACTGCACTCCAGCCTGGGCGACAAAGCGAGACTCCGTCTCAAAAAAAAAAAAAAAAAAAAAAAAAAAAGGTGCAGTGGGTCCATGCAGTCCCTGAAAGACATGTGCATTCTCTCAGGTACTTTATATACCACCCACCCCTCCGCCATTGGAAATATCATTCTATCCAGGACTGAAAACCTTCCCACAAACAAGAGATGTCCTCCTTATCTAGCAAGTCTCCCTATAGATACACAATTCTAAAACCAATGGGATTCAAAAGATGAGCCTAGTCAAGGTGACCAACTAATTGTGTGAGTTCTCGCTCTTAAAATTCCATTCAAAAGGCAGAATAAATTAAAACATATGAATAAACTTATGGTGATCATGGAAAAATGAAAGAATACTATCCCTAGACTGAACAGTGATTTCTGAAAGATATAAATAGATCATATTGAATGAATCCCAACAGAACGGAGGAACTTACATATGCAACTGAATAGAAGATTCTCAAACATAAATAAGGTGAGTCTTCTTAGCAGAAATTTAGAAAAAGAACTCAGTCAATGGAATCAAATTCAAAGAGTGGGCCACAGGTTAGCAGGCTGGTGTATTAATCAGCTTTTGTTGTGACAACAACACACTCAATATCTCATTGGCTTGCAACAAAGAACATTATTTTCCTACTCTTGTGTCTGAAAGTCAGCTACAGAGGCTTCACTTCAAAAGTGGTTTGGGTTCAGATCCTCTCCAAATGTGTTTTTACTCCAGGACCCAGGCTAAAATAGTAACTCCTACTTGGGGTGGTCTGTTTTCATGGTCATAGGTTGGAGCACATATGGTGAGTGGTAGCAGGTGATGTCTCCACTGCCTAGTCTTGGAACTGGGATACAATGTATTTGTCAAAGCAAGTCACATAATCAAGCCCCAAATCAGTGTGACAAGACCTATACTCCAATCCACAGAGGATATGGGGAGAACAGTGTAATTATTTGAATAACAAAATCTACCACAGTCCTTCTTTTTAGTCATAAATATCCACATAATTCAAAATATAAATTGCATTCACACTTTCTTCAATGAAGAAACCCTAAAGCTTTATTCCAATGTGGTACCTTGCTTGAAATCCAGAACCTCAGGATAATCTCTTTATCAGGTCTAGATATAGGTCCTCTTGATCTGTAGACTCTGACCTAAAATAACAAGTTATCTGCTCCCACAACATCCAGCATACAATGTTGGACCAGAAGCAGGATAACTACAGCAAACACTCACATCCAGAAAAGGTGAGTGTGGAAGACACAGCAATTCTGAAACCCAGCTGGATGAACTTCAAGGCACCCTCCCTGAGATGGTAGAGAGCTCATCAAGCACAAGTTTTACTTCCTGGGAGTAACTCCACAGTCCATCCTGTTCCATTGGCTCTTGACTCTACCTTAGAGAATTTCTTCCCGTTTCACTTTCTCTTTGGACACATCTGAAAAGGGTAATTGAAAATATTCCCTTTGGACTGGCTGAGAAGCACTTTTACCATTTTCTGCCTGTCTAAATGTGGGTGCCTAAGGGTCATTTTACAACTCAGAGTACAGTACATTTTAGCCCAGCTTAGAAACACAATTGTCAAAAATGTAGTGTTTTTTGTTTTTGTTTGATCTATTTTTATCTATTTTGTTCCATCAGCTCCATACGCCAATGTCTCCATCCACAATTTGTTGCAAGATGTAACTCTGAGCTCCTAACTGTGAGCTTCTTGGACCTCAGTAGAAACATGCTCTTTCCTGTTATGTCTATTATAAGGGTCATTCTGACCAGTTAAAAGGATAATCTGGAGTCAGATTAATCAATCGGTGGATTTTAAAATGGTGTCATGGTTGTACCCTCGTTAGGGCCTCAGTGCTTTTGCCCTGAGTTCCAGTCTTGATCTCAATCTCACCAGGGTTTTCTCACTTAAAACTGCTCTCCAATTTATCTTTGATTGTTTGTCAAGGAGACACAGATGCATCCTTCAATGCTGAAGTTGCCAGCATTTATGGATTATTTCTTTTTTCTTTCATTCCTGATTTCTTATTTTGTTTTTCATGAACTAATATCTTTTTCTTATATAACCTTCTCAAACATAACCAATAACTATTAACTCAGCTACCAACATTCTCTCTTTCTACTGCATTAACCAACGGCATGAATTTATCAGATATCTTGACTACCTTCGAGATATTGCAGGACACAGTTTAGTCAACTGTTTTGCCCTTGCAATAGCATGGATTGTGTCTTTGTCCAGTTTTCTATAACAGTTTCTTGCAATTCACTTTCCTTCCCTAAAGGCAATAGTATATATTTTAGTTTATGTTTTTTAGGAGTTGCTTTTGTTTTGTTTTTATAATGACATTACTTTTAGTTTATGTTTTTAGGAGTTGCTTTTGTTTTGTTTTTATAATGATATTACTCTGTTTCTGGTACCAAATTCTGTACTAGTTAACTACTGCAGTAACAAACAGTCCTTTGATCTCAATGATTCATGATGTCAAACACTTATGTCATGCTTACAGATCTGCAGTGGCTCTGTTCTAGGTTTTGGGAGGGCCTCAGGTCTATTATATATTTCTATTTTCCAGGATTCAGACTACAGAAGCCATAGTTACCTGGAGTGTGTTCTAATGTTGAATTCAGGAGTAAATGAGGATAAGCAAATGATACAGTATATTTAAAAGGCCTCTGTGTAAATGTGGCATATGATTCTGCAATGGCTAAGGTAAGACATGTGACCAACCCCAGGATTAGTGGGGCAGGAAGTATAATCCTCCCACAGATAAAGGTAAAGCAGAAGTGAATATGTGCTAAGTAATAATGCAATTTGCCATATCTTGGCAGTAATTAATAACTGCTGTAGAAAAATTGTGTCAAGTATGCATTTTCATATCAGCAGGCACCAGTATTTGCCCTCAGGGTAAAACTGCAAGTCAAGTTTACTTCTCACAAAATAATTAGGAATTCTGACACTGGAGACAGTCAAAGAGGGAGCTAGTGCTATAGAAGTAGGGCAATGTCCTACATAAATTGTTTTTGCCAAAAGGCACAAGAAATTCCTATACCCAGAAGACAAGCTCAATGCATAAGACAAAATGGGATTCATTAATTTAAGTTAAGGGGGACTTGGTCCTCATGAAGACAGAAGATTTGTTTCATTTGGCAAAAAAAAGAAAAAAATGTGTTTAAACTGTTTAAACTTTGTCAAAAAAACCAAAGTATAGTAAACATGATACACTGTCCAGTTCTCCATAGTAGTCAACACCTATAGTGCTTTGAAACTCCATCAGCTTCAGACATTTGCTTTAGCTATGTGACTTCTGAAGGCAATGTATTACAGTTTATCATGTTCTGGGAAGACAGCCTGCCTCGCCACAAATTCCCTTACTGTGTCCTCCACTATGCCACAAGCCAAGGCCACATAATTGGAATCCTTATTAACTGCAAGAAAAACAATGGTTTTTCCCAAAGCTCAGGAAATATTCTCTAGCTAAAAAAAGTGACCAAATTATAAAACCTCAGTTGCAAAAAGGTTGAGAGAAAAAATTTATGAAAATGACTCTTAGGAACCAACACACAACAATTAGGTGATAAGAAAACAGAATAAACACAGAAACCTAAAATAAAAAGAAACTAAACACAGTTTAAATTTTTAGATATGAGATAATGTAACGGGAAGGAAAATGAGAGAGAGAAAGAGAGTGAGAAAGAGAAGGAGGCAGGGAGAAAGACAAAGAGAAGAGAAGGAGAAAAAAGGATGGAAATATAATGAAAGCAGAGTGGTCAAAGGTATTGGAAATTACGGAAATGATGGTTACAATAATAAACAAAAGGATGATAGAGCAGAATGTTTACAGACTATATATGTTTAAATATGCAAATTAAACATAGTATGCTGAATGATCATGAGAAATTATTCTTTCAGATTACTAAGTTACAGGTAAAAGAGACTCAAATTCTGAGATTTAAAAAAGTGAGTTAGGGAGTACTTGTGTGGGACAGTTAATATCCCACTCAACAGGGAAGACAGTTGCAAATATTTGGCAAACTCTATAACCAAGGTGCCTGAGAATCATTACTAATACCAGGACAATCAGAATAGATGCCATCTTGTACACCACAATGATAAGTAGCTGATAATCAACATGGCTTTAGAGGAGATCTTAGAGTAGAAAACAGAAAGAACAAAGTGAGAAGTGTCTTCAAATGGCTTGATAAATAACATTTTACTTTAGTTAACCAGGAAGGAATAAACTGGCTTCAGAATTCTAAACCATAAGATGCTTGCTTAGGGGGCAGAGCAAGAGGGCCGAATAGGAACAGCTCCAGTCTGCAACTCCCAGCGCGAGCAACACAAAGACCGGTGATTTCTGCATTTTCAACTGAGGTACTGGGTTCATCTCACTAGGGAGTGCGGGACAATCGGTGCTGGTCAGCTGCTGCAGCCTGACCAGACCAGCGAGAGCTGAAGCAGGGGGAGGTACTCCTCACCTGGGAAGCGCAAGGGGGAAGGGAATCCCTTTTCCTAGCCAGGGGAACTGAGACACACAACACCTGGAAAATCGGGTAACTCCCACCCCAATACTGCGCTTTAAGCAAACCCGCACACCAGGAGATTATATCCCACACCTGGCCGGGAGGGTCCCACGCCCACAGAGCCTCCCTCATTGCTAGCACAGCAGTCTGCGATCTAACCACAAGGCAGCAGTGAGGCTGGGGGAGGGGCGCCCGCCATTGCTGAGGCTTAAGTAGGTAAAAGCCGCTGGGAAGCTCCAACTGGGTGGAGCTCACAGCAGCTCAAGGAAACCTGCCTGTCTCTGTAGACTCCACCTCTGGGGACAGGGCACAGCTAAACAACAACAACCACAACAACAAAAAGCAGCAGAAACCTCTGCAGAGGCAAACGACTCTGTCTGACAGCTTTGAAGAGAGCAGTGGATCTCCCAACATGGAGGTTGAGATCTAAGAACGGATAGCCTGCCTACTCAAGTGGGTTCTTGACCCCGAGTAGCCTAACTGGGAGACATCCCCACTGGGGCAGTCTGACACCTCACACCTCACACAGTGGAGTACACCCCTGAGAGGAAGCTTCCAAAGCAAGATTCAGACAGGTACACTCGCTGTTTAGCAATATTCTATCTTCTGCAGCCTCTGCTGCTGATACCCAGGCAAACAGGGTCTGGAGTGGACCTCAAGCAATCTCCAACAGACCTACAGCTGAGGGTCCTGACTGTTAGAAGGAAAATTAACAAACAGGAAGGACACCCACACCAAAACCCCATCAGTAGGTCACCATCATCAAAGACCAGAGGCAGATAAAACCACAAAGATGGGGAAAAAGCTGGGCAGAAAAGCTGGAAATTCAAAAAATAAGAGTGCATCACCCCCTCCAAAGGAACGCAGCTCATGGCCAGCAATGGATCAAAGCTGGACAGATGATGACTTTGACGAGATGAGAGAAGAAGGCTCCAGTCCATCAAACTTCTCCGAGCTAAAGGAGGAATTACATACCCAGCGCAAAGAAACTAAAAATCTTGAAAAAAGAGTGGAATAATTCATAACTAGAATAATTAATGCAGAGAAGGCCATAAACGAATTAACAGAGATGAAAACCATGACACGAGAAATACGTGACAAATGCACAAGCTTCAGTAACTGACTTGATCAACTGGAAGAAAGAGTATCAGCGATTGAGAATCAAATGAATGAAGTAAAGCGAGAAGAGAAACCTGAAGAAAAAAGAAGAAAAAGAAATGAACAAAGCCTGCAAGAAGTATGGGATTATGTAAAAAGACCAAATCTACATCTGATTGGGGTGACAAAAAGTGAGGGGGAAAATGGAACCAAGTTGGAAAACACTCTTCAGGATATCATCCAGGAGAACTTCCCCAAACTAGTAGGGCAGGCTGACATTCAAATTCAGGAAATACAGAGAACGCCACAAAGATACAACATACCAGAATCTCTGGGACACATTTCAAGCAGTGTGTAGAGGGAAATTTATAGCACTAAATGCCCACAAGAGAAAGCAGGAAAGATCTAAAATTGACACTCTAACATCACAATTAAAAGAACTAGAGAAGCAAGAGCAAACACATTCAAAAGCTAGCATAAGGCAAGAAATACCTAAGATCAGAGCAGAACTGAAGGAGATAGAGACACAAAAAACCCTCCAAAAACTCAATGAATCCAGGAGTTGGTTTTTTGAAAAGATCATCAAAATTGATAGACTGATAGCAAGACTAATAAAGAATAAAAGAGAGAAGAATCAAATAGACACCATAAAAAATGATAAAGGGGATATCACCACCGACCCCACAGAAATACAAACCACCATCAGAGAATACTATAAACACCTCTACGCAAATAAACTAGAAAATCTAGAAGAAATGGATAATTTCTTGAACACTTACACTCTCCCAAGACTAAACCAGGAAGAAGCTGAATTCCTGAATAGACCAATATCAGGCTCTGAAATTGAGGCAATAATTAATAGCCTACAAACCAAAAAAAGTCCAGGACCAGATGGATTCACAGCTGAATTCTACCAGAGGTACAAGGAGGAGCTGGTACCATTCCTTCTGAAACTATTCCAATCAATAGAAAAAGAGGGAATCCTACCTAACTCATTTTATGAGACCAACATCATCCTGATACCAAAGCCTGGCAGAGACTCAACAGAAAAAGAGAATTTTAGAACAATATCCCTGATGAACATTGATGCAAAAATCCTTAATACAATACTGGCAAACCGGATCCAGCAGCACATCAAAAAGCTTATCCACCATGATCAAGTGGGCTTCATCCCTGGGATGCAAGGCTGGTTCAACATACGCAAATCAATAAACATAATCCAGCATATAAACAGAACCAAAGACAAAAACCACATGATTATCTCAATAGATGCAGAAAAGACCTTTGACAAAATTCAACAGCCCTTCATGCTAAAAACGCTCAATAAATTCGGTATTGATGGAACGTATCTCAAAATAATAAGAGCTATTTATGACAAACCCACAGCCAATATCATACTGAATGGGCAAAAACTGGAAGCATTCCCTTTGAAAACTGGCACAAGACAGGGATGCCCTCTCTCACCACTCCTATTCAACATAGTGTTGGAAGTTTTGGCTAGGGCAATCAGGCAAGAGAAAGAAATAAACGTATTCAGTTAGGAAAAGAAGAAGTCAAATTGTCCCTGTTTGCAGATGACATGATTGTATATTTAGAAAACCCCATTGTCTCAGCCCAAAATCTCCTTAAGCTGATAAGCAACTTCAGCAAAGTCTCAGGATACAAAATTAATGTGCAAAAATCACAAGCATTCTTATACACCAGTAACAGACAAACAGAGAGCCAAATCATCAATGAACTTCCATTCACAATTGCTTCAAAGAGAATCAAATACCTAGGAATCCAACTTACAAGGGATGTAAAGGACCTCTTCAAGGAGAACTACAAACCACTACTCAGTGAAATAAAAGAGGACACAAACAAATGGAAGTACATACATGCTCATGGAAAGGAAGAATCAGTATCATGAAAATGGCCATACTGCCCAAGGTAATTTATAGATTCAATGCCATCGCCATCAAGCTACCAATGAGTTTCTTCACAGAATTGGAAAAAACTGCTTTAAAGTTCATATGGAACCAAAAAAGAGCCCACATTGCCAAGACAATCCTAAGTCAAAAGAACAAAGCTGGAGGCATCATGCTACCTGACTTCAAACTATACTACAAGGCTACAGTAACCAAAACAGCATGGTACTGGTGCCAAAACAGAGATATAGACCAATGGAACAGAACAGAGCCCTCAGAAAAAATACCACACATCTACAGCCATCTGATCTTTGACAAACCTGAGAGAAACAAGAAATGGGGAAAGGATTCCCTATTTAATAAATGGTGCTGGGAAAATTGGCTAGCCATAAGTAGAGAGCTGAAACTGGATCCTTTCATTACTCCTTATACAAAAATTAATTCAAGATGGATTAGAGACTTAAATGGTAGACCTAAAACTATAAAAGCCCTAGAAGAAAACATAGGTAATACCATTCAGGACATAGGCATGGGCAAGGACTTCATGTCTAAAACACCAAAAGCACCGGCAACAAAAGCCAAAATTGACAAATGAGATCTAATTAAACTAAAGAGCTTCTGCACAGCAAGTGAAACTACCATCAGAGTGAACAGGCAACCTACAGAATGGGAGAAAATTTTTGCAATCTACTCATCTGACAAAGGGCTAATATCCAGAACCTACAAAGAACTCAATCAAATTTACAAGAAAAAAACAAACAACTCCATCAAAAAGTGGGCAAAGGATGTGAACAGACAGTTCTCAAAAGAAGACATTCATACAGCCAACAGACACATGAAAAAATGTTCATCATCACTGGCCATCAGAGAAATGCAAATCAAAACCACAATGAGATACCATCTCACACCAGTTAGAATGGCAATCATTAAAAAGTCAGGAAACAACAGGTGCTGGAGAGGATGTGGAGAAATAGGAACACTTTTACACTGTTGGTGGGATTGTAAACTAGTTCAACCATTATGGAAAACAGTATGGTGATTCCTCAAGGATCTAGAACTAGAAGTACCATATGACCCAGCCGTCCCATTACTGGGTATATACCCAAAGGATTATAAATCATGCTGCTATAAAGACACATGCACACGTATGTCTATTGCGGCACTATTCACAATAGCAAACACTGGGAATCAACTCAAATGTCCATCAGTGACAGACTGGATTAAGAAAATGTGGCACATATACACCATGGAACACTATGCAGCCATAAAAAAGGATGAGTTTGTGTCCTTTGTAGGGACATGGATGCAGCTGGAAACCATCATTCTCAGCAAACTATTGCAAGAACAGAAAACCAAACACCGCATGTTCTCACTCATAGGTGGGAACTGAACAATGAGATCACTTGGACTCAGGAAGGGGAACATCATACACCGGGGCCTATCATGGGGAGTGGGGAGGGGGGAAGGATTGCATTGGGAGTTATACCTGATGTAAATGACGAGTTGATGGGTGCGGATGAGTTGATGGGTGCAGCACAGCAACATGGCACAAGTTTACATATGTAACAAACCTGCACGTTATGCACACGTACCCTAGAACTTAAAGTATAATAATAATAATTAAAAAAGATGCTTCCTTATAATAAATCAGTGCTATCAAAATTCTGATAAATAATAATAATGATGATCATTACTTCTCCTTTTAATTATATTCTTTACAGTTATTTTATCTCTTAACTCTATACTCAAGAAATGCCTTTGGTAATGTCAGTGTTCAACTAGAAAGGAATTTTCCTCCCCTGTGACTAGGCTTCTAGCCTTCTAGATTCTTCTGTACCAGTTCAAATCCTAACGTAGACTCACTTCACTACACTCTCTGAGTTGTCTATATCCAAGCGTCAAAGAATAATTAATTAGGGAAATATGAGAACTGTATTACAGTCAATCCTGTGATTTTTATAAGAAAGTCCTCTTTCTCCATTACCCCACAGGTAGACACTGCTGGACTTCCTGCCTGGCTTTTGAATTTGCTCTTGCTTCTAAGCACTGTCTTATATTCCTCTATAGGCTGGCAGTCACATCCTTTTCCCACTGCTTACCATGTCAAGCTTTCAGGATGTCTCAATAGTTGAAGAATCCTAAGTTGAAACTTGTGGCAAAGGGAAATTTGCTGTTTCATTGAATCAGAAATTAAGACAATTTCTCTGTAAGACACATTGTGACAAGTAACTCATAGTAGAGGATCAATTCACTCATGTTCAAAATAAATCAAGCCATTAAATCAACTTTATCCCATCATAACCAGTAGAAAAGTTTTTTTTTCTTGGACGTCATATCTTTTTATTAGATTGATGCAAAAGCAATTGCAGTGTTGCTGGGTTTTTTGGGGTTTTTTTGGGTTTTTTTTTGAAATGGAATTTCACTCTTGTCACCCAGGCTGGCGTGCAGTGGTGCGATCTAGGCTCACTGTAACCTCTGCCTCCAGGGTTCAATTAATTCTCCTGCCTCAGCCTCTCGAGTAGCTGGAATTACAGGTACAGACTACCATGCCCGGCTAATTTTTTGTATCTTTAGTAGAGACAGGGTTTCACTATGTTGGCCAGGCTGGTCTCAAACTCCTGACCTCAAGTGATCCACCCACCTCAGCCTCCTAAAGTGCTGGGATTACAGGCATGAGCCACCACACCTGAAACCATTACTTTTAGTAGCAAAATTGGCAATTACTTTTGCACCAACCTAATACAATTTTGCTTTCAGAGTAGATGAGCTAACCATATGATTTACTAGAAGGAAACTCTCTTTCAAACAGGAAAGACCTAAATTTGAACACAGCTTTCTTAATGTATCAGGTGTATAACTTGGAAAGTGTATTATACTTATGCCTGAGAATTTCAATTTCCTTCATATATACAATGAGAATAACTCCTTCTAACTAGAAAAATTGTTGGATAGTTGGAAGACAGAGAATTGTGAAAAATGCCTGGTACTCAGAAAATTATATATATATTTACTATCTTTATTAATGTTTTACTCTCAAAGGGGTCTGGATTTTCCATAAAATTAACAACGTTTAGAGGAAGATTTCTACAGAGGGGAACTTTCTTCCTGTTTTGGCAGCCTGGTCCACAGAAAGATTTGTGAGCTGAGTGATGAGCCAATTTGTTGCCTGGATGAATTATATTCAAATAACCTCACCACATCTCTCCAGAGAACTGTTTATAAGGTTACGAGCTCATCAAACTCCTGCCCTGTGTAATAGAAGCTGATTGGGTTTAAACGGTGACATGTTGAAGGAAAAACTAGGCTTCCAGAAACCTCACAAAGCTGATTGGAGTTCTGCCTTCCTTTGCCCTCTGCTTCTTTGTACTTTTGACAACTCAAGGTGATGGGGAAAGTTTCTGGGCAGCTAGTGCTTTTTGGGTTATGATCAAGTCAAGGAAAGAGAGAAATTTCTTTGGTGGCAAGTTTCTTTCTTTTCCAGGAATTAGCATGCTCATTTTCCCCATAGAACCATCTCAAATATTTACAAAAAAAAAAATTTTTTTTTGAGGCAGAGTCTTGCTCTGTCTCCCAGGCTGGAGCGCAATGGTGAGATCATAGCTCACTATAGCCTTGGACACCTGGGCTGAAGGAATATTCCTGCCTCAGCCTCCTTAATGTGCTGGGATTACAGATATAAGCCACCACACCTGCCCTCTATTTACAGAAATATTAAAGGTGAGGATGAGACCACACTATGTCTTCTATGTAGTTTCTGCTAACTCTAACATTAAAATTTGAATAGGATGCCTATCAGAGTACTTGCTTAATGTATTGCTAAATAAATGCTAATTAATAAAATACCACCCAGAAAAAAAAATGTGTGGCATATATCATGTTTCATAAATACTTCCTTCTTTGCTTCTTCATAAAATGATGGGAAGCAATTGCTTCTGTTTTATCTATATATTTTATACTGTGTATTTTTCTCTGTCCCTTTGTGCAACCTCCATGTAAAGCACCTCTTCTTGGACCCGACTTTCCAGTGTGCCTTCTTCCTGTAAGTGACACAGGAGCAGCAAAGACTGCAGGAGCACACAACCTGCCCCAGAGGATCTGTCTCATGCAGCCTTGGGTTTCCAGAGGATTATTCTTCTAATCTCATCTGCTTTCTGTAAGCTCTTTAATCAGCCCTTAATCCTCTCTCCTTCCTTTGCCAGAGGTAATTAAATCGTATGTGTGAATGGGCAGCCTCCAGGAGGTCTGCAGGATGGGGGCCTTGGGATGCCTGGGCTCCTGGAGTGGGGATGATCAGAGAGTCTAATGCAAAAGCTGGTAAAGACTGGTTCACTGATACCAACAGGAGTGCAGAGCTACCATCATCTTTTCAAGAAGACAGAATTTCTCCCTCAAGGAAGAGGGTCTTTTCTGACAGAGCATTAGATTCTGAGAATGACACAGGAAGCAGGAAATGGCCCCCAACTAAGCTACAGACTTCTGAAATTATGCTGAGTGATAAAAGGTATACTGATGTTGTTGCAGTCAGACCGTTGTCACAGGCCTCACCACGATCAGAGGTGTTAATGACACCAGCCTCTGCAAAAGGATGAGCAGGGCTTTGTTTCCTCTGTAAAGCCTTCCACAGAGCAACCATCCACCCACTCTCTTATTCTTTAGACTTCTTGTATAACAGTTGTGCTTCCCCCAGCAATTAATCATGGGTTTCCTGATAGCATTTCTTAGTTTATTTTCCTCAGTATTATTTAGTTATTGACATGTATCTGCAAATGTTTTAATCTCTCATTTCTCAGTAACAAGATCATACAATTATTTATTTCCTTCCATACTGTTTTGTGAATGAATTATATGTAACTTTCAAGGACCTCTAAGGAGGAATGTTTCTCAACTAGAAAATCTCATGACTTGAAATATAGCATTGACAGGACATCAATTAGATTCCCCTGACAATTCACAAATCAGATGAACTTTGCTAAAGTAGAGTTATTTATTTATTTATTTATTTTTACAACACACCTACCCTATTACTGTCCCAGGCAACAGGGATGCCCAAAAAAAGGCTCATGTTCACAAGGATTTGACTCTCTAGTAGAGCAGAACTATCCAATAGAACTTTCTGATGATGGGAATGTTCTATACTTTGTATTGTCCAATAAGATAGCCACTAGATACATGGGGTTATTGAGCACTTGAAATGTGGCCAGTGTGACTGAGAAACAAAAAGCCTCATTTTATTTAATTTTGATAAATATGCATTTAAATAGCTCTCGTGTATTGGCCCCTAAAGCCTATCATTAATTCTCCTCTGGCCCCCAAAAATAATAGTTGCAAAATACAGCTTAATCTACAAATAAAAATGAGGTCTCTACTTATTTTTCCACTGACTGTTTATAGTGCAAACAGAAAAGCCAGTCATGACGAGAATGAGGCTCGAACTCTGGGATTGTGGAGCTTGCTAGAAAAGGGGAGCCCTGACTAGAAACAGTTAATGAACCAGCACAGGAACTACACAGAGTGAGAGAGCTGTGAAGATGAAAGAACATAGATTGAGTTGTTCAGTGATGTGGAGCGCCTATCTAGAAAATAATTTATCCTTTGATAGTTCACTCTGGGGAATAGGTAAGAATGGATCTTACTTTGCAAAAAGAAGTGCTTTTTTATAATGGATCCCCATGTAGAAATGGATAAACTAGCTAGTAGCTTTTAACTAGATTGCAGATAAATGGAAATGATTATAGAAAGCCAAGCAAATTAGGCAGTAACTATGCCATCCCCACCAACTCCCCACAGACACCTTTGGAAATACATTACTGTCTGAGACAGCTCTGCTCATTTATTTCCACCTTATTGGTATTCCTCTCCTTCCAGGATATGTCACACAGGATGCTTATATTTAAAAACCGGGACAAGACAGTCTGGAGAACTTTTCAGCTCCTGCTGTTAACACACTAACACGAAACAGACACTCTGGTGGACTCCCTGCAAGTAGGCTGGGAGCAGCTGATGCTGAGGCTTGTCACAGCACTCAGAGAAGTTCCTGTGAGCCGGAATTGTTGAAGCTGAATAAATTACTCTCCTGCTTGGGTGCTCCCCTTCCCTTACCTTTGTGTCTCTCTAGGGCTTGGGTTTTGCCCAGCTTGTGGCTGATGAATCAGAACCTAACTCTGCTGAGCGATTGCAAAAATGAAGGCATTCATGGAGGTGATGATTTAAATGGTAACCCTTGGAGACTCGGGTTTAGAATCATCATCATGAAACTGTCTATATTATTGAACGTGAAAAACACAAGTCGAACACAGCAATGAATTAAATAGTACAAAAACCTACAGTTGTTTCCTGCATTAACATGTAATGTTGAAGCTTCCCTAAGCACATCAAGAGAAGTACCTTGCGGAAACTCTACTCGGGCTTCTGTTCTCAAAAGGCAGGCAGACTATTCCGTGCTAAACCATCTAAATGTATTGTAACATAATTAGAATTGTTCAGAGTTCTAGGGAACAGCCTGTCAATTCTTCCTGGATTTCCTTTTTAATTTGCCTCGGGAGCATAGAAGACACTTCAGAGCCTATTTAAATAGAGACAATCTTGCACAGGTAGAAATGTAAATATTCCTGCAAGGCTAAGTGATGACGCTAAAATAAGCTGTTGGAGATGTTTGCCAACTGGTTTAAGCTACACACTTGAGGAAGCATGTCCTCTAGGGAGATCATTTTGAATCTTGCAATTGCCTAATAATTCTTCCCCATTCCTGTATATGGGGAATATATTTTAAAAACTGAGGACTTTGTTGTTTTAAAATTTTTGTAATTTTGGATCTTATGACTGAGCAATTCTATTTCCAAGTATTTGTTAAATGTGTGTGTGTGTGTGTGTGTGTGTGTGTATTTGTGTATTCACCAACCAGCATGTCTAAGAATGTTTCAGCAGCACCATTTGGAAACAGCCCACATAACCTACCAGCAGTAGGATAGATAAGTAAATTGTAGTATAAGGGAATTCTATAAGGAATAGTGATATAAAGGAATACTATACAACAACAAAAATAAACAATTATGACTACCAGCAAGATGTATAAGTACCACCAACATAATTTTGACGACAGAAACAGATACAAGATAGTGCATAGATACATATTCATGATTATACATATATTGTTCAAAATCAGGCAATTTTGAAGTTACAAGTCAAGATAGTAATCAATAATGGATAGGGAAGCAAGGAGCTGTTCAAGGTTCTGGGGTGCTGGAAATATTTTCTGTCTTCATCCAGACATACATGGGTGTGTTTAGTTCAGAAAAATTAACTGGACTGTACACTTGTGGCTTATATGCTATCCTGTTTGATATTGCACTCAATGGAAATATACTAAAACAAAATAAACTTGTTTCACATTTTAATATTTTCCTAAAGAAAAAAATTTAAAAAGCTAATTTTACATTCTCATTATTTTGCTAACAGTTAAACAATATAAAACAAGCTTATTTTATATAATATTTTAATTCAAGTTTTGTTAATATAAAACACAACATTGAACAAACTATAAAAATATTTAATGATTTTTCATAAATTATAAATTTGTATCCAAGTAACCAAAACTTAGATTCAAAAATAAAATAAATAAATATATTCCTAAAGAGATATATGGGCAACCATAGAGAAATACCATATTCTTATTTAAACATGGCTCTACTGATAACCTATGAATGAATGGGTGCTTTTTAAAAATATTCATTGGTTCACAATCTTTGGGTAATTTACTTCTGTGTCTATATGAGAAGGTAGTCAAAATTTTAAAAAGAAATAAAATATAAATTTAGTTTTGCTCTTTGTAAATTGATACATGTCAATAACCAATTTAATAACATTTTAAACAATACATTTGGTTTAAAAACTTTCAAGAGAGAAATTTGCTACTATGTTGACTCTCTGACCATTTTTCTCTTATATGGATAACAATGAACTTCATTGGTCTTCTTTCCTTAGAGTTCTTTCTCCTGTAACAAAACCCCTGCCTCTGTCATCCACCAGCTATATGACTTAGCACATCACAAAGTCTTTGAATGTTTTTATTTCATTAAGCAAAATGATGCCTTCAGCCTCTTATTTCGTTCAGTATTATAAGGCTTCTGTCTCTCTTTTTATTCCCATTAATTCATTCATTCAACAATTTATTCTTAGTACAGTGATAGCACAAAGAATTATATAACATTATAGTTTCTCCCAAAGAGTTTACATGAGTTAAAGGAAAAACATGTACATGACTTAAATATTAACTTACGAAAGAGTTCACAAGCAGTACATGAATAAGTTATATAGAAAAGAGAGAAAAATCACAAGTTCCAAAAACAGGATGCCCAAATTTTTTACTTTAGCAGCTAAAACATCGCTGAGGCAAAAAGAGCAAGATTTGCCACAAACTGAACTCTTCTTCAGTATTCTACAGATATATTTTATGTCATTTGATTATGTTCACTTGTGTTTGGAACTAGCAATTATTTTAAAATAAAGTCCTTAACCCAAACAATGTATAAAACCAAAGCTAAATAAAACAAGCAAGCAAAACCCGATATTTTTTGAAAATTAAAAATGAAACCAACTTCAATTGTTCATTGCTTGACCGAGCCCGAATTGTATTTTCTTTTTATATTTTTGCACTGAACTTCTTGATTCAGTTTTTATGCATTTGGCTATAGGAGAAATCAACTTTAACTATTTAAGAGAAAGAAAAGAAATTTTCTGGGAGAATCTAAATGGTTCAGAGAAACTTCCCAAGTCTAAGTAAGTACTGGCCTGGAAAATCAACAAAAATAAAGACAGCTACATGATCTTAGAAAGCAGAAAGAATCATCATAGTCCTTTAGCAAGTACACCCTGATCAGGACACTTCCACTGCCTTGATAGTACACAGCCACTGAAGTTGGGTATTCTGCTATTGAAGGACACTTGTGCCATCATTACTGTATACTGCTAGTAGCACAGCCATTGAGGTTTGCATCATTTGCTTAAAATTTAAATCCTAGATGAAAGTATCTTATCAGCATCAAATGACCAACTCTTGGCTGCTAGAGTGAAAAGAGAGGCCAGCACTGCCTGCCAAAAAAAAAAAAAACAAAAAAAAAAAACAAAAAAAAAAAACAGGAAAGCATTATTTACTAGGAAAGGCAAGTTAATGAATGCCAAATAGAAAAAAAAAAAATCTACATCTGTTTAATGGCAAATGATCCTGTCTACCATTGCTTGTCTCATTATTTTTCTCTGCTAAAGGTCTGTGATCAACTTGACAGTAGAAACAGCAGCTTATTGTTATATCTCCCAGTGCCTATGAGAATGTTTGAGTTTGAACACGTAATAGAAGCCTGATGAATAGTGGCTAAGTGGATGAATAAATTAAAACAATTAGTAAATCAGTTCAAATAAGAACCAACTAGAATCAACAATTTTGTAATACTTTAAAGCTCTCAGAATATTCTTATACTTGAATCAGGATCAAATCAGCATTTGATCTGGCCTTAAAAAATCATTCCAAAAAAAGGCTAATAATGCAAATGATCAAAAAACATTAATGGAAAGTTTATAAAAGAAGAAATATAAATATATCAATATACATATGAAAATCTGTTAACATTGCTAGCTGCTTAATTATTAAAACGCAAAATAAAATAAATATGAGACACTGTCAGATTCCATGGAATCTAGTTCAAATCTGGGCACACAACGTTTATATAATAACCATTCCATGTATAGAGTATTCTCTTTATTGAATAAAAGAATGACACAATTCCAATCTCAGCCATAAAAACGGCAGTAATTGAATAAATTATAAAAGGTAATATTTCAAGCATGTGGTGGGAGGGGAAATAGGTACAACCTTTCTGGAAAACAATTTGGCAAAATTTAGTAAAAATCTTTAAGAAGTTAAAATAATTCACCTGACTAGTTTATATATGAAATTGGTGCTTAAAAAACCCAAAGATGTGCATAGCTATTTACATATAAGACTATTCATTTCTGTGTTCTTGATAATAGTAATAAATTAGAAGATAATTTAAATGTTGAAATGATGAAATTAATTAAATACACTCATGGGGTAGAATATTATGCAACATTAAAACACGTTGTCAAATAACATTTTTCAAAACATAATGATTAATTGAATAATGTTTACAATATAATAATGTTCAGCAGATACAATTCTGGAAATAAAACAGTTTCTTATATAACTTAAACACAGATACATACTTAAAAATTACTAGAAAAAATATATCTAATGTTAAGCGGTGACAATTAATAAGGATATTAAAGTCAGCTATTATTCCCCACTTCCTTATATTCTGTGTTCCCTATTTTCAACAATGTGTACATATTAAAAATTAATAATATATTTTACTTTATTTTGTTCTTGCTTTTAAATACCTTATCCCAATAAACTGACTTCATTGTTTTTTCTTTCACATTTTTTCCTTCACATCCTTTGTTCCTGACAAACTGATCTGTGTTTATATTCTGTCCCTTGTGTTTTTTATATTTGTTTATTTCTTTATTTTTGAAACGAGGTCTTACTCTGCTGCCCAGGCTGGAGTGCAGTTGCATAATCTGGGCTCACTGCAACTTCCAACTCCTGAGTCCAAGTGATCCTCCTACCTCAGTCTCCCGAATAGCTGGGACCACAGGTGTGCATCACCACACCCAGCTAATTTTTCTATTTTTTGTAGAGACAGGGTTTTACTGTGTTGCCTAGGCTGGTCTTGAACTCCTGAGATAAAGTGATCCCCCCACCTTGGCCTCCCAAAGTACTGGGATTACAGGTGTGAGTCACCACACCTGGCTTATTCTGTCCTTTTAAAAAGAAGGATTTAGGAGGTTCTAGTGTAACATTAAAAGATACAAAACAAGACTTCCTTGTCTCTATACTAGTTCTACTCCTGATCACCAGTTTCCATAACTGAGCTCTGCCTTGCATCCTCAGCAATTGACTTCTCCAATAACAACTGCTTGTCCCCTGTGGTTTCCATTTTTCTGTCACCAGTTTCTGAGTAGCCATGCCCAGGACCTTACAAACACACTTCCATAATGCTGATCATGTCGTTGACCCACATCTGCTCAGAGTCAGCACACAAACTATCCAGAAATCATATTCCTCTTGCTGGAATAACTGTTTCGACTGAGGCTATCTCTCAGCACATCTCCAACAGCAAAGGCTAAAGAAAGCTCTAGATTCCCCATCTTCCCAGGCTGCTCCATCTCACTACAATGGACAAAGCTCAAGATGAAGGTTGCTTGAGATTTGAAAAAGCTCTAAAGAGTCACAACTTTTATTATTAAATTTGACCTTGGGTAAATAGAATTTCTTCTTTGTGGGCACTTAGGGTTTTCTGTAGTAATGTGCTCCAGAGCCTTTTAAGAGGCAGCATAACAAATCAGGACTCAGAAACTCAGAATTCAGACTCCGTAGGTTTATATCACATCTTTGCCACTTGCTATTTGAATAATGTCTGGAGTTATTAACTTAATCATCCAGTGTTTCCACCTTACCATTTGTAACATGGACATAATTAATACTTCATAAGATTGTTGTAAGGATAAAAGGTATTATTAAAAGTGCTTAGAAAAGTGCATACGTTATAGTGAGTGCCACATAAGTTGTCGCTCTTCTGCAGGTAGTATTTCACAGCCCTGTTTTGTTACTACAGTTCTAAAGCTTTAAATAATTATCTTCTGAGAAACAAAGGAGTAAAAGTGCTTGGAATTATATCAAGTATCAGAAAAGGACAGACTAGGAAGGTATCATTATTAGAGGATCTACAGTCCTTTGGCCAATATGGGTTGTAGACAGTCTTCAGAAAGACAAGAATAAAGGAAACTGTTGTGGCTGTCCAAAATAGTAAATGAGAATATTTTCCTGTTTTATGATCTAATCCTAATTATAATAAAACAAGTCTCTTCAATACTCTTACCCCTATAAGCCAGGCTGGGGTGTTGAAGGAGTACAGGGAAGCTATATCTCAGAATGGTGAAATCACTATCATATAAAATGGTAAATCATGTCTATTTTCTTTTAGTTCAAGTATTGCTTCTCTAAACCATGGAGCAATTACTGGGACTCATTTATATCTCTCCTAATTTTTTATTTTTCCATTGCTTGTTCTGTAGACTATGAGCAACACACTTCTCAATTTCTGGCTTTCATTAAATCTGTCATCCTTTCATTCAGTTTCTTTTACTCATCACCTGCCACAATATCACTGATATTCAATGGTAATTTAAACAAATGTCAAACAATTTCCTGTACAAATTTCACCTGATAATATTAAATCAATAACAATTTCTTTTTCTCTTAGTTTCAGCCTACAGCACATTATTAGTTACGGCCTACTAGAGAGGAAAAAGTAGAATAAAGACTTTGATCTCTTAAAAACTAAAATATGCAGTTATTCTAACATTTGTATAAATTATGTTAGCTTGCTTTTTTAAAACTAAAAATACTATATAATAGGGGAGAAATTCTTCGAATTTGTAAAGCAGTGGGGCTCAGATACCAGTATTTATAGGTCCTGAGAGTTAGCTCCATTAAAATCAAACCATTCAGAAGGCAGGCTGGAAAAAAAAAAATGCTACTGTACCCCATATTTTCTGTTTCTTTTAGTAAAAAATTAAATTAGTCAGGAAATTAGAATGAATCTGCACATTCAGTCTCACAATCCTCTTCGGTCATTCTTTCAAACAGTTCCTTCAAAGGAAAGCATTTTGTTGATTGATTGGTTGACTGAATTTATTACATTATTTTTACTTTAGACTCAGGGAGTACATGTGCTTGTATGTTACATTGTTATATTACATCATGGCTTAGATTGGATCCCCATCGCCCAAATATTGAACATTGTACCCAATAGGCAATTTCTCAACCCTCCTGCTCGTTGGGGTCCCCAGTGTCAATTATCTCCATCTTCATGTGTATGAGCACCAATTGTTTAGCTCCCACTTAGGAGTGAAACATGGGCTAAGAAAAGCATTTTTTAAATGTGAGAATTTGTGGTAGACAAAAGATGGCCTCATCTACTTTGTCAGCTGTCCCATAGAGAGAGACAAAGACTTACTACTCTGCCTTTGAATCTGGACTGCCTAGGTGACTTGCCTAACCAAAAAAAAAAAAACAAAAAAAAAACAAAATGGCAATTCCAAGTCCTCTGAAGTTAGGCCTAAAGAAGCCTTGCAGCTTCTGCCCAGGACTCTAGGAATACTCTCTTGACTTGTGAGCTACCATGCAAGAAGTCTAACCCTTAGCCACAATGCTAAAGAAACCACATGGAAAGACACAACAGTTACACACACAGAGAGAGAGAGAGAGAGAGAGAGAGAGAAAGAAGAGAGAAAGTGAGAGACATGCCTGTCCAGTAATCAGTTCCTTTGGCCTCCAGCCATGATCAATCAACCTGAGGTCTCAAAGATGAGGCTGCAACACACATACTGCACAAATTTCAAACTAGCAAGAAAAATAAATGGCTGTTGTTCTATTAACCCACTAAGCTTTGGAACTGCTTATTCTATACTAATGGATAACCAGAGCATAATTAATATGTGTACAACCTGTTGACCAAGAAACATGGGCACACTTGGGGCACAGAATGCACTGTAGTGCCAATGACCTGAGGAGTATAAAGGACAGTGATTTTGCAGTCCAAAAGTGATGGGGACATTCCAGGTTAGGTCAAACACTCATTTATAAGGAAATTCTTTATTTGGAGCAGACCAAAGTAACAAGGGTTTGGATTGTATTTTGCTCATGCTAGATATATATTTCAGGACATAATCTACAGTTATTCTACCAGAGGCTGGCAATGCAACTCATAGCAATGTTTGTCTCTAAAGTGCTGCTAAAGGTTTAGTATCAACATTCTTCAACTACTCATTGAGTTACAGGATTTTCTTTTTTCTTTTTTTTTTTTTTTTGAGACAGAGTCTCATTGTGTCACCCAGGCTGGTGTGCAGTGGCACAATCTCAGTTCACTGCAACCTCTGCTTTCCAGGTTCAAGTGATTCTCCTGCCTCAGCCTCCCAAGTAGCTGGGATTACAGGCACCCACCACCATGCCCAGCTAATTTTTTTGTATTTTTAGTAGATACAGGGGTTTCACCATGTTGGCCTGGCTGGTCTCATACTTCTGACCTCAAGTGATCTGCCCACTCTGTCTCCCAAAGTGCTAGGATCACAGGTGTGAGCCACTGTGCCTGGTGATTTTTTATTAAGACTTTCTTTATATTTATTTTATTTTTTACAATACGCAAATATTCTAAACCTCAACGACTGACAGGACATATCAAATCCTTTTTTTCTATAATCTTTGCTATGTAGTAAAAAATTTTGTTTTATTTCTCCCTACACATTTTTTAAATTACCATATTGGCTTTTGCTTCAAATATATTTTTTCAACACTTTATTCACAGTTCTTGGCTGATGTAACAAAAATCCCAGCAGCTAGGAGTATGTACTTGCCAAGAAATGATTTTAAAAATATTTTTCTTATAAAAGTTTTCAGTGATTCATTTTATTGGAGTAAATCAATAATACTTCCTTTTCTCTCATTTAGAAATTTGATATTCAAGAATATGGGAAAATGCTAAGTGAAATGAAAAAAGAAGTTGTTTTAAAACTGTCTAGAACATACTATATGATCTTATCTGAAATATAGACATACCTAGAAACACCCAGAGGAAATTTTTTCAACATCATCTTTTAACATTTTGAGTAGTAACAGTAATTGCAACATTTAATTTTCTTTCAACATACATATTAAAAGCAAAACTTTCAACAAATTAAATATAACAGCTTATTTGAGCAAAGGAGTCACAAATTGGGGAACTCCAGGTGATAAAGGGGGCTGACAGTGATTTTATAGACAAAAAATGGAAGTGAGGTACAGAGAAAGCATGACTGGTTACAATTCAGCAATTACCTTATTTGGACATTGCCTTATTTATCGTGTCCAAATAAGGCAATGATCAGTTCACAGCCTATGATTGGTTGAAGCTCAGTTACTGTGATTGACTGACACCAAACTATGTGTTACAAAATACATTTTTAGGGCCAGGCGCAGTGGCACACATCCGTAATCCCAGCACTTGGGGAGGCCAAGGTGGGCAAATTACCTGAGGTCAGGAGTTTGAGGCCTGCCTGGCCAACACGGTAAAACCCCGTCTCTACTAAAAATACAAAAATTAGCCAGGCATGGTTGTGGGCGCCTGTAATCCCAGCTACTAGGGAGACTGAAGCACAAGAATCACTTGAGCCTGGGAGGCAGAGGTTTCAGTGAGCCGAGTTCACATCACTGTACTACAGCCTGGGTGACAGAGTGAGACTCCATCTCAAAAAAAATAAATAAATAAAAAGAATTTTTAGATTAGGCTTTCAGTCTGTTTACATACTAAGTTAGGTTGTAGTTCACTATGTAGGTACTGAGATATCCTTAGACCAAATTTAGTATAACACATATAATTTTTTAATTGCTACAACTTTTATTTCTTTCACGATTTGAAAAAGATGCACTTTTTCTTTCCATTTTACATGGCATGCATAAAACAATGAGTAATGTTCACATAATGCCTTAGAGCAAGCTTCCCCACAGGTCCCAAGTCACCTAGGATGGCCCAAAACAAATTTGTAAACTTTCTTAAAACATTATGAGACTCTTTGCAATTTTTTTTTAGTGTTAATTTTTTGTTGTTGTTGTTGTTTTGTTTTTTGTTTTTTTTTTATTTTTACAGAATCTCCCTCTGTCACCCAGGCTGGAGTGGAGTGCAGTGGCGCAAACTCAACACACTGGAACCCCGCCTCATGAGTTCAAGCTATTCTCCTGCCTCAGCCTCCAGAGTAGCTAAGACTATAGGTGCGTGCCACCATGCCTGGCTAATTTTTGTGTTTTTAGTAGAGACAGGGTTTCACCATATTGACCAGGTGGTCTCGAACTCCTGACCTCATGATCTGCCCACCTTGGCCTCCCAAAGTGCTGGGATTACAGGCATGAGCCACTGTGCCCAGCCTAGTGTTAATGTATTTTATGTGTGGCCCAAGACTATTCTTTCAGTGTGGCCCAGGGAAGCCAAAAGATTGGACACCCCTGCCTTAGAGTTTATAGAGCATTTTCACACAATTTTGCTCACTTAAGCCTCACAAAAATCTTATGAGATAAAGCACTAGTGTCCCTGCTCTTTGTTTTTTCAATTAACTACAAATTGTACAGATTTACAGTATGCAACACAATTTTTGATATATGTCTACATTGCAGAAAAACTAAATCAAGTTAATTAACATATCCATTCCCTCACAACTATCTTTGGATTTGTTTTTCTCTTACACTCACTTCAGCTCTCTGGCATACATTTTAGATTAGCATTCCATATAACAAAGAAAGGAAGCAGCATTCAGAAACACCCTCATAAAGTCCCACGGTTTGAAAGTGGCACACAACGAAAACAACTGCAGCCCTAACTCCAGAATCACAGATGTAACTTTCCACTGCACTACCTCCCTCTCTGCAGCTCCAGTCTGTGTTCTCTGCAGCTGCCTTTCTTTCTCACTTTCAGGACATCTCATGCTGTTCCCCTCTGAGGCAGTAAGTTTTTCCAAGCCAGTTGTACTTGACATCATACGCTCTCAATGTTCACTTCTGGTTGTACTGCTGTCCTTCTGCAATGATCTGCACTCAGGCCCAGATTGGCAGTGGCAAAGTCTAGGTCTAGCTCTATCTCAAGTGGTTAAATCCACAATACAGAAGACTGGCTCTGCTGCCTGAAAAGATTACTCATACTTCCATACTTCCAGAATTTGAGTTTTACCACATGTCAGATGAGAAGTATGGACATAGTCCCCATTATTTTTGTGAAAGCTTTATGGGCACTTTAACAGAAAACTCTAAATTATTGAGTAACATCTTGTTAATTCTATATTAAGAGAGCTATGGAAAAAAAAGGACCTTAAGTATATATTATCTGATATTTTATTTAAGAGCAGTAAGATATTTAAGTCAACTAGGGAGAAATAGCTACCTCAAATTCCTGCTGTTTTAAATAAAACTATATCAATTTAACAAGATTTCATTGCACAAAGAAATACTATTATTACATTGCTGCACACATTATGAGAGGTGCATGAAATCATAACGGTGCTGGCCAAATTTTCATCTCCGTGTTAATCAAGCGTACTGTGGCAATTGCCATCATCATTTGATAAGTTTTCGCTTGTTGTTGTTTCTTTTCCAGGTTAGGGCTTCCTTAACTATATGTTTCCATTTTCTCTACCAGCTGCTAGCCCAATGACCCTTAAACCAGTCCAAACCAGATACACACTGAATACCACAGCCCATAAGGCAGATTGCAAACATCTACTGAGATTTACAGCAATTACTGTGGGAAGCCTATGTCAATGAATCCTCCCACTGATGGGATGCTCTAGAGCTCTGAAACCCTTGCTGATGATTCAGAGATAGCATGGTGGAATCTCCCAGTCCTATGTACTCCATGGCTTCAACTGTGAATGACTTCAGGTATTTGCCTCAGTCCAATGTATTATAGGCAACCATTGATTTTGCTTGGCCAGAAGGGACAAGGAAGTATAAATCCCATGGTCTCGACAGTCTCAGTGGCTCAAGTCCGTCATCCCAGCACTTCGGGAAGATGAGGCTGGAGGACAGATTGAGGGTGTCAAGACCAGCCTGGGCCACCTAGTGAGACCCCATCTCTACAAAAAATAATTAAAAAACATAGCCAGGCATCGTGGGGCATGCCTATAGTTAGAGCTACCCAGGAGGGTGAGCCCAGGAATTCAAGGCTGAGGTGAGTTGTGACTGCACCACTGCCCTCCAGCCTGGGCAACAGAGGGAGATGCTGCCTCTAAATAATACGTAAGTAAATAAATCCTACAGACTGGATTCATGGAAAGATCCCTCTGACCTGCATTCTGATGGATGTGTGGGGAGTCATAACCAGGGTTTGAAAGGCGGCTACAAGAGCAACCAGAATGAGCAAAAGCCCTGGAATATTTAGTTTAATAAGCCTTTTCCAGGTGAGGATGAGCTGAGCAAACATACGTTTAAAACTCTATGTATCTACATGCATATATCCTATTCTATGAATACACATGCCACAGCAGTTGGCAATATTTATATCCTTTAGTCTTGATTTGGTTGGTTTGGATGGCAATCATGCATATACAAGGGTCTGGGTTACTTTCACTGTTGTATCCAAGAGCTGTAATGTTTGTTTCACTGTTTACTTTTGCTAATAAAACTTCTCCAATTTACTACAGGGATTTACTTTATTTTGTCCCAACTTTTGTTTATTTATTCCCTCTATCCTGGCCTGTTAGAACTGTCAGCTGCTTTGCCTATTCCCAGGGGAAAATCCTGCAAAGCTAATGATGCTGGTAGGGGTTCCATTCATTGCAAGGAAACGTCAAACAAGGTACTTAAGAAGTGGAATTGGCTAGAGAATGGGGCTGTACATTATTATTTAGAGGGGAGGAAGAAGGTAGTTCTGTCAGTTCTATGCATTTAAATGTCATTCTTGTCTGTTTCATGGAGTTTTATGTCAGGTTGACTATATCTGAGATTTGGCTACTATGAGTTAATCCAGCTACCTCTGCTGCTAATTTTTTTTCTTGTTTCCAGAAGTATTGTGAAAATCTGAGCAGTCTGATTTAAAAATCTGTGTTTTTATGCCTTACACACATGCACACACATACACATAGAAACACAGCATGTAGACTCTTATGTCACTAACTCTGTGATTTATATGGAAATCAAATTGCAGGTACTGTCTCACCAAGCTTACTCCGCAGGTCTTTATCCAGAGGACATGCACTCTTCCCCTATATTATCTTACACACAATTAGCCTCTGCCTTTTCTGTTTTCTCTTATTCCTCCTTGCTCTCTCCTTTTCTCTATAGAAAATCTCCACCACTATACACACTGTCTCATTTTGCAGGTGAAGATAATGAATCTAGTTGGTACTCGTTATGACCTGAATTTTTGTTCTCCAAAAATGTATATATTGAAGCCCTAAACACTACTGCCCCGTGTAACCCTGTTGGAAGATAGGGACTTTTGGAAGATAATTAAGGTTAAATGATGTCATATGGTTGGAGTCCTAATCTGATAGTACTGATGCCAAAAGAAGAGAAAGAGACACTAGAGATCTCTCTGTCTCTCCATACACGCAGAGGAAAAGCCATGGGAGAATACAGGGAGAAGGTGGTCATCTGCAAGCCACGAAGAGAGGGCTCATCAGAAACCACTCCTTCTGGCCCCTTGGCCATGGACTTTAAGCCTCCAGAACTATGAGAAAATAAAAGTCTGGTATTTATGGCCGGGCGTTGGTGCTCACATCTATAATCCCAGAGCTGTGGAAAACCAAGGGAGGAGAATCATTTGATATCAGGAGTTTGATATCAACGCAACCAACATAGTGAAACCCTGCCTCAACAACCACAAAAATAATAAGAATTCTGTTGTTTAGGCCACTCAGTTTACAGGTATTCTGTTATGGTAGCCCAAGGAGACTAATATAGTGCTCAATAGAATGTGTGTTCTAAATTGTCTTCTCTCTTTCTGGGGATGAACATATTTCATGTAGATTGTACTTTCTCATTATGCTCTTTCAGAATCATTTTCAAATGTTTTTATATTTTCAAAACACTAGACTTACAGAAAAATTGCAAAAATTAGACCCAGAATTCTCGTATTTTTCTTTATCCAGCCTCCCCTGATGTTAACATCAAACAAAACCATAGTAAAATTATGGAAACCAGAAAATTAACATTGAGATTGATTAATAGTTTAAATAATCTGTAGGCTTTTTATTCTAGTGTCATGAATTTTGCAAATAATATTCAGTTGACAATCTTGTATGCAATGCAAAATCTCATATTGTATGTAAAGATTAGGTGTCCTTTTTCTCCATTTTCTGACAGTTCCCTTTGTTATTTCTCTCTCATGTACTTGACACATTTGAAGAATACTGGTCAGCTGTTTTGTACAGTGTTTGTCCATTTCAGTTTGTCTGATTCTCAGGATTAGATGGAAGTTTTGCATTTTTGGCAAGAATCCCACAGAAGTGATGTGGTGCCACTCTCAGTGCATCGCAATAGGGAACACATGGTGTTATACGTCTTAGTATTGGTAACGTTAACTGTGATCACTTTGTTAAGGTGATGGCTGGTAAGTATCTCCACTTTATAGGTTACTATTTTCCCTGTGAAACAAATAAGTACCTTGTGAGGAGATTCTTTATGATTACACAAATGTTTGTTTTTTAATTACATATTTGTCTACTACTTTTAGCACTGATCAGCAAATCTGTTTACAACTATTATTAATGTAGTATTTGCTTAGTGATACTTTTTAATTCCCATTATCCCTTCTACATTAAAATTCTAATTGCAATTCTGTAAAAGTGAACTGTTTCTACTTTCCATTTATTTATTTATATCAGTATAGTTCCGTGGATATTTATTTTACCCTCTGGGTTATACTCTATTAGTTTCATTATTTTGATGCCAAATTGTGACAGACTTGGCGATTAAGAGCTCCTTCAGTGGGTGCCTGTGTTTGTTGTTCATTCAGAATGTTTCCTTTATGTGTTGCTATAAGATATTCCAGGATCACCTTGTATTTCTCCTGCCTCAGTCCTGTAACCAATCACTTCTCCAAGGAACCCTACTTCCTTTTATTGAAGAATGGCATTTAGAAACCAAGATCTGGGCACTAAATGTGTTCATTGCTACTAGGGATGTCCTTGCTTTTGGTCCTTTGTATAGGCAGAGATAAGGAAATGTGTGCTTTAGTTACATACACATAGATACGGCCTTGTCCGTTTTCTCATATGTAGCTTCTTTTTCTGACACTCAGAAATCTGAGTCTCAGTCCATGACTACAATAAAATATCATAAACTGGGTAGCTTATAAACAACATATTTCCCAGTTCTAGAGACTGAAAAGTCCAAGGTCAAGGTGCTAGCAGATTTGGTGTCTGGTGAGGGCCCACCTTCTCATAGATGGCGGCTTTTCACTATGTCCTCACATGGTAGAAGAGACAAGGCAGCCCTCTGGGGCCTCTTGTATTAATATAAGGACACTAGTTCCTTTCATGAGGGAGGGGCCTAATCACCTCCCAAAATGTCCCATCTCTTAATACTTTCTTCTTCAGTGTTGGAAGTTCAACATATGAATTATGGGGAGATACAAACATTTAGACCATAGTGTCTGGCTGTCATTACTATATATTTACTTATTTTTAAATTCTTATTAGGATTAAAATTATATATATATATAATTGTATATAATTATATATAATTTTTAATATTATATATAAAAATTGTTTGAGAATTAATAGCCAAACCCCTATAAAAACCAAAATTGTTAACTAGAATGCCATATCCGTGTATAACACTTCGTATTACTGTTTTTACAAGATGTAATCAAAGCCATGGATTTCTAAAGTCATTTAGGTCAGGTTTTTTTTTTTTTTCCCCCACACTTCCTTCAGTGTGATTTTTTTATCTGAGTTACTGAAGCATAGTGAGGTCAAGGTCATTTGTTAGAGTTTGAATTCAACTTAGAATTCCTGCAAGAAACTGGTTGATTTTAGTTATTTACTTGTTTGGCAAGCACGTAAAACTTTCGTTTGTCAAGCACGTAAAACCTTACCAAAGCTAAACACAAAGGTTTCTTTAAAAAGTGTTATCCCTTCCTCCTCCCTTCTACCTGGTTACCCTTCCTCCATTCTTTCCCAGCAGCCACTGTTAGGTAACCTATTGCATTAGGTGCTGGTTTATCCTTCCCCCCATTTCTAAGTATCTATACAAATGAGTGGAAACTTGCATGTTTTCTCAGATCACTTTCTTTCTTTTATTAAGAGCAGCTGACTCCAGATAAACATTTGTACCTAATTTCCAAGTATTTTGATGAGAAAAGAGTATACTCCCCCCACCCATGTAACTGACTGTAGCTAATTAAGCTGGAGACCTATTACATGGACTTTGGGGTCAGAAGTACATCAGTTTGAACCTAGGCTCAATCAAGTATCAATTGTGTGATCTTGAGAAAACTAACATTTCTAAATCTTAGGTTCTTTATCTATAAAAATGGAAATAATGTTAATATCCTTGTCATAAGTTTTCTTAAGGATTGCAGGAGCATTACATGTAAAGCCCTTAACATAGTACTTGACATTTGGTTAAGTGGTCACAAAATCTTGGAAGTACTAGTAATATTAAGTGTATTAGAACAGTAACTCTGACTTCATAATTAGCTAATTGACTATGGCTAATTCTTTTTCTGTCCTAATTTACCTCTTAAAATCATGAGGACCACTCAGTAACTTTTATTGCTCATAGATAATTTTCTCCCAGAGAATTAAATAAAAGATGAAACTGATAGTACTATTAATTTAAAAGAAAGTCCTAAACGTTGCCTCACTGAAACTGCAATTAACTGTACACTGTAGGTACACCTTGTTTTACTGAACTTCTCTTTGTTGTGTTTTTTTTGTTGTTGTTGTTTTGTTTTGTTTTGCAAATTGAAGGTTTGTGGCAACCCTCCATCCAGCAAGTCTATTGCTGCCATTTTTCCGGCAGCACGTGCTCAGTTAATTTCTCTGTGTCACATTTTGCAAATTCTTGAAATATGTTAAATTTTACTATTATTATTATGTCTGTTATAGTGATCTGGAACTGTGATCTTTGATATTACTTTTGTAATTGTTTTGGGATGCCCATATAAGACGGCTAACTTAATTAATCAATGTTGTGTGTGTTCTGACTGCTCCGCTGACAGGCCATTGCCCTCTCTCTCCCTCTTTTCAGGCCTCTCCGTTCCCTGAAACACGGCAATATTGAAACCAGGCCAATTAATAACCACACAATGGCCTCTAAGTGTTCATGTGAAAGGAAGAGCCGCACATCTCTGACTTAAAATCAAAAGCCAGAAATGATTAAACTTAGTGAGGAAGGCATGTCAAAACCTAAGATAGCCCAAAAGATAATCCTTTTGTACCAAACAATTAGTGATATTGCGAGTGCAAAGAAATAGTTTTTGAAGAAAATTAACATTGCTATCCATTTAACACATTCAAAAAAGAAACCACCTTAATCACTGATATGGAGAAAGTTTTGGTGGTCTAGATTGAAGATCAAATCAGCCACAACATTCCCTTAACCCAAAGCCTAATCCGGAGCAAGGCTCTAACTCTCTTCATTTCCACTAAGGCTAAGAAAATTAAGAAAGCTGCAGGAAAAAAAGTTTGAAGCTAGCAGAAGTTTCATAAACCCGCTTCATGAGGTTTAAGGGAAGAGGCCATCTCCATAATACAAAGTGCAAGGTGAAGCAGCAAGTGCTGATGGAGAAACTGCAGTAAGTTATCCAAAAGATCAAACTAAGATATTTGATAGGTGTCTATTAGGTCTGCTTGGTCCAGAGCTGAGTTCAAGTCCTGAATATTCTTGCTAATTTTCTATCTCATTGATCTATCTAATATTGACAGTGGGGAGTTGAACAATGAGAACACATGGACACAGGGAGGGGAACATCACACACCGGGACCTGTCACGGGGCGGGGACTAAGGGAGGGATAGCGTTAGGAGAAATACCTAATGTAGATGACGGGTTGATAGGTGTGGCAACTCACCATGTCATGTGTATACCTATGTAACAAACCTGCACATTCTGCACATGTATCCCAGAGCTTAAAGTATAATTAAAAAAAAATAAAAAGATATCTGATAAAGGTGGCTACACTAAATAACATTTTCAGTGTTGTTGAAAGAACCTTATTTTGGAAGATGCCATCTAAGATTTTCCTAGCAAAAGAGAAGAGATTAATGCCTAGTTTCAAAGCTTCAAAGGACAGGCTGACTCTCTAATGCAGCTGGTGACGTTAAGATGAAACCAGTGCTAATTCACTATTCTGGAAATCCTAAGGCTCTCAAGAATTATGCTAAATTTACCCTGTCTGTGCTCTATAAATGGAATAACAAAGCTTAAATGACAGCACATCTATTTACAGCATGGTTTACTGAATATTTCAAGCCCACCGTTGAGATTTACTGCTCAGAAAAAAAGATTCCTTTCAAAATATTATTGCACATTAAGAATGCACCTGGTCATCCAAGAGCTCTGCTGGAGATGTACAAACAGATGCAGCACATGGATCAAGGAGCAACTTTCAAGTTTTATTATTTGAGAAACATGTTTTGTAAGGCTATAGCTGCCATAGATAGTGAGTCCTCTGATGTAGCTTGGCAAAGTCTTTGAAAAACCTTCTGGAAAGGGTTCACCATTCTAGATGCCATTAAGAGCATTCATGATTCATGGGAGGAGGTCAAAATAACAACATTAACAGAGTTTGAAAGAAATTGATTCCAACACTCATGGATAAATTTGACTGATTCAAGACTTCAGTGGAGGAAGCAACTGCGGATGTGGTGGAAATAGCAAGAGAACTAGAATTAGAACTGGAGCCTGAATATCTGATCAAATTTCTGCAATCTCATGAAAAAATTCACAGAGGTGTAATCGTTTCTCATGAAAGGGCAAAGAAAGTGGTTTGAGGTGGAATCTACTGGTGAAGATGTTGTGAACATTGTTGAAATGACAACAAAGAATTTAGAGTATTACATCAACTTAGTTGATAAAGCAGTGGTAGTGTTTAAGAGGACTGACTCTAATTTTGAAAGAAGTTCTATGGGTAAAATGCTATAAAAAAACATCACATAAAAGAAAGGGTCAGTTAATGAATCAAACTTCTTTGTTGTCTTATTTTAAGAAATTGCCATAGCCACCCTGTATTAGTCTGTTTTCATGCTGCTGATAAAGACATACCCAAGACTGAGTAATTTATATGGAACCAGAGGCTTAATGGACTCACAGTTCCACATGGCTGGGGAGGCCTCACAATCATGGCAGAAGACAAAAGACATGTCTTACATGGTGGCAGTCAGGAAAGAATAGTTTTGCCAGGGAAAAGCGGAAACCTCTTATAAAACCATCAGATCTCATGAGACTTATTCACTACCAGGAGAACAACAGTATGGGGAAAAGCACCCAATGATTCAGTTATCTCCAACTGGGTCCCTCCCACAACACATGGGAATTATGGGAGCTACAATTCAAGATGGTATTTGGGTGGGGACACAGCCAAACCATATCGCATCCCAAATTGTAATAAATTGATTTCAGCAACCACTATCCTTATCAGTCCATAGCCATCAACATTGAGACAAGAACCTTGCCAGCAAAAAGGTTATGACCCACTAAAGGCTTGGATTTTTGTTAGCATTTTTTAGCAATAAGATATTTTTAAATTAATGTATGTACTTTTGTTTTCTTAACATATAATGCTATTGCATACTAATTTACTACATTATAGTATAAACAAAACTTTTATGTGCACTGGGAAACCAAATATTTCGTGTGACTTGCTTTATTGTGATATTGTGGTTGTCTATAAATGACCACTAATATCTCTGAGGTGTGCCTGTATTTAAAAGTTCAAATATTCTGTTTGTACTAATCTTAATCTCTTTCACTTTTACTAAAAGATTCATTGTCTCCTCTGCACATACTTCATATGTGATTTGTGACAAGTGAATTTGTAAAAGACTACATCTTTATGGCTAATATAACTTTTGTATCAGACCAGTTAATGGTAAAAAAATGTAGTTTGTTAATTGGTTGCAAGTATGCTGTTGGAGTAATTTTAATAGGTTCTAATATTTAATTATGAATTTAAAATGGGTGGATTTCATACAAACTGATCAGAATTGGTTTCACAAACCCTGTCCTGGCAAAAGTCCAATGTATTAACATTTATTAAATGCCTACTATGGGTAAGACATATGTTAGGTGCTGGAAGGAAAATAACAAAAAAGAGAAATCCCTTTAGTAAAGAATCACAATCTAGTCAGCTCTCAGAACTTGTTTGAGTTGGTGGAAAGCCATGTGAAAACTGAGCTCCACAGTTGGAATCTTTGATCTAGCCAGGTCCTAAAAGCCAATGTCCTATCTGTGAAGCTATTGGAGGGCTTTGAGCAGATGAATTGGATGCCTGGTTCATAGTTTAGAAGGATCTCTCTGTGCTGAGAATAAGCTGGAAGGGCATGTGGGTGAAAGCAAGAAAATCAGGAGGGAAAAAAAAACAGGTAATGGATAATGCATTCTTGGATGAGGAAGGAAGCAATGAAGTGTTTCAGTGGTGGTTTTCTTGAAGTATTTTGACTATAGAAACTACAGAAAACATGGTATGGGGTGTGGAAAAAAGAAAGGAATTAAGGGTAAACCCAACATTTAGACCTCAGTTTTCATAAAAATCGAGCTTGAATTATTTATTGTCTCTTAAGGGTCCCAATATAAAGGTTATGCTCTCATTCCTTATGGGAAAGCTTTACTCCATTTCCTAAGGTGAATAACAGAATTAATCTAAAATTAAAATATAGAGAAATGCATGATGTTTCTAAGGGATGGAAGCCCATCACTTGCACTGCTTTGGGCATAACCTTGCTAGGGAGACAGAGAAATTTGTAGTCTTACTCACTTGCATAGAACAGAGGTATCCAGAGCTACAGGGACATTTTCTGATGTTCAACAATGGGAGAAAAGGCTGAGGCTAGTTCAGTCCTGTAAAATCCAACATAAACCTGAGTCAGTGTGGTTCATGTCCACATGCTGTAATCTGACCCACGTCCTGTATCTTCTGCGGGGTCAGAAATAAGTTTTATCCTATACCACTTTAGGAATTTATTTTTTTGGACTGCATAGCTTGGGATTTGTTGGCAGCTTAGGAGCACACTATGCTGAAATTCCAGGGCCTTTGCTAGAAACTGAGCTTGGGTCCACTGTTGTTAAGGTTAGAGCATGTTCCTTAATTACAGAGCAGGAAAGGACATTTTGCTGCCCAGATAATCCTCTAGGAGTTTAGAAAAATCAGATGTTTCTTGCTATCAGACGTATAATACTCTGTCTTATTTCTGGACGTGAAGTTTTTCTGTACTCTTTCAATTTTTGAAAGCCATGGTGGATTTATTTATTGTTAGGATTTGTCTATTTTTTTTCTTCTGAAACATTGTGTTCTTCTTTTCCCTCCGTGATGTGTCAGGTTGCCTACATCTATCTAGTTTCTTAGAAAAATATTAAGACTGACTCAAGGAAATAAATTTGTGTTGGGCAGCCCCTCCTGCTCTGTCATATGCATTTTAAATAACCCAGAGGAATTATCTGTATTAATAAAAATGAATTATTAATAATGTCTTATAATTTAAGAGTTGAGGGCTGATTTCTTAAGTTTATTTTTAGAAAAAGCTTCCATTTAGAACTATAATGGGCACATTTAGATATACTAATCTTTGTTTCAAATCCTACTTTTGGGGAAAGCAGCTCCAGTTGCAAATCACACTGCAAAAGCCAGGGAGGAAGCAATAGATTCAAAGGAGAAGTGGTCCAGGGATCTAATGAGACACTTGGGCTTTATTACCAGAAGCAGAGAGCAACCCTAACTCTTATTCCTGGGAGTTCTGGCAATGCACACAGATGTAGTAAACCCAACGAGCTTGTCAGGGTCTGGTGCCTCTTTGCACCCGGGCTCCATTTGTTCATTAAAGCTGGCAAGTAATGGCAGGTAAGAAGCGCTCCCATGAGGATTGGGGGCTGGATTCACTAGAGGCTGTGTCCACTACTGCTTCCCAGGCATGATTTAGCCACCTCAATGCAGTCAAATACAGTGGGGTCAGGCAAGAACACTGGAAAGAGCACAAGAGTTAGGACGTGGGAATATAAACTAAATGGTATGACAAGTGACAAGCACATCAGGCTTCTGAGAATCAATTTTCTTATCTGGAAAAAACTAGTAAGGGGATTTGAATAGGCAAATTTTGAAGCAGCTTGCAAATTTGAAATGATTGTTTTAATATTATTGTCCTTCAGGAGACCACTAATATTTTAAATGACTTTTTAGACTTTTTGTTTCAACTCGTATTTTAGATACAGGGGGTACCTGTGCAGGTTTATAATGTGGGTACCTGGCACCCAGGTAGTGAGCATAGTACCCAATAGGTAGTTTTTCCCTCCATGTCCCCATCCCTCGTGCCCTCAGTGCCTATTTTTCCTATGTTTATGTCCATATGTGCTCAGTTTTTAGCTCCCACTTGTAAACGAAAACATGTGGTATTTGGTTTTCTGTTACTGCATTAATTTGCTTAGGATGATGGCCTCCAGCTCTGTCCATGTTACTGCAAAGGATATGATTTCATTCATTTTTCTGGATGCATAGTATTCCATGGTGTATATATACCACATTTCCTTTAGCCATTCCAGTACTGATGGCCACGTAGGTTGATTCCATGTCTTTGCTATTGTGAATAGCATCGCCGTGAACATATAGATACATGTACATTTACGTTATTCATTTTCCATATAATCTATTTTTCTTTGGGTATATATCCAGTATTGGGGTTCCTGAGTCAAATGGTAGCTCTGTTTTAAGTACTTTGAGACATCTCCAAACTGCTTTCCACAGTGGCTGTACTAATTTATACATTCCCATCAACAGTAGAAAAATGTTCCCTTTTCTCCACAGCCTCACCAGCATCTGTTGTTTGGTGTGAGATGGTATCTCATTGTGGTCTTGATTTGCATTTTTCCGATGATTGTGATGGTGAGCATTTTTAAAAAATATTTGTTGGCTGCTTATATGTCTTCTTTTGATAAGTAACTGTTCATGTCCTTTGACCATTTCTTTATGGGTTATTTAGTTTTTGCTTATTGATTTGTTTAAGTTCCTTGTAGATTCTAGAATTAGACCTTTTTCAGATGCATAGTTTGAAAATATTTTCTCCAATTCTGTAGGTTGTTAAATGGCTTTCTTGATAGAAAAAAATTGTTATTCACAGACCAATGATAATACACACAACTGTAGCCACGTTCTTCCTTCAGTGTCAAATGAAGAAGATATTGGAATGTGTTTGAATGTATTCAGGACCAATATTAGTCCTCTAGCTACCTACCACACCTGACCTAGTATGTGGTTAATGGCTACCAGGGATCCAGCTCTCCTGTACTTACAGCAAAAGGTTGCTTAAATCTGATAAATCAATTGGATTTATATTTGACCCAGGAGCAAATGCTTTTTAACTCTAGGCTCTAATAATTTAAAACAAGCTCTGAATTGAAAATTTCTTGAGATAACACAAAAGTGGGTAGGTAGAATATCTCTGTGAATCTTCTCCTGGGAAGAAGAAAATAATGAGGAAAAAAAAAGTTTACCTCAAATCACACCATTTAAGAACAGAAATCCCAGATATAGGAGCCCTTTTGACCTTTAAAAGTGTCTTTTGTAATTTTATTCCTGAGACTTTATGGGGTTTGTAATAATTTCATAATCATTTGGGACCCCTACCATCAACTACTCCCAGTTATCACTGGAGTTCACCTATTGATGCTAAGAAAGGCAAGGTGCTATGTATGATATTGAACACCTAACCACACAGCAGGCATTGCCCTGGTTCTTCCACAGAATTACTCCAGTGGTAACTATGTGCCAGGCACTGTAATAATAACAGCAAACACACACGTGGTACTTTCTATGTGCAAGTATAATAAGTCCTTTACATATTATATACATATACATATACATATACATTTTAACTCTCACAACAACCCTGTAAGGATGACACCATTATTATCACCATTTATAAATGAGAAAACTAAGACACAAAATAACTTTCCCAAGGTCACACAACTAATGAGCGATTGTGCTACCTTTTAAAACCAGTATCTAGTACTGTAGTTCTTGCCCTTGACTATGCAAAGAGCACAAACATTAGTTTCTTCAATCCTTATAGCATGTCATTTAGCAGGAATTATTGTTCTCGTTTTAATAGAAAGAAACAGAGAAGTTAAGTAATTTGGCTGAGGCTACGAATTAGCCTCAGCCAATTTTTTTTTTTTTTAAACTATGGCATTAAAAAAAAATCATATGTGTTTGCTTTTGAATTTGTTTTGGTCCCTGAAACTTGATGGCTATAATTTGAGAGTATATGCTCCTAGACAGAATTTCAAAGAGGGGGGTAAATGAAAGTTATAAAGTTCTAAGCCTAAAAGATATGGCCATAAACAGAAAAATCTCAAGGTCATCATAACACTTAACAGGCACACTGGCTCACACCTGTAAACCCAATGCTTTGGGAGGCCAAGGCAGGAGGATCATTTGAGACCAGGACTTTGAGATCACCCTGGACAACATAGTGAGAGTCCATCTCTACAAAAAAAATTTAAAAATTAACCACAAAGCTAAAATGGAAGAATAGCTTCAGCCCGGGTGTCACGGGATTGCAACGAGCTCTGATCTCACTACTGTATTCCAGCCTGGGCAACAGAGGGAGACCTATCTCCAAAATCAAAAATAAAATAACAGGTCAGGTCCAAAAGTCAAAACTTTGAATATGAACTCGGCTCCATCACTTGTGAGTATGGAATCTGTTCTGCATTCCTTCCACTATCTGAATTCTACAGATATTTGAGTACTGGGCAGGTTAGCAACTCTGGAACCCAGAATATGGAGACCCAATTACAGGAATCAGAGGATAACATGAGGATTTTGTCTGAAGTCCTTTTGAGAAGACCTGGCCTTTTGGGATCAGTAAAAAAGAAAGAGTAGATAAGAGTTAACATCTGCTTGATGCTCAACTGAGTCACCTCAATTTCTCACCAGGGCTTCCTAAAACCATTCCTGACATTGGGCACATTTGAATCTAGGGGGTCACAGTGAGTGACACTTGGTGTGAGAATTTCAGGGCCCAATTTTGAGGACAGGGAGAGAGGACAGAGAACTAGTTACATATCAGGTCCTGTCATAACAAAGAGGAAAAGTGGTGAGGTTGGTTTTTAAGCGGTGCTTAGTTAACCCTTATCTTTATGGGTCATTGATCCGTTTGCTAACACTTTCACTTTCCCAGATAGAAAACTGGGGCTGGTGAAGAACTACCTGCCTTTCTCTGTGGAAACAAGTAATCACCAAAATTGACATTGCCTTGTAAATTCCTTCTCATGTTAACTTGTCATGCTGAGATCCACCAAACAGTTGGCTATTCATGCATTGTCTCCCAGAGATGAATTTTTCTATCCCTATAACCAGATTAGGGAAGGTGAAGGTTAATAATAGAATATTGCATTACATATACACCATGGAATACTATGCAGCCATAAAAAAGGATGAGTTCATGTCCTTTGCAGGGACATGGATGAAGCTGGAAACCATCATTCTCAGCAAACTATCACAAGAACAGAAAATCAAACACCTCATGTTCTCACTCATAAGAGGGAGTTGAACAATGAGAACACATGGACCTAGGGAGGGCAACATCACACATTGGGGCCTGTCAGAGGGTGGGGGGCTAGAGGAGGGACAACATCAGGAGAAATACCTAATGTAGGTGATGAGTTGATGGGAGAACCAAACCACCATGGCACGTGTATACAAACTACACGTTCTGCACATGTACACCAGAATGTAAAGTATAATAATTAAAAAAAGAAAAAAATCAAATAAAAATGGATTCGAGACATAAAATAGAATACTGCATTAATCAAGGACTCTGCTTATAGTAATATCGTGATGATCATTTGTTCTTTAGTTTAATTAGGATCTTCAACTTGCTGAGAATTTCATGTAAACATTGGTGAAAGATAGGACAGCACCACCAGAAAAGAAAAAGCTAAATTATCTTATCATCATGAAATGTGAAAATATATCTCAATGACCAGCAAGTAACAACTGTAGTTGAACAAATAAATCTACATTTACACAAATTGGTAATGTTGAAAGGCAAATACAGAGAATGGGCTCGTCGCTACTGAAAGCGACTAACTTGCTTACCAACATCAAGGCAGAAAATGATTAGTTTTCTCCTTTCCTAACTTCTCTAACCTGACTAAGACCTGATTGTCAAATGTGATAAGCCCAAGATGTGCCACAGGGAAGAAAAAAGACTAATTTCACCACCCCCCCACTCCCACCTCCCATCGCCTTACTTCTGCTTTTCTCTTAAGTTTGAGAATTACCCATATCAAACATTTAGCAGGAAACAGAAATGATATATTGGCCATCCTGGGGCACTGAGGCACATCCAGACACAGAGGTGCACCGCGACCATCTCTCAACTTGCACAACGTGACGATCAAAATGCTCAGAAATAAAGTGACTCAGGCTGCTCTACAGTGTTTACCGGGAGCAGAGACCCACTCGACATGAGAGCAACTTGAATGAACATAATAGAAGTCACAGAGTAATTAAATCCTTCCACATCACATGTAAGTATAATGTGTTAATAAAAAAGTAATCGCACCTCCATTGTTTCTGCAGTTTCAGCTTAATTACATGGCAGTTAGAACTCTCTCTCTCTCCTTATTCATACTCAGCAAGGACTCCCTTTACCATCTGCTGATAGTTAATTAATATACATTAAACGCCCTGCTCTATTATTAAATGTAATTTAACAACTTCCTCTGTACTTTAAATTCAGGGCAACATGAATGGGAGACATAATGAAGGAAAACAGAGTCTACTCCCCTTATTAAAATATTATATACACATTTATCCACACATTACTTCATTTAATCCAATTTTGTTAAGATATTTTTCACCTCTTAAACATGGCATGACTATTGGAAGCATCGAGAGTTCACAGTTTACTGCAAGCCAAGACAAAAATTTTCTTGCTTAGCAGAATAATCTGGTTTGAAAATAGTCCCCTTTAATGCTTTTTCAAAAGCCTGGGAATTTGAAGAATCAGTAGGTGATTAGAAAGAAAACAGTGTGAGTTTTTTTCTTATTTAACATTTTCAATAAATGTTTAACACTAAAATGTTATAATGTATGGATGTTAGAGGTGAAAGAGAATAATAATAGGTTTAGAGAAAAGAGTTGTCCTTGTTACAGAAATTCAGATGATGTCAAAGTTTGCAGCTTAACTTTAATGTACTTTGCTTTCCAAACCAGAGTACCAACCCTGCAAGTTTCTAAATTTGTAAGTGCAAACACAGACTCAGATCTGCATTGTCATGCCCCAGGTTATTTAGCTGGCTACCGCATGGCAAAAATAAGAACCCAAGCCAATGATGTAAGAACAGAGGAGATAGGAAAATGGTTCCCTGCCCCAGGTGCAGACAGCAAGGAAGTAGAGCATTGTCTAAAGAGAAAATTAAAAACAATTATAAAACCAATTAAAAGACCGTCTGCTTTTTATTAGCACCAGGCAGTGGCAATTTCCATGATAAAATACTTTTTCCCAAGGGACAGGCTGGGCCTCCCAAGTCCCCCTTACTTCCCATTGATATGGCACTGCCTAGAGCTCCTGACTTAACCATTCAATACCAATTTACAACACCATGCCATCTAACTTCAACTCACTTTCTAAAAAATGATTTATAGTAGAAATGTTTCAAATAGGATATCTTCGTGTAGGTAAAAATCTATTTTCAGCATATCTGAGTTAACCCAAACAATGCAGATACCAGATTCTGCTTTGAGGAATCCTGGCATGATTCTACTCTCTGAAAATATAACTCCTAAAGAACCTCTATGTCTACTGAGTTTTTAACAGGTAGGAAGGAAGAAGTGTCTCAGAAATCCACTGCTCTGAAATCTGCATTCCTAAAAACTGAAAAACCTTCTTTCACAGTAACAACAGAAAACATCAATTTTTGAATTTAATACATGCTGAAATGTGAGTTCTGGGCATTTCTCCTGGATCCCAGGCCTGCGTTCTCTAAAATTGGCAGACTTTGGTGTTTAAAAATGAAGTAGACCAGTCACAGTGGCTCACACCTGTAATCCCAGTGCTCTGGGAGGCCGAGGTGAGAGGGGGAATCACTTGTGCCCAAGAGTTCCAGACCGGCCTGGGCAACACAGCATGACTCTGTCGCTACAAAAAATAAAATAGCCAGACATGGTACACAAATAGTCCCAGCTACTCAGGAAGCTGAGTCAGGAGGATCACCTGAGCCTGGAAGGTGAGCTATGATTGCACCACCGTACCCTAGCTGGGGCAACAGAGTGAGACACTGTCTCAGAAAACAAAAACAAACAGACAAAAACGTGAGGTCGTGAGGGAATCTAAGAAAACACTGAAGACATCTTCCAAAGTTTCCTGTGTGAACTAGGACTTTTCTGTAACGGACCTAAGTTTTCTCAGAAAGGGGAATGAACAAAACATAATGAAGAAGACCAGAGAATAATTTGCAGTCGTGGAACTATAGAGTGGGATTGCTGGATGAACCTAGATGTGCTTTCCTATGGTTCCATCATATCAGAATGAGGAAATTGAGAATTATGGGTGATAAGTCTTTTTGTTTGTTTGTTGCCTTCTCCTTTATATTTTTCCTTCTTTTTAAAAAATTTTTACTTTAAACTCTTGGATACATGTGTGGAACGTGCAGGTTTGTTACATAGTTATACATGTGACATAGTGGTATACTTTTCCCTCTTTATGCAGCACGTAGGAGAGTGGGTGTAATCTTAGGAGCAATAGGAGCATGCAGAGTCAACGGAAAGTTCATTCTCATATTTAACAGTTGATAAGCTGTGGATCTGAAGCAGGACTCAGGTCTTGCAACCCCAGCACCCTCTCAATGACAGTATGTTAGACTATTCCATTTCTGAGTTAAGTATTTGCTATGTTCTCCTCTCTGCCCAAAGCACCCCAATTAACCATCCTTTCCCTACCCACTTCCATTTTCTGAGACTGCTTCAAACACGGGTAGATATATATTTAGTGCTTAGTATGTGCTGGGCACTTTGCTAATTTAGGGGGTTATAGTATTGAACATTATTTGTAATGTAGTAGGGAAGAAAGACATTAAACTAGAAATTACAATTCAAGTACAGTGTGTGACGTAACGTGGGTGTGAAGTGCAGGTGCTCTGAGAACACGCAGCCCATAAGATGTAGTTAGCTCTCAGGTCAAAGAATGTCTGGCCAAGAACAAGATATTTAATCTGAGTCCTAAAGGATCGGTAGAAGTTAGTCAAGATAAGAGTGCAGAAAAGAAGAAACACTTACCTGAAAGCTCTGCAGCCAAATTATGTGATCTGTTCAAAGAATGACAAGGACGAACAATTGGATGCTGTTGCTGGAATGCACAAAAGAGGAAGTGATGGCTTAGACGGGTTTGGTGACTGTGAGAATAAAAAGTGTTCGTCTGTGAAAGCAACAATGATATGTGGGCATTGCTATCATGCAGTGGGTAATGCAGGGGCCAAGGAAAACTCTTGGGGTTTTCTGGGTCCTCGAAGTCTGGTTCTGCATGTCTTAGTCCCCGCCATTCTCCTTGACATATGCAATGTTCCCTACAACACCTATGTTAAAATTTGTTGTTTTCATGTTGAGTTCACAAGATGCTGAGTCTAGTATTCTCATTTATTTACTTATTTCTTTATTCATGTTTTGAGACAAAGTCTCATTCTGTCACCCAGACTGGAGTGCAGTGGCACCATCTCTGCTCACTGCAACCTCTGCCTCCCTAGTTCAAGTGATTCTCCTGCCCCTGCCTCCTGAGTAGCTGGGATTATAGGAGCCCTGCAACCACATCCAGCTAATTTTTGTATTTTTAGTAGAGATGGAGTTTCACCATGTTGGCCAGGCTGGTCTCGAACTCCTCGCCTCAAGTAATCCACAACATCGGCCTCTCAAAATGCCGGGATTACAGGTATGAGCTACTGCATTCAGCCTAGTGTTCTTCTTTATACCCCTAGTGCTTTGCTCAGTGCTCTTCAGGTAAATAACTCTAAAGTAATGTTTATTAAAATGAAATTATTTTATCAGAATTCCTGTTTTATCAGGTGTTACAGAAAAAGTTAATTGGGATTAAATTATTCATTTAAAGTCACATGCCAAAACAGAAATGTTCCTCATTTTCACCTCTGGGATTCTCTCCAAGGTTCAAACAGGATCTATCTCTCTACTTCAGGGAAGGTTAAAGGTTCAACTTCATCCTCTCAGGGACTATCTTTTCAGAAACCCTCATCTCCCTCCTCCCCAGCAAAATCAAAATCCCCTTAGGATAAGTAATTTAAAAGATATGAATGCCTGAAGTCTCAGTTGCCTCTGCAAAGATGGGAAGGAGAAAATGTTCTCCTCATCACTGTGGCTAAAGCAAACTGTCAATCATTGCTGACAAAAGAGCCAGGAAAAGCTATCGTTGAGATCAGCCTCTTCCTCCACTATTTCTGACTGCTTCACAGGAAATGATCAGTGAACTTTATGTCCTTTACAGCCAACTCATTTTCAAAAGACATGCAAGTGCACAGCCAAGGTATCACTATCATTTCGGAGTTTGTTTTTGTTTGTTTGTTTGCTTTTAATTCAATTATATCTTAGAGGGGGAAAAAAAAAGAAAGAAAAGGTCCAGAGAAATATAAAGGGAAAGAAACAGCCAGTGGAAATATTTAACTGTAATTTCTGACACTAGATAACATCTCTGGGCTGCCTTCTTCTGTGCTTGATTTTACAAGTGTGAAATTGAAGGCATTCACTCTGCCATCCTCAGAGGCCATCCGCAGTTTCACCCTGCTGGCTGCACAGGACCACGTGTCCAGAACAGAAAGGACAAGACACAGGCATGGTCCACCCCATGATGCTCTCACTGTGATGATGCAATTGTTTTCTTTTCTCTTTTCTTTCTTTCTTTCTTTTTTTTTCCAGGCTGGGTATAGTTATTTTTTTTTTTGCCATTTTTTTTTCTTCCTGCACATGTCTGACATCTAAAGAATAAAAACCCTGCTAACTTCTAAAGTTAACATTCTTTCTTGCTTTAGTAGTATTTCTTATCCCTTTTACAGTAGCAATCAAACTTTTTGAATAAAACCCAGAGTAGGAAACACACTTTACATTGCAATCCTATAAATAAGCAATATATTTTCTGTACTTACACATATATAACTCTGACAAATAGTTCACAAAACAATACTTTACCATATAGTGAGATACTTTCAATTTTCTTTTCTATTCCTTTTCCTTTTTTTGTTCTCTTTCTCTTTCATCCTTGTTTCTTTCTTTCCATTCTTTTCCTGATTTTAATGTGTGGCAGGACCACCTAATAGGTAACACTTCTCAGTTTGAGAAACACTGCCTTATGCCACATTAGCAAATATTATTCACAATGCAAATAATATTTATATTAGCAAATATTATTCACAATGTAAATAATATTTACATTAGTAAATATTACTCCTGGATATCCATTTTATAGCTGAAACTGGTTATCTATTCAATAAAGAAAATGAACCTTGGCCTCATTTTGGACTGTTTTCTAATGACTGATAGAATACACTTCTGTGGCCAAGAGGCTAACACAGTTTTTTAGACTAGTCAAGAGTATGGGGCATTAAAGAGGCAAAAGTGTTTATACAAAATGCTAGTTAGGCCATACTTGGACTAGTGTGTATAATTCTGGTTAAACTACTTCAAGAAAAAGATAATGAAACTGGAGTGATTCCTGGGAAGACAAAATGACTGGGTTGGAGTCAGCTTAGCTACCAGTCAAAGGAGAAGTGTGGGTAGACAGGCTTCCCAGGAAAGACTTCGGTTCCCATCCCACCTGCCCTATGGCATCATCACATTTTGTCTCTGCATCCAACAGGCAGTCCGGGGTTCTTTTAATTGGACGTTTTAATATTAATATCAAAGTGTTTGTTTGGAAATCAGTGCGTTTTCTTTACTTTTGGATTAAACAGCATGAAAACATCTATGTCTTCCACTAGGTGTTTCTTTGAATCCCAAGAAATGGCTTCTCAATATTGTCTAGAGAATGGTGTCCTCAGCATGTTGTGATAGTGTTATGAGTGAAATTGCCTCACGGAGAGGTTCATTCCATACTTTATTAATTAAACACCTTTAGATATCTTGGGATGAAGGTGAAGGCAAAGACAGATCTATTCTTTAGACAGGCAACTTTCCAGCCAAAAGTAATTTTAGGAATCCTACAATACTCCCTCATCATAACCCGTTCATCTTTTATGACTTGATCAAGGGTACAGAAGAAATTAGGTCAATATTAGTACACAAATTTAATTTTCCTGATTCCTAAATGAGTTGGTTTTAAAATTTTTTAATGTTGTTTTCATTTATTATTAAACCACTCCATCTTACCCCTTAAATGTGATCAGAGAATTATTTAAGGGGAATATTACTTTAATTTAAGCTGTAACTGGGGAGGGGAAACAAATCACTCCCCCTACCGAGAGTTTGTTTCCACTCTTTGTCTTTTCCTATTTTTTAAATCCAGTCGCTACAACCAAACACAAGCAAATGCAACACCCTGAGTGTCAGCAAGTCCCCGTGACCACTGTCTTGCACAGGCCAGCAGGGGTAAAGGAGGAAAAGATTATATCTGAGCTCTCTTTGTCACCTACCATCAACAGAATAATTCTGGGCTTAAGCAAATATTTGTGTCAAGGTAATTGTCTGGAGAATTTATTAATTGCACTGGTTAATGAATAATTATCAGATCATACCCAGATGTTCTCTTCTTCCTTTTTTTCCCCACTGGTACACATAATATAGCAACACATTTTCCATTTAATACTCCAATAGATTTGCCTTATCTTGTGTTTCACTGGGAATTTATTTAACCAAGACTTCACTGATATGAGCGGTTGTTTAAATTGAAAAATTGCAACGCTTTCCCCAACAACCTTGATACAAGTCTTATCTGTGTGTGAAAGTGACAAAAACATATCTTTTTGTTGAGACAGTGCTGGGATTAGCTAAGCAACATAAAGGTGTTATTTTATATCTAGGGCTGGAAATAAAGAAGAGTCTTTGTCCTTTCTTTGGGTTCACCTGGTTATCCTCACAAACCTGATGTGAGCCAATGACTCCGTCACCCTCTGGGGAACTGTCTCAGCAGCCTGAAGGGGGAGGTCATTATATTTATGTAGAAAAAGGTGTGGATTCTTGACATTTAGATTTGCTAAGGGATGGGAGGATGGGATCTGGAGAATGTCTATCTAGACTTTATAAGTATTAATTATTTGTTGAATCAGCTAAACATTTTTATAGGGACATCTCCAATGTACTAATAGACTCTAATAGTGGAATAGACTCTTTCATGATGGCCATAGTTAAGCATCAAAATAATCAAGGTATATATTCAGAAGAGCTACTCCTGCTCAAATATACAGCCATTTTAAGCATTGAACTTATTATCTGAAATAAATACACTTTAGACCAAAACATAGCACACAGTTCTTAAGCATAAAACAATTGTTTGAGTTTAAGTAAATACCTGGACATGACATGGTGCATTGAGCTTTCTTTTCATTTTCCTTTATAATTTTCTTTATTACATGTAAAGGTAGAAATGGTAAGGAACCATAGCATGGAAGGAAGGAAGAATGTATATGTGTATGTGTATGTGTATGTATATGTGTATGTGTATGTGAATGTGTATGTGTATGTGTATGTATATGTGTATGTGTATGTGTATGTATATGTGTATGTGTATGTGTATGTGTATGCATGTGTATGTGTGTGTGCACGTGTGTGAGAGGAGAAAGAGTGAGAGATCAGAGAGAGTGAGTGATGGTATAGCTAGATATCAAGGGTATAAATGGCCAGATTACTAGACTATAGGATGTCTAGAGTTAGATGAGAGATGCTCCTCAGAGAATCACAGCTGGTTTACAGGAATGACACTTGCTGATATATGCACCAGAAGCTTACCATTTCCAGATAAATCATTTCACAGCAATGATTCCCTAGGTGAGATAGTAAGAGCAGATTGCTAGTATTAAATAAAAAAAAGAACCAGGAAAAAATCATATGATTTATTTTAGGGTCTTACACAGTCTCTCAGTTTTGTAAAGATATGAAATAAAAATAAGAAATAAAAAATGTTTCATCTCACTGACTGAGGAAGAGGTGGGACCAAACACAGTTTGCTGTATTCTCATGCACAGTTCCTGGGCTGGCAATAACAAATTCATCATTATGAGGCACTTTAAGATATCTTAAACCTGTACGCAACCACACACACACACACACATGCACGTGCACGCACACACACACACTATTGTTTTGTAGCACTCCTATTCAGCAGGCAAATCATCTCCCAGTGGGTTTGGCTCACTTATTTATTTCTACGTACATGAATGAAATTTGTCTTTGCGAAAGAGAATGTAGTCACTGGCCTTTATAGGGAGTGAGAAGCAACACTACAACCTTCACTCCTCAGCCAGTCCTCAGCCACAAAACATTAGTAAAACATTAACTGTTAGGGAATAAAATTTTTAAAAGTCAGGAAAGAGAACAACAGTAGCTGACAATACTCAACCCCTTTCCACGAAGCTAACGAATCCAAGAAGCTAAGGATCCTTGTGGTGGCAGAATAAAATGCATCGGAGCTTCTGAACCTTGCCTTTGCTAATTTTTCTTCAATTTGCCTGCTAGGATTCAATGCATAACCTCTCAGCATAACATTGTCTTTCCGGTATCTGGAGACAAGTTTAAGCTCTTTTGAAGGGATCAGTATTGAAGAGGTAAGTCTTGACTCAGACTTAGAGAATGAGGGCAAGAATATTTCACACATTTCCCCAGGGCTCAGGACTCAAGCAGATGCAGATATGACACTCAACTCTGGAGAAGCTCACAATCCTCTAACAGGGCAAAAATTTTAGAGTGAAACAACCACATTAATCAAACATGTACTGTTTGTTCTACTTGTACTATCTTTAGTTCATGTAAGATTTTATGTAGTTAATATGCTACCCATTTTGCAAATGACTAAACTGAGGCTTAGAGAGGTTAATTTATTTTCTCAGGGTCACCTAGCTTGTGGACAACGGCAGAGTCAGAATTGGGTCACTGGTCTAATTGGTGCTCAACCTTTGCCACAACTTCACCAAGACTCTCAAGGGTCAACCTTGAGAGAGGAGAGCTCTTTTCATCCAAAATCACTTAGAAATAGCTTTCATCTACTACTCGTGTACTGAATCAATATGAGAAAGTCTGCTGAGTGTTGTAGGGGAATAGAAAACCACCCATACAAACACAGTATTATGGAGGAGAGAAAAACAGACACAACTACAAAGACACTGTAATGAGTACATAGAAAATACATACATGTACACAAAGGGACAATGAAGAAGCAGGAAAGAAATAGATAAACTCTGCTTTGGATGATTAAAGACACTCATGAAGAAGATGGAAGTTAGTTATGCTTTGAGGGATAACCGCACAGATACAGGAAATGAGAACATTTCAGCTTAAATGGAACAGTGAAGATAAGCTCTGAGTGAAAGTGTAGGGCAAGGTCTGGGAGGTTCACGATTTAGCAGAATTCAAGAGCACCTAGGTGTTAAAGTAGACTTCAAAACACAAGTTAGGAAATTTAAGCACATATAAAGTGGGTATATGAAGTTTTCTAAAGATGAAAGTGTAATTGTTTTGCAAATTATGAAGGTTACTCTGGTCCCAGCATGCAGAAAGTAGAACTTAATGTACTTTAGGCTCTGGGGGAAGTATGTAAAGTCTGATAGAAATAAGAATAAAGATATCTGGAAAAAAAAATCTCTGACTGAAACCACTGAAATTTGAAAAGAGAGTCTGACAGTCTTACTAATGTGCCTGACCCTACATACTAATAAATAATGACCCCAGATAGCACCAAGTTAATTAGCATAGCCTTCTGGGAACCCATTCCCTGCACTAAGAGCTGATATTTGTTTTCAGAGGAGTGAATTGAATGCATCTCCTCTAGAAAGTGAACAATAAACATTGTTTTCACCAACCAAGCTTTGGATAAGCTTTAAGGACAGTGAGTTTAAGGCCATGGACTTCCTGACAGGTGTCTGGAGAGCAGTTGAGTGTGGAGTCTTATCTCTTACCTGCTAGCTAAGGTAAGCTTTGGGCTCATATCCTCTCATGAAAGTTGAGAATCTGGAAAAGACACATCTATGCACTTAAGCCCACTCTCTCTCTGTACAGAGATTGCCTAAATACACCTGGGCAAAAAGGCCAAAATTCTTTTGACAAAACAGCTTTCATTTGCTACAGTCAAGTATCAACAAACTGTACATTGCCTTTGAATCTTATAAGTACTATTATTTAGATCTGAAAATATTTAAAGCAGATAAACCTAAACTCTATATACTATTATCTTTTTCAGTAATGCTCCCAAGAACTCAGAAGTAGATTTACTGTGAAGCTAATGAGGTTTAAGTTTCAGCACCCCCGATTTCTGGACTCCGTCTGAGGCTCTAGGAAGGATTCTAGAGACTTGTGAAGTATAGTATGTGTTGGCTTTTTGAGTTGTAATTTGTTATTTTTTTCTCATCTATATAAACATTCACGTTTACAACTGATTTGTAATTCTGTTTTATAAAGCAGGTCTCCCCAAATTCTATAAGTAGCCTCTGCATAGCTTTTTACCTTGGGCCATATAACTTTATTATTCCTCAAGATAAATTGGTTGGAAACTCCATATAAACCCAACTTACTAAATAAATTAACTCACTAAATATGATTATTGATTTTCAGTCACTTAAGTATCAGGAATTGTATACCAGTCATTAAATTGGCTCTGCAATAGTTGTTTTGTAGTCACTCATGTTGTCAGTTGACAAAGGAGCCTGTTGTCTATCAAGGTCAATCATTGTTCCTTACAAAAATCTATGTAATATGCATAAAAAAGAAGTCATTGGCCAGGCGTGGCAGCTTATGCCTGTAATCCCAGCACTTTGGGAGGCTGAGGCAGGTGGATCATGAGGTCAGGAGTGTGAGACCAGCCTGACCAACATGGTGAAACTTCATCTCTACTAAAAATACAAAAATTAGCTGGGCATGGTAGCATGCACCTGTGATCCCAGCTACTCAGGAGGCTGAGGCAGGAGAATTGCTTGAACATAGTAGGCAGAGGTTGCAGGGAGCCAAGATCGCGCCATTGCACTCCAGCCTGGGTGACAGAGTGAGACTCCATCTCAAAACCAAACAAAACAAAGAGAAGTCTTCATCTTTCAGTTCTCTATGGCAAATGGCACATATACATTTTACACAAGAATGATTTCAAGGTATTAAGGAATAAGTTAAAGAATAGAAGTGCAGAATTTATCTTCGTTTTTAAAAATTTTATTTTTAATTTCTGTGGGTACAGAGTAATTATATATATTTATGAGGTACCTGAGATACTTTACCACAGGCATGCAATGAATAATAATCTCCATTTTGAAATGCTAAAAATTGGAATTGTCCAAAATAACTTCCTTTGATGATAATATCATGGCTTTCCATGAACAATAATAACTCAGTAACTAGGGATTATCTTGAGAACCGATTTTGAGTTTTATATCATTTCTCGTTATATTAACGTATTTTAACAAAATATTTTATAAGTATATTATTAATTCATTAAAAACTCTTTGAAAGCATGATTTTCAATGGTCTCAGTTTCCCATCATAGGAATAGATCAAGTTTTTTAATATTTTTATTATATATTCATATATTTTAATACATAAGTTTATTTTCATTTTACTATTACAAACTATATTTCTATATATAAACCTTCCTGCACTTCTGATAAATTTCTTCATAGATTTCTAAAAGTAATATTACTGAATCAAGAAAAAAAATGCATTCTTTATCTTTGAAGCACGTTGCTAAACTATTTTCCAGAAGAGTTTTAATAGTTTATGCTAGCAGTTATAACATTGCTCTTCTGACCCCACTCCAGGAGTTTTAAATGTTATAATTATTTTCGTGATTGCAAATTTGACAGCTGAATACTTTTATCTCCTTGTATTCTCAATTTGCATGTATTTGAGTAAAAAGGTTACCCTTTTTTTTTCTGTTTATGGGCTCCTGTTTTCTTTCTCTTAGTGAACTGTCTGCTCATATTCTTTTTCAAGGCAGCATTGAAGGTCTAGATAAACACAGGTAGCCAAGAGATTTATTTTACTTTATTTATTCATTCATTTATTTATTTATTTATTTATTTATTTATTTATTTATTCATAGTGAGAGTCTTGCTCACTCTATCACCCAGCCTTGAGTGCAGTGGCAGGATCATAACTCACTACAGCCTCCAACTCCTGGAGTGAAGTGATCCTCCTGCCTCAGCCTCCCAGAGTGCTAGACACAGGTGAGCATTTCAGATGCTGAATTTTGGGATTAAAAGTGCTCAACCTGTAAATGTGATTAAATACAACCACCAACCTTAATCAGTGGCAGCAACCACACAGCTGAATGAACATAGAAGGAAACACATCTGTGTCAACTGGTTTCACTTCAAATTCACAAACTCTTTGATCTGCCCAGTCATTCCACTATATTTCTAATCCACAAATTCACCGCTTTTCTAGGACCAATGATAACTTCCCTCTTTCTACAAGCGCTTAAAACATACTCATCAGTTCAGCTCATTAAGAGGTGGAGTATATTTCCCCACATTTTGACTTTGGATTTGCCACTGTGACTTACTTTGCCAATAGAATGGAGCAAAAGTGACAATGTCAGTTCCAAGTTTTGGTCTCAAGTGAGGCTGGGGATGGTGGGTCATGTCTGTAATCCCAGCACTTTGGGAGACCAAGGTGGGAGGATCGCTTCAGCCCAGGAGTTTAAGACCAGCTTGGGCAACATAGTAAAATCCCATCTCTACAAAAATACAAAAATAAAAATTAGCCAGGCATAGTGGTGTGCACCTGTGGTCCCAGATACTCAGGAGGCTGAGGTGGGAGGATTGCTTGAACCTAGGAGGCGGTGGTTTCCATCAGCCGTGATTGTACAACTGCATTCCAGCCTGGGTGACAGAGTGAGACTGTCTCAAAAATAAAAAATGAAAACCAAAAGGTCTCAAGTGGCTTTAAGTTCCTCCACTGGCCTTCATGTGTTTTAGCCATTCCACGAGCCTGGGCCTCAGAATAGGAGACATGTGGATTAGACCTGAGCCTAATCCCTAGAGACAAGCTGACCCAGCTGCTGGGCTTGTAAAAGAGCTGCACAACTTCTCTAACTCAGCTCAGATGTGCTGACCCCTAACGCACCTGCAGGGTTACACCATGCTCACGCTATGCGTCACTAAAATGGAGTAGCATTTGCTGTCAGCCTTGTTGCATCCATAGCTTCCTGCTGCCCTATGACTAAGCTGTGTTACCTAAGGTCAGCCCCTCTGTTGTACACATTAGATTCCAATTCAGAACCACTTAATCTTCCTAATGACTGTTGCCCCTCTCTCTCTTGAAATATCAAGTTTTCCTTCTCTCCTGAATCAATTCTGTCATAAAAAAGAAAAAATGAATTATCTAACTTCTTTTAAAATCCTTCCTGACCCAATACTTCTAGTAACAACCCAATTTATCTCTTTCTTTTTAAAGCAAATTTCCACATTTTCTCCTGTTCTCTTCCAAATTTCCCTTGAACCAACTCTAATTAGGCTTTTATTTCTACCATTCCACCAAAACAGTCTTGCCAAGGCTAACGAAAACCTCCATGATGTGAAAAAAATAAAGGTCAATTTCAATCATCAGCTTATTTAAATGACTAGGAGCTCTTGGGACAGTCGTTCACTCTTTGTTCTTTGAAACCATTTATTGACTTGGCTCTCAGGACATGAAGAGTAGGAGAATAGGCCACCCCAAAATATGCCACTTTGGACTATTGGTTATTTTGAGCTGAAGATAATTATCAAGCAGCAGACAAAAAACTCTTTACCCACCTTCTCTTTACCAGGAATGATGGGAAGATTCTTTTGTTTTCTTTTCTTTTTTTGAGAGAGTTTCACTCTTGTTGCCCAAACTAGAGTGCAATGGCGCAATCTTGGCTCACTGCAACTTCTGCCTCCCGGGTTCCTGGGTTCAAGCGATTTTCCTGCCTCAGCCTCCGGAGTAGCTGGGATTACAGACATTCACCACCACACCTGGCTAATTTTGTATTTTTAATAGAGATGGGGTTTTTCCATGTTGGTCAGACTGGTCTTGAACTCCTGACCTCAGGTGATCCATCCGCCTCGGCCTCCCAAAGTGTTAGGATATCAGGCGTGAGCCACCTAGCCTGGCCGGAAGGATTCTTAAACAACAGAGACAACTCCAGAAGAACATACATAACATACCTTAACAACTAGCCTTCCTTTACCAATAGTTTCACCATACATTTGTCTTTCCACAATTTGCCACCTCTAGGAGCTCAAAGTCCTCTTCCTCTTTCTTATCACTTCAGCAAAAAATTATTATTATTATTTTGCTAAGATGCCATATAAGCTTAAGTTCTAATCCCTCCTTTGAATTACTCATCATAGAGTGCTTCCATATAGGTGAGTGATGCCCATGTTAATAAAAATTTGTGTTTTCTTATCTTGTTAATTTGTCTTTTGTCAGTCTAACTGGCAGGGTCCCAACCAATGAACCTAAGATAGATAGAGCAAAATATTTTTTCCCTCCACTACAATTCTCATTCTTTTGGTCTTCCTCCAATACTCACTGGTTCCTCCTCCTTATCTCATTTACTAGGCCCTTCTCTTCATCACAGCCCCTTATACTGGGGTGCCCTAGTGCTCAGATTTTAGATTGCATCTCTTTTCATCTTTACCTTTGTATTAAGTGATCTCATTTGGTCTCTTGGCTTAAATACCATAAACATGTTATTGAACCCCAAATTATTTCTCCAGCCCAGTTATCTCATTCAAATATAGAATTTACATTTACAACTTCCTAAGGGAACTTAGAGTATGGAAAAAGCATCTGAGATTTATGGTTCAGATTCTCACGTATGACACCTCACATACAGGTTCCTTCTTGCCAATCATTATAAAAACAGTTCTTAAAATAAAGATAAATATTAGAAGAGAAGAACTTATATTTTACTTTTTAAAAGTAATTACTCTGTGGTAGACAGTTAAATGGAAAATTAAAATACCGAGAGTAAAGTAGAAGAGAAAATAAAATGCATCTTGTAAAAATTAAAAATAGAAAAGTTGGCTGGGTGTAGTGGCTCATGTCTGTAATCCGAGCACTTTGGGAGGCCTAGGTGGGTGGATCACGAGGTCAGGAGTTCAAGTCCAGCCTAGCAGAGATGGTGAAAACCTGTCTCTACTAAAAATACAAAAATTAGCCAGGTGCCGTGGCAGGCGCCTGTAATCCCAGCTACTCGGGAGGCTGAGGCAGAAGAATCACTGGAACTCGGGCGGCAGATGTTGCAGTGAGCCGAGATCATGCCACTACACTCCAGCCTGGGAAACTGAGTGAGACTCCATTAAAAAAAAAAAAAAGGAAAGTTAAAACTCTAAGAGAAGGTTAAAAGTTAAAAATAAAAAGATAAAAGAGATGAGATTTATAATAAAAGATAAAGAGCAAGAAGCCAATGAGATAAAAGGTTAAACACATAAAAAATAAAAAATAAAAAAAATAGGATAAAAGGCTAAAACCTATGAGATAAAAATTTAAATATGTAAAAGGAAAATGGATTAAAGATTAAAAATAGAATAAGGTACTTTATACGTAAAGTTGAAAAAATGTTAAACTGAATAAGTAAAAAGCATTAGGAGGAAAAGGTTTTTAAATAAAAATAAAAATGAAATGCCTGAATATTAGAGAAACAGTCTTAAAACTATGGGAAAATCGTCCAGCAGTTGACTGGGAGCAAAAATTGCCTGTAGCACATTTTTTAGATCTTTGTAAATACCTGTGGCATTCCTGGCATTCCTTTTCCTCCAGTGTAACTTGTCCTTTGAAGCAGAACTTTCCTTTCTGAACCTCACATCTAGAAAGCCTTTCAGAGAGGTATCTTTTATGGAAGCTCTGGGTTCCATTTTTATATACTAACTGAGCTTCGGGTTGACATAAGCAACACCAATTTCAGTCTCTAGAAGACTCTCTGAGAAAAGAAAAGAAAACATGTGACATAGAGACTCAATACCCATCACATACATTTTTCTGTTGAGTTTATCTGTAAAGCAGTTTTTCACATATTATCTCCCTTTGACTATATTCATAAGTTTGGCAGAAATAGTTTGCACCTTCAAGAGGAAACAGGGTTTTAGAGCTTAGAAGCTTACAGAGCTGACAAATGTGGAGTCAGATCATATACTATGAAGAAAGAGTGCTAAATATGAGCCTACTCCTTCTGAAGCTGAGGGAGAGAAAACCACATGTAAACATTCATAAAACAGGAAGCAGAACTCAGAATGGAGAAGAGGAAGCCTTTTAGAATTTTTGCAATGAAGCTCATGAACTCAGCAGTGCTAGAGGACCTCTGTGAATTGCCTTAGCAAGAAGGAAATCTCTAGAAGGGCCTCTGTGCCATTTCAATATAACCCCTTTCCTGTTTTCTACTTGCCCTGCCGTATGCAATCTATCCCATGGCCATTTGTGTAGCCACCTAGTGACCTTGCCACTGCAGGTAAGAAATGAGAAATTTTGAGGACAGCTGCATTCCCTGGATTTTCATGGCCTTGGCATAAAATATTTAGTACAGGTACTTTCTGAGCAGTGAACTGGTGGGGAAGGTTTGCAGAGTGCTGTGAGCCACAAAATCACCTTTCTGCCTACAAAGGTGGCCCCAGCCTCACAGGCCATGATACTCTGCAAATACCAAGGTCAGAAAAAGGAAAATCATTGCTTCCTGTGCTATCATTAGAGAATTCCCCCTTCTTCTAGGCTTTCCCAGACCTTGCTATTAAAAAAAAAAAGAATGGACTTTCTGCTGATCTTAAAAAGATGCATTTTATAACCATGGATTAACATAGATTTGGACGCCCCTTTGGGTTTGAGAGAGCGTCATTCATTGACAAATCAGGGTATTTGATGTTGGCAAGGATCTGGAAGGATAGGGGAGGACAATCATTGACTCTCCAGCCTTTGCATCCTGCAATTTTGGATCTTGTTAATAGGCTTACTTGATTTTCATTGCTCTCATGTTTTTGAAAGAGAGAAGCAAGTAGGCATGAAAGAGAAAAGTTAACAAGGGAAACAAAATAAAGATCTCAAGACATTATAGGTAATAGAGGAAGATTTATAAGATATTTTTTATAAAGAGAGAGTCAGACTGTCTAAGAATAACAAGAAAGCCATGAATGTTATGGAGGAATCCGGAAAGGCTCTCTTTTAGCTTCTGTGTGGTGCATTCATGTTTATTCTCTGCTCTGACCTTCCGTTCCCTTCTGTCTCTTTTATTTTTCTTTCGTTTTAAAAAGCTAACCTCATAGTTTCTTTCTAACATCTTCACCTCCAGTAGCAACAGCATGACCATCTATCTATTCATTTGTCTTTCATTTAACAAATATGACTGAGTGACTGTTCTGTGCCAGGCAGTATCCTAGGCACAGAGAATACTAATGACAATAAATGCTTACATTGATATCTGCTGTTTGCAATAATCAAAGTATCATAGAAAAGGAGCCAAGAACCTTCCAAAAGAAATGCTGGCCCAGACTTGCTTCACTAAGATAACATCTGCAGTCATCCATTGGCTTCAGAGTCACTACAGATACCATCTTCCTTCCCTTTGCAGAAAAAAAGGGTGGCTAAATAGTTCTCATTGATTAATTTTGTCAATTTCTTTTTTTTAACTTTTAAGTTCAGGGTTGCATATGCAGGAATTTCATTTAGGTAAACTTGTCATTGGGACTTGTTGTATAGATTATTTCATCACACAGGTATTAATCCTAGTACCCATTAGTTATTTTTCCTGATCTTCTGCATCTTCCCAGCCTTCATCCTCCAGTAGACCCCAGTGTGTGTAGTTCCCCTCTATGCGTCCATATGTTCTCATCATTTAGTTCCCACTTATAATTGAGAACAAGCAATATTTGGTTTTCTGTCCAGTGTTAGTTTGCTAAAGATAGTGGCCTCCAACCGCATCCATGTTCTTGCAAAGGACATGATCTCATTTTTGTTTATGGCTATATAGTATTCAATGCTGAAGATGTTAAAAGCAATTGTAACAAAAGTAAACATTGACAAATGGGATCTAATTAAACTAAAGAGCTTCTGCACAGGAAAAAAATATCCACCAAGTAAACAGACAACCCACAGAATGGGAGAAAATTTTTGCAAACTCTGCATCCAACAAAGGTCTAATATTCAGCATCTATAAGGAATTTTGACAATTTCTTATTTCCCTAAATTTTAACCCTGTTGGCAGAAACATTATAATGGGTATCTTTCCTGTATCCAACGTCAAATTATAGATGACCTCTATATTTAAAGGAGAAGACGATATATAGGAAAGAGTTACAATATCAGGCAGGTCAGAATCAAATCAAATAAATCAAACACACACATCAAATAAAATAATGTAACCAAAAATAATTTTTTGCAAAATTTTTACTTTTTAAATGAAACTCATTCTTCTAGTGAACCCCATTAAAGAAGCTTGGGATTAAGATCAGAAGGCTTTACATTATGAGGTTTGACACCAGGAACTGTGTCATGGATGTCTGAGCTTGGACTAAGCTGAAGCTGCAGATGCTAACAAGGAACCCAAAGGAGATGCTAACAAGGGAACTCAGGTGGGATCATCACTTCTCAGAAAGCAGCAGAAACATCCTGGAATGCAGATACCAGGAAAGATGAGAAATATCCCAGAAATGCCAGAGAAAACTATGTGTGGGGCAGAAAACCAGAGGCTATTCTCCCCATGGCTTCCCCTGCACTCAGTTTTCATTCTAAGAAGAGATGTGAAGAGAAATCATCCTGATAGAAAATTTGAATTCCAAGTTACATATTAGGAGCTGTAGTTACTATCATTTGGCAAGATTCTTTTTTTTTTTTTTTCCTCAAAAACAGGATGAGATGACATAAAATATAGAGGAAGTCACTATTTGAGGGGACGTCGTGTTTCAAATGACTCTGTGGTACAGACATGGATATACTTGGGCTATAACTATAACTTTTTTTAGGGAAGAGAAACACAAATATAGTTTTGGTGCCTGTTGATCTATTGGCAGAATGCTAGGGAAAACAGACCAATGAGTGCTGTCAACTTTAGAATGAACCTGACCTTATTTGTTTAAAAGTGCTCTGAACCATGCTTTCTAGGTGAGAACCTGGGCTCATACTGGTAAACACGAGTGTCTTAGTCCATCTATTGCTGTTATAAAAGGATACCACAGACTGGGTAATTTATAATGAACAGGAATTTATTTGCTCACAGTTCTGGAGGCTGGGAAGTCCAAGACTGAGGGGCTGGCATCTTGTAAGGGCCTTCTTGCTGCATCATCTCATGGTGGAAGACAGAAGGGCAAGAGAGCATGAGCGAAGGAGAGGAAGGGGACTGAACTCATCCTTTTATCAGAAACCCACTCCCCCTGATAACGACAATCCATTTATTGAGGACAGAAGCTTAATGACCTAATCCTTTCTCATTAAGCCCTGCATCCCAACTCTGTTGCATTGGGGATTAAGTTTCCAAAACATGAACTTTATAGTACATATTCAAACCTTAGCAATGTATAAAGAAAGCCAAAGTTAAAAGGGCATAAGTATTTTTTTCTAGGATAACTGAGAGAAAAGACTACTTGATTAAACACTTTCATATGTCACATATGCTTTTGTCACCTGAGACCAATTTCAGAAAGCAGAAATAAAAGTAAATAACTAATCAAGTAAATAAATTAGTTATAATGAGTACAACACATTGTTTACACCATGTTTTGAAGCAAAGGCAACTGACATATCACCTAAGAATTGAAAAAGGAAAGAAAAGGCTCATAATACTGTTTGTTTCTCACTAGTTTTACTTATTTTTTTAATGTAATGACATTGGAAACACAGTCTGGCCTAATCAGGAGATCTTTGCTGTTCTCTTATGTTCTTTACTCAGGCATTGCAAGGACAGAATCTGGAGGTTTAACTGGGGGGGCAGGTCTCAGCATGGAATATTTGTGTCTTAGTTGGATGTAAAATCTCCCCTAATTCCCAACATTGTTCAATAATAAATATTTAACAGGAAGCCAAGCAGAGATGGAAAGTATTCAACTCAGAGGACGATGTAGCACACCAGGCCAATAGTTAAGCCAAACTACTACATTTTGCAATTGAATGTAACAGAGTTATATAGGAACTGATGGAAAAATTGAATCACCTTGTAAAGAGCATTGACTCAGAAAAATATTAATCCATCTGCCGGCTTAAATTATTTTCATTTAAACATGTATCAAGTGTATTTTCACTTAAACAGACATTTTTATTTAAACATGTATTAACATTTTATTTAAACATATCTCACATTTACACGTAGGTAAACCTGCAAAACATTAAAGGGGGAAATTTGTAAGTCCAGGTAATGTGGATTAGACAAAGGTGATCTTTAAAACAAGGGCTGTGGCTGTCATACCCTGACACAGGTAAAAGTCTTTGAAATGATTGTCTAGTCTTGTCTACTTTGTAAATCAGATGGAATAAACCCTTCATTAGGCACTAACATGTTATTGGTGAGCCTTCCATTCTTTTTCAAAATATTTTCCAATGCTGATATTAAGATTTCCTCAATCTCACCACCATTGCTCATTCAAAAATTTGAAGAAGGATACAGGATTTCACAGAGATTCCAGAAGCTCTAGTTATTACTAAGAAAAAGAGAAGCTGGGCGCGGGGGCTTACGCCTGTAATCCCAGCACGTTGGGAGGCTGAGGTGGATCACTTGAGGTCAGGAGCTTGAGACCAGCCTGGCCAACATGGTGAAACCCCCTCTCTACTAAAAATACAAAATTAGCCACGTATGGTGGCAGGCACCTGTAATCTCAGCTACTTGGGAGGCTGAGGCAGGAGAATCACTTGAACTCGGGAGGCGGAGGTTGCAGTGAAATGAGATCATGTCACTGTACTTCAACCTGGGCAACAGAGCGAGACTCCATCTCAAAAAAAAAAAAAAAGAGAGAGAGAAAGAGAAACATGCAAAAAATTAATAAATAATTAAAGGAGGACTCTTCAGAAATAGATTGCAAATCAATCTCTTTTAAAAACATTAATGCAGCTTCTGTCTTTAAGGCAGTCCTGTCTTGAATCCCTTAAAGAGCAAGGATAGCCTTTTGTCTGTTTTGTATGTGGGATTTCTGCCCATTGAATTCCCTGAAGCAAGGAAATAATAAATAATACCAATTTTAAACCCACTATGAAGATTTTAAATAATCCAAGCTATTCCTTTCTCTTCTAGCTTTCTTTCTTTCATCCTTTTGCACTTGTTCTCTACACCTTCTCCATAAAAGGAGATTAAGTCTGATCCCTTGGGGCCATTATTTTTTCTGAAGACAAAAGAAAAAGACAGCAGCATCCAGCCTCCTTCCCACCCTGTTTCCTACCTCCTTTCTGTTCATACCCCATGAGGGACCTAATTGTCTAACATGGGTCGGATATGAATTTACTAAAGGAAGATTTATGGGAGGTTGCCTCTTTCCACTTAAAATTCTTCAGCTACACACATCTTCTGGCAGAGTCTTGTGAAATAGAACAGCTTCAATTGATTTAAATTAGAATCTTTCTCTGTTCTTCCTGTAAAAAAGAGAAAAAAAAGTCACTCAATTCAAGTGACATTTTGCTAATAGTGATCATGTCATTCAGTGAACACCTAAACGTTTGTAGGCTACTGAAAGTATTCTTTTTAGTTGTAAACACTGATTCATCGAGTAGTATGTGTACACATTTTATATACATTAAAAGTTTTAATATACTTTGAAGCATCCAAATAATCTAAAATTAACATTTACAGTAATAACAAGAGTTCACATTTATTTAAATAATACTACATGTCAGACACTTCTGAGTTTACCTAACTCTTTTAATACTGTACACTACAATCCTATAAGATGAGTCATCTTATCCCCATTTAACACAGGAAGAAGTTGAGACAGGTTGACTTACTCATGCAAGGATCCATGAACTAGAAGTGGCAAAATCAGCATTTGAACTCTGGCAAGCTGTCTCTGAAATCTGTGTTCTTAATGAAATGAGGAAAGGAACAAATGAAGACATCTTTGAAAGAGAAAAGAAGAAATGTATGCAGCAGGTGGGGCAGTCATTGAAAGATTAAGAGACACACAAATGCCTACTGTTTGATTACTGGAGAAGAGATGGCAGGAGATAAACGTCATCTGGGACACAGGTGTGTCCCTCAAATCTCTTCCAGACCAAGTGGAGCATGATGGTGAGGGAAAGTGCTGGGAATACCAAAATCCAGAGATAAATAAAGAGAAGGAGAAGGGAATAAAGCGGATAGTTTCCCGTGGTGAAACTGAGGAAGTTTAGGAGCTTAGGAAGACAAGAGCCCATTCAGGTCGAGAGTCGATGCATAGACAGCCTAGCAAAGCAGTCCAGGAGTAAATCCAAGGCTAGGGATTTAGAAGATTCTAGAGAGGAAAAAGAATATGATGCCAGGGGATGTTCAAAATGCACCAATAAGTGAGAAAAAGGGTATCTTCCCTAGGGTACCTTAACAGGAGAAGTTGGGGAAAGGTGTTGTTAAGTGGAAGAGCCCATTTCAGCTGTGTTCACAACTGACCACAGTATAGATGCAGCCTTATCTAGTCCCAGAGCACTCACAATAGGAAGCTTCACTATCATCTATTCTCAACAGCAGCCAGAGTCATCTTTGTAAAATGTAAATCTGGACATGTGACATCTCTATTCCAACTTCTGAAGGAACAAAACTCAAACTTTCACCAGAGCCCACACTCCCTTCCACTCTGGTCCTTGTTCACTGTGCTCCAACTGGCCTCCCTGGTGCTCTGCCAGTCTACTAAGTGAACCATCTGCCTCAGGGCCTTCACACCTTCTGTTCCACTTGTCTGGAATTCTATTTCCTGAAATATCAGCAACACTCTCTCTCTCTCTTCTTTATGGTCTTTGTTCCAATGGCCCCTTATTTTGAGGCCTCTTTCACAAGAGGCCTTTCTACCTCTACTGCCTGCTCTATGTTGTTCAGAATCCATATCACCACCTGGAATATTATCTTTTTATATAACTTCAACTTTTATTTTAGATTCGGGGGTGTATGTTCAGGTTTGTTACATGGGTGTATCACTTGATATTGAGATTTGGCATATGACTGATCCTGTCACCACCAGACAGTGAGCATAGTATCCAATAGGTTTTCAACTCTGGACCCTCCTCTCTCCCTCCTCCCTCTGGTAGTTCCCAGTGTCTATTGTTCCCATCTTTATGTGGAAAAATACCCCGTGTTTAGCTCCCACTAATAAGTGAAAACATGCAGTATTTGTTGTTTTTGGTTTCTGCACTAATTTGCTTAGGATAATGGCCTCCAGCTGCATCTATATTGCTGCAAAGGACATGATTTTGTTCTTTTTTATGTCTGCATAGTATGCCATCTGGAATATTATATATATTTATTTATTTTCACTGTCTCGTCCCACTGGAATGCAAGCTTCAGAGTGACAGACACTTCGTGCCTGTCATTGCTGTATGTCACTTAGCATAAAACCAGGTTCACTGTAGACATTCCATAATAGTTACTGAATGAGCAAATGCATTAGGCACTACTGAAACTTTTGAATAATGGGAAATGGGACTAAAAGGTAGAAAAAAACCTTATTGTAATAGTCTTAGAAACCTGACTAACTGCCCTAAGGCTGAACTCAGCCCTTAGCTGTGTTTATTTTTTTACCTGCACAGCAATATTTCACCAATATAAATGAACATTTAAATATTAAGAGTTCATATAAAAATCTAGAAAATTGTTTTCAAAAAAACATAAAGAATCTGGCAGCCAATTGACCTATATGCCCCTGTTTCAGCAATCATCTGAACTTGAGCAGCAGCTGGCACACACCCGCTATGCTCTCCTCAACATCAAGGCCAAGTGTCCGTTATCACTTATGATTGTTATTACACTGTTGTGTAGCTTAAGGCAGTAGAACAACATTTCTCTGTAGTCATATCCCTATCAATGGCAGGAAATGCTAAGAGAGCAACTTGATTCAAGAAAAATGGGAGTGAGTAAATTTCTTTGTAGAAGTGAAGACATTTCTCTATGTTTAAAAATGCCAATATTGAGCCTCCTGTTTTATATATAAGACCTGTCTGGCCCCTATAATCACTTGTGTATGCTCTACACAAACTGAGCAAGACAAGAGAAAATGATAAGCCAGGTTGGCAGGCTTCTTGTTGACTGGACTTCAATGGTCTTAGGGTAAGAAACATTGACAGAATTCCTATTTCTTCTTCTTTGCTTTTGCATTCACTTCTTACTTGTTATTTTTTTTCCATTCATTTTCTAGAAAAGTCTCCTTGAAAAGAACTCTGCATCTCAGTTAAACAGCAGGAAATCAATGACTTAGTATTAAACACTATGTACCCTGAACATTGCTAAGTATTTTATATATATTAGTTTATCACTCTTCCTAACACACTTAAAACAATAATAATTATTATGGTTCCATTTAATAGATAGGAAAACTGAGGTACAGATAGAAAACAAAAAGCTTATAAAAACCATCAGAGTTACAAAATGGCAGAGGCAGAATTGAAAGCCAGGCCTCTCTGGCTCTAAAATCTGTTCTCATTACCATCTCACTGAAGTGCCTTCACTGCAACACTACAGCAGAGTCTCACCACCTCTATATTATTGACATTTGGACAGGAGGTGGGGAGGTGGATGAGTGGAGTAGAGACATCCTATGCATTATAGGATATTTAGCAGCTTCCCTGGCCTCTATCCACTACATGCCAGTACTACTCTACCCCCACTCATTTTCGACAACTAAAAATTTCTCCAAATATAACTAAATGTTCCATCAGGGGCAAAGTGGCCCTTAGTTGAGAACCACTGAACTAAGAGGAAATGAAGGCTTGTTTGTTCCTTCTTGGCCAACCGACATAGAAGACTCAGAGGACCAAAAGAAAAACAGCATTTTGAACTTAAATTTTTTTGTATATAAAGTTTTTTTAAAGATATAAATCTAGGTACAGTACAAAAATGAGTTATATAGACAAAGAATGAACCTTGAGAAAAGGAGAATGAGATGGGAAGTAGTGATTGTCAGTCCATTCTCATCATGAATTTCCTCCTCACCAGCAATCATGATGTAATTTAAAGCAAAGGCACTCACAGTACTGATCTTGGTTGATTTCAGTGTGAAGTATAGGCAAAGATGACTTGGAAAGTTAAGAGAAGCAAAAAGCTAGAAATACTAAGGTAGCCTAACAACGTACTAGGCATCTAATTGGTTTTTTAAAACATATGTACTAATTTTAAAACTGGTTGGTTTTATTTTTTGATAGAATTAAAGCAGACATTTAAAATTTTTAACTATATTGGTGGGGAGTGATGGCTCATGACTGTAATCCCAGCACTTTGGGAGGCTGGGGTGGGAGGATTGCTTGAGCCTAGGATTTTGAGAACACATTAGGCAACATAGTGAGACCTCGTCTCTATTTTTTTAAAAATCCGAATTGTTTGTAACAGAAAGAAAGGATCAATGCTTGAGGTGATAGATACCCCCTTTGCAATGATGTGATTATTGTGCATTGAAAGCCTGTATCAAAATATCTCAAGTGTCCCATAAATATATACACATATTGTATACCTGCAAAAATTTAAAATTAAAACAAAGTAAAATAAAATGTTCACTGTACAAAATAAACATGCTTTTCTGACATTAAAACACTCATAAACAAAACATTACAACAGTGAAACGACGATCTATGCTGCCCAGCTGCACTTTGGTACTGTTCTCTACTCTCACTAAGAGTGAGTGCACCGTGTTTTGGAAAGGTTAGGTTCAGTGATATCTCATGGCACTAAGTTGTTATTTTTGTTTGTGCCATGATGGCTTCTGGATTTAATATTAGTTAGAAGATTTAGATTCAATAGTATATTTATATTTCAAAAAAATAAATGTTGGTTGAAATACCTAAAGGACATTTCTAGCTATAAAATAAGAATAAAATAGTAGAAAAGAGTGAGATATAGCTAATGCTTCCTTTCTGAATGTGTCTTTGAGTATGCCCTCCCTTTACTGAGGAAAGAATAATGGTACGTGTGTGGTTTAGCAAAATAATCTTTTTTTGAGAACTGTTTGACAGGTAGCCTGTGTGCACAACAGTCCTAATGAGAGGGCACAGCGACTTAGAGAAGACCTTTGCTTACAAGTAGTAGGGGCATCTCAAACTGGCTTCACCATAAAGGAAATTTATGAGAAACATTCTCAGGTGTCAAGCAAAATCCAAGGCTGTTATTAATAACTGGGACTCAGGAAGACAGGAGCAGAGCAGCCTGAGGATCTTGACAGCAGGACTTCAACACCTCCCCTAGAGTTGTACTGTACACACAGTCCAGCCCTCTGTTCCCAGCTCTGAGAATCTTGTTGGCCCTTCCTAAGTCAGGTTCTAATACTTGGTGAAATCAGTTGTGTCCAAGACGTCCAAATCCCTTGGTGGAAAAACAGCTATGGAGGCTTATACAGTGCTGGGAGAGAGGGTAGTTCTCAGTGGTTAAAGTTTAAGAGACAGTCTAATAGATATCTGGAAATATGATTTTGAGACAGGGGAAAACATAAATGCAATGTGGGAAGAAATAGGAATTCAAAAATTGCAAGAGTACAACATAGTGTTAAAGATTATGGTCTCAAGAAGTTTTCCTGGTTTCAAATTCTAGCTCTCCATGCATGATATGTGTGACCTTAAGCAAGTCACTTAATCTCTCTGTGCTCAGTTTCTCCACCTGAAAAAGGAAGCCAATAACAATACCTCACTTGTATAGTTGTTATGAGGATTAAATAAGTGAATATATTTAAAGTATTTAGATAGCATCTGGCTCATAGCGACTGCTAGATAAGTGTTTGCTAGTATCAAAATGTTGAAAATGTGACCAAGATGTCACTGGCTGCCTGAGGGGAGCCTTAACTCTTGACAGTTGCCCAGTTGTAGGGCAAGGGTCATACTAAGTTCAAATTTCGGATGTCCCTCCCAAGATTCCAAATTCTGCAATGTATTAGCGAGATAAATAAACAGATGGTAGGTAGATGATAGATAGATAGAAGATGACAGACGATAGATAGATAGATGATAGATAGATAGATAGATAGATAGATAGATAGATAGATAAGAGAGATAGGTACATAAATAGATACATACATACATAGATGTTAAGCTTCCATAGGAAGGCAAAGAAAGGTTTAATATACAAAGGACTATATACATACGTATATAAAGGATTACATTTATATCAATAAAATGTAATAAAATCCTTACTAGGCACCTTTGATATTTCCTCAAACTCCTCTATTGCTGTGGGTTTCTCCTATTTCCCCATGTAGGCTTTGAAGACCCTTCTAATGTCTCTAGCAATTCAACCTAAGTGTGCACTTTACTGAGGGGGTTTAAAAAAAGCTCAATATTGCAGTGAGCCGAGATCACACCACTGCACTTGAACCTAGGTTACAGAGCAAGACTCTGTCTCAAAAAGAAAAAAAAAATAGCTCAGCATTGAGGCAAACTGACAGACCACTCCACGGGGCTAAGTCTCCATAGACAAATCAAACAGGCCTAGTCCTGTGCGGGTGCAGAAAGAGGAAAAGGAACAGGAAATGGGAAGAGGAGGGATTTTGTTGCTTAGAAAATCTAGACTTTTTTCCATATTATTTCATTTTATAGATATGTAAAGCCTAGAGTGGAGAAACCTGGTGGGGATGTTTGGAGGACGACTGGGCTTAGAGTGAGGGTGGAAGAGAGGCAACAAGGGATGTGATTGAGCCCTCAAACTTGACTTTTCTGTTCTACTCAGTTCTTCGCAGCAGTCAAGCAGTTTTCTAAAGTTATTTGATCCCTTTCAACTCCAATCTTTTCATCTGTAAAATGAGGATAAAAATAACATATATTTTGTAGCTTTATTTTGAGCATTAAATAATGTAAAACATGTGCAGTGCTTAGAACAATGCTTGTACATCACAAGAACAAACTATTATTTATAATGATGATGATTCATTATGATTATGGTTATGATTATGTTAGCTGGAAATAAAGTGTGTTTTCATAAGGCGGAAGATGCTGAGGTCAAGTGGTAGGGCTGGAGGGTGGGGAATCTGGTAGAAAAGCCTGTTGAAATTCTAAACTGGCTCACCAAATGAACATTTTTATTCCAAATTTACAGTTACGAAATTGTATACCTGTACACAGGTTTTTCTTAGGATTACAACAAGATCTAATAAAGTAATTTTTCAGCTTAAGGGATGAGTAGATGAAAGAGAATTAAAAGGAATAGGTCATAATCCAATAAAATGTGGTTTGAAGAATAGTCCCATTCCTGTACCCATTCATGCCCAGTGGCCTCAGGCTGCTGGGACTCCAGACCTCAAACTCTGCTCACAAAAGCATCTGTGGACCCAGTGCAAGGTGAGTCATTGGTTTGAAACATATGATGCATCCCAAGTACAGCTATCAGTCTTGCATTCATCACCATCATGACCCACTGCCTAGTTCGGTGCATAACGCATGTTGAGAGGCTTGGGAGTATTTATTTCCTAAAATATTAGATACTAGAGTCAGTATTTAATCCTCTTAACCTTTTGAAGGATGTATTATTATCCACATGTACTGACAATAGAACCAAAGTTCAGAGAGAGATGTACTTTTCCAAGATCACACAACTGAGAATAAAAACAAGGTTTAAGCTCTGACCTTTCTTTCATCTTAATATTTTGCAACATTTGTTTAGAAGAAAACAAACAAAAGAAAAACCCTCCTACTGCTTCTCATTGCAGTAAGAAGTGATTAGATTGACATTTCAATTCCTACAAAGATCTCATACCCTCCACCTTTCAAACTTCTTTTCCTACTTGTTTCTTATGCTTATTGTGTCTCTGACCAAGTCAGATACTCTTGCTGATTAACTGAAATTGCTACACATTTTACTCTTGCTCTTGGTTCCACTGACTAGAATATCTTCTCCACCACCACACATCTCCTCTATTAAGCCTTTTCTGACCTCCAAACTAGGAGGGAATGTGTTCCCTTCTTAATCACTATAGCACATTCTTTGTGCCTATATTAAAGCATTTTTAATTTGTTACTTAAAAATTAACAATTGATGTGACTGCTGTATTATCCTTGAAAACTTAAGAGGAGGCAATCACACCTTAGACATCTCTATGATGGCTAATATAAATAGTTTCTGCAGCTTCTAATTGTCTTGAATGTAGGTATGCTAAGGAACTATTAACTGAGAGAATGAGCATGGGAGACCATTTCGGAGGTGGTCAGGTAGAAGAGTGAAATCTGCTTTCAAGTACTCAGCCAGTTATGGCATCACTTGGGTTCTAACACTTTTAAAGGGTCTGGTAATGTCCTTCAGGTACGGTATGTGATTTGAGCCAGTACGTAGGTGGGATATTCTTGCTTCTGGTCTAGGAACCCAAGACCAGAAGCAAGAATGGCTTGTTTCACTAACCTAATATACCGCTAGACATTTTTGGCTTTTCATCATCAAAACTTTGGGTTCTGCTTTTCTAAAACAGCAAAGGTGTTACAATAAGGGTTTCATTGACCTGAAAGTTGAGACTGACATCCGACCACTATGCGCTCCTCGTGTAGTGACCCACCAGCCAAAGGAGTTTATGTATTGGCTGGGAAACTAATCTTGAGTATCAGGGGAAACAGGGCTACTATCACACAATGAGGCATAAAGGAGTATGGTTGGGACCCAGAGGATTTTCCAAGGAATCTCTTAGTGCCCCCATATCTCGAGTAAATGTTAGTGAGCAACTATAATAACACAACACAAGCAAAAACATTGAAAGCACAGACTCACCAGAACTAGACCCATAATCATCTGGGGTCCTGACTGAGAACAAAGGGAAAATGAAATGAACAGTGGACAAAGAAAGTTACCAATTGCACTCACAGCCTCATAACCAGTTGCAAAAAATGAGAACTAGAATGATTATGCACATTTTTAATTCCTTTAAAGTGTATAATTTATACATATGCAATATTTTTTTCCATTCTCCAACTCACTTTCTATCTGATGTAAGTTGTGTTAATAGCAGTTAACTGCATAACTCAGTATTTAAATTGAAGGATAACAAGAGGGTTGTGACCTCACTAGAAGAGTGAAAAATATCACACACTGGGGATAAAGCAGCATGAACAACTTAGTGTCTCCACTTTGTAGGAAGGTGAGGATGGTTTTGGTTTTAGTTAGAAGGCTGCATCTTGTATCATATTGTTCTGGTCTGTATCAGAAGCTAAATAATATGGGTTAAAAGGGTGGTGTAGATGCTAAGTTGACAATAGAGTGGGCTGTAATAGATTGTCAGAACCCAGTCTTTCACTAGATTTTCCATACAATGGCCATGTGAATATATTTCACAAACCTGCAACTACAGGGAACTTACATGAGCAAGAGCCTCTGTTTTGTGCTCTGAAATCCGTTGCCAGATTTGCACTGAGACCATACTTCCCATGAGCTGCTTCCAGCCAATTAAGGAGTGTGGTGGGAATATAAAGCAGACATCCTTCTGGGAGAGCTGGGGTTCTTCCAAAGACTAAATCTGACTTGAAGACTTTCTGACACCTTGGCAAGCCATTAGATTGCAAGGTTATCTTTTCCATCTAGCCTTCTCTCCTTCCTTTAACTTTGATCAGAAGAGCATCATGGTCTGATGGCTCTCTCAGCCTTCCCTAGAACCCTCTCTATTTTCTCTTATAGTCATTTCCCCTAATAAAAGCTATTTTTAACTCCAGCATGGAGTCTACTTCTTAGAGGACCCGGACTAATACATCCCCATTCTAAGGTCTCCTCTGTAATGCAGTGCAGAAGCTAGGAGCTACATTTTCAAGATACTCCTTTCCTGTATGGTTCTGGGTTAAAGTTTATTACAAAATTACTTGCATGGTCTCCAGAAGGCAGCATGAAGGAGAGGGCATTATATTTTCAGGCCATTGTGAGCAAAGATAGTGGCTTCATGGACATCTATGAGCTTTTTCTTTATCACAGTAAATTGGGGAAATAATGGGATCCTTCCCAAAGACTTAAAATTTGCAGTGGTTTACCTGAATACTTTTGAAAAACAACCAATTTAGTATTTCAAAGATTGGAGAGGATATGTACAAACACTTATCATATCGCTACTTTACAAGAAAACAACTTCTTAACTGACCAAGAGCCCCGATTATACAAGGTAAAGGGGAAAATTATTTTTAAAAAGTAGGTTCATATACTTAAAAAACTCATCTCTGTGTTATTTAGAATAAAATATTTATGTTCATAAAATCAAATAAAGTTTAAAAATAAAGGGATAAAATTTGTAATCTGAATTAACCTTATTGTAGAATTTCAGCTAACATTATATATAGACAAGTTCTGATAAAACAATTTTACCTAGATGTATTTGTCTAGGGGCAGAAGTACAGGATCACTAGGCCCTCCAAATTACCCTCCATGTGTACACCTGCCTCTTTTTAATGACTTACCATAAAAGCACACAGGACCGTGCTTTAAGACAAGATTCTTTGTTTTCTACTTTGAGATAAATCATCTTATTCCATATCAAAGAAAAATACAATACTATTCCATTACTAATTTCAGAAAAAGGCAGTATCTGAGAAAATAACAATACTTCTCGCTAGGCTGAAAATCTAAACAAGCCAAAAGTCACCCTTGGAAACCTTCATTGCTGGTAAATGGATTGTATTTATGTTTCATGCTTCATCTTTTCCTCCTCAACTGAAACATTAAGAAATTTCTCCAAACAACCTGGCCTATTTGTCTAACAGCACCCCAATGATTATATATCATTCTTTGGATCTTGACCTCAGAAAAATATTTTCTTACTTTTTTTTTAAACTTTTCCCTTCAAGGTTGGCAAGCAACACAAAGAGAGGTTTAAAATAACAGGCACGTTGAGTCATATCATAGACAGTCCTGGGCATCTACTACTTTTAAAGAATAAAGTCAGAACTCAGAAGCCAAGGAAATTAGAAAATGCCATGTTCTCACCCTCCAGTGCAGTAAACCAAAAGCATTATCCTTTCCCTGGGGGTGTTGCAGAGATTAGTGCCACCACCAAAAGCTGCAAGGTGCAAGAGTATGTGACTTCAGGCTCATTTAACTCACCTGCTTGCCTGGTACAGGATCCATTCTGCTTAGAGAGTGAAGGTAGATTGTCGTCAATTTCGTCAGGTTGTGGGGCCTATTGTGGCTATAGTTCTACAAGTGGGACCTACTGGCACAAATCAAGACAGCTCCTATTACTTGATACACAGATATTGGTTGACACACACTTTGTTTTCAGTCCACATCAACAAACATAATCCAAGGCAATTTGTTTTCAGGAAGCAGAGATAGCAATTTACTTTTACTTTGTAAGCTCAGAGATTTGTGAGCTCCCCAGTTCACTGTCTGGAAAATATTAAAAACTGGATATTGGGATGGGCATGGTGGCCCTCACTTGTAATCCCAACACTTTGGGAGGCCAAGGCAGAAGGATCACTTGAGGCCAGGAAGTTTAAAAAGTAAAGGGATAAATAAAGTTTAAAAATAAAGAGATAAAATGTGTAATATGAGTTGACCTTGTTACAGACTTTCAGAGGACATCACATGTAGACAAGTTCTGATGAAACAATTTTACCCAGATTTATTTATCTAGAGGCAGCAGCACAGGATCATCATCATGATGAAAGACCATGTTACCCAGACCAACCTGGGTAACATAGCAAGACCCCATCTGTAGAAAAAATAGTTTTAAAATTAACTGGGCATGGTGGCACATACCTATAGTCCCAGCTACTTGGGAGGCTGAGGTGGGAGGGTTACTTGGAGTTCTAGGCTACAGTAAGCTATGATCACACCACTACACTATAGCCTGGGTGACAGACTGAGACCCCATCTCAAAACAAAACAAAAACAAAAACAAACAAACCAAAAACTGGATACCTCATAGGAGACCACATTAGTTCATTACATTAAGAACAATTAACAATTCATCCCGGTTATTTATTATTGTTGTCTTATATGCCTATAACACACATTCATGCCAGAAGGTGAGACAGGAACCCCCAAAAGCCCAGACCTGCTGCGTTGCTGAACTTCTAGTGGCCCAATGACAGGAGGGCCCCTTCTACAGTGGAAATCAAGTCTCTGCAGCTGTACCATCCATCTAACACGCAGAGGGATGCAATACAAAGCTGAGAAAATTTGATAAATCAGGAATTCACCAAAATCCAGCAGATGCATTTGGATGCCTGTTAACTTATTCTAATCAATAGGAAACTGAAGCATTCCAACAAAGTCAGGACCACCAAAGCCCCAGTTGTTGTGAAAATTATGTTGTGGTTCATCCCATCTAATAAAGAACTCTATCCAAAGAAAGTGGTGACAGAGATCAAAGGGACCATGAAATTAGTGACAGAAAATAAAACTTTGATATTTAATTTAGACTTTAAGAACGGCTACAAATGTGGGACTGTTACATCTGTATTTTATTTTAATCAATTGTTTTTTTTAATGATGCCCCCTTTTCCCATTTTTATGTAATACAGAGCATATTAATGAAGGCTCATATTTTGGTCTTTGTGTCTAAATATACCTGAAATTACACCACTTGGTGATGATGTGTTAACAGATATACAGGCACATTGGAAATGTAAAGAGTTTATTTGAACAGACAGCCATTCATGAATCACGCAGCTACAGATGACAGGCATTTCAGGACTCCATCAAAAAGGGCATAAGGGGAAAGCTTTGTAGGGTGAATACAGATGCAAGGCAAAGGCACTATTGGATGGATTAATGTGGAACAGTAGTCTTATATAAATCATTCCAGTGGAAAGATCTTGGTTGGAGGTTAGTTGGCAGTTTCTGGTTAAGTTTAAGTTTATTTTACAGTTTACCATGTGTTGGGTTTCAGTTTCTTTACATAGGAACCCAGGGAACCGAAGCACCCTCAGTCTAATAGTTTCCCAATTCATTATTTTAATATATGATCGCTGATAGGACATAGTCCCTTCTGTAAGGGAACTAAGCCATATAATCTCAATATAATCTCAATTTGCCACCCCATCCCTGCCAATTTCATTCTTCATCCTTTCTACCCTACTGGAAAGTAGGCTAAACTCTACGGGCTGCCTGAGGCCTCTTGCCTCTGATTAGGTTCGGCCAATCACAGGAAACCACAGGATATCCTAGGACAGATTTATGCCTCTGGATCTTTTCCTGTCTGGCCAGTGATTGGCAGAAGCTGCATTTCTCAGCCCAGGGCCCACATTTCCTCCCCCCAGCATCCCTATTCTGCAGCCATAACTCTCCCCCAGTTTTGATAAGCACTCCCATTACATCCTCCTTCAGGTTGAGAGAGAACTATTTCATCAATGCCTGAGGGTTTCCATTAACCCTGCCAACATCTTTGCAAACAGGTCCTTTCTTAAATTATCTTCAATTATACCTTTTGAATGTGCCATTTATTTCCTGCTGTGATTTTGACTGGGACAAATTTCATCCTTTATCCATCCTGGAATTCTGTATTTCTTTTTAGTTCTTGCTTTCTCTTATGTCTAGGGTTTGCTTAGGCTTTTTCTTTTGCCTGGAAGATTCCCCTCCAAAGCATACCATTAAGTACGCTGTATTATGTGTCTTCCCTAAACTTAAGTTCTACATGCACAGTGAGTATATTTATCTTACCTGTCCTCATGTCCCCAACACCTCTCACATAGTTTGGCATAAAATAGGCACTCAATCAATAGCTGGAATAAATGATGCTATGCTCCCAACTGCTCCATCCAGAAAATGTTACCTTACAACATTTTTTTTTTTCATAAAAGGGTTTTGCACAGGGAAAGTGTTTACAGTTTATTTACATAATCTGTCCTGGTTTCATTTAGCATATTCTCAATTCAACTGAATGTCATCCTATTTGTTCCTGAGGTGAATGCTTCTCTGCTTCCAAGACTACTTGAAGTTTTCAGGACAAAAGGGAGATTGTGATGATGGATGGCGGACAGCTCAGAATCTGAAGAGTCTGGGTTCCCAAATGAGAGATTTCAAACATCACAGATTGACTTCTGGTCTCAACTCCTACATGTAAAGTGTTTGGGAGTTCATGCCTATTTTTATAACTATTAAAAACTGAATAGTTCTATAACTACTAAAAATGATCAAGCCCATTTTTTTAACTATTAAAAACTATAACTATTAAAATCTGAAAAAACTAAAAAGCAATGACTTTTCTTGGACCCATTAGAGAGCTGAGTTTGATGGAAACAGTTATAGCCCCAAATCTGGAGAAACAGTCACATTAAGGTATTCACAGCGGAGATATGCTTACCTAGAGAAGAGGTTGCTGGAGCCCATTACTGACAGGAACAATTAAAGTAAGAAATTCCTGAGGGCTGCAGTTTTAAGGGATCCCTTAGACTTTTGTGTTTTACCACATGGTGCAGATTTAAGAAAGATTATCTTGCCATGTGAAGGCAAAGTAATCGTTTTGAAATTCTGTACACCCAAGAGTGTTCTCCATAACTATTCTCCAGAGAAAAAGGCTTTCCTAAGCCCCTATTTGATGTGAGGAAAGGTACTGTTTTCACTGTAGGTGCTCCAGTTTTCCCATATCATCTAAGGGGAAAATGAAGCTATGACAAAGGAGAAATATTTGTGAAGGTCACAGCCTGGAAACCCAGGCCCTTTGAAAGACTGAAATTAAATCATAAGGTTATAGAACTCTTTCTCCCCCTTTCTTGCCACCACACCTATTCATGGTAAAATACTCTCAGCAACCTGGAATAGAGGGGAACTTTCTCAACTCGATAAAGAACATCCATCAAAAAACCAAACAGCTGCATCATACTTAATGGTAAGGCACTGGTTATCTCCCCAACTAAAATCAGTAGCAAGAGAATGATGTCCTCTCTTATCACTCCTATTCAACCTAGTACTAGAAGAATTAGTTACTTTCATCAAACAAGAAAAGATACATAGATTGACAAGGAATAAATAAAACTGTCATTGTTCCCAAGTGACAGGATTGTCTACTTTGAAAATTTCTAAAAATTGACAGGAATACTCCTGGAACTAATAAGTAAGTAAAGCAAGGTTGCAGGATATAATGTTAATATATTGAAGTCAATTGCTTTACTATGTATCACCAATAAACAATTAGAATTTGAAATGAAAGAAAAATACCATTTATAAAGCACTCAAAAATTAAATACATAAGTACACATCTAACAAAATGTGGAGATTTTGCATGTAAAAATATCCACAACTCTGATTATTTTATAAATCAGAGAGTATTTGAATAAATGGAGAGATAGTTTGTGTTCATGCATTGGAAGATTCAACGTTATTAGGACACCAGTTCTTCCCAACTTTATCTACAGATTTAACAAAATTCTAATCAAAATTCCTGGGTGATATTTTGTAGATATTGACATAAACTGATTTTAAAGGTTATACAGAAAGACAAAATATCTAGAACAGCCAATTCAATACTAATAAAGAAAAACAAATTTGGAAAACTCACACTATCCTGATTTCAATGCCTACTATAAAGTCATAGTAATCATCACAGCATGGTATTATTGAAAGAACAGACAAGTAGATCAATGGAACAGAATACAGACTCACACAAATGTAGTCAAGTAAAGTTGGATGACGTAGCAAAAGAAATGCAGTGGAGAAAGGACAGTCTTTTCAACAAACAGTGCTAGAACTATAGAATGCCCGTATGCCAAAGGGGAAAAAAAGTCACAAAAATTAGCTCAAAGTGAATCACAGACATTAATAAAATGTAAAATGCAGTACTGTGTAACCTGTAGAAGAAAATACAGGAAAAATATATAGATGGCCATGGGGTTGTTGATGAATTTTTAGACACAACACCAAAAGCAAAATCCAAGCAAAGAGTAAGTTGGACTTTATTAAAAGTTAGACTTTCTGCAGTGTAAAAAGACACTGCTAAAAGAACATAGGCACAGCCACAGCCTGGGAGAAAATGATTACAAAATATATATCTGACAAAGGACTTGTTTTCAAAATATACAAAAAACTCTTAAAACTCAACAACAAGAAAACAAACAACCCAATTTAAAAATGGGCAAAAGTCCTGAGCAGACACATTACCAAAGAAGATACACAGATGGCAACTAAACATTTGAAAAGATGCTCATCTTCATTTTTTTGTTAGAGAATTTCAAATTAAAGCAACAATGAGGTTCCACTAACACCTATTAGAATGACAACAACAACAAAAAGCAGAAAGTAATATGAACAATACCCATTGCTGAGAAGGGTGTGGAGTAATAGTAACTGCCATCACATTCATTACTGGTGTAAGGTAAAATTATACAGTCACATTGGAAGATAATTTGAAATCTTTTAAAAAGTAAACATAATCTTTCTATAAGATCTAGCAATCATGCTCCAAAATATTTGCCCAACTGATATAAACACTTATGCCCACACTAAAACCTGCATTCAAATGTGTATAACAGCTTTATTCATAATCTCCAAACACGGGAAGCAACCAAAATGTGCTCCAATATATGAATAGATAAGCAAGATGTAACACATTAAAAAAATGAATATAATTCGGCATTAAGAGGAAACAAGCTATCAAACCATAAGAAGACATGGATGCATCTTAAGTGCATATTGTTAAGTGAATGAAGCCATTCTGAAAAGGCTATATGTTGTATGATTCCAATGAGACGAGATTCAGAAAAGAGCAAACCAATAAAAAGAAACAAAATAATAATAATAATAAAAAGACCAGTGGTTCCAGACATTTGGTGAAAGAAGACAGAAGGTTGAGTATGGGAAGCAAAGAGATTCTTTAGAGTAGTGGAACTACCCTGTATGATACTGTAATAGCTAATACATGACACTATGAATTTGGCAAAACTTACAGAACTGTACAGCACTTAATGTATGCAAATTAAATAAGCATCACTGAGGAGGACGGGAGAGGCCCAGGATGGAATACAGAATGTGACCCAAAAAACCAACTAACTGTATTACAAATGTATGAAACAACCTCGCTCTACAGGATGGGAAGAAACTGCTGACCTAAATAACTTGGAAATTAGTGAAATCTGTAAAACTAAAGGCAAAATTACCTATATACAAGAATTGCATTCTAGTTGATCAAATTGTCTCATATAAATACTGATTAATAATTCTATTTTTTTTTTTTTTTTTGAAACGGAGTCTTACTCTGTCACCCAGGCTGGAGAGTGCAATGGCGTGATCTAGGCTCACTGCAATCTCCACCTCCCAGGTTCAAGTGATTCTCCTACTTTAGCCTCATGAGTAGCTGGGATTACAGGCACCCACCACCACACCTGGATAATTTTTGTATTTTTAGTAGAGATATGGTTTCCCCATGTTGGCCAGGCTAGTCTCGAACTCCTGACCTCAGGTGATCCACCTGCCTTGGTCTCCCAAAGTGCTGGGATTACAAACGTGAGCCACCGTGCCTGGCCAAATACTAATGGCTAATGATTAATGATTCTAATGCCTCTACATGTATGCTATAGTTGAACATTTAAACAAATGGATAATGAGCCAGGTTTCTTGCCATTTGATTTAGAAGTTATAGATAAGCAAGGGAAGGAGACTACAAGGATTCATGTGGTAATGGGTTAGAATTGGAAATGGCATGCACTCATGTTTAGCTTAAAGATACAGATGGTTGCATATAGCAATATGTGTAGACATGTGTCCATATATAGAAAATGTATGTCCATATACATCTATCTCCTTGCTCTGTCAGCTGAGGGGGCCTTTGAGCAAGAACACACCTGCAGCAAGGCATGCTTGTAGCACCCAGACATTGGTTCCTAATCCTTTTCTTCAATAAAAAGAGTGAGGTCAACCTTAACAAAGGACTGAATCTAGACCTAGGTTTGGAAATACATAAGATGAGTCTGGAGCATCTTGGAGTGCTCAGAAGTAAGGAATTGAAGAAAAAGGGGGGGGGGGAACAAGAAGTCAAAGTCGCACAGTAGCCCACAGAGAGTGCTTCCAATGGCCAAATCTGGAACAATCTGAACAACAAAATAAAGTAGTATTGTACTATCATCTAAGGTATAAAATAAATAAACGTGAGTGCATACTGATATAAATGAATGATAGGATAAACAGATGAGTCAGAAGACTTTCAAATAATTTATATAGATACCCTGCCCTCAAAGAGGTGGGTTATAATTCCCTTTCCCTAATTATGGGCTGTACATAGTGACTTCCTTCCAAAGAGTACAGTATGGAAAGACGGGGGATAAGAGTAACTTTAAGGTGGAAAAAAAGCTGACAAACCTTATTATCTCAGCCAGTTGACCAAGGTTAGCATCGACAATGATAAGTCATATTGTTTGTGTGAACCCTTGGTAGGATGTGATGGCAATGGCACTTTAATTTCTGTAGTCTTCCTCTTGAAAACTCACACCCCACTCTAATGATGACAAAAACATCAGGCAAATCCTATTTAAGGGACATTCTATAAATTACCTGTCCAATGTATCTATCAAAACTGTCAAGGTGCTAGAAAACAAGAGGTGTCTGAGGAACTCTTGCAGCCAAGAGGAACCTAAGGAGACATGATGACTAAATGGAACGTGGTATTCTGGATAAAATCCTGGCATAGAAAGGACTTAGGAAAAGACTGAAGAAATGTGAATAGCCTGGGCATGGTGGCTCATGCCTGTAATCCCAGCACTCTGGGAGGCCGAGATGGGTGGATCGCCTGAGGTCGTGATTTTGAGACCAGCCTGAGCAAGATGGAGAAGCCCCCTCTCTACTAAAAATACAAAATTAGCCAGGCATGGTGGTGCATGCCTGTAATTCCAGCTACTCAGGAGGCTGAGGCAGGAAAATCGCTTGAACCCAGGAAGTGGAGGTTGCAGTGAGGCCAGATAGCGCCATTACACTCCAGCCTGGGCAACAAGAGCAAAGCTCTGTCTCAAAACAAACAAACAAACAAAACAACAACAAAAACATAAATAATGCATGGACTTTAGTTAGTTAATACAATATAAGCAAATGATTAATTTTATCAAAAAATGTCATAATAGATGGCACTTTCAAGTCTTTATTTCTACTAATCTCCCAAGATGAAATGCTATGACCTCCTCCCTCAGGATTTCTGAGGCGAATTCCTTCTTCAAACTTAAGCTGGAAACCCACCTTTTTCACCAATCGTAGCCCTATCACTCTAAACTCCAGTGATCTCTCATTCTGAGGACCTAGTGTTATAATAGGTGTGACACCACTTAGTCACTACTTAGATGTTATAACTTTCCTCTCTATTCTGTTAGTGTCTATATCGTGGCTTCCTGAAATGGTCTCAAGGAAAGCGGCTATGTCTTTGCAAACTTACTTTTATATGGCAATCATTTTTGAATACAATTCTAGGTTTGTGACAATTAAATTTTGTTGATTAATTCACAAAAACCGTAAATAATATGTCCCAAGATACCTTTTCAAGCTCAAGGGTATGTCTATCACCAGGTATCATTTTCCTGTGCATATGACCTATTGGTTTTGAGATTTACGAGACTGGAAAAAAAATTAACTGACTTTTTTTTTCAAAGGACTCCAGAGATCTCTAATATCAATTATAACAGCTTAATTCTTCAGTCTCTTAACAAGTCAAATTTTTCCGGAAGCTTCAGTCTTGACCCTTGATGTTCTCCCACATTGACGTTGTGTTCCAAACAGAAGTAACTGAGTTTATTGGTGAGAGAGAGAGAAGATGAGTGAAGATTTCTATGCTCTTCTCTACCTCTGTGGATTCTGAAGTGAACTTCACTCTGTTCAAACCACTTCCTCAATAAAGCCACTCCTAACCTTTTCTCCTTTACTGAGTAAAACTTACATACAACCCCTCACCCTCACCATGCTTTGATAGTATTTTGAAGGTTGTATCATATAATTTTGAAGTGACTATTATAATATTTGTTAAGTTGATGTAATTATGTTTACTGACCTATTTCTTCAATATATTGTGAGACTGTCAGTTACAAGAAATGTATATTCTTCATCTTTATGGCCCCTGTAACCCACACAGTAGTTTACATGTAATACATCCTCAAACAAAGACTTGCTTATTGAGTAAGTGAACTGATGATTATAAATTTAGTGTGTCTAGAAAAGAATGTATTTAAGCATATATGAATCCCAGGGACCTAGAAGTTTGTAGAAAGTTGGCATTATTGATATATTTCCTACAACATTCTAGAAAATGCAACTTTTCCTAAGAAGTGCTTTGTGGAAACACGCACTAACCTCAGTGAAGAAACCGTAGCTTTAAAGCACATGGTTTAGGGATGCTAAGCTGCAGATATGACCCTTCTTTGTTACTCTACATTGTATATTTCTTATTACTTTATGCTTTATGTGAGTACTTTGTATTCTATAATTGACCTGTACTGGCTATCATAAACCTGTCCTGTCCTCCACACAAATCTTGAAAAAAAGCATCAATGAAAAGCAGAGATTACCTTTTTCAGTTCCAAGGTCCCTTTGAAATTTTTCTATATTTTATAACAATTTGAACCAGCTGAGAAAGTAGCCCTATCTCCTATAAGCTTCCAACCTACCAAATAAAACTTGCGTGCACTTTGATCAAGTGGTTGATGCCAGGACTAGACTGACACATAAGCAGATAATTGCTTTTGAAATGTGACTTAATATCACAGAAGGGTAAAGCTGGAAGTAATTTCCCATCACCCATTTGGCACACATTCGGAGAGCATACCAGTTCTGTGCAGATGTGATGCTGGGCTCTAGGACCTGATAGCACAAGCCCAACACTTCCACTGCATACAACGGAGGACAGAGGTCCAGATAGGAAAGTTGATTCTCCCCAGTCGCCAAGCTAGTGATTGACAGAGGAAAGACTAGAGAAGCTGGGTCTGTAAGCTTTCTCATTCATTGTACTTCTCAATGAGAAGTGCCTGGCGAAGTTCTCTAAAAGGAAATGTTTCCAGAGAGCCCTCGGGACTGAAATTCAGCCATTTAGTCCTTGGGTTAAGCTCTTCTCACTCAAATTCTCATATGGGAAGTAAGAAACTAACATTAAAACTTGCAATTCCTTCGAATAAATTAATTCTTAAGCGTGGAAAAAAATAGTGCAACATAGAGATACTGAGCATATGACAGAGAAATAGGTAATTAAAAGTCAGAATAAAATGCAGGAAGGAAAGAAAATCTAGACGAAGCACTGAGGCACAGATGCCAACTATTTCATGACTTTGCCTCAGGTCAGCCCGACCTGTGTCACAATATAGTAATTAGCTTGCCAGAGTCTGAGCCCCTGGTTTCTCTGTGGGAAGATTTCCCTGTGGTTTATTAAACTTCATTCTCGTGTCTATGAGTAGGTGGATTTAGTGAGAAATAACCTATGACATAAAGTTTGTGGATGATTAACAGAGTTACTTCAGGAGTATATACTCTGGAGCCCAAAGAACAAAATGTTACAAGTATTGATTGCAATGTTTTCCCTTGTTTTGGATCAGAAACATCCACAGGAAGAAACGACATTTTAGAAAGGCATCTTTTTAAAATGACCAAGACCAGAAAAAATTACAGCAAAAGCACCAGCTTTCTGATAAGAGACAGCTAAAAAGTGGACTAGACTAGTGCCTGGATTTTTTTGTTGGTTTGTTTTTACCTATTAATTGGTTAGGAAAACTAGGCAGACCCTGAGTGAATGTAGAAAAGAACTATTCTGGACAAGCTAAAGGTAAGTCTTAACAGAGCAGTGCTAAGACAGGTGGTTAGGTATGTGAGTTCATGCCACTTAGAAAAGAATATGAAGAAGAAGGGACCAAGAAGGCAGATACATTGTCCCTGATAAAGAAGTCATTTTTCTTTCAGCTTTACGTAAATATCAGCCACTAAAAATCTAGGACCACAAATAATGAAAACGAGCCCTGTTCACTCTGTTTGTGGAAGGACTCGTGGGTATTGCCGTGTGCCCTGGTTGCTGCGGATGGCCCTCTGCTTGAAGCATTCAGCATCAGAATGTAGTGGCAGAAAAGGCACATTCTGTGCAAGGACTACGACAAATTCATCCCGTGTGGGCCTCATCTACCACATTGACTTGGAGTCCCCATTTCAGTGCTGGACAAAAACCTTCTCCTCAGAGTCCAGATACATTTGGAAGCTCAGTTTTGATGGGGACAACAAGGAAGGTGGATTGAATACTGTCTTAGTCCATTTTCTGTTGCTATAACTGAATATCTGAGACAGGGTAAAACATAAGGAAAAGAAATTTATTTATCACAGTTCTGGAGTCTGGAAAGTCCAATGTCATGGTGGGAGCATCTTGTAAGTACCTTCTTGCTGGTGGGGAAACTCTGCAGAGTCCCAAGGTGGCACAGGACATCACATAATGAAGGGGCTGAGTGTGCTAGCTTAGATCTCTCTTCCTTCTCTTATAAAACCACTAATGCCCCACCCTCATGATCTCATCTAATCCTGATTACATCTCAAATGTCCCATCACTCAAATACCATAGTCAGATTTCCCACCCTCTTAATACTGTTATTACAATGGAAATTAGGTTACAATGTGAGATTTGGAGAGGACAAACATTCAAACCATAGCAGATACATTTTGGTGCCAATTTATTTAGAAATGCAAACTTGTCTTCTAGGGAAGAATTTCTTGTCAAAGGGTAGAGAAGATTTAGTCTTTGAATTGGAGTCTGTGTATTTGCTGGGAGTTTTCACGAGAAGTATAACATTAGACAACCCTAAATTACGAACAAACTGGAAGTTGTTTGGTATTCTGCTGATGCTAAACCTATACATTTTTTCTTTTGCTTGTTTATTTCTTTGGCTTTTAATTGTGGAGGAATTTAACAAAAACATTTAGACAAAAGTACAAATGGGTCTGTTCATGTACCCATCACTGAGATGCAGAATGGTAATTGTTTGCCAACTTTGTTTCATCTCCTTTTTCCTACTTCTTTACCTGCTTCCTCAGGATTATTTTAAAGCAAACTTTGGACATCATATCATTTCGTCATAATAAACTTGTCTTTGCATAAATTATATATTTTTTCCTTTTTTTTTTTTTTTTTTGAGAAAGTGTCTCGTTCTGTTGCTCAGGCTGGAGTGCAGTGGCATGATTATAGCTCAATGAAACCTTGACCTCCTAGGCTCAAACGGTTCTCCCACCTCAGCCTCCTGAAGAACTGGGATTGCTGGTGTGTGTCACTGCATCCAGCTATTTTTAGAATTTTTTTTGTAGAGACAGGCTCTCACTAGGTTGCCCAGGCTGGTCAAACTCCTGGTCACAAGCAATCCTCCCATCTCAGACTCTCAAATTGCTGAGATTACAGGCATGAGCCATCACACCCAGCATAGACTATATTTCTTAAGATATATTTAACTAGTATAGGGTAAGTTGGTTGGCTATTCTGTGGATCAGATGCTACATTCTTAGACAGAAAATCCTCTTCTCTATGCCCAGAATTATTTCTTCTGGTGACAGTGATATGCCTAAGGGCTTATGATTTGGAAGTTCAGGAAGAAACAAGAAGAGAAATGGGATGACGACATGGGGCCTGTTTTCTGCCTGGCCTCTTAAACTGTAGAGTCTCTTTGGTTTAAGACAGTGGATGGAACAATTTTCATGTAAGACTCACAATCAGTGTAGCACAAGCAATATTGCCTAGAGGAGTTATTTGGGGAAACATTGAAAACACTGATCAAAATAAACACAGTTGGTCCTTTGCATCTATGAGCTCTGCATTCATTGATTCAACTAGCCACAGATCAAACACATTTGAGGTGAACAATACAAGAATAAAATATACAATTAAAAAACAACATAGTATAATGACTATTTACATAGTTTTTATATTGTATTAATTATTATAAAAAATCTAGAGATAAGTTAAAGTAACATGGAGGATATGCATAGGTTGTATGCAAATACTAGGCCATTTTATATCAGGAACTTGAGTGTCCACAGATTTTGGTTTCTGGGAGAGTTTCTGGAACAGATTCTCCACGGATCTGAGGGACGACTGTGCTGCTTTGGAACTGCTGTGTGACATTAAGCTTGATGGAAAGTCACTTTTCTGACTTCTGCATGGAACTCAACAATACTCTGACACTCTGAAATTCATACGGTATCTGGAAATAAGTTTATTGGTAGAGTCTTAAGGATTTGTACAACTGAGGCCAGGTGCAGTGGCTCACACCTGTAATCCCATCACTTTAGGAGGCTGAAGGGGGACAGATCACTTGAGGCCAGGAGTTTGAGACCCTCATGGCCAACATGGTGAAACTCCATCTATACTAAAAGTACAAAAATTATCTAAGCATGGTGATGCGTGCCTGTAATCACAGCTAATCAGGAGGCTGAGGCTAAAAAATCCTTTGAACCTGGGAGGCGGTGTTTGCAGTGAGCCAAGATTGCAACACTGCACTCTAGCCTTGGCAACAGAGTGAGACTCCATCTCAAAAAAAAAAAAAAAAAAAAAAGAATTTATACAATGGGCATTTTCAGCTCTGACAAAAGCATATCCCAGCAGTCATTTACAGATTCTTTTATTTATTCAAAAATGCATTATCTCCTACTGTGTGCCAGGTACGTTTTATGTTACTTATGTACCAGGGTCATAGCAGAGATCAAGCTAAAAGGTTTTTTGCTTCCATTTGAGAAAAAAACAGATCATATGCTTTAAATATATAATATGATACCAGGTAGATAAATGCTATAAAACTGAGAGTAAACCAAATTAAAAAGAGAATAATTTCAGGTTGAGGATGGTCTTTAACACAAGGTGAGCATGGAAGGCCTCGATGAGGAGACTTTTTTTTTTGTTTGATAGAGTCTTGTTCTGTGGCCCAGGCTGGAGCGTAGTGGGTGACCTCTGCTTACTGCAAACTCCGCCTCCCAGGTTCAAGGGATTCTTCTCCCTCAGCCTCCCGATTAGCTGGGACTACAGGCCCGTGCCATCATGCCTGGCTAATTTTTGTATTTTTTTTTAGTAGAGACAGGGTTTCACCATGTTGGCCAGACTGGTCTCGAACTCCTGATGTCATGATCCACCTGCCTCAGCCTCCGAAAGTGCTGGGATTACCGGCATGAGTCACTGCACCTGGTCGAGGAGACAATTTCTAAAAAGAAACCTGAATGAAATGTGGGGGCAGGGCATACACAGGTGTGAGTGAAGAATATCAGGATTGAAGGAACAGCAAATACAAACTCCCTGAGATTTAGTTAGCTAAGATGTCCAAGGCAAGTGCAATGATTGCATAGTGATCAGGGGGTAGAATGATAAGAGACAAGACCACAGAGGCAGGCAGGGTCCATCTTGTAGGACTCAGGGGGCCACAATAACAAATTTGTTTGTTTGTTTTAATGCTGAGCAGGATCTCCAGGTGTATAATGACAAAGGTACCACACATTGTATAGTCCATACATCTGGGCAATACATAATCTACATGGGCATGGGCTGTGGGCCTGAGACTAAAGGTTTGAACAATATCTGTCTAGATTTTAAAAAGAAGACTCTGGTTTCTGTGTAGTCAAGTGATTGCAGAGCAATACAATGAAGGCAGAGAGGTGGTAGAAGAAGCCACTAGAAGACAGCAGGAGATGATGGGGCTAAGTCTAACCAGGAGATAGTGAAATGTGGTAGGATTGAAGCTACACTATCATCTGGAGCCAAATAGGACATAGAACTTGCTCATGAATTAGATGGACATCAAGTGTGAGTGAAAAAAAAAAAAAAAGACTCCTGTATGGGGTTCTGGACAACTGGGCATACAGTGGTGCCCTTTACTGAGGTGGAGAAGAGTAGGTTTGAGAGCAATGGAAACACCTTTAGATGCTACCAAACCACCTGTCCTTCTTGCTTTCTTTCTTCTGCATCATCAGTTTCTCTCTTTCTAATGATTATTCCTATAGGTAAACAAAGGTACAACAATATTGCCTATGTCATATCAACTGCTGTCATGGCTTCAGTCTGTACCTCTCTGGCTCTGCAGAGTCTGGCCCCTGCAGGTTGCATTTCTCACGCCGAGGTTTCTGTTAGATCTGGAAAATAAGAGAAAATTGGGGGAGGTTGGAGAAAAAAGAGCAATGAAAATATAAAATATTCCTTTCAGGCTTTCTGCCTCTGGCGGCATCTCTGGCAGAACCAAGACTGAGCCCTTTGGCAAGCAGACTCCATTTAGTTCAGGAGAAGCAGGTGAGTCTCAAGAAGGGACTAAGATGGAATGACCAATAGAAAAGGAGGAAACAGCCAGGCGCGGTGGCTCACGTCTGGAATCCCAGCACTTTGAGAGGCTGAGATGGTCGATCACTTGAGGTCAGGAGTTCAAGATCAGCCTGGCCAACATGGTGAAACCCTGTCTCTACTAAAAATACAAAATTTAGCTAGGTGTAGTGGCACACGCCTGTAATCCCAGCTACGCGGGAGGCTGAGGCAGGAGAATCGCTTGAACCTGGGAGGCAGAGTTTGCAGCGAGCCCAGATTGTGCCACTGCACTCCTGCCTGGGCAACAGAGCCAGACTCTGTCAAAAAAAAGAAAGAAAGAAAGAAAGAAAGAAAGAAAGAAAGAAAGAAAGAAAGAAAGAAAGAAAGAAAGAGAGAGAGAGAGAGAGAGAGAGAGAAAGGAAGGAAGGAAGGAAGGAAGGAAGGAAGGAAGGAAGGAAGGAAGGAAGGGAGGGAGGGAAAGAAAAGGAGGAATCCCAGGAGAGTACATTGTTTCATAAACCAAGTGAGAAAATCCTTTCAAGAAGAGAGAATAATCAACTCTGCCAAATGCTGTTAAGTCAAGTTTGATAATGACTAAGAATTATCTACTATAATTCATGGTTAATACTATGAGATGAGCAGCCTGGTTGGATTGGTACAGATGAAAGCCTGCAGGAAAGACTGGGCAGAATACAAGGAGAAGGAGCAGAAACAAATATTGGTAAATGTTAAGAAAGCAGGGAAATGTGGCATAGCTTAAGAAGAATGTAGCATTTAAGACAGAGATTTCCTAAGTATGGGAGATATATCAGTCAGAGTCTAACCATTAAAACAAAAATCTCTCCCAGCATTTAAAACCAAGGTAATTTAACCAGGTAATCGAAGAACTGAGACACCCACAGAAGCAGATGAAGGAGTCCAGAGATTAGTACCTGCAGGTGACAACTTCCTTCTAGCTAAAGAGACAAAGAAAGAGAAGATGTTATTAGAAATCAAAGTTTGGGGCCATTAGCAGAAGCTGAAACTACAACAGTCATGTCTACTCGGAGCAGGAGCCCAGAAGCTTCAGCTTCTACCAGAGATGGTCCACCATTCACGACTCTTCCCGCTGAGCTCAGCATCACCTTGGGTCACCTTAATGACACAAGGCTCAGTGATTTCAACAATGTCTGTACGTAAGAATCATTTCAGGAGCCTTTAAAAAATGCCAGGACGGGTGCGGTGGCTCATGCCTGTAATCCCAGCAGTTTGGGAGGCTGAGGTGGGCAGATCACGAGGTCAGGAGTTGGAGATCAGCCTGGCCAACACGGTGAAACCCTGTCTCTACTAAAAATACCAAAAAATTAATTGGGCCTGGTGGCGGACACCTGTATCCCCAGCTACTGGGTATGTTGAGGCAGGAGAATCACTCGAACCCTGGAGGCAGAGGTTGCAGTGAGCCAAGATTGTGCCACAGTACTCCAGCCTGGCTACAGAGTGAGATCCATAAAAAGAAAGAAAGAAAGAAAGAAAGAAAGAAAGAAAGAAAGAAAGAAAGAAAGAAAGAAAGAAAGAAAGAAAGAAAAAAAGAAAGAGAGAGAGAGAGAGAGAGAGAGGGAGGGAGGGAGGGAGGGAGGGAGGGAGGAAGGAAGGAAGGAAAACAACAACAACAACAACAAAAAAAACAGTGCTCAGACTATACCCCAACTGATTAAGTCAGAATCTCTGAAGTGAAGAAGAAAACATTGGATTTTAAAGATTCCCCCAAAATTCTAATGTACAGCCAGGTTTGAGAACCACTGCTGGAAAGTCTACATTGTAAACGAGTACTGAATGCTTCCTTGCACAAAACTGCCTCCAGTTCCTAAATCCAGACCTAAGATATCCATTACAGCAACAAATGGTAAAAGTCCCAAACCTTTGAATTAATTTTCTTAATGAAATAGGCTGCCTGAAAGCTCCATCCCTTTAATGCTGTTTTGAGGTTATGAGAGCAAAAGACGAAAAGCCCAGAAGCAACATTCTCTGAGTTTCTTCTCACAGTAAACAGAATAATTAAGCGGTGTGGTTACTCACATGGCACTGAGAGACACATCTTCCAGGATGCTGTAAGTCTTAACTGATAGTAGGAGAGAGAGGGAGCATATGCTAGGTGCATAGCGTAAGAGATTACCACATCTGATCTCTTTTCAACCCCCTAAAATACCTTTCGGAGAGCTCATGTTTGCCCTTCTCTAATTTGGAATATATCATGTACCTTATAATTAGGGATTCTCTCTTTCTTGGTGCCTGAAACATTTGTCACTTTTAGGGAATTGCAATTTTGAGTCTGTGGATCAGAAATAAGCTCCTGGTCTTTTATTGAGAATCCTATATTTTGGGTAAGTAATTTCCTGAAGCAGCTGGGATTTACTCAATGTTCTTAGTTATAATTAAATGATAAATCTTCACATGGAAGGCATCCAACATTGAATATGTCAGTTCCATCGAAGCGGAATAGAGCACAAGATACATTTACCTAGGAAAATGATTCCACATTGGAAAACTCTATTCTCTTGTCAGAAGCCAGATGACAAGCAGTTGCCTATGAACAGTCAATAACAAAAGACTCTTTAGTGGCTTATGATACATCTTTTACACCCTACATTTATACAGCTTTCTGGAAATAACGAGTGGTTCCCTCCTTGCTTAACATTTCCTTATTGGCATCAACATCCCCCAGGTCTGAATAGGCTTGGCCCTCAGCATTGATTTAGGGATGGCTATCCCATAATGCTCAGCTGGAATGCAGTGTGCTCCGATGCACACAGATCATTCTCGTTTTCATGACCATTGCATAAGCTCTTCACCAAACAAGCATTTTTTAAATATCTATGATGGCCTGGGCTTGTACTAGGCAAGGTGGGAGGTACAGCCTCCCATCTTGACATCTGTGATGCTTTTGGTTCACTTGTCCAGTCAGGCATTGAGAGTTCATTAAGATGGGGAAGGAGAGGAGTTAGAGGTGATGATTCCAATGGTCCTTTCCTAACAGAAGATTATATGGCTCCACGTATATATGTGTGTGTATGTGTATGTGTGTGTGTGTCTGTGTTATGTTTATATTTAGTAGCCTTTAATTCACTTTTGTGTCCTATGTGTCCTAGCAAAAGGCATTGTAGCTACTAAGATTCAATAAGTCTTGGCAGAAAATGCATTCCATGAATGAGATAATTTATGATTATTGGAAATGCATAGCTTAAAATAAAAAATGGTAACTGACATATTATTGCTTACTATGTACAGAACGCCATTATAAATAATTTAATCCTCATAATAACTAAAAATGGTAACGGTTATTGTTTTTATTTTTCAAATAATATATCGAAGATACATAGAAATCAAGCAACCCATCCAAGCACACACAGCTAGGTGGGCAGAACTAGGGTGCATAGTTAGGCTTCTAGTTTCATTGTTACACCAAAAACGAAAAACAAAAAACAAAAAACAAAAACCAAAAAAACAGTTACAGTCTAGACAGTCAGAGTTACCTAAGGTTTGAATTCTGCTAGGTTTTTCTGAATTAAGGCAAAACAGAGGCCTGGAAAGAGCTTTATCTTTGGGATCCAACATGCCCAGATTCAACACTTAATAGCTATGTAACCTTGGGAAAGTTCATGGATCTATCTGAACCTAAACTGTTGGATCAAAATTGTAATCGGACCTGTCTTGTAAGTGCACACATTCTGGAGCCAGACTGCATCACTGAGCAAGATACTTATCCTCCATGTTACTCAGTTTCCTTGTGTGAAAAGTATCATAGAGCATACAGAACTAAATTACCTCATAAGGTTGTAGATGAAAAATGTATCAACATAAATGAAATTCTTTGAATAATACCTGAGGTACAATAAGTGCCACACCAGTGTTATTTATTACATTGCTACAGATGCCACTATTTTTAGGCTTTGCCAGAGAATAATTGTTTCTATTGCCATCTATGGTCAATTATTCCACTCTGCAATACATTCCACCCTCTATTGCCTACTCAAGTGTCTCTTCCAAGAATTCCTTTTTCTTTGTCCTATGTTACTGTATTGTTCAGTTCTCACACTGTTAATAAGACATACCCAAGACTGGGAAATTTACAAAAGAAAGAAATTTATTGGACTTACAGTTCCACATGGCTGAGGAGGACTCACAGTCATGGCAGAAGATGAAAGGCACATCTCACATGGTGGCAGACAAGATAAGAGAGTTTGGGCAGGGAAACTCCCCATTATAATACCATCAGATCTCCTGAGATTTATTTGCTATCACAAGAACAGCATGGGAAAGACCTGCCACCATGATTCAACTAGCTCCCACTGAGTCCCTCCCACAACACGTGGGAATTCAAAACGAAATTTGGGTGGGGATACAGCTAAATCATATCATTCCACCCCGACTCCTCCCAAATTTCACGTCCTTGCATTTCAAAACCAGTCATGTCTTTCCAACAGTACCCCCAAAGTCTTAACTCATTTCAGCATTAACTCAAAAGTCCACAGTCCAAAGTCTCATCTGAGACAAGGCAAGTATCCTCTGCTTATGAGCCTATAAAATCAAAAGCGAGTTAGTTACTTCCTAGATACAAAGAAAGTACAGGCATTGGGTAATATAGCCATTCCAAGTGGGAGAAATTGGCCAAAACAAAGCGGCTACAAGCCCCATCCAAGTCTGAAATCCAGTGGGGAAGTCAAATCTAAAAGCTCCAAAATGATCTCTTTTGACTCCATGTCTCACATCCAGGTTTTGCTAATGCAAGAGGTGGGCTCCCATGGCCTTAGGCAGCTCTGCCCCTGTGGCTTTGCAGGGTACAGCCTCCCTCTTTGCTGCTTTCACAGGCTGGTGTTAAGTGTCTGTGACTTTTGCAGGCACATGGTGCAAGCTTATATGATTTGACTACATTATATAAAGAAAATCATACAATATTTGTCTTTTTATGACAGGTTTTTGTCCACATAGCATAATGAGCTCAACGTATATTCATGTAATAGCGTATGTCAGTATTATATATTTTGATGGTCTGTTATTAGGTGTGTAAATGTTTATACTTGTTATATTTTCTTGTTGTATCAAACATTTTATGAATATATAATGTTGTTTATCTCTTGTAACTTTCCTTGATTAAGGTCTATTTTGTTTGATATTAATATACTCCTTTGGTTATTATTTGCATGGAATGTCCTTTCCCATCCTTTTGAGAGGTGAAGCCAGCTGGACTTCCTAGGTCGAGTGGGGACTTGGAGAAGTTTTCTGTCTAGCTAAAGGATTGTAAACACACCAGTCAGCCCTCTGTGTCTAGCTAAAGGTTTGTAAACGCACCAATCAGCACACTGTATAAAGGATCAACCTGCACTCTGTAAAATGGATCAACAGCACTCTGTAAAATGGACCAATCAGCAGGACAGGGGTGGGGCCAAATGACGGAATAAAAGCTGGCCACCGGCGCCATCAGCGGCAACCCGCTTAGGTTCCCTTCCATGCTCTGGAGGCTTTGCTCTTCTGCTCTTCACAATAAATCTTGCTGCTGCTCACTCTTTGGTTTCGCACTACCTTTATGAGCTGTAACACTCACCATGGGTCTGCAGCTTCACTCCTGAAGTGAGCGAGTCCACGAACCCACTGGGAGGAACAAACAACTCCAGACGCACCACCTTTAAGAACTGTAACACTCACTGCAAAGGTCTGGGGCTTCACTCCTGAAGTCAGCGAGACCATGAACTCACCAAGACCATGAACTCACTGGAAGAAAGAAACTCCGGACACATCTGAACATCTGAAGGAACAAACTCGGGACACACCATCTTTAAGAACTGTAACACTCACCTGGAGGGTCTGCAGCTTCGTTCTTGAAGTCAGAGAGACCAGGAACCCACCAGAAGGAACCAAGTCCGGACACACTTTCCCTATTAGTGTTTTTGGTTTTAAAGTGGATCACTTATAGACAGCATATAGTTGGATTGTGGGCCGGCCTTCCTTCCTTCCTTCCTTCCTTCCTTCCTTCCTTCCTTCCTTCCTTCCTTCCTGCCTCCCTCCCTCCGTCCCTCCCCCACCCCATCTCTCTCTCTCTCTGTCTCTCTCTCCCCCCACTCTTTCTGTCTTTTTCAAAAACATCTTGCTCTCCCAACCAGGCTAGAGGTGCAGAGATATGATCAATGACAGCTCACTGCAGCCTCAATCTCCAAGGTTCAAGTGATCCTCCCACCTCCACCTCCTGAGAAGCTGAGACCACAGGTGCGTGCCTAGCTAATTTTTGTATTTTTTTGTAAAGATGAAGTTTCACTGTGTCCAGGTCGGTGGTCCCAAATGGAGTTCAAGTGATCTGCCCACTTTGGGGATCATGGTTTTTTAAAATCCATTCTGTCAAATTTGTCTTTTGATTGGAGAGTTTCATTTATATTTAAAGTAAATATCAATAAGGAGGAACTTAATTCTGTCATTTTGTTATTTATTTTCTATGTGCTTTATATTATTTTAGTCCCTTATTTTCTACATTATTGCCTTCTTTTGTATTAAGCTGACTTTTTTCAATGACTTCTCATTTCTTTTGTGTATATTCTATAACGATTTTCTTTGTGGTTACCATGACGGTTATGTTTAAGGAACCAGTTTAACAACTGATTTTTTTCTTTCTTTTATTGTCCTTTTCAGTTACAGAATTTTGGATGGGTTCTTTTTGCTTTTCTACCTCTTTGTTCATATTTCCACTGCATTCATATATTGGGTTTTTTAAAATTTTTCTCTATGTCTTCCTTTAGTTCTTTGAGCATCTTTAAGACAATTGTTTCAAAGTCTTTAAAAAATTGCCATCAGGTTTTTCTCAGAGTTGGTTTCTGTTGTTTTATTTTTTCGTTGGAATGAAACATACTTTCCTGGTATTTTTTCTAAGTTTTATTTTAGGTATAGGGGGCACATGTGTAGGTTTGTTACATGGGTATATTGTGTCCCAGGGATTTGGTGTACAGATTGTTTCTTCACTCAGGTAATAAGCATAGTGTCTGAGGTAGTGTTTCAATCCTCACCCTCCTCCATCCTCCACTCTCAAGAAGGCTCTGGTATCTGTTGCTCCCTTCTATGTGTCCATTTGTACTCAATGTTTTAATTCCCACTCATAGTTGAGAACACGCAGTATTTGGTTTTCTGTTCCTGCATTAATTCATTTAGGATAATGGCCTCTGGCTCCATACATATTGCTGTAAAGAACATGATTTCATTTTTTCGTGTGGGTGGATGCATAGTATTCCATGGTGTATATGTGCCATATTTTATTTATCCAATCCAGCATTAATGGGCACCTAGGTTGCTTCCATGCCTTTGCTGTTGTGAATAGAACTGTGGTGAACATACACATGCATATGTCTTTATGGTGGAACAACTTCTACACTTTTGAATGCATACCCAGTAATGGGATTGCTAGGTTGAATGATAGTTCAAGTTCTTTGAGAAGTCTCCACACTGCTTTCTGCAGTGAGTGAACTAATTTACATTCCTACCAGCAGTGTATAAGCATTCTCTTTTCTCAGCAACCTCACCAGCATCTGTTATTTTCTGACTTTTTAATAATAGCCATTCTGACTGATGTGAGGTGATATCGCATTATGGTTTTGATTAGCATTTCTCTAGTAATTAGTGATGATGAGCATTTTTTCATATGCTTGTAGGCCACATGTATGTCTTTCTTTTAAGAGGTGTCAAAGTGTCTGTTCATATCTTTTGCCCATTTTTTAATGGGATTATTTTTTTCCTTGTTAAATTCAGTTTCTTATGGAGTCTGAATATTAAACCTTTGTTCAATACATAGTTTGCAAATGTTTTCTCCCATTCTGTAGGCTTTCTGTATACTCTGTCGATACTTTATTTTGCTGTACACACATCTTTAGTTTAATTTAATCCCATTTGCCAATTTTTATTTTTGTTCTAATTGCTTACTTTTCTGTTTTTTGTATGCCTAGTATTTTTTTCTTGAAAACTAACCATTTGAATCTAACGATGTTGTAACTCTGCAAATCAGATTCTCTTCCTTCCCAGGGTTTTCTAGGATTTTTGGTTTGTTTTGCCTTTTGTCTTCTTGTTGTAGGCTGTCTCCATGCTGAGAATCAAGCTAAGTTGTATACCTAAGTCTTCTACAGGATTTTCTGAGCCTGTGCCTTTCACTAGGCAGTGCAGTGACTTTTTAATTTGCTCTATATATGTACTTGCTTTGGAATGTTGTAGTCTTTAATGTTTGGGTCCTAAAAGGAGAAAATGAGAAAAATAAAGAGAGAATTTTAAAAAAGCATCAGCCCTTTAAACATACTAGAAGTTGTTTTTGTTAGGGATTGTCTGGGTCCTAAAAGGAGAAAATGAGAAAAATAAAGAGGAAATTTTAAAAAAGCATCAATCCTTTAAACTTCCTAGAAGTTGTTTTTGTTAGAGATTGGAGGAGCTTGCAACAATGAGGGGCAAAGAAACAATGACTGGTCACATCTATATCTACACCTCTGGGATTAGAAGCAGCCATTGGTAATGAAAACATGAGTATCAAAGATTTTGAGAACAAGGTTCTTACTTCCCACCACAGCTCCTGAAAGCTATGTTCAATCTGCTCCATGAACGTGTACACAACTGCCTGCCACAGGACTGGAGGCTGGTGATGGGTGGCTGCTGATTAGCTGAGAACTGAAATTGACCACAGTTAACTGCAATTTACCATCCAAGCTTTTCCCTGGAAGTTGTAAATTTTCTATAAACTACAGTTACAACAGATAAGATTTTTTCAGGGCAATAGTTGTCTCTATTTTTTTTTCTGAAAGTCAGGCTTATTGATGTAAAATTTACTTACATATAAAAATTACCCTTTTTATAATTCTATGAATTTTGACAAATACATAGTTGAGTGATGAATATCACATTCAAGGTATAAGAATAGTCCTATCATCCAAAATGTTTTCCCCTAAGCTGTTTTAAGTCAATCCACTTGCACACGCCTAGTTTCAGAAAATAACTATTTTTTCTGTCCCTTTAATTTTGTATCTTTCGGAATATATAAAATATATTTTATATATAAAACACATTATGTGACTTTTGTGTCTGACTTCTTCCAGTTAGAATAATGCATGTGAGATTGTTGAGTAATAATCTATTTTGATATTATATCACATAAATTTACTACACATTGCTTATCCATTCACAAGTTGATAGACAATTGGATTGTTTCCAGTTTGGCAATTATGAATAACACTTGTTTAAACATTTATGTACAGGATTTTGTGTGCATATGGGTTTTCACTTCTCTTGGGATTATGATAGGGATGCATAACAAATTAAGTATTTGATTAACTTTCTAGGAAACTGCCAAATAGTTTTTCACAGTCACTATTCCATTTTGCTTACCCAACAAGAACATGTGAGAGTTCCAGTTGCTCCATTCCTTTGCGGCATTTGAAATTGTTGTTTCTTTAAAGCCATTCTAAGAGAAAAGACGTGGTATCACATTGTAGTTTAAATATCTATTTTCATATTAATAATGCTGGGTGTCTTTCCTATGCCTATTTTGCTTATTTTTCATTTCGTATATCTTCTTTATTAAAATGTCTATTTTAATCATTTGTGCATTTATTATTGGGTTATTAGTTTATTATTATTAAGATTTGAGTGTATAGTTTCATATTTGGGAAAACAGCTTTACAATAGATAAGAATTTTGAAAAATATTTTCTCTAAGTCTATGACTTGTGGTTTCATTTTTTAATATCTTTTAAAAAGAAAAAAATTTACTCTGAGTCTAATTTATTGATTTTTTCCTGTTTTGATCCAAGCTGTTCCTATTCCATTTAAGATTCTTTTTCTAAACCAAAGTAACAGAAATTTTCTCTTATGTTTTCTTCTAAAAAGTTTATAGTATTTTGGAACAGACCTCCAAGAATCATTCTTTTGCATAAGGATGTTCAATCATTTCAGCACTAATGTTGCCATATGAAATTACATAACATTGGGAGTGATATCTCATGATACTTGGAGGTCTTTACCACACTCAAGATGTGAAGATTATACAGGGTTTAATAATTGGGAGATTTTCATAAAATTGTGCCTCCCACTTTGCCAAACTCAGTGATAATATGGGTTTGGATCAATTTCTGGATCTACTCTGTTTTATTAATCTATGTCTCTGTGTTTTTATCAATACCACATCAATTGAAACTTACCAGAAAGCCTGATATCACATAGTGTATAAGTCCTCTAAATTTTTTCTTTAAAAAAAAAAAAAAAGTTGTTTCAACTATTTTAATTACTTTGTTTTTCCAGAAACATTCTAGAATCAGTTTGTCACTGTATACAAAACATCTGCTGAGATTAAGTCCATAGATAAAGCTGGGGAGAGTTGACATTATAATGGTATTAAATCTTCTAATCAATTAACACAGTACATCTGTCCATTTATCTAGGCCTCATCTACCTCCTCTTAGCAATGTTTTGTAGATTTGGCATACAAATCTTGCACATATTTTATTAGATTTACACCTTAGTTTTAGGGGGATTATGGTATTTTATTGTTGTTATTTTAATTTTTATTTTAATAGTTTTTTGGGTACAGATGGTTTTTGGTTACATGGATGATTTATTTAATGGCGATTTCTGAGATTCTGGTGCACCTGTCACTTGAGCAGTGTACACTGTAACCAATATATAGTTGTCATTTCTCACTCCATCTCAACATTTTCCCTGAGTCCCCAAAGTTTATTATGTCATTCTTATGCATTTGAGCTCTCGTAGCTTAGTTCCCACTTACAAGTGAGAACATACAATATTTGGTTTTCCATTCCTGAGTTACTTCACTTAGAATAATGGCCCCCAACTCCTTCCATGTTGCTGCAAAAGACATTATTTCGTTCTTTTTATGGCTGAGTAGTATTTCATGTATACATATACCATGTTTTCTTTATCCACTTGTTGGTTGATAGGCACTAAGGTTGTTTCCACATTTTGCAATTACAAATTGTGCTGCAATAACATGTATGTGTATGCGTCTCGTTCATATAATGACTTCTTTTCCTTTGAGTACACACACAGTAGTGGGATTACTGGAACCAATGGTAGTTCTACTTTTAGTTCTTTAAGGAATCTCCATGCTGCTTTCCGTAGTGGTTGTACCAGTTTACCTTACCACCAGCAGTGTAAAAGTGTTCCCTTTTCATGATATTCACACAAACACTTATTATTTTTTGACTTTTTAATTATGGTCATTCTTGCAGGAGTAAGGTAATATCTCATTGTGGTTTTAATTTGCATTTCTCTGATAATTAGTAATGTTGAGCATTCATTCCTATGTTTCTTGACTGTTCACGTATCTTCTTTTGAGAATTGTCTATTCGTGTCCTTTGCCCACTTTTTGGTGGGATTATTTTTTTCTTGGTGATTTTTTTGTGTCCCTTGTAGATTCTGGATATTTGTTGGACGCATAGTTTTATAAGTACTTTCTCCCACCTGGTGGGTTATCTGTTTACCCTGCTGATTATTTCTTTTGCTGTGCAGAAGCTTTTTAGTTTAATTAGGTCCCATTTATTTGTTTTTGTTTTTGTTGCATTTGTTTTTAAAGTCTTAGTCATGAATTATTTGCAAAAGTCAATGTCACACACTTGGTGTGTGGGCAAGTTTATTGTCTCGTATAGGGTTGGAACGGCAGGGATCTCTTGAAGCTTTCCTTGTTCTCTCATACCATACACTTTATTTATTATTTTCTTCAGTATTTTATTTACTGAGTTGGTTATTCTGGCTTTGGGCCAATAGGGGAGGTATCCCTGGGTAGTTACCAGTTGTAGCTAAGGCAGGTGGGTAGATGTAATACTTGGGGGCAGAGGTTCCAGCCTTGTTGAAGGTAATTGGAGGCACTTTTAATTAGATGGGCTGAGCTTTTATCAGGGTGAAGAGTGGAAGCTTCCTCAGATCTCCTTGCAGACCAGCAGGACAGCTCTCCACCTCACAGCCTCATGCCCCTCCCAATGTTCCAGTTATTCAGATCAGATAGGCACCTCTTTTCATCTGTAGAAATGTTACATTTCAAGTAGAGAGGAATTGTGACTCTGTCTCTTGTGCAGGCCTGAATCTGGGGAGTGCTCCTCCTGTGGGGCTGCAATCACTCTGAATTGTTCCAGGAAGGCTGTTCATAGGTGCACCCATGCTGTATTCCCATGGGACAAGTCCCAGCTGTGTTTGCAGTGGTCTACCAGAGAACCCCTTCTCCAAGGCCATTCACAATCACAGAGACTGTTGGGGTAGAGAAGCAGACTTTCCCTACTGTGCCCAACAGTGCAAACGCTCTGCTGTAAGAAACTTCCCACAAGCAGAAAGATCTGGGGCTCGAGGTCTGCTGTTCAGATTCTTTTGTACAATGGGTCGTTCCCTTGATGTGGTGCTCTCCCTTTAATGTAGGAATGGGGCTTCCTGTGAGCTGGACTATAGTGATTGTGATTGCTCTGCTGGGTCTAGCCACCCAGTGGGGCTATGTGACTCCAGGCTGAGAAATGTCTGCGAAAATCCAGTGATGTGACCTGTCTTTAGGTCTCCCAGTAGTGGATACCAGCAGATGCTCTGATGGAGGTGGCAGAGGAGTGACGTAGACTCTGTGAGAGTCCTTGGGTGTATATGGACTTAGTGTGCTGGCTTTCTTGAATGCTGGTTATACTACTAGTAAACATGTCAGGTAGACAGACTCAGGACCTCTGGTTAGCCAAGGTGTTGCAAGTAATAGTGTTAGCTGAGATCCTGCAGCTATTTTCTCCTTCCTGGGTACAGTGTTATTCTGCCAGGAAGTGCTGTAATGGCCTGAGTTTCTTGGCCTTTAGCCAGGAGATAGTGCTTGCAAGAGAGCACCAGTTGTAGTAGTAGCAGTGGGATTTGAACTTGCACTGCATTGTCCAGGGGAAGTATTCTACTTTCTCAAGTGATGGACAGGGCCATAAGCTCCCAAAAGTTTATGATCTTTTTGTTAAGAGTTTTTCGCCTGTCTTATGGAATAAGCTAAAGCCTTCTACTTCTTTCAAAGAGTCTGTGAATTGTTTTAGTTTTCCTGGTAAGTTTCTATAGTGTTTCTTGGAAAACAAATTCACAGTTTGAATCTCTACCCACTATTGTGTCCTTTCAAGTGAGAAAGACACACTAACACTGCTTCTTATATGCCATCTTGAAAAACAGTTGAAAAAATAAAAAATAAAAATAAAAAAACGGTATTTTAAATGGTACTTTTTTTTTGTCTTTTTTAACTAGAAATTTTATACAGATTTTATTTATTTATTTATTTTTTAAATTATTTATTTATTTATTTATTATTATTATACTTTAAGTTGTAGGGTACATGTGCATAACGTGCAGGTTTGTTACATATGTATACTTGTGCCATGTTGGTGTGCTGCACCCTAAATTTCCAAATTGTTATTTGTAATATAAAAAATGCAAATGGTTATTTTTGTATGTTAATCTTGCATCCTACAACTTTGCAATACTCCAACTAGTTTAAGTTTTGGTCCATTATGTGATGTTTTCTGTATCAACAATTATATTATTTGTAAATAGATGGGGGTGTTTTGTTTTGTTTTCTTTTATTATTGAGACAAAATCTTGCTCTGTCACCCAGGCTGGAGTGCAGTGGCGTGATCTCGGCTCTCTGCCAACTTCTGCCACCTGGATTCAAGTGATTCTCATGCCTTGGTCTCCTGAGTAGTTAGGACTACAGGTGCTTGCCACCATGCCTGGGTAATTTTTTGTATTTTTAGTAGAGATGGGGTTTCGCCATGTTGGCCAGGCTGTTCTCAAATTCCTGACCTCAGGTGATCCAACTGCCTCAGCCTCCCAAAGTGCTGGGATTATAGGTGTGAGCCACCACGCCTGGCCAAATAGAAAGGTTTTTCTTATTTCTTCATTTACTGTTGTTATACCTGGCCTTACAGAGTTAGTACTATCCTTGTGTACCATTATCCCAGGATATAGAGTCACCACTGCATGGTATCTTATTCCCCAGAGCCCAAGTTGCCACTGTGACCTGTTAGTTCCGGGTCTTGAATTGTAGCTGTGCCTTGCTCCCCAAGTACAAAGCTTCCAGAGCACTCCTTCTTCCCCAGTGCCATGGCAATGGACCCTGCTCCCAGTGGTCTGAATCATAACTACACCCCAGCCCTCAGGGCTGTAGTTGTTGGAATGTCCCTTGGAGGAACAGACACTGGCTTTATGAAAGAACTGCATCTAATCATGTCTTGGAAGGTTAACATGCACCTAGGTACTACAGTAGTTCTATAATCTGGAGCCCAGGAACTTGGCTCCACAGATGCTTTCAGAACATGTTCCCTGGACCCCAGTTCTGCCATGGCTGCTTGTGGGCTGACACCAAGAAAGATCTTCTTATCTAAAACTCCTACTATTGGGAAGACAAGAACAAGAAGATCCCTAAAGCCTTTTCTCCAGTAATAAGTGCAGCTACTGTCACTGCCACAAATTCCTGCAGCCTAGATCACTGAGGCACCACAGCTGTTGTTGATGTTGATCAAAACTGAACAAACTACTCAGAGACTACACGTTGTCCTGTATGGAACAAGGGTCAACGCACCCTGTCCAATCAGCATGCTCAGGCCCATTAGCGGGTGAAAGTGTTCCCCTACCAAAGCCACTCTGTAAAGTTCAGAAGAGATGACTGGACCCAGATGCACAGATATTAATGCAGGAACACAAGGAAAATGAAAAAGCAAAGAAATATGACACCAGCAAAGGAACACAAGCATTCTCCAGTAACTTCCCACAAAGAAATATTAATTTATGAATTGTCTGAAAAGGAATTCAAAATAATGATCTGAAGGAAAGTCAGACAGATGCAAGATAATACAAACAGATAAGTTAACAATATCAGGACAATTTACAATCTGAATGAGAAATTCAACAAAAAGATATTATTTACACACAAAAAAACCCACCAGAAATCTTAGAGCTGAAGAATTTAACCAATAAAGTAAAAAATTACAATAGAGAGCTTCAACACCAGACTAGATCAAGCAGAAAAAAGAATCTGACTCTTGAAGATAGGTATTTTGAAATGACTCAGTCAGAGAGAAAAAATGAAAAAGAGTGAAGACAGCCTACACAAGTGATGGGATGCCATTAAGTAAATAGTCACATTATGTGATTTCACACAGGAGAAGAGATATAGAAAGGGACAGAAAACTTATTTAATGAAATAATTGTTAAAAACTTCTCAAGTCTTAGGAGACATTTAAACATTCATAGCCATGAAACTTGAAGTCCCCAAACAGATACAACCCAAAGACATTTTCATCAAGGATGCTTATAATCAGTTTCAAAAATTAAAGAAAAGGAAAGAAGTGTTAAAGCAGCAAGAGGAAAGTCTCAGGAAAGCCTCATTAGATTATCAGCAGATTTCTCAGCAGGAACTTTGCAGGCCAAATAGAGAATGATATTATATATTCAAAGTGCTGAAATTAAAAAAAAAAATCAGCCAAGAATAGTACACCCAGGAAACTGTTCTTCAGACATAAAGAAAAAATAATGTCCCAGACAAGAAAAAGCTGAAGAAATTTATTTCTGCTAGACCTGCCTTCAAGAATGTGTAAAGGAGTTCCTCAAGCAGAAAAGAAAGGATGGTAACTACTGCCATGATTACATGTAAAAGTATAAAACTCACTGGTAGAAGTAAATACGTTGTCAAATTCACAATATTTCAATATGGTAATGGTGGTGTGTAAATCATACATATCTCTACTATGAAGGTTAAAAGTTAAAGCTGTTGAAAATTACTAAAGCCAAGGCTGAGTGCAGTGGCTCATACCTATAATCCCAGAACTTTAAGAGGCCGAGGTGGGTGGATCACTTGAGGCTAGAAGTCCGAGAGCATTCTGGCCAACATAGTAAAACCCCATCTCTACTAAAAATATAAAAATTAGCTGGGCATGGTGGTGCATACCTGTAATCCCAGCTACTCAGGAGGCTGAGGCATGAGAATCATTTGGGCCTGGGAAGAGGAGGTTGCAGTGAGCCAAGATGATATCACTGCACTCCAGCTTGGGCAAGACAGTGAGACTCTGTCTCAAAAATAAAATACATAAAAAATTAAACAATAAAAATAATAAAAATCACTAAAGCCAAAATAGGTTGTTAAGCAATACACAATATTAAATAATATAAATTGTTTAATCAAATACATAAATTTAGAGTGGGCAGTAAAATCTAGGGTTTTGGATGTGACAGAAGTTATCAGCTTAAAATAATTAATTATGAGACATTTTATGTGAGCCTCATGATAACCACAAAACAAAAACTATAGGAGCTATACAACCAATGAAGTTGTAGGAATCAACACTTAACACTAGATAAAATTATCAAATCACAAAGTAAACAAGAAAGGAAAAAAGAAACAAAAGAGCTACTAAACAATGAGAAAGCAATTGAAAATGGTAGGACTAAGTCCATACCTATTAATAGCAACCTTGAATGTAAATGGATTCAATTTTCCAATCAAAAGACAGAGTACCTGAGTGGATTTACAAACAAGATCCAAGTATATGCTGCCAACAAGATACTTAAGCTTACCAGCACATATGCTGGAAGCAAGAGGATAGAAAATACCCCATGCAAATGGTAACCACAAGAGAGCACGAGTGGCTAATTTATATCTGATAATGTAGATTTCAAGCCAAAAACTTTCAGAAAAGACAAAGCATGTAATTATTTAATGATAAAAAATCAATTCAACAGTTTTAAATATATTAGTGCCCAACATTGGAGCACCAAAATACACAAAGCAAACATTAGTGAGCATAAAGGAATAAATAGATAACAATAGAATAATACTAGGGGACTTCAATACCCCACTTTGAACAAAGAATAGATCAATAAAACAGAAAAATAATAAGGAAATATTGGACATGAATTGCAATTTTGACCAAATAGGCCAAACAGACGTGTAATATTTTCATCCAATGGCAGCAGAGTCACATTTTTCTTTAATGGACGGGGAGCATTCTCCAGAATAGACCATATATTAGGTCACAAAATAAGTCTTAACAAATTTCAGGAGACTGAAATCATATCTAGCATGATTTCAAACCACAGTGACATGAAACTAGAAATCTATAACAGGAGAAATAATGGAAATTTTACAAATATGTGGAAATTAACAACATTCTTCTAAATAACCAATGGATCAAAGAAGAAATCAAAAAGGAAATTTACAAATATCTTGATACATCATGAGACACACAACAGCAATAAATGCCTACATTAAAAATTAAAGAAATACCAAATCAATAGTCTGACATTACACCTCAAGGAACCAGATAAAGAAGAAAAAACTAAACCCAAAATTGGCAGAAAAAAGGTAAAAAATAAAAGTCAGAACAGAAAGAGAATAAAATAGAGAACAGAAAAAAATCAATAACAATGAGTTCTGAAAAAAATTAATGTAAATTGACAGACAGCTAGTCTAAGAAAAAAAAGAAAAAACTCAAATAAAATAAAAAATAAAAGAATCATAAGGCAGTATTTTGAACAAATACATACTAACAAATTGGATGAGTGAATGGATAAATTCCTAGAAAAATACAACATACCAAGATTGACTGAGGAAGAAATAGGAAGCCTGAACAGACCAAGAACAACAAAAAGATTGAAGAAGTATTCAAAAACCTCCTGACAAAGAAAATCTTAGGACAAGATGGTTTCACAGCTGAATTCTACCAAACATTCAAATAAGAATAATACCAATGCTTCTTAAACTCTTTCTAAATATACAGTTATAAGGAATAATTCCAGATGCATTTTATGAGGCCAGCATCACCTTCATACATAAGACAGACAAGGATAATATGAGGAAAGCAAACTACAGGCCATTTTCTCTGAATATTGATGCAAACATTCTCAAGAAAAGTTTACCAAACCAAATTTAAAAACACATCAAGAAGATTGTATATCATGGCAAAAAGGATTTAACCCTGACATGAAAGCCAGGGTTAACATACGCACATTAATCAATGTGACACATCACATTAAGAAAATGAAAGATAAAAACAACATGATTATCTTAGAGGATGCAGAAAAAGCATTAGTCAAAATCTAATATTGTTTTCATTACAAAAACTCTCAACAGTTTAGATATAGAAGAAAAGCTCTTCAACATAATAAAGACCATTTATGGAAAAACTCAGCATAATCAACAAGAAACAACTGAAAGTTTTTCTATTAAGATCCAGTACACGACAAGGATGCCTCCTCTCTTTACTTCTATTCAACATAGTACTTGAAGTACTATCAAGATCAATCAGACAAGAAAAATAAAAGGCATTGAAATCAGAATGCAATGATTAAACTATCTGTATTTGCAAATGGCATGATCCTGTATGTGAAAAACTCTCGGGATTTTTAAGAAAACCTGTTAGAATTAATAAATGAATTTAGTACAGTTGCAGGATACAAAATCAACATGGAAAACTCAGCTACGTTTTTCTACACTAATAACAGCCTAAATGAAAAGGAAATTGTTTCTTTTTTGCCATTTCCAGAGTTTTTTATTTCTTTTCTAGTTCAACAATTTTGTCTATGATATTTTTCTTCTACCTGAAAATCTTCCTTTAATATTTGTTACAGGACACATCTGTTGGCAAGAAGTTGTCTCAGATTTTTTTCTGATAAAGTTTTTATTTACTTTCATTATACAATGAGGTTCTTTCTCTGGACATATTTTTCTTTCTCAGCATCATCTGCTACTGCTGTGCCCCACACTCCCTGAAATAAATAGCAAATTTAGTCTACTGAGAGAAAATAAAATTAATTACAACTGTATTTGACTCTTCACACTTCTTCAAAAATGCCAGGCATATTCCCACCTCATGCCCTTTCCACTGGACATTCCCTCTTACTGAAATTCTTCCCCAGATATCTATACAGCATATTCCTTCAACTCCTTCAAATATTAACTCAAATATGATCTTTTCAAAACAATATCACACCCACCTAGTAAAAGCACTCTTTTTCCTTCTTACTTTGCTTAATATTCCCTTCTAAGATTTACCACATTTTATCATAGTATATTACTTACTTTTTTTACTTTTATATTAATCATATCATAGTATATTACTTACTTCTATTTACCTGTTTCCTTCCACTAAAATAGAAAATAATAATTTATGTCTCTTTTTTTTCACTGCTGCTCTTAGAATAGTGTCTGGCAAATAGTAGGCAATCACTAAATATTTATTGAATGAAATGCTAATTTGTGGTCGACTTCATGAATTACATTAAGTAACATATGTAAAACACCTGACATTTAATGTGACCTCAGTAAACACTTTTGTGTGTACAAGAAGCAGTGGTAGACACATATTATAAATATATTATAATAAACTGGTATATATTTTAGGCTTTTAAGTTTTAATGTCTCTGTTATAAGTGAAAATAATAAGTAAGTACATATTTTTAAATTTTATCCTCATATGAGAAGGTTAAGGTAGTGAAAAACAATGCACATTTTAACATTGTTGTGTGTGTGTGGGGGGTTAAGTATGAATAGAGTTTTTCTCTATAGACATAAAATCATACTAATACTAATTTTCTATGTACATAAAACTTGGATCTAAGGCAAGCCCATTTTCAAGGTAGGAGTAGAGATTAGCCTTCTAATTAAAACTGCAGAAAGGAATGGCCATGAATCCATGTAAACTGTAAATATATTTACCCCCAATTTCCTACATTCCTATGAATGAAGTAAAAAGAGATTTCTGAATGTATTCCTGATAATAATTGATAATTAGACTCTGCTCACTTAGACTAAGGTTTTTTTTTTCTTTTTTTCCTGAGAATGAAAAGTATGTAAAATGTGTAGTTATCTTGGAAAATTCAGAGAAAAGAGTAACATTCCATCAGAGTGACATAAACAGATAAAGAAAAAGTAGTTGTCTATGAAGGGGACCATAGGGCACCAATGAGGTTTAGGGTGATATAGAGACCTATTTTGCACTGAACACACTTTGTACCTGTTGATTTTTAAAATCATAGGCATTTATAATATATAAAAATAAATAAAATGCAGTAATTTCATTTATGGATGTATTCATCTGAGTTCTTCAGAGCAACAGAACAAAAAGCTTATGTATATAGAAAAACCTTTATTTTAAGGAATTGGGGGCTGCACAGTCCGAATCTACACTGTGGACTAACAGGCTGGAAACCCAGAAGACCTGATGGTAAAGATGTACTCTGAAGACAGCATGATGGAAAATTCTGTTGCTCAGAAGGCCAATCTTTGGTACAATTCAGACCATCACTTGATTGGATGAGGTCTACCCACATTATGAAGGACAATCTGCTTCCTCAAATTTCACCAATTTAAATGTAAATTTCACCCAGAATCACTAGGTTAAAAAAGCACAGATTAATCTCCAATATATTAAGCTGAAAGAAAGACGCCTTTCATAAGAGAGCACAGAAGGTGTGATTTCACTTATATGAAGTTCTAGAACAGAAAAATCTAATCTATGGTGGAAAAAAATCAGATCGGTGGTTGCACCTGTTTAGGTATTGATAAGGGAGCGGCATGGAGAAACATTCCAGAGTGATGGAAATGTTCTATATCTGGAAAGGAATTTGCTTTCCTGAGTTGTATGCAATTGTCACACCCATTGAATGGTATGCTAAAAATATGCATTTCATTATGTAAAAATTTTACCTGAAAAACTAAAAATAAATATTGAGCACTAGTTAATGATATGCATGCTTAAGTATTTACAGGTAGCTACATTTCAGCATGGATATCATTAACTAGAATTTAATATTTGTTTATTATTTACAACCTACTTTAAGATGCATTAATTCATTTAGATGGATTTATGGATAAACAATTGGACAGATAGATGAATAGTTATGTGAGAAAGTAAATATGGTAAAGTTAACTATGGGACCTATATCGTGGATATATGGGTATTCATTGAACACATTTGTATTTCTCCATGTTTGAAACTTCTTAAAATAAAATGTTAAGACAAAAAGAAAACATAAATTTAAAAATTACTTTTAAAAGTATCTCCCTCTATGCATTCAGCATAATTGGCCCTCGTTGGCTAAATTAGAAATCCATTTTCCTAATTATTTTACATTCAAATATAAAATATCTACAAGGAAAAACTGCAATAAAAATTTCATGTACCATTTTCAATTCCATTTCTTGCTAGAGAGTAGATGCAAACCGCAGCAAAGACTATAGCACTACTTGTGAAAAAAATCCACACGATTATTCCCTTTAACAGGGCATGAAAGTGAGAATCCCAAAGAAGGGTTCAAAAGGATCTAATCTCACTGCCCAAAATGTAATCTCGTTGTTTTTGTAAACTATTAGAACTCTAGACCTACAGCCACGACATTTTATATTGAAATGTTGCAAACAAAACATCATTTGCATCACTAGAATTCTCTAGTTGAGATCTCTGAGTTCTTCAGGTAGAAATGGAATGACATTAGTCAACACTTTAGTCTGATTCCAGATTGCAAAATGAAGGATGAACTTGTATCACATATTTGATTCCAATTTGTACAAACTGGTCAGTGATTAGGCAAAGTAAATCTTGGATAAAAGAAATGTCTTCTAACTTACCAATGGCAATTTCAGATATGAAATAAAACATTACTTATTTCAGATAACTTACATTATGTCAATAACTTTGCATAAATGATAGTGAACTTCACTATAGGCACTCTATTATAATTAAACAAAGGCTCAATGGGAAGTCTTCTGTATCCTCTTCCCACTTTTACTTCTCTGTTACCCCACTTCCAGTGTCCTTAGGGTAATACCCACACAGTAATCCATTCAGACACAGTAATCCATTCAGACAACATTGATAATGTTGAAAAAGTAGTTTCCAATAATAATGCATCAATGCCCTTTCATTCACATAGCCCTTTGCCGTTTTAATGTGCTTTGGAACTATCCAGCTCACTAAGACTTGATAAGGTGATGCTGCCTACAGCACTAGCTTTCAACTGTTGTTCAAATGCAACCGCATGAAGGTCACTTAGGTTGCTTATTTCAAAAGCAGGTTTATAAGACCTACCCCTCAACTACTCAAACAGAATTTTGTAAGAGGGCATCCAGAATCTTCTTTCTTTCTGTCTATCTATATAGGTATCTAGATATCTAGATATCTATATCTGTCTATCTAATCTATCTGTATATGTATACATCTATCTATCTATCTATCTATTTATCTATCTATCTATGTCTATCTCTTTTTAAGTGATCCTTTCAATCAATAAAGTTTAAAAATCACATTTTTCTTACTAGTTCTACCAATTCTTGGCCTGAGAATCTTGTTGGCAGTTATTATCTGAGGTCTAGCTGATTGAGACAACCAACAATCCACAACACGTGAGGAACATTTGAACACTGGAACCAAAAGAAGACAAAAGGATTAATTAAAAAATACATTAGTATCCATAATAGGATGGCTTTTTCAGTGTATGTGTATATGGAAAAGAGAAAAAGAGAGGAGTGGAATTTGAGGTACAGTAATACCTACATGATTCTGGTTGTAAGGCCTAATTCTTTTTTCCTAGAAATTAGTAACAATACTTACTAAATGAGGCTAAGGACATATCTTTGTTTGGCCAGGGTCAAACAAAGTTAGTTTTTCTTTCTTTGTCATCCTGGGTCACTCTGTTTTTCTATCTCTGATTTGCAGTGGAATAGTGGCTTTATAATATCAGCTATGACAAACTAACACAGGAACAGAAAACCAAACACCAAGTGGGAGTTGAACAATGAGAACATATGGACACAGGGAGGGAACATCACATACCAGGGTGGGGGGTGGGGGACATACTGTTGGTGGGGGGTGAGGGACAAGGGGAGGGAGAGCATTAGGACAAATACCTAATACATGCAGGGCTTAAAACTTAGATGATGGGTTGACAGGTGCAGCAAACCACTATGGCACATGTATACTACCTATGTAATATACTTGTATGTTCTGCACATGTATCCCAGAACTTAAAGTAAAATTTAAAAAAAATCAGGTATGAGATTCCAACGTTGAGAGACAATTCTCTGTAAGTCTCTTTTATTCTGCATGCCTTGCAACAGAGGCACCAACTGCTTTTGTTCTGAGCTATGTTTTCAAGAATATTTCTATAACAAACATCCTTGGAAAATAGAGATAATGTCTTCCTCCAGGGCAAAGACCAGGTTTTCTTAATAGTCAGTGTAAAAGATTCAGGTTTACTGTGTTCAGGGTTTTATCTTCTGTGATGCAACCCATTACATGTACAGGTGTCACCTGGCCCTCTTCACTTCACCTGGTGAGAATTGAGGATTAGGGTACTAGTGCAAGAAAAGACTGGTTCTTTAGCTACTGCTAGTGCTGTAAGTAATTCACTGTCCTTTGTCTCTAACCCAGATGTCATGTGTCTTTGGCAGAATTCATGAATCTGTGGCAAGGTGATTTACTTGCTTAAAAGTAGGGTAAAATATCGGATTTTTCAGTTTTTGACAGGTAATTGCGTAACATTTTCAATTTATCTCTACTTTCTAAAAGTTCAGATAAAACAATAAGCCCTTGAAAACTTTATTTTATAATTCTAATTATCTAGTTAGTAATCTATAAAATTCCAAGAAGCTCTTGCTGTTTCAAAGAAACAAACACTCTAGGCTAGGCATGGTGACTCACACCTGTAATCCCAGCACTTTGGGAGACCAAGGCAGGAGGATCACTTAAAGCCAGGAGTTCAAGATCAGCTTTGGCCAAAAAGTGAGACCCCATCTCTACAAAAAATAAAATACAATAAATTAGCCAGTTGCAGTGGCATGTACCTGTAGTTCTTCTGGCTCAGCTCAGAAGGTTGAGGCAGAGGATTCCTTGAGCCCATGAGTTCAAGGTTGCTGTGAACTATGATCATGCCACTGCATGCCAGTCTGGCTGACAGAGCAAAACCCTGTCTCTACAAAAAAAAAAAAAAAAAAAAAAAAAAAAAAAAAAAAAAAAAAAAAAAAAAAAAAGAAAGAAAGAAAAAGAAAAAAGAAAGGAAAAAACATCTGAAAATCTCTTGTACAGGTAATTACAATCCCAAACATGGCATCTCTCCTTTAGCCAGGTCTACACTGTCATACATTATCTCTCTTGAAAGTTCTGATGCGTGTTTTTCTGGAGGAAAAAGCTGGCATTTTATCCCTGTTAGGAATTCATTTTATCCCTACTGGCCTCTGCATGTGCAGGAACTTCTAGGTTGAAGCTAAACTGAAATATCTTCTTCCATTAATTTTATGAGTGACTTTCTGAATGTCTAAGAAGTCTGACCATAGCTGCCTATGCAACTAGAAAGGAAGTAGGAAGGTAGCAATTTCTTACCAGTTTCATTTCTGGGTTTATGTATAGACTACCAAGCACTCTTTTTAAATTTTATTCTCTATTTTATGTAAATATATAGCCTCATCAACTTGAATAATTTTAAAGTTGAAAAAGATCTTAGAAGCCACCGATGTGCAACCTCCCACATTAAGCAGGCATGTGCTCTACTAACTATAAGCAGCCGTTGTTTAGTAATCTACAGTGATGGGAACTTATGGAATTCACATAACATGCTTATTGTGATTGAGTTAATTTAATAATTTAGCAGCACTTACTTATACTAAGTATAAATCAGTTATCATAATCATCTCCAGTTGTTAGTCCTATGCCTGTCCTCAAGAGCCACCACTGAATTAATTTACTCCTTCTCAAATATCATAAGCTATCTACTCCCAAACTAAACTTAACAAACTACAAAGAGTTTTTTAATGACGTGTCTTCAAAAATCTTTGGTATCTAGCAAAATCCATACTCAAATGCCCTTCATATATGCTGAGCCCACAATACCCTACTAGCAAAACGTAATACTATATTACCCTTTTTGTGCAGATGTATCATATTGTTGATTTTTATTGTGTTCACAGTTAACTAGAAGCATCAGATCTTTTACACATGAATTTCTACCAGCCAGGTTCATCACATTTTAAATTCATGCAATTGATTTTTTTTTTTATCTAAATGCATTGTGCTAAGTTAGTTTGGTGGGTTTTAATCCATTTTCCATCCTCTTAAAATTCTTTTTGAATGTTATTGTTATAATCAAACTATTGGTACCTTTTCCAAATTTTATCATTTAAAAATCTGAAACAATGCCTTTTAAACCTTCACTCAAGTTATTGATTAAAACATCAGATGGAACAGAGCCAGAAATTTAAAAAAGCCTTTAATCTTCAACTTTAAACTTCTTTCATGGTTGACATGATCTTAAGCTCTATAATTTTATGTGTGAATATTTAAAATGCTTCAAATTTACCTTGTTTTTGTCAGCTAGGATTCATTTATTTATCTTATTCACAATGTTGCAATGATTTGAGATAATTTAATAAGTATCTTGCTGAAATTTGATAAACTACTCGATTAAACGTATTATAAAGTTTATAGTATTGGAGGGCGTTGTGGCTTACACCTGTAATCCCAGCACTTTGGGAGGTCAAAGTCGGAGTATCACTTGAGCTCAGGAGTTCAAGACCAGGCTGGGTAACATGGTGAGACCCAGTCTCTACCAAAAAAAAAAAAAACAAAAAAAAAACAAAAAACACTATAAAAATTAGCCAGGTGTGGTGGTGTGCACCTGTAGTCCCATTTACTCAGGAGGCTGAGGAGGGAGGCTCCTTTGACCCCAGTTCAAGGCAGCAATGAGCTATGTTTATGCCATTGCACTCCAGCCTGGACAAAAACTTTGAAAACACGAAAAATATAGATAATGCCAGTTAACCCTATTATAAAGGTGGCTGTCTAAATTAGAAATGGTCCCAAGAGCCTGCATAATAACATACAGATGAACAAAGAAGTACAAATAAAATTCACATAAAACACATAGCTTCAACATTATTGCAAGTTAGAGAACACAAGCTTTAAATCACTTGTACATAGACAAATCAACATTAAATGCCAACAGAGATATCATTAGACTTCTCGCTGTCACTTCAAGACATTGGATGTAGGGAAAGGTGCTGAGTCTAAAGAGACTGCATGGAAAAGTGGAACAGAGAAAAAGAAACATATACACAGCAAACACCAAATCACTACACAAAGAAAAATCCAACACTGAACACAGGTCAGAAACCTGATGGTTGAAGGTACGAGCTATAGTTAAAAGATTTGAAAATATATGTGTCTGACATGGCAGTCATGGGAAAACATTACATCTAGGGGAGAAGAAGGTGAGTAGGAAGGGGGAGACATCCTTTTAAGCTGTAGTAGTGAAGCCAAATCAGGAATTAAGAGAAAAAAAATAAGACTATTAAAAAAATGAAAGAAAGAAACAAGACACGTAAATTATTTTCCCTCACCATCACCACCACCAATATAAAAGTTATTAATTTAAAAAGTATATGAAACTAATAGAACAAAAAATGGTTTTGAAATACAAACACAATTTATCAAAAGGATAGAGTAAAATTAGCCCATTTCCATATAATGATACTATATAAGAAAAACAGAAAGTGATAAACAATATATCTGATAAAAATCTCCCTCAAAAAACAACCTTAAAGTAGAAAAAAATTATACCACAGTACTCAAACTAAATAAAATATCCCACAAAAATCATTTCAAGATCATGCTTATATAATTAATTCAAAAATCAAAAACAAAAATAGGTAAAACAGCAAAAAAGGAAATGAACTGACTGCAGTTACTGAAAGTTAAAGAAAAAGATATACATGAAAATTAAGGTGAAAGCCAATTAATCAAGAATAGACTTAAATGAAAACTGATAGGGAGAATTAAATAGGAATGGGTTAACAAAAGTAATTAAAAAAAAGAGGAGATAAAGGACAAAAAAAGAGTCAGAAAGAAAGGGATTAAAATGGTCTATAGGCAAAGAAGATCTAACATAACAGTAACTGGAGTACCTGAAGAAGATTATTAAACAATGTAACAAAGACTGTACATTGAATTGTAATCCAGAGTTCTACTTTTGGCCACTATGAATAAACAAGGCTCAAACTAGCAATCCTGCCTCAACAACACTGAAGACAATATAAAGAATTGTTTTCCAACACTGGAGATCAGGTAGTGAAGGACTGTGACCTATGAGGTAAAGAGAATACATGAGGTGAGCCTTATAATTACTCCCATTTGGGGTAGCAGAGTCCTGTGGTCTAAACTGAGTTGAGGAGGCAGAGATTAGAGCTTCCCTAATTCCTTCTCTGACGACCAATTATAAAAACACACACAAGACCACTAAGTGGACCTAGCTCAAAACCATTAGATGGAAATCTTAAGAGCAAAACTGAGATATCAACTTCTTCATTTTGTGAGGGAGATAACTTTTCAGTTTGAGTCCATGCAAATTAACTACTGGAATAAAAAGCCAACACTTCCCAAAAGAACACAACAGAATTCATAATTACTATATTATATTATCTTCAATATTTACTTAACAATGAAAAATTATGAGACATGTGGAAAAAATAAAAATAAAAAAGTAAGTATGACCTATACAGAGGTGAAAGAGCAGTCAGTGAAAACATTCTGAACAGGAGCCACTGTGGGATATGGTAGATGAAGCCCTCAAAGCTTATATTACAAATATGTTCAAAGAATTAAAGGATAAATATTCAAAAAATTAGAGGAAAAATGATAAAAGTGAGTCAACAAATGAAGACCATCAGTAGACCAATAAAAGCTTTTAACAAAATGCTATTATATAACTGAAAATCCTGTAATGGAAAGAAAGTAATAATTCGCTAGGTAGGGAAGAACAGTTAATTGATAGACTACTTGATTTTCAGACATATTAAAGCAAGAGTAATAGAGTGAATTTTAGCCTGAGGAAAAAATATTTAGATTAGTGAAACAGAAAAGAGAGTCCAGAAGTAGACTCACACATTTACAAGCAATTGATTTTTAATAAAGACACGAAGGTAATTCCATGAGAGAAAGTATTAAATTTTCAGCCAGTAGTGCTTGAACAACTGGACATCCATCTATAAAAAAGTTCAATGAACTTCACATCATAGACAAAATTAATTCAAAATAATACATAGATCTATTGTAAAAATTCAAACTATAAAAATGTTAGAAGATAATGTAGGAGGGCAATCTTCTTGACCATGGGTTAGATAAGACTCACATTCTGTAAACACAACCTACAAAAGAAGAAGGATAAAATAAAAAATTAATAAAGTGAATTTTATCAAATTTAATGCCTGCCTTTCAAAAGTTACTCCTAGGAAAACTGACAGGCTATCACAGATGAGGATAAAAATATTCACTATATATATAAATATATATATATATCTGATAAAGAAATTGTTTTCAGATAATATTATTTTAAAACTTTTATAGATTAATTATATTAAGACAAACAGGTTTTTCCAAAACTGGCAACAGATTTAAACAGTAGCTTTGCCAAAGAAGCTATATGAATAGTCAAAATCACATAAAAAGGTGTTCGACATCATTTATCATCAAGGAAAATCAAATTAAAGTAACAATTAGCTACTACTACACAACTAGTATAATGGTTAAAGTAAAAAACACATAAACAAAAAAATGAATATACAGTGTTGCATGGAAGTAGAGCACACAAAACACTCATATGCTATTGTTGGTAATATAAAATGGTTCAAGAACTTTGCAAAACAGTTTGGCAGTTTCTCATAAAATTAAATGCACATTTATCCCATGATCCAGCAATGCCTCTCTTATTTGTCCAAGAGAAACAAAACCATATGTTCACCAAAAAACTTCTTCACAAATGTTTACAGAAGGCTTGTTCCCAGTATCTAATATGTAAAACAGCACAAGTATCTATCAATAGCTAAATTCTTAAATTTGTGGTATATACATACAATGAAATACTACATGTCAGTAAAAAGGTATAAACTACGAACACATAAAACAGTATGGATAAATTCCAAAACCATGCTGAGAAAGAGCAGCAAGATAAAACAAACTAGGCACACAACGTGAACCCTGTATGATATCACACACAATATGTTTATATTGTATGGTTAATTTATATGAAATTCCAGAAAAGTCTAACCTGTAGTGATAGAAATCAAATCAGTGATTGCTTGGGGCTAGCACACGGATGGTAAGAAAGATGCTGGGGGAAAGGGATTAACTGAAATGGAGTGGAAGGGCATCTCTTTGAGGCATAAGAAAGTCCTATATCTTGATGTGGTGGTGTTTACATGGGTTAGAAAGCATATCCATTTATCAAAAGTCATCAAACTGTCATTTTAAACAGTTGAATCTTAATGTATGTAAATTACCCCTAAATACAATTGAGTTAAGAAAAAAAAAAAACAAACCTGTCATCAAAGAAAAGTTTATTGAACTAAAAGACTTACATCTACATACTACTACATACTAAAAGGTTCACTGGGTTCCTGGAATAATTGAGTTGGAATTTCCTGAATTTTGTGACATACCCTAGTAAAGCTATTATAATTTAGAGACAAAGAAAAAAAAATTCTCCAGTCTTGCTCGCTGAAAGACCAAAGTAAGAAAATAATAATGGGGTCAGGTCTCAGGTCTGTCAAAATCAACAAACATGGCAATTTTGTAGCAGCTTTTTTTTTTTTTTTTTTTTGTGACGGAGTTTCGTTCTTGTTGCCCAGGCTGAGTGTAATCTTGGCTCACCACAACCTCCGGCTCCCAGGTTGAAGCGATTCTCCTGCCTCAGCCTCCCGAGTGACTGGGATTACAGGCATGCACTACCACGCTCAGCTAATGTTACATATTTAGTCAAGATGGAGTTACTACATGTTGGTCAGGCTGGTCTCAAACTCCAAACCTCAGGTGATCCGCCCACCTCGGCCTCCCAACGTGCTGGGATTACAGGTGTGAGCCACTGTGCCCGGCCTGTAGCAGTATTTTTAAGGAACTCATGGAAAGAATGATCCAAAGATGTTTTACTCAACTAAGCTTCTGTTCGATGTCAAGACCACAGATAATGAATTTATACCGGGAAGGACTCAGCATGCTCACAATAGTCTTTCTAGAGGAAACTACGAGAGAATGATCTTTACCCAACCAAAAGATACTGTGAAATCTAGGGTGAAAGGACTGAGAGTGAGCATTTAATATATGTAATTATAAATGTAACATGAAAACAAGGATGATTAAAATGATGGAAAAATATTGTATAGATATGATTTCACAAAGAATAAAGAATTCAACTTAAAAAATCAAAAAAGGAGTGAAAATTTAAAAATAAGTTCATTGATTGTTGGAGTGGAAATGAAGAGATAATCATTTAACGCTGACAAACCAACCATAGACACGCACGACATAATGACATTTCAGTCAACAACATATCTCATACGTAACAGTGGGCCTATAGATTATATTACTGCATTTTAAAGTATCTTTTCTCTGTTTAGATTCACAAATACTTTCTATTGTTTTTTCGCCTACATTATTCAGTACACTCACATGTTGTACAGGTTTTTGACCTAGGAGCAATAAGCTATACCATATAGCTTAGGTGTATAGCAAACCACACCGTGTAGGCTTGTGTGAGTCCACTCTATGATATTCACACAACAACTTAGTTGCCTAACAACACATTTATCAGACTGTATCCCCCTTATTAAACTATCCGTGACTGTAATAAATGTAAGAAAAAGAGGAATTAAAGGTGCCATAAAAGGTAAAAATAAAAAGATAATCACTAGAACAAATAAGACATAGCATTTTCAATACAGTAAAGGAAATTGTTTTAAAGTGCAAAGAAATTTATATAACACTCATTTTAACTTCCCAGAAACAGTCAGTTAACTAGAATTATTTCCAATATCTCTCTCTCTTCCAACCCTTTTTCTTTCTCTTTCTCTCATCCATTCTCTCTCTTCATGTGTATTATTACTATAAACTTGAATTGTTGAATTGTATTGTCATTTAATATTTTGTCACGAGCATTGTCCGTGCCATCAAATGTTCACTAAAACATGACTTTTAATAGATTCTTGTATATTCCATGTAATGGATGAATTGATATATTTGTTCTAAAATCTTACTGGCTTATTGTGTTTTATAATCACGAGTGTATTCATTTATTTATTCACTTAACATGCCTTTATAAGATGTCGCATGTTGTACATGATACATCTATGAGCAGGACAGAATTATCCTCTGCCCATCTAGGAAGAAATTTAAACAAGTAATCATGTGAACTGCACCTGGGAACAGGAGATGAAGACCATTCAATTATACTTCCTGAAGGTCTCTTTTAAATTCGTTTCTAAAAGTATCATTTCTCCTTGACATTTTTCTTTCTCCATAATTGGGAATATATATACATTCACTTTTTCATTCTACAAAATTTAAAGTTTATATAAAACATGTTGAACCTATTTTTTTCTTTATCTATCAATGGCAGTGATAGTAATGGTCTCTTAACTCTTAATATACAACATTAACTTTTTTTGTTTCCTCTTCTGTTGTCCCACCATTATCAGTTTTGTTGTTATGAACTGGAACTTTAGATTCATATTTTATGTGTAACATGTATTATTCACCAAATATCATCTTTCAAGAATTATTTTAAACATTTGCCATATTCTATGAACATTGTAGTGACTATTAATTCTATATGCATCTGCTGTTGTTCATAACCTCAGTCATTTTATACCACAACTTGTTCATTTTTCAGTTTTTTATGTCAACTCCTTTTTTGGTCAGCTGGAGTATTTTAAAATATTTTTTCTAGGAAAGTAGTATCTTTGTTGATATTTAAATATATTGTTTGTATAATATTCTAAAGGGCAATTACTGTAATTCAATCAAAAAGAAGTCAGTATGTTTTGACAAAATTTATTCTTGAAAAATGAAATAATTATTAAGAATCAGTTTAAATTCCTTTGATATGCAAATGTACAGAATAGGTAAATCTACAGGGACATAAATTAGATTATGGGTCGCTTGGGGCTGCAGGACTGAGTTGATGAGGGGTGATGCCACCGGGATATGGTGTGGGATTTCTATGGGAAATCATGAAAATATTGCAAAATACATTGTGGTGATGGCTGCACAAATCTATAAAAACACCAAAAGCCATTGAACTCTTCGCTTTAAATGAGTGAATTGTATGGTTTGTGAATCATATCTTTTTACATAGCTGTAAAAAAGAATCAGTTTATTATTTTACTGTTCAATAGTCAATTTGCTGAAATTTATCTGCCCAAAACCAGAGACATCATTTTGCTCATTCATCTCCAAGCTTTTGGCATCTCTTCTCTTCACCAGAGTTTCAGACTCATAGTATAAACTATATACAAATCACAGCATCAATACACATTTCACTCTGATTTGGCTTGATATAATAATATAGATTCAAAAATCATTCTCAATATTTACTCTTATTTCTACTTTGCTTTTATCTGTGTCTCTACTCTCTCATGTTATGCTCTCCTTACACTTTCAACTGATTAGCCAAATAAACTGTAAAGAATGGATCAGATCTGGCCAACTAATTCATGCTTTTGTGTAAGGATCCATCCTGTGACCCTAGGAAACATCCCATTCCACAGAACTCCATCACAATGGCCAAACAGTGGAATTTAGGGCAACAGAAGAAATTGGAAAAGACATTTGGGAATACAAAGAGATTTTCGAGGATCCTGAAATCAGGGCACGGGTGCAGCTACCAGTCATGCCTCCTGTTCATACTGGCTCCTGAGTGTCCCTGGTTTGTACTTCTACCGTCTGCATTAAACTTCTGGGGACCATTAAGGCTGGTATTTCTCCAAGGAGCTCCTCTTCCCTAACTTGGGTGACTAAATGGCACCTTTATATTTAGTTTGGTTTTTATCCTCTCCTTCGTGGTCCTCTCCCCTACAAATTATAGATGGAAGATGTTTAAGGCCAGTGCTTTGAAGAAAGTAATAAGCTCAAATACAGCATCTGAGGGGGATTCGTTCCAGAATCTCCTGCAGATACCCAAACCCAGGAATGCTCAGGTCCTGATATACAGTGGTGTAGCATTTGCAATCTACGCACATTCTCTTTATACTTTAAATCATTTCTAGATTAAATACCTAATAGAATGTAAATGAAATGTAAATGTAAATGAAACCACCCTCATAGGGTTAACAAGAATTAAATGCTGGGTTCTGGGTTCTGGCTCTGTCACCCGGGCTGGAGTGCAGTGGTGTGATCTCAGATCACTGCAACCTCTGCCTCCTGGGTTCAAGTAATTCTCCTGCCTCAACCTGTTGAGTAGCTGGGATTACAGGTGAACACCACCACACCTAGCTAATTTTTGTATTTTTAGTAGAGATGGGGTTTCACCGTGTTGATCAGGCTGTCTGGAACTCCTGATCTCAAGTGATCTGCCCACCTTGGCCTCCCGAAGTGCTGGGATTACAAGTGTGAGCCACCACAGCTGGTTTCCTTTTTCATTTATGTTACATTATTGAAACTTTCAATAAATTTTGGCATTTTTCTTCTCTTTGTCTAAAAGAATGCTAAAAATACTTAAAATTTCAGACAAGACATTTAAGAAGCCTTAGGGGAAAAAATAAGAAAAATACAACTGGAGAAAGCATGCTTTTTGAGAAGGTTACCAGTATTCTTCTGGAAAAAAGACATATGAAGATATCGTTACATTAAATCGGCACCACTTTCTAGTTTCTGGAAGTTTGTGGAAATGAAATGAACATGGATGACACCTTATAGTGAGCATCAGCCAAGAAGTGAAGTCTTGCTTCCTTGGGAGCTGAAGAAATGAGAGTGGACTCTTAGGCTTTGAAAGAGCCTTCCAATGCCCTGCCATTTACTGCCACCCACTCTGTCCAAATCTAGTAATTATGGTAATTACTCTCATTGATAATTATCAAATCATTCTTTGGGTGAAAATGGTACGTTCACTCGTGGTAATCTGATGCTGTTTAACCAAACTGCAAGTGTAATCTTTAGCTAGCTTTGCTCTATCTTGGTATTCCTTTGCTTCAACATAGGCCCATTCTTCCTCTAATGTCCTGTGGAAATGAATGCCTATCAGTTTTTCCTGGGTTTTGACGTTGTTTACTCTGGTTTTTCAATTTAAATAGTACACCTTTTTGCTCCATTTACCTTCTTTGTTGTATTTCAGGTGGATCATCAGAAACTTCCCTAAGAGTTTTACTCATAACTCAAACTGTAGAGTCTAGAACTATATATCCTCTCCTAGTGCCCAATATTCTGATGAGGTCCTCTTGCAGCACTGCGATGATAATATATTCTCATGTCATGCTTACCATCTCAGGAAATGACTGTACCCCTGACTCACATCAAGCTCATGGTCTACCACGCCTGCCCTCTGGTGTTTCTCCCTCTCGCTTGCATGTAACTCCTTCTGTCAATTGACAAAGTTAGGTTTGACTTTATAAGAAGAACCTTTTCTTTGTTTCCCTTGCCCTTTTGCAGCTTTCCAGGGAGTCACAAGTGTCAGCTGTCAAGGCGGTTTTTAATTATTGACACATCAAGTTTGGCCTTCCCAGGGGAAAGGGAAACTGCTATTTCGCATTTGTGCTACTGAGGGCAATGACTAAGATATGATAAATACATAACAGTGGATGATGGATGTCTGATCCTCTGCAAGCCACAAGCGAAAACTTCTGTCAAAGGAGCCATGCTTCTTTCTCCTTTTAACAAGGCATCGTCCTTTAGCAGCCACAGTTGCTGCTGTGGAACAATGAGCGTGTGCTCAGAGCACTTATTTTTTCTATGCTTGGAAAAAGAGGGTGGCAACCTTCATAAATCCTACATTGTAGGGCTTGTCTATTTCATCCTTCTGCTGGCCTGCTTTAAAGGAAGAAGAATGGAAATGAGATTTCCTCCCTGAAGACCTAGATGCATGACTTTGCTGCATCATTGTAGGACTCTTAGCAACCCACTGTCTTTCCGTTCTTCAGTTTCCTTATCTATAAAATTGAGATATCACTTCACTCTGCCTATACTACATCATTGCTCTGAGACCCTGTGGAAATAATATGTATAAAAATATAAAAAGAAGGGGGGGCAAGGGCTGAAAACTTTCTATTGGATACTAAGTCCACTATCTGGGTGATGGGATCAACAGAGGCCTGAACCTCCGTATTACACAGTATATCCTGTAACAAACCTGCACGTGTACCCACTGAATTTATAATAAAAATGGAAATTTAAACAATTAAAAATAAATATATGTAACAATATACATTTTATTTGAATTATTAGCTGTTTTCTTCTCTTTCCCTATTTTACTTTTTTAAGCTCTGTAAAAGCTAAGGCTTTCTTTTGCTCACTGCTAAGCTCCCAGTACATAAAACAGTGCCTGACACATGGTGAACACTCATTCAATATTTGAGGAACAAATGCATTAAGCAATGAAGAAATGAGTTAAGTATCTACCATGCAGCTACTGTGGCTGCTATGGGGTCATAGAAAAGTGCATAAAATAGGCATAACCTCTGCCTTTGTGAGATTTAGAATTTCACTGGAAACATAGAATGCTTTGAATAAAGACATCAACTTTCCCTTAAATTAGACAGGACTGGAAGAAACAGGGATAAAGAAAAAAAATTAGGTATAAAAATAAGTGAAAATTTGAAGCTGTCAAGTTTATCTTTAGGATCCAGCTTTTTTTCTTGTTGGTCTATATCTCCCTTCTGTTGACTTTCTTCTGCTCTACTCTCCTCATTCTTTTTGTCCCCTTATAGACAATTCTGGTTTTCTCCTATTTGCAAACTCTTCTTATGAAACTATATAGGTGATTTTTATAACATTAATGCATCTCCCTTTGGGATTTTCTATGTAGATGATTATGTCATCTGAAAAGAAAGGCATTTTTTTTTTTGTTTTTAATACATATGCCTTTTTTTCCCCCCTAGCTTGTCTTACTGCATTGGCTAAATAGCCAGTATAAAAGTTTTCTTTGATTCCTAGTTTTGCTAGGAGTTTTTCCTGCAATAGTGTTGAATTGTGCCAACCTTTATTCTGCATCTAATGAGATGACCTTATGATTTTTCTTTTCTGTTAATATGTCAAATTACATTGATTGTCTTTTCATTGCTAAACCAACTTTGCTTTTCTAAAATATGTCCCATGACCCATAATAAGTTATCATCTTTTATATATATATTGCTGGATTTAACTTGCAATTTTTAAAATTTTGGCAACTATGTTCATGAGGGATATTTGTGTGCAATATATTTATTTTGGAAATATCTTTGTCCAGCTTTGATATTAATATTGTGATGATCCAATAAAACAACTTGGTGTTTTCTACTCTACTTTCTCAGTATTTATGTAAGATTGGGAGTATAACTTTCTTAAATATGTAGTAAAAATCACCACTAAAGCAACCTGGAATTTTCTTTATGGGAAAATTTTTGACAAATAATTGAATTATTTTAATGAATATATGAGTCTTTATATTTTGTTAATCTTTTTTCAGTTTTTGATAAGTTTTTAATTTCATGGAGTTTAGCCATTTTATCTGAGTTTCCAAATTTAGTGGCATATAATTGTTGATAACGTTCCCTTAGTACATTTTAGTATCTGCGCATCTATGTTGTCATGGCAATAAAAGACAAAATTCTGTTAGTTTCTCTATTATTTATTTATTATTTGTTCATTGTGACAGGGTCTCACTCTGTCACCTAAGATGGGGCAGTGGTGCAAGCATGGCTCACTGCAGACTTGACCTCCTGGCTTCAGGCTATCCTCCCATCTCAGCCTCCCAAGTAGCTGGGACTACAGGTGTGCACCACCACGCCTGGCTAATTTTTTATTTTTTGTAGAGATGGGGGTCTCACTATGTTGCCCGGGATGGTCTTGAATGCCTGGCCTCACCCATCTTCCTGTCTCAGCCTCCCAAAGTGCTTGAATTACAAGTGTCAGCCACTGTACCAGCAGTTTTTTGTTTTTTATTTCATGGATGTCGACTCCAATCTTTATTACTTCCTTATTTCTGATAACTTTGGTTTTACTTTGATCTTCTTCTTAGTTCATCAAGTATACCCATGGATCTTTGATATTAGACATTTTCAGTTTTCAAATATAATAAACGTGTAATGCTATAAAATTTCCTCTAGATTTTATTTTATTCATTTTGATTTTTATATTTTCATTATAATTTGGTAAAATTAATTTTAATGTCCCTTGTAATTTATTCTTTGGTCTATTGAGGACTTACAGATATCTTATTGTTACTAATTTGTCATTTAATTTCATTGCAATCAGAAGATATAGTCTGCAAAATTTCACTCCGTTAGCATATTGAAACATTCAAACCTTTTTGCCATATTGAAACTTCTTTTATAACCTAGAAGATGGTCTATTTTGGTAAGCATACTAAGTACACTCAAGTAGAACATGTATTCTAGTATAATGTTCTATAAGTAATAATTAGTTAAAAGAGGTGCCTAGTGTTGTCCAGAGCACTTATGGCCTTACTGATTCTGTGTCCAGTTCTATCAGTTACTGAGAGATGAATGTTAAAATTTCCGATGAAATACATGGATTTTTCTATTTCTTTTATCAGTTTAATCAATATTCACAGCACTATTTGAAACTCTGTTATTAGCCATATACATATTTGTGATTAGTATAGATTCCTGAAGGACTGAACATTTCATCATTATGAAGTGTCCTTTTTTAAATCTCTTGTAATAGTCTTTGTCTTAAGTCTATCTTATATTAAGATAGCCCCTCCAGCTTTCTTATGGTTATTGCTAAGATACCATATATCTTCCATTCTTTATTTTAAATTTTCATTTTCTTCACATTTAAGTGTGTTGTGTGCTGCTGGTGGATTATAATTGAGTCATGATTCTTTTTCAACTCTAATAACATCTTCCTTTAATTACAATGTTTAGTCCATCTCCATGCAGTGTAATTACGGATAACAATTGAGATATAGCTACAAGTCTCTATTTGTTTTCTGTGTTTCCAATTTTTTTGTTCCCCATTTCTATTTCTTGCCCTTTTTTTGTTAATTCAAGATATTTTAGAATTCTACTTTAATTTATCTAATGACTTTTAATTTATAGTTTTTTTCTATTGCTTTTAGTGAGCTTGATTTCGAAATTAAAATCCAAATTATTAACTTTTCAAACTACTTAGAGTTACAATTATACAACTTCATATAAAAGAATCTTGCAATTGTGCTTTTGTTACATAATTTTTCATGATTTACCTCAACATATATTACAAACTCCCAAGTAAAACTTACACATTTTGCTTTAAGTAGCCATTTAAATTATATAAAAATAATATAGAGAAATATATCTTATAAAATTGTATATAAATTTTTCATATAATCATACAGGAAATAAGAGAAAAATTAAGCTCTTATTTACATGCATATTTATCATTGCCATATCCTTCATTTCTTTCTGAAGATTCAAATTTCCATCTAGAATTATTTCCCTCAGTCTAAATAACTGCTTTTGCATTCCTTTTAGTACACGTCAGTTTAGAAACACATCTTTTTATTTTTTATTTATCTAAAAATATCTTTTTTTGGCCTTCATTCTTGACATATACTTTCAAGATATACAACTCAGAATTGGCAGGTCTGGATTTTCCCCTTTCTACACTTTATATATCATGTTTGCCTAGTTTCCGGGTTCCCTTGTTCTGATCAGAAGTCAGTATTATTCATTTAATATAATGTGCCATTTTTTTGCTTTCTGGATTTTTTCTTTTTCTTTTGTCCTCAGCAGTTGTACTATGATATACCTAGGTGTGGTTCCTTTGTATTTATTCTGTGTGGAGCTATTTGTGCTTCTTAAATCTGTAAGATTACACCTTTCATTTATTTGTGGATTTTTCAGACAGGACTTCTTCAGATGTATTCTTTGCCTGTTCTCTTTCTTCTCTCCTTCTAGAATTATTATATTTTAAAATTATTCCATTTTTTAAATTGCATTTTTTGTAAGTTAATTGGTATTGCCCCACATAATTCTGTCTTCAATTTTTTTTTCTTTCTCTTCTTCACAATGCATATTATGTTAATCAGTTTTAAAGTTTTTTGGTTATTTCTTCCCTCATCTCTAATCTTCCTGTTGAAGCCATTCAATAAAATATTCTTTATTTTAAACATTTTAGTTTTCGGTTTTAAGATATTCCTTTGGTACTTGTTTACAATATTTATTTTTCTATGGATATTTTATTATCTGTTCCTTCATTATAAGCATATATTTCTTTCATAATTTAATATAGTTATAATAGCTGCTCTAAACACTTATATGCTAATTCCAATACAAGGATACTAACACCTCTAGGGAGTTTTCAATTGATTGTTTTTCCTCTTGACTATGGTTCAACTACACTAGTTTCTTAATATGTCTACATTTCTTAAAAAAATTTTATTGATACATGATATTTGTACATATTTATTGGATACATATGATATTTTGATACATGCATAAAATGTGTAGTAATCAAGTCGTGGTATTTAGGAATCCATCACCTCAATAATTTATCATTTATTTGTGTTTGAAACATTTCAAATCTTCTCTTCTAGCTGTTTTGAAATATAAACTATATTGTTGCTAACTCTACTGTGCTTTAGAACACTAGAACTTATTCCTTCTCTCTAACTGTATGTTTGTACCATTTACCCCTCACCATGTGCACGCACACACACACACACACACACACACACACACACACCCTTCCCTGACTCTAGTAACTATCATTCTAATCTATATCCATAAGATAAACTTTTTTAGCTTGCACATATGAGTGAGAACATGCAATATTTGTCCTTCTGTGCCTGGCTTACTTTACTCAATGATCTCCAGTTCAATCCATGTTGCTGCAAATGATATTTCATTCTTTTTTATGGCCAAAGAGTATTACTTTTTATTGCATACTTCACTTTGATGACAACACATTGTAGAGAGTCTGAATTCAGTTAATCTCCTGCGAACAGCAGTGGTTTTTATTCTAGCAGTGACTGAAATTACTGACTGATCACTTGGTTTTGGCATCTTGCTCTGTATTTTGGGTGGGGGAACCTATTTCAGCTTTGTCTTTCATGTTAGCCATATCCTTAGTCCTGAGATGTAGTGATTACTTTTAAAGTATGACCCTTCTGGGCTTCCATTTAAAAAACTAAAAACTAAAGTGTCCTTAACAAATCAAATCCTCTGAATTGATAGGATCCCAACATCAAACTCTGTCTCTCATGCAGAAGTCCTTAACTAAAATCTCTTTTTAGACCTCCAGTTTGTTGCTTACTGGTGGGCGATTTGGAGCCTCACACATACATTCACAGTTTGTGTGTCAAATACTTGAGGAGAGTTTAGACTCATCTCCTAATCAATTTATCTTTTCCAGAATCCTCACCCCTAATTTTTGGTTACTCTGACAGCTTTAAACTCAGTCTTCTCACTCCTCAAGGTGACAATCCTGAAGCTCTCAGCTTAGGTTCTAATTGTCCTGCACCAGCCCTATTGCAGAATGAGCAGGAACCTCAGGTTAGAAACAATGTGAACACAGAGATTACCCACTGTGTTCCTCTTTCTTTTATTTCTCTTTTTCTTTCTTCCTTTCTTTCTTTCTTCCTTTTTGTTTCCTTTCCTTTCCTTTCCTTTCTCTTTCTTTCTCTTCTCCTTCTCCTTCTCCTTCTTCTTCTTCTTCTTTCTCAGAGTCTTGCTCTGTCGTCCAGTCTGGGGTGCAGTGGCACAATTTTGGCTCATTGCAACCTCTGCCTCATGGGTTCAAGTGATTCTCCTGCCTCAGCCTCCCAAGTAACTGAGATTACAGAAGTGTGCCACCACGTCCAGCTACTTTTTGTATTTTTAGTAGAGAGGGGATTTCACCATGTTGACCAGGTTGGTCTTGAACTTCTGACCTCATGATCTGCCTGCCTCAGCCTCCCAAAGTGCTGGGATTACAGGTGTGAAACACTGCGCCCGGCTGTTTTTGTCTTCTTTCAAGGGCTGAATCTTCTCAAGTTCTGCTTGCTTTTGGTCATTCCTCAGGGTGATCAAATAACTGTATGTAACTGTGCAAGCACACGTGTGTGTCTGTCTGTGTGTATATATGCATGTATATATAGTTACATATAGTTTTTAATTGTTATAAACTGCTCCACACTTTCTGAAACTGGAATTGGGTGAGAGTTTTTTGTTTGTTTTGTTTTGTTTGAGTTCTCCCTCTACCTATCTGACCTATCCTATCACTCGGTTTTTCTTCATCTCTTCAGAAAACATTTCAACTTTGTCATTATAACAAATAATTTGCAGCTATCTTTGCAAGTTTAAAACTGGACCTTTTCTGTGTCAATGAAGAGAAATAGGTTAAGATAATAAATTGAGCAAATATGAATCAAAAGTGTGATTGAATAGGACTTCGTATCTCTTTGTTCTCACAGACTGAGCATAACTCTAAAATAAACATGTTTATGAAACATGAACAATTATATCCTCTGGTTTTAGGACTATGTAAAGGAGTTTTGCATCTATTAATTAAATATTATTGACACAAATATTAAAACACGGGACAATAGACAATATCTTGCCTTGTGCATTTTTTCATACTTTTCTCCCTTCTGTAAATTAGTTTATTCAACAAAGTTTTGCTGCACATATATATTTAGGTACTGGAGATTAAGCATTTTTTTAAAAAAATTCTGTCAGAGGTCATAATGTAGCAGAAGAGAAAGACCATTCTTTTTCTGGTTTTATTTTGCCTTATAACATCTATTTAATTTTTGTGTTGTCTAATAAAGTGTTTCATAATGGTTTGGGGGCTAGCTGGATCAATTTACAAATAGCCTATGTAATTCTTGTAGAGCAAAAGTACATGCATCAGCCCAATTAAGTACTCTTAACATATGACTTTTAAAACAAATAAGTATTCCATGGTGTATATGTGCCACATTTTCTTAATCCAATCTGTCACTGATGGACATTTGGGTTGATTCCAAGTCTTTGCTATTGTGAATAGTGCTGCAATAAACATACGTGCGCATGTGTCTTTATAGCAGCATAATTTATAATCCTTTGGGTATATACCCAGTAATGGGATGGCTGGGTCATATGGTACATCTAGTTCTAGATCCTTGAGGAATACTATGCAGCCATAAAAAAGGATGAATTTGTGTCCTTTGTAGGGACATGGATGCAGCTGGAAACCATCATTCTTAGCAAACTATCACAAGAACAGCAAACCAAACACCGCATGTTCTCACTCATAGGTGGGAACTGAACAATGAGATCACTTGGACTCAGGAAGGGGAACATCACAAACCAGGGCCTATCATGGGGAGGGGGGAGGGGGGAGGGATTGCATTGGGAGTTATACCTGATGTAAATGACGAGTTGATGGGTGCAGCACACCAACATGGCACAAGTATACATATGTAACAAACCTGCACGTTATGCACATGTACCCTACAACTTAAAGTATAATAATAATAAATAAATTTAAAAAAAAACCAAATAAGTAAAAGAAAACAAACAAACAAACAAACAAAAAAAACACCACCACCTTGTTAGAGGCATTAGAATAAAGGAATGGTTGAAAGTCAAGTTAATCATCCCCTAATTTTCTACTCTTGTACCAAGGGTAGAATAATCTCATGGTATGCACATTCTGCTCTTGCGAAGTATGTATCTTGGAGAAGATATGATGCTTGATAAAACTCCTGAATTTTACATGGTTCGGCCACAGGCAGAGTTGGGTTTTCAGGGAAGCTTCTGTGTAGGGTGGAATTAATAATACTCACACAAGCTCCAGTGAATAATGATGGCTGCACTGCTGTATATGCCCCTTAGAAGCCTCCACACACATGTATTCGTCAAGTGCCTGTCTGTTAAAACAGGGTCAGCTTATTCCTCCCCTCTAAGACACCTAAAAAACCAGATTCCCTAGTTTCTGTCCTCTGAAGTGGAGATTAATTTCACTAAGGATTAAATAAATTTAATATATCAAATTATTTTTTTCAGATTAATCTAGTTAGCTGGTAGAAATTTATTTTCAGAACAATACATATGGATTGTTCTCTTCTTCCTATTTATATGGAAAAACCCCTTTTAAATACTGAAAATTATTATTAGAAGTCACTCCTGTTTTATCTGTTTTATCTCTGGACACTAAGTTTATTCAAAGATAACTTCTCAAACTTCAAGGTCAAAAACTAAGCCCTTTAAATTTTTACTTGGTATTTCTTAGACATTATGTCATTGTTTACCAGATTTTAACAAAGTTGTGAACTGCTTATAAAAATCTGGGGCTTTTGTTGGGGTTCACCCCAAAGTCTCATCAAATTTTAACATCTAACAAATGCTCAAAAAAAGTCATTGTTTAATCCCAGAATAGAAAACTACTATCAAATATTATTGCCAGCAAAATGATAAGCATTCACCAGTAGCATTTTTCTCTATCTGTCTTTTTTTTTTCTTTTGGAGACAGAGTTGCTCTGTTGTCCAGGCTGGAGTGCAATGACACGATCTCAGTTTACTGCAACCTTCGCCTCCCAGATTCAAGCAATTCTCCTGCCTCAGCCTCCAGGGTAGCTGGGATTACAGGTGCACACCACCATGCCCAGCTAATTTTTGTATTTTTAGCGCAGACAGGATTTCACCATGTTGGCCAGGCTGTCTCAAACTCCTTGCCTCAAGTTATCCCCCCACCTCGGCCTCCCAATGTGCTGGCATTACTCGCCTGAGCCACCACCGCGAGTGGCCTCTCTCTATCTCCTTCTAAAAGAGCACAACTCCTTGCTGGGATTTTTTGTAAAGGTGAAGTACTAGGTTCATGATGGAGATATGCTTCCTTCTTTAAGACAAATTTGAGAAAGAACCTTATCTGGTTTTAGTAAAAGGATAAACAAACCAATTTGAAGTAGGAGGTGAAAGACTAATGGTAACTAAATATGAGTCCTAAAATTGTATGTTAAGGAAGAAATAAGACATTTAAAGAGAAACGAGGCTACTGCACCTGGAAATGGTCCCAGATGCTCCCTGCTAACTGGATCTTTGAACACCAACTCTGTGTATTTACTAAGCATCCCTTTAGAAGTGAAAACAAAAAAGGCTGGCAGGTCTTTTCTTGATTCTAGTTCATCCATCAGGAGTGGACCTTCCTCAGGCTCTGGCTCATGACCGGGATTTCATTGGTCCACTGTCCCAACAGAAGTCAACACCCCTCTAAACAGCATTTCACTTAATCTAGCTCATTAAGCATTCAAGGCAATCAGAAGGTTAAATTACACAGAACAAACACCAGTGGCTGGTATACAAATAGTAGGAGGAAGAGGTGTCCCTAGAGGGCAGAGAGTAGCAGGGTTGGTAATTTTGTGAATTGTATCATTAATAAAATATATTTTATTCTATTTGATGCTGACTTTGAGAAGTTCCTGTGTGATGATTACATTTTTAAGCAGACAATTTTTTTTATGGCTTTACCCAAGGCTAAAGGCAAATCTAATACAAAATTCAAAAAGACTTAGCTGAAATGCCCATTAAAATTTTAGTTGTGTCCTTTTAGGAGTTTTTAAGAGCTATAAATTCAAAGCTGCCCAAAACAGAAAAAGAGGTAACTTTAACTGTTGTATAACTCAGAGTGGGAAACTTACAAACAAAAGTATGATGGTTCTATATTTTTAATTAAAAAAAATTAGAAACTTTTATTTTCCTGGTTCTTAATATTTAAAGAAAGTTTGTGTATCAAGATGACCATCTTATTATTGAAAACTGGAATTTTTTTCAAGTTAATGAAAGACAAGTTAATATATTTTTTATAACTTATAAACCTAGAAGAGTGCTTTGCCATAAGTTAATTAATTATGAAGTTTTAAATCTACATAATTACAACTTTGTTGACATCAGTACCTTCTATTTTTTAGAATAGCGCAGAAAGGTGTATACTAAACAACATTTGGAAGAAGAAAAACCTGGCATCATTCTGAGAAAGTATTTTCTCTAACTCTGAGCATGCAGTGGATTCTATGGGTAAACTGAAAGGAACAGGATGGATATTGGACAGCTTCCCTGCTTTTCTAGAATCAAATGCGAAACTATTATTTTAAGTGAAATCAATTATCAGATTGTGCCACATTATTATTCTTATTTTTTAATCCAACATTTAAGGAGCACCTCCTATGTGTAAGATCCTTCTCTGGACATAAGGTATATTCAAAGATAACTAAGATCGCCGCTCTCTCTCTCTCTCTCTCTTTCAGAGAGCTCGTAATGTGTACAGGAGATAAATTACATTTGTTGACAAATACCTATAGTATCCCATGGAATAAAATGTGACACAGGCAAATTGCAAAACTCACAAAGTTCCTGCTAGAAAGACAACTGTTAACGTTAAGGCTAAGAATATGAGCTCTAGAGTGAAAATGCCTGCGTTCAAATATTAACTCTGCCAACATGTTGTTTGACTTTGGGGAAACTATTTACCTTCTCCTACCTTAGTTTCCTTACCTATAAAATTTGGGAAGAACAGTTTTACCTCAATGGACTGGTGTGAGGATTAAAGGAGATGGTAAATGTAAAACTCTTCATCTAGAGCCTGGCATGTTCCAAATCTTCAATAAATCATGTCTATTTTAATTATTAAACACCTAAAATTGTCTCATTACTCACACTTCAGATCCATCTTCCATTAGTTAGAAAAATTAATAGGTGGCTATAATGTATATTCATTCTAAATGTGTGAATAGAACAAGTAAAAATCTCTTCATGAATGGAATTTAGAGAGGGGGAGACAGAAAACAGATTAGATGGCTCTCCAAGGTGGAAACAGCACATATAATTTCCCTAAGTGTGTTTAAAATGTTGAAGAAAACCAGCAAGAAGGTAAGTATGGCTGCAGCAGAATTGGTGATGAGAGGTAGTAAGAGATGAGATTTGAGAGGCAATGGATGAGGCTGATAGAGTATGACTTTCTAGGCTCTTGAAAGGTCTTCCATTTTTTTCCTTGAATAGAATGGGAAGTCATTCCAGGGTTTGCAGCCAAGAAGTGACAAGATCAGACTTACGCTGCAACAGGGTCACTCAGGTTGCATGTCAGAATCGATTCAGATTTGGCAAAGATAGAAATAGACAAATCATGACAAAATGGCAATCATTCAAGGAAGAGAAAATGATGGTTTGGGCGGTGACCTTCTAGTGGAGATTATGATAATGGAGGACTCTTAATATATTTTGTAGCAGAATCAACAGGTTTTGCTAAAAGATTCCCTGTCGGATTTCCCCAAGCAACTGAATGCATGCAGTTGCCACTAACTGAGATGGAGAAAACCATGAGTGGAGCATGTTTAGGGGAGGATGTCATACATTTGGTTTTGGGGCAGGTGTAAATTTGAAATGTCTGTTTCTGTATGGAGATTCTGGATATAAAAGAGTTGGGAGGTTTGAATATACGGATCTGAAATTCATAGAAGAGGATCAATCTTGACATAGAAATTTGGGAGACATCAACATATAGACGCTATTTAAAGCCAGGTTACTGGATAAGATCACTAAACAATAAGAGTAGATACAAAAGATTATGGTTCCAAAATCTGATTCACAGACCACCTAGAAGGAAAGGAGATGAGGAAGAACTAGATGAGGAAACGGATAAGAAAAGAAGAGAGGGGGAAACCCTGGAAGTCAAGCAAAGGATATATTTCCAAGAGCAAGGAGTGATGAGTCATGTCAAATATCCTATCAAGGAAGACAGCTAAATATCATATCAAAGAAGACTATCATATCAAGGAAGACAGTTAATAATTAATCATTAGATCTAGCAACATGGAAGACTTCCATAAATTTGATAAGAATAATTTCAGTTAAGTGTTACAGGCAAAAGCCCTATTGGAGTGGATCCAAGGGGAAATCGGAGGAGCCTAATTGAAGGCAGAGTATAAACTTCTTTTGACAGGTTTTCTTGTAAAGGGGAACAGAGAATTTATAGCTGGAAGGGATATTAAGAGAAGGATAGCATGTGTATATATAACTAGAAACAATGCATTAAAAATAAAATTATTAATGATGTACAGTGAGGGTAAACTACTTTAGTAATGTCCTGGGGTAGATGGGGTGAATTCTTTCCTTTTTATTTTTCTTTTTTTTTTTTTTTTTAAATGGAGTCTCTGTTGCTCAGGCTGGAGTGCAGTGGCGCAATCTCGGCTCACTGCAATCTCTGCCTCCCGGCTTCAAGCGATTCTCCTACCTCAGCCTCCTGAGTAGCTAGGATTACAGGTGCCTGCCACCATGCGTGACTAATTTTTGTATTTTTAATAGAGAGAGGACTTCACCATATTTGTCAGGCTGGTCTCAAACTCCTGACATCAGGTGATCCACCAGCCTCGGCCTCCCAAAGTGTTGGGATTACAAGCATAAGTCACTGCACCTGGCTGATGGGGTAAATTCTAATCCTAGGAGCACATAGGATGGTAAATGAGGTAGAAAGACATTGGGAAAGTTTTATTCTGATTATCTCTATTTTCTCAAAGAATTAGGAAACAAACCATAAATGAAGAGTGTTTAAAAAGAGGAGAAGTTTGGAAACATTTTCTAGGAGGAGGCTTCTTTTACCTAATCCTATAAGCAATGATAACGGGCTGTCTAGTATGCAGGGACTACCTGTCCAGCAAGCTTGTGATCTGGATGTTTCAAGTTCACTTTTTCTCTTTTTGCTGAGATGGTTCAAAAAGTCAGTTTTGCTACTGTACTGTGTACTGAGAACAAAGATCATGTCTTTATATCCCTGATACAAATCTCAGTGTCTAGCACACAATGGTCATTTATTCAATGTTTACAAAATTAGTAAATATTTTATAGCCATATTATATTTTTATATAGTGCTGATTTTGTAAGTATATAGGTGTTACGGGTATGTGTGTTGTTAGTCCCTGAACCCCTCCCAGTACTAATTATACAGCTATGTACAGAATACTCGGTCTTTCTCTTGAAATTAAAAAAGAAGTATGCTGCCTTTAAGGGAATATTTTAACAGGCCAGACTCTGTGGATTTTCAGATTTAGAAATAGTCTTTTTGCCAATCTGTACCCTATGCCAGGGATTCCAACTGTTTCTAGTGCACTATCAGCATGAAGAATTTCGACATGGAAGAAAGACCATGTTGTTTGAAGCCAGAGTGACTGTAATTAGAAATTACAGTCTTATCTGGTAAGTTATTCTACCACTCACATGTCCTGTGCCTACACATGGGGTTGCATATTAAATGAGATTTTATGGACCAGATCAAGGTTAGTACACAGTGGGCATTCAATAAATTATAACTAAGTGACGTAGTTCTTGGATATAATATTTCTATTTTAAATTATTTATTTATTTTTTATTTCTTTTTGAGATGGAGTCTTGTTCTTGTCACCCAGGCTAGAGTGCAATGGCACGATCTCGGCTCACTGCAACCTCTGCCTCATGGGTTCAAGCGATTCTGCTGCCTCAGCCTCCAGAGTAGCTGGGATCACAGGCACCCACCACCTCGCCAGGGCTAAGTTTTTGTATTCTTAGTACAGACGAGGTTTCACCATGTTGACCAGGCCAGTCTCGAATTCCTGACCTCAGGTGATCCACCCACCTTGGCATCCCAAAGTACTGGGATTACAGGCGGGAGCCACTGCACCCAGCAATATTTTTATTTTTAAGACAAGTTGTGATTGAAAATTATCCAATTGGAGAGCACAAGTTACCTTTGACTATATTTTGATCAAGAAAAAATCATATGAGTGGAAGCCCATTGTTATACAAATGTAAGACTCCTAGGTATCTAATGACCTAGGAGAAAATATTATAATCAAACTTATTTTCATAGCCTGAAGAAGGCCAATCATATTCAACAGGTGACATTTGGACAAAGAGGCAAACTAAAGAACGTCAATGAGAGAATGTATCTTCCCCATTGAAAAACCAGAGGCTTCTGCAAGTGTTTGGATCGGAAAGAACATCATCATTTCAGTGAACAAGATAACTTTACCCTAGTTGGGCCAGTATTTTACTGATTGGCAAGAGTACAAGAAACAACAGTAGAGGAAGTCCTCTAGTGGACACATGAAAGAGAATAAAATTACTCTATTCTCTTACCAAATGCATTTGAGCAGACCACCCTCCTTGGTTTCATGAATAATTCTACCAAACTGTCAAGTGGAGACTCAAGTCAGTTTTAATTTGAAAATTGAGGCCAGGTGCAGTGGCTCACGCCTTTAATCCAAGCACATTGGGAGGCCAAGGTGGGTGGATCACTTGAGGTCGGGAGTTCAAGACCAGCCTAGTCAACATGGCGAAACCCCATCTCTACTAAAAATACAAAAACTAGCCAGGCATGATGGCAGACGGCTGTAATCATAGCTACTCGGCAGGCTGAGGCAGGAGAATCGCTTGAACCCAGGAGGCGGAGGTTGCAGTGACCTGAGATCGCACCACTGCACTCCAGCCTGGGGATAAAGAGAGATTCTGACTCCAAAAGAAAAAAAAATTGAACAAATAAGTAACCAAGTAACCTTATTTGATATTAGCCAGTGAATTAAGTCATAAGAATTACATGAATGTTCCTAATATGACATTATTAAGTGACATCTTCATAGAGTCATGTCAACAGAGAAAGAGAATGCCCACTGTTTCTCTCTTGTCCGGTTTCTCTCTGTGTCAAATTTCCCATTTCTCTGAAGCTCTTTATCTCAGTCAGCCGACTAGGACCAAGCTACTTAAACCAAGTTCTCTTTGATTTTCAGTTAACACTTCTACCCTGCTTGGTTTGCAGCATACTTCACAGATAAGAAAAAAAAAAAAAAAAAAAAAAGCAACTGAATGCTTTTATTCCCTCTTTGGAGAAGTTGCCAGCCTGACTTGCCTTCCTAGAAAAGCCATAAGCTTTTAGTAGTAGTTACTATCTTATGCTTGATGTTTGCTTCTCCATAACAACCAGTACAGTGAGCAGATGTATGATTGATGGGTTAGTGACTTGTAGAAATACTTTTCATAGTAGGTAGTGAACTTAGGAGTGAAGAAAACTCTCTGCCACAGATGAAATTTCCAATACCCCTGCAGTGCTAATCACGATTTTCCTGTTGCTTTACTCATTTGACATCGATTTCACATCAGCCTCCACCACGTGCTACTCTACTGTTGATGTTTCATTGCTTTTACATTGGCTCTCTTTGGCCCCTACCAAAAAACTCTGGAGACATTTTTTTTTTCTGTTGCTTTTTTGTGGAAAATGTCAAGTCTGTAAAAATTTAAAGTTTATGCAAAGACCAAAAAAAGGCAGTTTGCAGAAAAACTTCACTTGACATCTTGACATGTCTTTTTCCTCCACCACTAACACCACCACTTTTGAGCCTTTTCCTCTTGCTTTTCTTATTCTGTTCTATGACGGCAACTATATTTAGTACCATGGACTATCTCCATTCTTAAAGGCAAAGAAAATCTTAATTATGCTAAAGGCTAAGCATCATTTAATTACACTTTTTGAAGAACATTAAAGACACTAAGAATATATAACTGCCAGGTGAACTTAGTAAAGTAGCGAGATTAGGCAGTACAGTTCCAATTCAATGAGCAGCAGCCTGAGTTTAAAAAATGTAAGTGAATAGAAGAGAAAATGTGATTAAAATGTCAGTCCTGCCAATGGCCAATTACCTTCCCCCCAAAATACACTAATAGACTTCCTCAAGCAGTTTATTGTGTCTCTTATCTGCACCATCACCTTTCTTTGTGGGCTGGTGAGGTCTCCAGTATGGTTTCCAAAATAGTTTCTTACTATTGAAGCAGAGGTACGCCTTCAAAAATTGTATTATTATTTGACAACCAAGAGCTTACTTTCCCTGTTCTGGTTTATCTTCCTAAAAGGAATTGCCACCTTAGGACTTTCAGCCATAGTATTCTCTGCCTCCGACTCACAACAGACAGAAACCAACAAACAAACAAAAAATGGTATGGGTAGTTGGGTAAACAGGATAGAAATGACTCAGAAGTATTGAAACTATAATTGGGTAAGGTAAAAAGTGGAGAGATTAAATCTAAGATCCAAAGAGCGGATGCTCATCACGACGTCCCTCACTATGAAGAAGCTCCTCTGATATCAGGCTCCCCAGAATCACCCATCATCCACATCTACTCTGTTCCAATTCACCCTCTCCAGGTTACTGCTTTTAAGACTTTGATTTTATTATCTATTCAGTTGATAATTCAAATATATATATGTATAGTCTGTATAATAAATATATGTATATATAAATAAATATTTATATATTATAAAATATTTAAAATATTCTATATTTTATAATATATAAATACAACATATAATATATTTAGGTGTAATATGTTAATATATAATATGTAATGTATTAATTAGTATATAATTCATATATTTGTTAATATAATGTATAAATATATATTTATTTATAATATAAATAAAAACATACTATATATTTTATAAACATGTAAAATATATTGTATTTATATATGTTTACTTAGTACCTCCTCTGAGCCAGTTATCACGTTACAGAAAAGGGATAGGGAAATAAAATAGCATATGGTGCTTTTCGGAAAAGAACCACACAGTCTTTCACAAAAGCTTCCACCAAGTGCAATAGAGCATAGAAGAAAGAGTGACCAACAATATCTGGGGACACCAGCAAAAGCATCACAGGTGCGTAGAGCTTGAGCTTGGACATAAAAAGTAAGCAGTAGGGAAGACGACCCATTAGAGAGGACAGCAGGGACAAGAACACAGTGGCTTAAAAGACAATGCTACATCCAAGGAAATGCATTTGTTGAAATGGCAGTCATGCAGCATACATTGAGGGAAAACAGAGATTACAACAAATGAAGCTAAAAAATGTGTACTGGGCACAGACCATGATAGAAGATTACATCACTAATGGGAAGCTCCCAGAGAAGAATTTTTTGAAGAAAATAATATGATCATTTATCCTTATGGGCAGTTAAAACTCGAGTCAAGGAAACCAACTAGAAAGTCGTCAATATGTCCAAAAAGAGATAACATAGCCTGTGTGAAGGCAATGGCCATGGAGATGGAGAAGAGGAAAAAGATTGAAGATATACAGTAGTTAAAATTTACAGAATTGATTTATACTGGAAGATAAGCAAGGAGACTGGAGAAGCTCCTTGTTTTCTGACTCAGGCTTGTGGATGGCTTATAGTGTCCTTAATAAAACTGAGAATATAGGAAGAAAAATAAGTTGAGCAAATATGATACTGTTCAGATTTAAGCATGTTTGAGTTATTTGTGGAACCTCTCAGGCATCGATGCCTAGCAGGCACTTAAATATATATGCCTGTAATTCAGGAAAGAGTTCTAAGATGGAAACTTGAATGTCGGACACCACAGCACACAGGTGCTAATAAAAGCTATGTCTTTATACAAGAAAGCTTTCAAAGTCCCTACCAAACTGCTTCAACCTACAATTCTAGCATCATCTATAATTATTTTTCTAATCAATTTATTTCCTACAGAGAGCATATTCTTTTCACTAAATCAACACAAATGTCATGCATTTTTATCCTCATGCCCTTGTTCATACTGTGACTCCCTCCTCTTCCTTCATTTTGACTCTCAACATGCTATTTTTTTCTTTAAAATAAATCTACATTCCTTTCAGTTTGGGAACTCTTTCATGGTTAGGTCATTCACACCAATACTTATTGTTACTTCTTTTAAATCCCTGTAGGATATAACTGTCATTCTCGACCATTAATTACTTATCTCTTAATGTTAATTTATAATTTTATACTAATTTATGTTAATGTATAATTTTAGCTTACATGTTTATAATATATGTGTAATTTACTGTTTTCAATTTTCTTGTATTTAAAGGTAATGAATTATACCCTACAAGATCGCATATAATATACTATGCCACATACAAAATAGGTATGTAACAAATATTTTCTTACAGCTTTGTAATAGAAATATTGCAGTAATTACAATATTAATAATGCTGACAAGGTCTCTTTAAAAAATGTACGGTTTAAATGAAATAATTTGTTAAAAGCATATTATAATTATAAAGCATTTTATAAATTTAAGAAATATTACAATATCAAGTAAATGATAAGTGTATGAGAACTATCATATCCACTATGTACAATGAGTGATTATAAGACATTTTAGGTCATCTAATGTAACATTACAGACCAGACCTTGGATAACACTGCTTCAGAGGCTTAGACTGTTGGCCTTTAAGAGCAGGACCCCTATTTTAAGAAGTGACAGAAACATTTGTGTTCTGAACTAAAAAAGCAAAGAGAAGAAAAACAATTTTAGAATTATAGCCACTCTGAAGAATGTCATGTCAACTCTTTTCTTCTTTTACTTCCTTAGAATTATGTTTTAAAAAATGATGTCCACTTGTAAACATTCTTTAGAAAGCAAAAATGACCATAGAAACCAACTTTGAAAAATAAGAAGAAAGTTGGAAGCTTACACTACCTGAACTCTAAACTTAATTGCAAAATGTTAGTAATGAAGACAGTGGCACCATGACAAAAAACTTAAACCAATGGAACTGAATAGACCATCCAAAACTATGCTGATACTCATAGGGTAAACTGCTCTGTGATGAAGATACCAAAACAATTTGTTAAAAAGGATCAACAAACGGTGCTGTGACGATTGGATACCATTTCTAAGAAATGAATTTTAATCTTTACCTCAGAGTTTATACAAAATTTAACTTAAAATTGATAAAAGTCGTAAATGTAAAAACCAAAAATCTGAAAATTTTCAAAATTTTTTATTTCAATAGCTTTTGAGGTGCAAGTGTTTTTTGTTACAGGGATGAATTATAGAGTGGTGAATTCTGAGATTTGAGTGCACCCATCACCCAGGTAGTGTACGTTGTACCTAATGTGTAGTTTTTTATCCTTGGCCTCCCTCTCGCCCTCCTCCTTCTGAGGCTCTGAAGTCCATTATATCACTCTCTATGTATTTGTGTACTCACAACTTAACCCCCACTTATAAGCAAGACATACGGTTTTGGATTTAATGGCCTCCAGTTCCACCTAAGTTGCTGCAAAAGACATTCTTTCATCCCTTTTAATGGCCGAGTAGTATTCCATGATGTATATATATCACAAAATTTCTAAAAGAAAATAGAGAATAAAATCTTAGTGATCTTTGGTTTGGCAACAAATTTTTAAATGGGACACAATAAACATGACCAATAAATGCAAAAATAAAAAATTTGGACTCCGTCAACATTTTTTTAAAACACAGTCTTCAAAAGGCACTGCTATCAAATGACAAATCACAAACCTAAAGAAAATATCTGCAAAACATATGCCTAACAATAGTCTTGACTTTAAATAGATAAAGAATACTTACAGTTCAATATTTAGAAGACAAATAATTTTATCTAAAAACAACCAAAACATTGAATATATGCTTCACAAAGATATATGGATATCAAATAAGTATAGGAAAAGATGTTCAATATCATTAGTCATTAAGAAAATACAAATTTTAATCACAATGAAATATTTCTTCACACCCACTATAATGACCAAAATTAAATAAAAATAACCTTACAAATTGCTGTTGAGAATGTCAATTGTATCTCACGTTCTTTGCTGATGAGAATGTAAAATGGCACAGCCCCTTTGGAAAAAATGTTTCATAGTTTCCTCGAAAATTAAATATAGATATAATATATAATCTAGACATCTCATTCTTGTATATTTACCCAAAAGAAATGAATAACTGTATGTCCAATGACAGATTTGTACACACATGTCTATAGAAGTTTTATTTGTAATAGGAAAAGTCTGAAAACCATCAGTATGTCCACCAATATGTGAATGAGTAAACAATTTATAATATACCCACACAATGTAACACTAGAAAGCAATAAAAAGGAACAAAATATTGATCTGCACAACAACAGGAATTTATCTGAAAATGATTGGGTTGAGTAAGAGAAACTGGATAACAAAGAGCTCATAGTGTATGTTTCCCTTTATGTAAGATTCTAAAAAAAGAAAACTCATCTATGGGGACAGAAAGCAGATTAGTTGTTGCCTGGGATCAGGGGAATGGGGGTAGGAGTAGGAAGAGAAAGAAAGGTGTGACAAGAGGCATAAGAAAATTTTAAAGGGTTATAGATATGTCTATCATCTTGATTGCAATGTGTATACATATGTCAAAACTCATCACATTGTACACTTTAGATACAGGCAGTTTATCAAATGTCAATTATACTCCAATAAAACTATAAAAATATACTATAGACTAAATGTCCACCTCAAACATAAAACACAATGTCAATTGGTATACGTTCTTGGGAAATGAAAAATCACCAGCTGAACTTCTATGTCCACCAAACTACCCACTTTGCTTTATGTTTCTTTTACTGAGCCTCCCAAAGTCTCACATTCATGAGCCATATTGTATCGGATCAGTGGAGGAGGAAACTCAATAGTGTATCTAGAGAACAGTCAGTGCATGAATCCATCTCTTCAGCATCAAACACTGCTCAACACAATATAGCCCTGTGTTTGGGTGAGGACCCAGGAGTTTTGCTATGTCAGTAAAGCAGAAAGCTTTTCTGTCAGTAATGATGATGTCCTTTCACTGACAAATTCCTTGTGTTTAGGACCAGGCTTTTACTGCCATATATTAGAAATCACCCTTCACCATAGGACTCCTATGAAACACTTTTATCACCCTCTTTACAAAGTGAATCTTGAACCCTTTTCTGCCATTCGCAAGTTCATTTTATGATATGTGCGTGTTTCTAGGTGCATCAATAGATTATAGGGATGTATCATATAGACCACAATAAGAGTTATGACTGTAAATTAAAAGACAATCTGAGTTGTGTAAGTAATAAGCAATATCAGATGACTTCAGCTGAAAATAGAATTGCTATACATATACGTCCAAGAACAAAGAAACCAAGTCTTCTGTGGAAGAAAAAGGAGCTTACCAAATGGGAGTGAGCACTGGCTTCTTGCTTCCACCAGATATTCTCAGCCTCATGCACTAACAGCATCACTCGAAGCCTTAGCTGTGAGTCAGTCCTGACCATGAGTCGGGTATGTATCAGGACATACCATCTACCAAAAAGATGCAATATCTGCAATTTCTCTTTCCACCATTAAAGTTGGTGTCAACTTTGAGCACTTGCATAATCACTGAGTTGTTGAGTCCTAAGGTTTGATTTTTGGATTAATTAATTATATTTCAATTCACTTCAGTGAATATTCACTGAACCCTGCTCTATACCTTAAATCAAAGAACTACATGGAAAAATACTGACCAAAATTTTACAAGTTCATGAAAATAGAAATCTAAAAAACACATAGACCTTCAAGAATTTATATGTGAAATGGCAGAATAACTAACTACCAGCCTTCTTACTAATGCTGGTCACACACCTAGTTATTGTTTGGTTCCAGGGCCAATTTCTGTTACTGCCCAAAATATTCTTGCTATCACACCAGAGACCATTTTGGATTTCCTTGGGCACTGATCCACAATTTATGTGTTTTCCAAACATTTGAACACTGTGGGTTGGCTGCTTGGAGACCCATCTTGGAGTCATCCCTTTCATTAATTGTTAGCCCTGCCCATTCCTGCCTCATTTATCTTCCCTTAAATGTTCCATAAATTTTTTACACCCAGTTATCTACAGGCTGTGACACTCTGGTCAATATTAGCTCCAAATATCATTATGGACCACTTTGGTATTCAAATATTTTCCCTGTCTTACTACAAATTCAAGGAGGACATCCAAAGTAAGTGTAAATGTCAAGGACCAAGAGGTTGAATGCCAGACAGAGGTTCCAAAAAAAAAAAAAAAAGACTATAATTTTACTCAAACGTAAAATTAGAAAGAAATGATTTGGTCATTCTAGGAAGACAATCACTAGGAAAAAAATAGTTTTTCTAGAATTGTAGAATCGAAATTTGCTCATTGACATAGGGAAAGAAGAAAAATTGTACATAGGAAGATTTTTAAAATGCAAAAGGACAGAGTTAATCTATGGGAGCTGGTCCTACAGAAAGAGAAGAGGTTATAAACAGGTGCAAAGGAGAAAACAGCAAAGATGAGGGATGCAATTTTATGGGATGCTAAGATAGGCAAAGAGGGGGACAGGAAGACCTCTGATAAATTTTGAAATGTTGAAGAAGGTAGAGAAACTCAAATCAGAAGTTTTTCATTTTAATCCTGCCCAGCATAATAGGTGTGGTTAGGACCTTCAGATGATACATGTAGGGGCAGGGATGTGAGGATGTTAATAATGTAGAGTAATGTAGAACGGCTGCTCTGTAGGAGACTTTCCTGCATCCCCCATGAATATAGAAATAGATAAATTAAAGGATTGCTGAGTAGCGGGGAAGTTGTGAATTTACCTAGCGTGAAATGGCAGTGGGCCCAATTATCTTAGCTTCGTGACTTTCTTCAGCTCATGCTAATTGTCCGGTAAGAAGGTCAGTGACAGGGCTTGACAGGGTTATCCTGGGTTAGGGATCTATAAAGTAGGCTTGGCAGAAGATTGGGAGTGGCAGTGGCAGATTCTAGGATGCTCATGAGGCATCACTGCCTTGTCTGAGCAGGAGTCCCAAACTTTGCACGAAGGCAAGTGATCAAGACACAGTTGGTGGGCTATAGAACTGGGAGAGCTTCAGGGATTAGAGGCTGTGAAAACAGTGAAAGCGCGTGGGCAAGAATAAGATATTAGAAGGACTTGGTAAAAGGTAATTTTTTTAAGGAAAAAAAAAGCATCACAGAGATTCCAAACTGAATGATAATGAGGTCTTTCGGGCATCTTCACCACTATATGGCTGAAAAGGAAGGAATGTAAAGATGAAGAAAATGGCAAAAACAGAATACAAAGCAAAATTGTAATAAAAGTGCTGTATTCATTGAGGAAAACAGGAATGCCCTGGATGTAGAGAGATAAATGTGGTGAACAAGGTCATTAAAGGATGCTAAAGCAAACGACATAAACTTCAAAGCTAAACAAGTTATTGAGTGAAACACACTCTAGAAGTAGCCACAGCATGAGAGAGGTTTTGTTTGTTTGGTTGCTTGTTTTTTGTTGTTTTTGTTTTTGTTTTTGTGTTTTTGAGACGGAGCCTAGCTCTGTCGCCAGGCTTGAGTGCAGTGGCACAATCTTGGCTCACTGCAACCTCTGCCTCCTGAGTTCAAGCGATTCTCCTGCCTCAGCCTCCTGAGTAGCTGGGATTACAGGCACACACTGCCACACCCAGCTAATTTTTGTATTTTTAATAGAGACTGGGTTTCACCATGTTGGCCAGGCTAGTCTCGAACTCCTGACCTCGTGATCCACCCACCTCAGCCTCCCAAAGTGCTGGGATTACAGGCGTGAGCCACCGTACCCAGCCAAGAGAGATTTTTAAAAAGTCTGATTTCATCAGCTCATCCCAAGAGTTGTCAAGGAGAGGTAATAAAGAAGCCTTTAGTGGTAAATAATTCAGGAAAAGTAAGGTTACTGGGGAAAGCCAATTTTCAATTAAAGCAATAGAGGGAAACAGCATTAATAGAACACTTTCAAATTATAAGGAAATTTCCTTGCTTAAAGTACCACAAAGTTTCCATATAAGACAATTACAGCAGTAGCAGAAGTGAGAGAAAATGTGGGAAGCTCTTAAAGCAGGAAGAGATTAACCTGAAAAAAGTGGGAGTGAAGAAGTCAGGAAAGAAAGGATTTGCTCCTAACACGGTAAGTGTTAGCAATTGGCATCAAGGAAGGAAACCAAAAGCACCTTGGAAAATATATGCTAGAGACATTTAAGAATTAGATAGCTTAGCTCTACTCAACTCATATTTGCTAAATTCCTACATTTTGGCATTACTACGTACAGATAAGACTTTAATATTAAAAAAGGTTAAAAGTAGAGTGAGAAAAAAATTTAGAATTCATTCAGTCCTAACAGTAAGAAAACTTGAGTCTAATGAAGTTAAATAACATCCTATCTTACTCGGTTTGGGAATAAAATGTATGTCTTTTAACCGTGCTGCCCCTAATTAACTGTCAATCAAAAGACTCATATTTTAGCCACAGTTCTATCATTGACTAGCTTTCTTCTCTTTATTCTTTATCGCTTTGCTTCTTTCCTTCTGTTATTATTATCAATATTTTTTGGTATAAGTTACACAAGAAGGCAGAGAGCTTAATTTCCCTGTGTTGCTTGGTGGTAGGGTTGGTGGTAGGGTGGGTGGTAGGGTAAACCTAAGCTGGGACTGTGTGCATTAGACTCATTTCTTTTCTCAAGGAGAGTAACAGGGTGAACCTTTGAATTTGAATTCAGGATACTTACATTTCCATTGGCAATTTTAATCGAAATGTTATTTTATTAAAATTGCAAACAGCTATGGAGTTTTCTTTGTACCCTGTTTTTTTTTTTCTCCCATGCATTTCTCATATTCTGTCCCGATGGAATTGTCTATAAAACATTAACAGACTTTGCTGCTGACAAAATATTTGAACTTGATCAAGTCAGTCCCTCTTTGTGGGTCATAAGTCACTTGTATGTGAAATGAAGATATCATGCTACACTTATTCCTCAAGTCATGAAAGAAGATATGAGTTTGCTATGAAATTCATCTTTCCTAGCCTCTCCTTTCCCCACAAAACTTCAGAGTGTTAGGACTTCCCTAACCTCCATGGGTTCAGAAGTCTATTTGGTTCTGAAACGTGTGGCAGATGAAATCGAGATTGCAATTTATATCGAATAAAAGTTACTCATTCTCACAAAGTCCACTGTAAGCCTGAATGAATCTCAGCATACCTTCTTCCAGGTGAAACTTCAGATTACAGGCTTCTCTGATCTCATGGCGTGTCCATATCAGCAGACTCTGTCAAGATCTTTGGGTGGACTAGAATCAAGCACTGAAAATAAAATGCTTCACAAAAAAATGGCATGCAGTATTACTGCTTGTTATGTAGGCTAAACAAGTCCTATAGCCCCGCAGAATTTCAGGGGATGAGATAAGTGGAACCCTTCTACGTCCACTGATGCGAAAACTTGTTAATAATAAATAGATGAAATACTGCAGATGGAAACATGGCATATAAGTTCCATTTTTTTCCCACTTTAAGTGGAAAATCGTAACTGGCTATTAATAGCCAGTAGTAGCCAGTAATAATTCAATTAGCTAGGCATTATTGTATTAACACAATATTACAATGTTTGCAATAACAGACAGTTGTTCTTGTTTTGGTTTAAGTTTTAACTAAGGGGAATCTGTTGCTTTTTAAATGGTCATAAACAAAATTTAATCAGAGTATCCATAGATTTAATTCTCTTTATATAATTTCAAATTCTGGGGGTTTTATTCTTTGTGGAGTTGAGTTTTTCTGTTGCTTTTTTTTTTTTTCTTTTATTCTGGTCTGGAAGCATATGTAGAGTCTAAAAGTCAGTTATCCATTATGGAACTCTGTTGTATTAAATTATATATTACAAAACATTAAAATGTAATTCTTATCCAGCCTGTTGCTCCATGCTATATTTAAGAAAAGGCTTCTAGCAGTGTTATTTCAAGAAGAGAATTAAGAAAAGACTGCAAAAATTAAATTCACATGCAAAAAGCTTGGATTTCTCATCCATCTATGTGACAAAATTACCCCAAATTTACTCAAAATTAGTAAGTCTGAGATAGTTGTTTGGGTCCCTGCTTTAGGATGTTCCCGAAGATGCATCTTACTACTGATGTTTTCTGTTTTCTTTATTTGAACTTTATCTGTGGATAGAAGGAGATTTTCACCAGTAGCCTGCCAAGACATCACGGGAATTTTTCCAGCATGGCTTCATGCTATGGTTAGCAGACAAAATAATCGATCTATATGTTCTCTCTAGGCCCGTTCACATTTTTCTCATATAGTATGTTCCCACAACAATTACTAAGTAAACAAGCAGGATTCATGATTTTGGACCTCTGGCCACAGTTTACTGGACCAAATGCAGGGACCATGTGACCTCAAAGGAAGAGGCAGTATCTGCCTTAAAAATTATCAGGGCTTACTGAGCTCTGACACAGATATACCCAGGAAACTAGCTGCACTTCCCTCTCTAAGGTCTGTAGAATAGTGCTTTAACTTTAGAAAAATGTAATATTTATGTGTTTGCTTTGCTTAAGGGATTTTCTATGGCTTTGTATCCTTTTATAACCAAATATTCCTGATGGAGACCTTAGGAACATATCTGTATGATTGTAATTACAACACAAAGTAACAGTTTTGAGCACTTACTGTGTTTCAGACACTATTTTCAGTTCTCTCTTTTTATCTCTCTCTATATAGTGCTTGAAAGTATTTATATACATATATATGTATACATTTTTTCAGTTGTCACAATTGCTTAAGATATTATCCCCAATTTACAAATAAATAAACCGAGGCACATAAAGGATAAATCATCTGTCAAAAATCACACAGCTAGTAAGTGGCACAGCCAGCATTCAAACCTATGAAGGTTAGCGCTAGAGCAAGTGCTCTTGAAAGTGGACCATGAGGAGTTTCAAAGCCAAACACACCCAGAGACGGAAGTCTGAGAAAGCACTGGGAATATGAGGGAGTATCAGGGATACCAGGGACTAGAGTACAGAGATCAGAGTCTTGCACTAATTGCCTGAGAAGTTTGCTGAAATCCTTACTCAGAGCAATGCTGTGGAGAGGAACATGTAAGGTAAATATGGTGGAAGAGAGAGGTGCTTTTGCTTTTGCCTTTTGGCCCCTTAAGTGAGAGTTTATAAATTAAGACAACAGCTTATGTTCATTCATCATTTGTTGAGTGACTAGGTTCAGCAAGTTTCTATTTTCTCTGGGAGATAATAGATTTAGATGTTTTAAACTATAATTTTTTCCTACTGTTAATAAACTCTGAGTGCCATAGTGACTGGCAAAGATTAAATAATAAATAAATGGATGAGTTATTATATCCAACAATTGAATTAGTCTCTAGCACTTCATTACCAGAAATGGCACAGATTAAGCTTTCTGCTACCTGAATAGATTTCTATAAAGATACACCACTAGTCATGCTTCTAATTTCCTCCCCCTTGACAAGAGGCATTGGAGATATTGTGAAGTGTGGCTGATTTTTATCCACTGTGCTAAACAAGGCACCTTTTGTTATCTCCATCATACTCTGTTCCTTTGCGGGAAACACTTAGCATGACTCACGGTACCTGCTGGTGTCTATTACCTTAGGCTATGTAAGAGGTAAAATAACAATGGCTGGATTTAAAGGGCCAAAAGTAATAAGGAGGTAGAAAGAAAATCAACTGGAATAAATGGTTACACAAGGACATAGCAAATGTCTGCTAGCTACATGTCGAGGCTTGGCAGTGCTTCTGGGACCCCATTTCTCATAAGGGTAAAACAAAATGTCCTACATTCTGGGCAGCAGGAAACAAATCAGCAACCCTGCAGGGAGAAAGGATTGCGATTGCTCTGGCACTTAGGTCTAGAAGTGATAGGTGGATGAGTCAAAATCATTGCAGGTTTTTGAGAGTATCTTACTATTAACAGGTGAACATAAAGTCTGGTATACAGGTTGGGATAAAGGGGATAATGTTAAAGAATATGTCTATACAAAATCTTCGCAGATGGGGGCTACAAAGAAATAGGACTCATTTTTCCTTTTACCAGTGAAGTCAAATGCTTTTTTAAAAAATTAGACACTGGAATTATGAACAAGCTACTTGTACAATAATGTGTCACTTTCTTTGTACCTTCGAAGTCTAGCTCCAGGATCCATGTATTTTGTACTCTGTATTTAGGGATTTTCTAAGTGCTGTGGCCCCTGTTGTGAAACTTTACTGCAGTAATGGTCCCTATTCATTCATCAACTTGGCTTATACCGAGCAATTTTATAATCTACAATTTTCTTATCTATTAGTTTATTTTGTCATCGACCTACGTTCTGTGAATATAATGATGACTTGGAAAGATAAAACTTGTATACAAATTCCTGAGATTGTTCTGGTAGTTCTGGGTGGAGTCTAGATATTTAATTTTTCAGCAAATTTGACTCAGTTGATCCCTATGTAGCTGTTCCAAAGACCATACTTTGGGAAACGTTTCCCTAGAGTCACTAGGTTTGCAGGTTCCATTACTTAAGAATAACCCTGACCTGGGTTCTGCTTAATTACCAATTTGGACTTAGGTTCAAAGAAGAACTGCAGAACAAAGGGTGGAGATGAAGGCCAGGAGAGTCCGCCGCAGGCCCTTAATGCATTCATCTCCATGCCTGGACTGGTTGTCCCTACACTGGGAAGCAAGGCTCATTTGCATGAGTAGAGAGAAAGTTAAGAACAAGTTTATAGGAAAGTGAAGTTTCCTAACCTCTTAGATATGTCCATTCTAATGATCAGAATATCATTCATTTCCAACGAGCTATTGAATATAATTAAGAGAGATAAGGTGATTAATATCCTAATTGGGGTCTGCAATCTCAAAAGAGTAGGTTTAATCTCTCTCTGTTATGGTTTAGAAATCCTAGAGTGTCTTTGATTGATGTTATTCTTTATTTAAGGTTGTTGGACATACCAAAACCATTTGTATATTTTTGTTATTATTCCTACCAAGTCCTCTACAATCCCACTTTTAAGGAGCGCGTGATATAAGTCCCAAGAAGAACCTTGTGATAGTTCAATCAATTGCCAAGCAACTATATATAATGTGGCTGAATTTGCTTCCTACCAGTCATACTCTATTTGCAATCAAAATTTGAACCTTAGTGCTCATGAAAAAAAATGGATATACTGCAAAAAATGAAATATAAAATTGGTCTTTTATGGTTCATGGTAAAATGGATGATGGGAACTATTACATTATATACAGCATTTCACTTAATGTATCTATTTTCCAAAACGGTTTAATAAAACCCTCACTTTACACAATCTACTAAACAAAGCCCCCCAATATAGTATTTAGGGGAGCCAAACCATGTATGAAACTCACAACTACCCCAGTAAAGTGAGAAAGATTCCTTTTAAAAATTGGGCCTTGTGTTTAGTTAAGCTTGCAATCCATGACTGCTTCTGTGAATTAAGAGAGATTTTTATCTCCTCATTAACCATTAGCTCCTATATATTTCTTTCCTTTGGAATCTAAAATAAATCAAATCAGGAAATATTTTTAGCTTTTGAGTTGATTAACTGTTTTGCCAACATTTATAGGAGGTATTTGTTAGGACCTATGGGAGCAATTTCTTAAAATAAGTACTTACAAGTTGCCTGCTATTTGCCTAAAGTGATCCTTCACCTTAAAGCGTAGTGAGATGACTGAATGTCAGTGCTATTTCTTTGATGGCCAACAATGATCCTCTCTCTAAGGGCAGTAGCCTCATTCATTTTAGATGACATTCCACAGTAATAGATCATGTCTGACACTTAACCCTTTTTAAACTCAGTAGAAATACAGGCTCCTGTTGTGTCAATGTCTATAGGAGAACGAAATGTGCTCAGGGAGGCAATTGCTCCTTGTTAAGGCAAGTCTTAGCCTTCACATAGCCTGGTTTTTAATGTTTTTCAAAAGCTCACTAGTCAGAGCGGGTAAGCCTGTCAGCAAATTGCCCATATTAAAATTTAATTGTATTAGTTTTGCAGAATAGTGGACTACTTCATGCAGTTGACTTTCTCTAACACCAAATGTAGAATATTAGAAACAAAAGTCAAAAGAGACAACAATGAAATCCTGAAATATGAAAGCATAATGGGTATTTAGAGATGATGGCGTTTCATCTCTTCATTTTACAAATGAAGACAATGGATTCCTGAGAGAGGTATCACTGCTTTCTAAATATACACTTTTTAATGACTCTGTTTTTCCTACCTTTACCTGGACTTTCAGCTCCTTTTTTTCCACTTGAGCAGCCTCTATCTACCCCAAAGCGTTAATTCACAGACTGCAGGTCCATAGCACTTTGTTCAGATAGTACACCTCTATAGAACAGCATCATGATTGTGTTAAACGATTGGTTGCATGTTCATTTCTCTAATGGTAGGCAAAAGCAGTCCCTTAATTATCTTTCTATTTTCAGTTCTAACTACAATTGGAAGATAGAAGTTACGAAACTCTGAGTGACTTGATCAGTGACATGTAAGTAGCCAAGAGAACCACAGATTTTTTTTTCAACTCTCTCCCGCTAGCACTATTTAGACTTCACTGTGTTGACTCAGAGATGGTAGAAGAATTGGCATTGTCTCTTACTCTTCTCTTTTTATCAAGATGCATCTGGAAAAGGTATAAAGTGTTGAAAAGAGCCAGATGCATTCTCTTTTTTTTTTTTTTTTAAATGACCCAGCATCTCATCTTTATGTAAAAGATAACAGGGCATTGGGATTTAAACAGCATAGGAGTAATGTGCTGGTCACTGTGTACTTGAGAAATTACTCAGGTTATCTGAATCTCCTTTCCTAAAAGGGTGATTGTAAAAATTAAATGAGATTATATTTGTACAGCATGAGCAGACAGTAGGTGTTTTGTAAAGGTTGCTTCTCCCCTATCTTCTCCTATAATTTGACACTTTATAATTTCCAGTTTTTTAACACACATTATCTTATTTGGGTCTTATTACAGTCCTGTGAGATGGGCAGGAGAGGTATTATCCTCTAATTACAGACAAAGAAAATGACATGCTTAAGATATGGTTCTGAGAAAATAAAATCAGACATTTTATACTTCTATTAGCACAGTACCCATCCAGTGGCAAGAATCGAAGCTAGCTATTTCCATGTCTAAAGTACAGGATAAACACAAGCTCCCTCTTCCATTGATACCAGAACTTCCCTTGCAAATTCCAAGGGAATCTAAGGTGAAGTGTGGACGAGGTCTCAGAGTAACCACCATCCAGCTGGACAAGGACTAGTTTGAGTCAGGTGTACTATCAGTGTGAAAGAATTATAATGAAATGCAACAGATTAACATAAATCAAACAGGGAGGTTATTGTTACTAATTTATAAGTGAAATATACAAGATCTTTTACATACCACTGAGACACCCCAGGTCACAAATGGCCAATATTTTCTCTGAGTGGGTCAATCCATTCATTTATAGTCCCAATCTTAACCAATGGTCTCAAACACATGTGGGTAGCTGATATCCCCAGGAAGTCCTATCATCCCTCATGTAACAGAGAAGATGGAAGTCATCTCCTCTGACTTTGCTGAGGTGCAATGTTATTGCAATTCTTTTAAGCAAGTGTGGTAGCAGGGAAGAATTTATATTCTTCTTTAAACAAGACACAAAGCTAGTAACTGACCACTGATCTTTAATTGAACTATTGTGGAAAAGGAATGTGAATAAATATGTGCTTAGCTAAAGCTGAGACAGGGCAGTGATCACAGTTGCATGAGCCAGTTGCTATGCCTTTATATGGCGCTCACATAGAAGTGGTAGGCTCCTGCTGAGTGGATGTGGGTGAAGCCCTTTGTCCATAGCTGTCACTGTGTGCAGCCCCAGTTTTCAGACATTCTCATTTCACCTAGGTGTGATCAGTAAACACATGAAGGTGATTTCAGGTTGACCAATAATGGTAGCACTCTGTCAGTGAAGCGAGGTATTTTATGATGTTTCGGACTTCCCATTCTATCTGAGGACGTGCTAACTCTGACTTTACCTGGGCACCGCCAATAGGAAAGGGGGCCTTGTAGAATTTCTGTTCACCTTTAAAGACATACATATGGTTTCTCTTTTAATTTCTAGTTATCATTTCTACTCCTTAACTTTACCATGCTTTGGTCAACATCCTACAATTCTCCTTTCCAAGCCCTGAAATAAAATGCAATTGAAATTGAAGAATATATTTAGACTTAGAGTTGGAAAGACATGATAACATTCAAGTCTTCTCAAGTGCTAAGTTTCATAGGAGCCAACTTTTAACCGTTTTTCTTTCATTGTCACTCCTCCTACAGCGGAATATTTCGGACATCTAGAATCAAGGAGTGGTGGGTAGGACAGCATTAGAATACAGGGGGCTTCTGGTCTTGGGAAGCAAGACATCCGGTATTTAAAAACTGATGATGAAAATAAATCAATTTAGATGCATGACAACTTCAGGTCATTTTTTAAAAAAATAAGCATAATAGTTTTAGATTTACAGAAAAATTATAAAGATAGGGTAATGAGTTCTCATGTACCTCACACCCAGTTTTCCCTATTTTTAACAGCTTACATTAGTAGGTTATATTTGTCACAATAAATAAACTGATGTATATTATTAAACAAATAATAATATAAATTACACTAAATCAACAATTGATATTAATTTAAATGAACATTCTCAAGTCTATATTTCATTCACATTTCCTCAGTTTTTTCTAATATCTCTTTTCTGTTCCAGTATTCCTTCTAGGGTAGTACACTGGATATAGTAGTTGTGTCTCCTGAAGCTTCTTTTGGCTGGCACATATTTTTAGATTTGTTGTTGGTTTTTATTATCTTAACCACTTTGGGGAGCATTGGCCAGGTATTTTGTAGAATGTCTTTCAGGTGGAATTTGTCTCACATTTTTCTAATGGAGTTATGGGCTTGGGAGAAGACCAAAGACGTACATTGACATTTCGATCACATCATATCAAGGGTAATACTAGCAACATGACTTATTGTTATTGACTGCAAGCTCGATCACCTGGCTGTGGCAGTGTTTGTCAGGTTTTCTATTGTAAAATAATTCTTTGTTACCCTTTCCATACTAAAATCTTTGGAAGGAAGTCATTGCGTGCATGCAGCCCATACTTATGGAATGAGGAGTTTTGCTCCTTTTCCTTGAAAGCAAAATATATGTATGGACTATGTGAAATTTTGTGCCCCATTAATTTATTTATTTGCTCATTTCTGTATAGCAGTATGAAATGTCATGAATGTTTATGAGGTATTGGAATATGATACAATGCTGTTATTTTGTTGTCCTAATTTTTTCAGCTTTAGCCATGTCTCATAGTTTAAAAGAAAGTTTTCCATAAATGTTATTTTAAAAATAGGTATTTTAAAAATAAATGTTTATTAAACATCTACTGTGCATAAAAATTTTGCTGGGACTGAGGATATATAAATCGAATGAAGTATTGATATCACCGTCAAGGAACTTGCATCTCTGGGAGAGAAGGAATCTCACATAAATAACCTTCATGCAAGCAAGATACAGGCAACCCCAAACCCAAATTCCAGATCCACAAACTAATAGCCTTGTGACACTGGCCAAGTCACTCCATCTTTCTCAGATTAAAAATATTTTGAAAAATTTTGCTTCATGTAGTTATTTAGAAAATCAAATTAATATAATTTAAAGTGAAAAAAGGGTAGTAGATCACTGCAGTTAAGAATCTAGCCTTGGAACAGCTTTGGTTCATACTCTGCCTTTCTCAATACTAGGTCCATGACCAGCAGAGCTAATATGGACATGTCAACATCCTTAGATTTTATTGCCTATGAAACAGGAAAATAGAAAAAGCACAGGATGGGACAGGCTTGCGGGGTTATCAAGAGCTCTAATTTGTTTACTCCAAGTTTATTATTTCTCTTAAAAGGCAGGGGATAATCCAGTGAGAATTTGTAACTGGAGCTATAAATAGAGGAGGCACAGGCCTATGGGTGATATTCCAAGTCACCATTAAAGGGAAGGCAAAGGTCTGATGAGTAACAGGGAACTCAAAAGGAACTATCTTTGTAAGGCTCTGTAGCAACTGCCAATGGTCTGGTGACAGCTTGAGCCCACCACAGAGCAGCTTCCGCTTGTCGCATGAAAACTTGCACTGAGACTCCAGAAATAAAAGCACAGAAGCAATAGACAGGTTGTAGGAAACTCTGTTCTTTGTTTGTTTTCATAATTTCAACTTTTATTTTACATTCAAGGGGCACCTGTGCAGGTTTGTTATATGGGTGTACCACATGATGCTGAGGTTTGGGATATGAAGGATCCCAGCACACAGAAAGTGAACATAGTATCCAATAGTTAGTTTTTCATCCTTTGCCCCCTTCACTCTGCCCTCTAGTAGCCCTCAGTGTCTATTGCTCCCATCTTTATGTCCATGAGGACCCACTTCCACTTGTAAGTGAGAACATACAGTGTTTGGTTTTGTTTTTCCTGCTTTAATTTGCTTAGGATAATAACCTTTCACTGCATCCATGTTGCTGCAAAGAACATTATTCCATTCTATTTTATAACTGCAGCTCCATGGTGTATAGGTACCACATTTTCTTTACCCAATCCATGTTTATAAACACCGGGATTGATTCCATGTCTTTGCTATGATAAATAGTGCTGCGATAAACATATGAGTGAATGTGTCTTATTGGTAGAATGATCTACTTTATTTTAGATATATACCCAGAAATGGGATTGCTGGGTTGAATGGCAGTTCTGTTTTAAGTTCTTTGAGAAGTCTCCACACTACTTTCCACAGCGACTGAACTAATTTAAATTCCCCCCAACAGTGTGTAAGTTTTCCCTTTTCTCCTAAGCCTAGCCAGCATCTGTTGTTTTTTGTTTTTTGTTTTACTGTTTAATAATAGTCATTTTGACTGATGTGAGATGGTGTGTCATTGTGGCTTTGATTTGCATGTCTCTGATGATTAATGATGTTGAACATTTTTTCATATGTTTTTTGGCCACTGGCATGTCTTCTCTGAGAAGTGTCTGTTCATGTCATTTGCCCAATCTTTAATAGGGTTGTTTTTTTGCTTGTTGAATTAAGTTTTTATGGATTCTGGATATTGATCCTTTGCCGAATTCATAGTTTGCAAATATTTTCTCCCATTATAGCTCACTGCAGCCTACCTCCTGGGCTCAAGCAATCCTCCTGCCTCAGCCTCCAGAATAGTTGGGACCACATGTGCATGCCACCACACTTGGCCAATTTACTGTTGATTTAAATGTTGGTCTCTCCATTGGAATTTAAGTTTCTTGAGGGCAGGGTCCATATCATCATAGCCCTAGATCCTAGCATTGTGCAGATACTGAGTAAATATTCATTTAGAAAAGAATGATGAGGCTGGGTATGATGGTTTATGCCTGTAATTCCAGCAATTTGGGAGGCCAAGGCTGGAGGATTGTTTGGGCCCAGGAGTTCAAGACTAGCCTGGGCAATATAGTGAAACCCCAACTCTACAAAAACATTTAAAAATTAGCCACGTGTGATAGCACGTACCTGTAGTCACAGCTGTTCTGGAGCTGAGGCAGTAGGATCACTTGAACCTAGGAGGTAGGCTGCAATGAGCTACTATTGCACCACTGCACTTCAACCTGGGCAACACAGTGGGACCCTGTCTGCCCCCCCAAAAATGATGAATTCTGAAGATTTCATTACATAAATTAGTAGGAAGCTTAGGTAGAGGATATAACAAACGGAAGCTGAACTTGGTAACCTCACTACAAACCCTCATTTCTGAGAGGTTGAGTGTGTGTCTGTGGCAATTGTGATATGAGGAATGACAAGACATGATAATTTCTTTTTTCATTATTTTATAAGCCTGCTTTTCTTTTTCTCTTTCTTTTACTTTCTTTCTTTCTCCCATAGGAATAAATGAAGTCCCAATGAAAAAAGCGAAGTCTATTTTTTTCAGAGCTTACCATATCAAAAGAGTCAACCACCATCACTTATGTTTAAGCAGACACTCAAAGCAGACGAAGCAGTGGTGAAGCTTCATGATGGGTGAGGGTAGGAAGGCTTCAGATGTGCCCTGATTGGAGGCTGTTGGCATGGGAGAGCTGTGGGTGGCCTTATAAGAAACAGGGCATCCTATGTCATTGGTTAAGGGTGCATATTTGGCTTTCTCTGGTTGGCCCTAGGTTGGAAGTGGAGACAAGAGGTAGGGAAGCTGTCAGTTATTAATCAAGCCCTGGCCATCATGAGTCAATTATTACAGAAGTTACTGTGCAGCTTCCTGGATTGTTACTAGAGAGAGCAATCTGGCTTCCTGCAGATCTGACTCACAGCATGCTGGCTTGTTGGGCCATTCATTGAAGATAAGGAGGTTTCACTTCCTGATCAGGTTGCTTCAGGTCATTTTTATACAGGACCTGGTCGTTATCCATTTCTACATTCTGTCTCTCTCTCTTCTTGTCAACTTTTCATCTCCTTTTCTCCAAATATTTTTCTCACTTTTTCTAAATCTTCTCTTTATATTTATGTATTTTCTCAGGGCCCAGAAAAAATTAGGGAAGGGGAATGGTGAAGATTCAAATTATAAGGCAACAAGTGTTGTTCGTTGATGTCAAGCTCTGAAAGTGTCTCATCTTAAAGGATGGAGAATTTGGGCAATTTAGTGATCCTAAATATGCAAAAAGTTTGTTTTTATGAACAATTATTAAATGCCACGTTGTTATTTGGCTATGTTCAAACACAACCTTAAAACATTTTCTGTACAAGTTTTCCAGAAAATAGAAAACTTAAAATCTGCAAACATGATTCAGTATATTCTAGATGTGAGATTGAACTGAGCACACTTCAGTTTCTCTTCTCTGGACTTGCCAACACATGGAACTATTTTGAGATGAGGCAGCAGAAAAAAATCATGTAGCATCCAATATGTACTTCTAAAATATTTTATCTTTTTCATTTTAGGGCCTCTGAATGGAGCTTAAATGTGGCCATTTGGCCTAACCATGCTTCCTGTTTGAAGATGCTTTCAGATCCAAAGATTAGACTTAAAAAAAAAAAAGGGTGTTGGCAGCTGTGATGGCTCATGCCTATGTAACCCCAGCACTTTGGGAGGTCGAGGTGGGTGGATCATTTGAGGTCAGGAGTTTGAGACCAGCCTGGCCAAAATGGTGAGATCCCATCTCTACTAAAAATACAAAAAATTAGCCAGGCATAATGGTGTGTCTGCTAGTCCCAGCTACTTGGGGATACTGAGGCAGGAAAATCACTTAAACCCAGGAAGCAGAGGTTGCAGTGAGCCAAGATCATGCCACTGCACTCCAGCCACGGTGACAGAGTGAGACTCTGGAAAAAAAAAAAAGGGGGGGTGTTTTCTGTCTTTTTAGAATATTGCCAACTGGAGCAATAAATCAAAGTGAGCTAGTGAGCATCAAGAGAGAGAAACTTGTTTAAATTAAGAGGTAGAAATAATTTTTTCATAGTACCCCGATCTTGTGTGCAGAAGATCTATAATCAAATAAAATATTTTATATTCATTGTAGGTTTGCTAAGTTTGTGGATGAAACTTTATTATAATACATGAAATTTATTATTTTTGCACTTATTTTTATTTTCTTGAGACAAGGTCTCACTCTGTCACTCAGGCTGAAGTGCAGTGGCATGATCATGGCTTACTGTAGCCTTGACCTCACAGGTTAAAGGGATCCTCTCACCACAGCCTCCTGAGTAGCTAGGACTACAGGTGTGCCCTACCATGCCTGGCTAATTTTCTCTTAAATTTTGTACAGATGGGGGTATCACTATGTTGCCCAGGTTAGTCTTAAATTCCTGGGCTCAAGTGATCCTTGGCTTCCCAAAGTGCTGGGATTGTAGGCATGAGGCATCACACCCAGGCAAAATTTATTTTTAATGGCATTCTTCCTCTCTTCTGGAATTGTTAAAGCCTATTAGGCATTGACCCTGTTAGCTGTGAACACTGCAGCATCTTCTCTGATCTACTCTTTACCCAGCATAACAGGATTTTTCCAAGGGAAGTGAGTATTGCCTTGGGTCTCTAAACCTAAGGAGGAGGGAGGTAAGTTAGGCACCAGATCACAACAGTCTCCTACTGAACAAATGTGCTTGAGAACAGCATTTTGGAAGGTGATCCAGCTGTGCAAGCTGAATCATTTTTCATAGCAATTTTACTAATGCTTCTCACCCCGAATTTTAAAAGCCTGATGAGTCACACTGAATGGCCAACTGCTTACATTATCAAACAGAACAGAAAAGCATTTACATACATAGGCACAATACATAACTAGATTAACCAAATTAACTCCTACTTGTATAACCCTTCAAACCCCACACAGACAAAATACATGGTCATTTAACCAGTAGGATCACTGGCAAATGTAACATTAAAATGTTGATTATTCTATTCCATCTCATTTTGTGCCTATATTGTTCTTTCATGAAAGTAGTTAACCAACACCCATGAATCTGAAGGTGAGCAAAGGATGAAGTTAAGTTTCCTAATACACTAAAATAATATCTGGGTGAGATGAGACATTTTCCTGGCACAGCTTACAAAGAAAACATGCTTCCTTTAACTTAAAAGAGGAAGGGAGTGGACTAAATGCTCTGTGGGTGGTGCATTGAGTCTAGAAAATCTTCAGCCTTATGAGAACCAGGTTTATATGAGGCAATTTAAAGTCCTTTATAAAGAAATAGCAATATTACCCTGTTTGAAAGGAGGAAGCAGCTTGTTCCTGTGGCCATCCCATACCATTAGGATCGTCACTTATCAGTTATGGTACGTGGTACTTTTTGTCTTCAGAACATTTGGTGCATTTTATCAAATTTTCCACACATCACTAGAAGGCACAGTGGCCTATAACATCCTGTTTGTCACACAGTACTTTTGAAAAGTGTCTAGGGATTGGATCATCAGTGATAGGAACAGAACATCTATATTTATCATCATCTCTAAAAGAACAGGGTCAGTTATTTGCCCAAGACTTGAAAGTATTTTTTATAATAATCTCCAATGAAAAGATGGGATCATTTTCTATATTATACTTCTTATGGGCATGTAATACTTTATCACTGTGCCCTTTGCCCTGTACCCAAATCATGTTATATGTTATGTCATCAAACACCTAGTATGGCATCTGACCATCCATACTCAATGTTTACTTGGCAGTGTCAGTGTCTCTGCTGGTGCAGAAGGCTTTGGTCACTAGCAAACTACTCATTCCATCTGAATTCAGAAATCTTAAAACAATAAATTCTCTTGTTTACCCAGTCTTCAAAACACAGGGCACAAAGTAAGAAATTAAATGAAAAAGTGTGCTTTAATGAAGCAAGCACATACTAAGAATAGAATTCCAGAGTTCCAGTCCTAATTCTGCTATGCCTCCACTTCTTATATGTAGAAGCTATTGTCTTTCCTTAAGAAATCATTTTCTTTTCCTCCTGTAGAACATAAAAATCTTTGAGGTTGACAAAACCTTAGAGATTCAGTAGTGTAGCTCCTCAGCACAACCTAATTTACCCCAGTTTCTAGCTCCCAAACCCAATGAGTTACCGCACATAACAGCTACTACATGTGATACCTGCCTGTTTTAGTTCCCCAGAATTCAAACTAGAATAAATGCTAAGTAATCAATTTATATGTGTGTATGTACATAGTATTTGTAAACATAATCTATGCACTTTTTAAAAATGCAAGTATAAAATAGTTGTACAAGTGCTTTGATTTCTCAAAACTGCTATACATACCTATGGAAATGGCAGTGTTACATTAGATGAAGCTGAGTAGTTACAGTTACAGTTTTTCATCTCAGTGTATACTCCTACCTCTGCTAAGGGCAGAGAGTTAACTAGAAATTGCTTCAGGAAAATGAGGCAGAACATTTTCTTTTTTCAGAGGCTGCTGCTCACCTTTCCCGCAAAGAATAAGACTTGACAAGAGGGAAAAGCATGGAAAGGATTTGTTTTTAAGTGATCCAAACTCCAACTGTCAGCCTCAAAGCAAAATAATATGCAAGACATAAAAAAAAGAATGATGACTTAATCAGGACATTATTAGAAAGGGCACTGAGAATTTTAACTATACCACTCATAAATTTTTCCTCCTTCTTTCCAGAATCAAGGCATAATCTATGGCCAGCCAAACATGTGTATCCAGCAAGAATTCAGATAGATTTTATGTTTCCAAGATTTTTGTAAAAATTTTTCTACTTCGGCCAGAGTAATTTAAATAAACATAAATTCACTCCAGTGACACACTCCACTTTCTTAGCATCTTAATTGCCTTGTGAGCCCATTTGACACCTCTCTCTCTCTCTTACTCTCTCTCTAGACTAACATATTTCACAGTATCTTTTCATAGTATATTGTGTAGATTCCATTAAAAGTTAAATATATGGCTTAGATTCCACATTAAGTTAAATTTGAGAAATTTTGAGTGAAATAAAGCTACAGGTCCATCTTTCTTCTGAGCTTTCAACAAAATTTAAAAGCTGCATCTCCTCTTCCACCCCACCCCCAACACACACACACTTGAGCAAGGAACACCTGAAGGTTTCAAGAATTATACTAGTGTTCCTTAAAACTTAACTGGGGAAACCAAAGCCCTAGGCACACAAGTCAAGGTTCAATATCTAGCCACATTCATGAAAACTTTGCATGGAAATATATATATATATATATATATTTCATTTCTCCTTTCATATTGGAAAAATGTTCCACAGGATGTGAGTGTGATATTGTCTGCCATCTAGGGTGCACAGCTTGGTGCTCATAACTTTCAGAAGCCAGCACCATCTATTCATTTTTCTCTTTATGTGCCTCAAAGCTTGTATCATACAACATCTGATCTAGCTTTTGCATAGCTTAGAGTAGATGTGAGAAACCTCATCCTCAATATTCTTCTCCTTATTTTTCTTTTTTTAAAACTATAATGTAGCTCTTCCTAGTTATAGATAACGAAGTCATATTCATTGTAGAAAATTTATCAAAACTTAATATGTAAATTAAAATCATCTAACTTGATATTATATAAAATTATCAGAAAGTTTATATTAAGTAATAAATGCTTAATAATAATCAAGAAAATCATGAAAGAGAAGAACATGAATAAAAGTGATCTAGGATTTGCATTAACAGATATCAGAATAACTAAAACTGCACTATGATATAATCAATGTGATAGTACATAAGAATGGACATATAGATTGTTAAAACCAAATAGAAAAGCCCAAAATAGATCCAAGAAAAACAATAATTTAATACATAACAATAACATATTTGGATTCAGTGGGGAGAGATTATTTAATAAAGGATGCAAGGAAAATAGCTGTGCATTAAGAGAAAACTAAAATTATATCCCTTTATCACACCATACACAAAAATTAATTACAAATGGATTATACTCTTAATTTTATAAATGTAACAATTGAAACCCTTAATAGAAAATCTAGGAGATTTCATGTTTAGAATCTAAGTAAGGGGAGAGAATTCTAACCAAGATAAGAAACCTATATAAAATGTACATATTTATATAATCAAATAAGTATATAAAGAAATATTTGAATACATAAATATGTAATTTTATGTGTGAAAATCTAAAATAAAAAATCAATAGGCAAATGATTGGCTTTGGAAAAATAATGTAGATGACAAACTATTATAAATGCTTATATTTGTAAAGACACAGGGATTCTTAAAAGACACAGGAAAAATACAAACAACTGTACAAAAAATAGCGAAAAACAATTCACTGAATAGAAAATTCTAGTGACAAAATTAATAGTAATTATGGAATTTACCTCAAAGGAACCATAAAGTATAACTTTTTACCACTAAAATTAACAAAAATGTTTAAAAGCATTGTCTTTATTGTTGACAGAGATATGCAATGGAAATGTCAATTGTTATCATCTTTATAGAATATGGGAAGAAATATGGCAAGAGCAATTAAAATTAAAAATACTTAAAATTAAAAAATTAAAAACACAAAATTTCTACTTTTAATAGCATTTCCTATTGAAAAAATCTTCAGTGAATGTGAATGTATGTACATAGATGACTACTGCAGCATTATTTATAATGGCAAAATAATGGAAATGAGTTTACTTCCAGTAGGAATTATGAAGCTTGAAAAAGCATTTTTCCCACACTACCAATAAGAAAAATCTGGATAAACTAAATAAATCATAACTTCTTTTGAACTCATCAGAATAGTTTGAATAGTCAAAGATGGGCAGGCCCCTCCCAGGAGAGATGAAACAAGTAGACTGACTTTTGTGGCAGAGCACAGGACAAGGGTCACCATATAAGCAGGTGAAAAGACATCAACCAAAATTGTAATAGATTGCTGAAGACAGTGTCGTAGGAAAACACAACAATATAGAACAAATGAAGGCCACTGACACAAGAGGTGACTGCATTCATTTGCAGGCTCTTTTCCATGGAATCTCTTCAGGTGGTCAAAAGAAATATTAGTGTAAGAATAGGGGAGCAGAGGGATCCCACACACATATATATCTGCTAATTAGTGCAGATGGGCTAGAGGGGATGCAGTGCTTCTGTGGAAAAGGCTCAGAGCCTCACTGCCCTCAATCCCCTAGATGCTATCTCATTTGAAACTAAATCTTTAAGGTTCTAAGGAGGGGCAACAAATGCCACTACCTTAAGAGCACATGCAAAGACCCATGATGGCTGGTGGGTGGATAAAAGGAAAAACAAAAGAAAATAACACTTTGATGCTGGTGGAGAAGTCAAAAACAAAAGCAAAAACGTGTCTTAAACCCTATATCAATGCCATTCAAAGTTACTTACCACTAAGTGATGTACCAGAAAATCTCTCTACAGGAGATTTTTCTACAAATACAAAGAACTTGGCTGCCATGGAGAGAAGAGACAGGAAGGCTGAGAGCCTTACCCTCAATGCTCAGACACACAGGCCCTGACTCAGACTGAGACTGGACCAAAGTCACCACCACCACCCTGGCAAAGTACTGAATAAGAAGAACAATAGTTACCATGGGAAAGAGGAAAGAGCTTGAAGATCTGCAAGCTCTGTGCACACGTAGACAGGGACAAATGGAGCACAGACACTAAGAAAAGCCCTCTGGGCTGGGTGCAGTGGCTCAGAGCTATAATCCCAGCACTTTGGGAAGCTGAAGAGGGCAGATTGCTTGAGGCCAGAAGTTTGAGACGGGCCTGGGCAACATGGGGAAACCTTGTCTCTAGAAAAAATACAAAATGAACCAGGCATGGTGGTACATACCGGTGGTCCCAGCTACTCCTACTCGGGAGGCTGATGTGGGAGAATTTCTTGAGCCCAGGAGGTAGAGGTTGCAGTGAGCCAAGATTGCGCCATTGCACTGAAGCCTGGTCAACAGAATGAGCCCTGCCTTAAAATAATAATAATAATAATTAAAAGAAAACCCCTCTGGTACCATAGCACCCTCCCTAAGCACAAGGCAACAAGTGATTAACACTGGAGGATTTTTGTTGTTGTAGTTGGGGGTGGGTAACAGCTTTATTCAGCTGGTAACAATTCACACAACATATAATTCACCAATTTAAAGTTCACCATCCAATGACTGTAATCCATTCACAGAATTGCATTAACCATCGTCACAACCAATTTTAGAATCTTTTTATCCACCCCCACAAAGAACCTGTGTACCATTTAGCTATTACCTCCAATCCTTTTACTTCTCTTTCCATCTCCCACCCATCTCTTCACAACTATTAATTTACTTCCTGTCTCTACAGATTTGCGTATACTGGACATTTCATATAAATAGAATTATACAGTATGTGGCCTTTTATGACCGATTTATTTCACTTAGCATATTGTTTCGAGGTTCATACATATTGTAGCATGTATAAATATTACATTACTATTTAGAGCCAAATAACATATCACATTTTGTTTATTTATTCATTTGTTAGTGTACATGAGAGTTGTTTCCACTGTTAGGCTATTATGAATAAGATGCTATGAATATTCATGTAAAACCCTTTGCGTGGACATGTTTTCTTTCGTTGGGGGGTATATTTAGGATTGAAATTGCTAGATCAAATATTAACTTGATGATTAACTTTTTGAAAAACTGCCACATGGTTGTCCAAAGTGGCTACATTATTGTCATTCCCACCAGCAGTGAATGACCATTCAGATTTATCCATAACCTTGACAACACTTGGTTATCTGTGTTTTTTATTACAGCCATCATAGTGGATGAGAAATGGCTATTCATTGTGTTTTTCATTTGCATTTCCCTAATGACTAATGATGTTGATATCATTTCATACATTTATCGTCCATTTATATATCTTTAATGGGAAAATATCTCTATCGATACTATGCCCATTTTAAATTGGGCTGTCTTTTTATTATTGAGTCACAAGAGTATTTTATATATTATTTATACAAGACCCGTGGTAGATATACAATTTGCATATGTTTCTCCCATTCTGTGAGTCATCTTTTTATTTTACTAATGGTATCCTCTGAGGTTCAGTTTTTATTATGATGGAGACCAATGAATACATTTTTTTCTTTTGGTGATTGTGCTTTTGATAAGATATCTATGAAACCAATGTCCAATGTCATCTTATATCCAAGATGATATATATGAACTATCCAATGTCATGAAGATTTTTTATACATTTTCTTCTGTATGTTACAGTTTTAGCTCTTAGATTTAGCTCTTTGATTCATTTGAGTTAATTCTTGTGTGTGGTGTGAGGAAGAGCTCCAATCCCTCTTGCCCTTTATTTAGCATTTGAATATCCAGCTTTCCTGGCTCCATTTTTTGAAAAAGTTTTCTTTTTTTATTGCATCTATTTAATTCTTTCTCTTTTCTTCTTTATTAGTCTTTCTAGTGGTCTATCAATTTTCTTGATCTTTTCAAAAAGCAGCTCCTGGATTCATTGATTTTTTGGAGGGTTTTTTGTGTCTCTATCTCCTTCAGTTCTGCTCTGATCTTAGTTATTTCTTGCCTTCTGATAGCTTTTGAATGTGCTTGCTCTTGCATCTCTAGTTCTTTTAATTGTGATGTTAGGGTGTCAATTTTAGATCTTTCCTGCTCTCTCTTGTGGACATTTAGTGCTATAAATTTCCCATCATGGAAAACACTGTGGCGATTCCTCAAGGATCTAAAACTAGAAATACCATTTGACCCAGCCATCCCATTACTGGGGATATACTCGAAGGATTATAAATCATGCTGCTATAAAGACACATGCACACGTATGTTTATTGCGGCACTATTCACAATAGCAAAGACTTGGAATCAACCCAAATGTCCATCAGTGACAGACTGGATTAACAAATTGTGGCACATATACACCATGGAATACTATGCAGCCATAAAAAAGGATGAGGTCGTGTCCTTTGTAGGGACATGGATGCAGCTGGAAACCATCATTCTCAGCAAACTATCACAAGAACAGAAAACCAAACACTGCATGTTCTCACTCATAGGTGGGAATTGAACAGTGAGATCACTTGGACACAGGATGGGGAACATCACACACTGGGTCCTATTGTGGGGAGGGGGTAGGGGGGAGGGATAGCATTAGGAGATATACCTAATGTAAATGACGAGTTAATGGGTGCTGCACACCAACATGGCACATGTATACATATGTAACAAACCTGCACGTTGTGCACATGTACCCTAGAACTTAAAGTATAAAAAAAAATAAATAAATCTTACCTTATGGTCAGACATTAAAAACTAAATAAATATGTCTAAAAAAAAAAGAAAAAATTTTCTTCTCCATATTAAATTATTTACCATCAATTTTAAAAAATCAATTGACCATAAATTGATAGGTTTATTTCTGAGCTCTCAATTTTATTCCCTTGATCATAGTTTAAAATTTACTCAATATATCGATATCACACTGTCTAGAGCTACATGATAGCACTGTTTAAAGCTACATGATAGCTGTTGCGGAAAGTCAGGGACCCCAAATGGAGGGACTGGCTGGAGCTGCGGCAGAGGAACAGAAATTGTGAAGATTTCCTGGACATGTATCAGTTCCCAAATAATACTTTTATAATTTCTTATGTCTGTCTTTACTTTAATCTCTTAATCTTGTTATCTTCACAAGCTGAGGATATATATCATCTCAGGACCACTGTGATAACTGTGTTAACTGTAAAATTTATTGAAAATCATGTGTGTTTAAACAATATGAAATCAGTGCACCTTGAAAAAGAACAGAATAACAGCGATTTTTAGGGAACAAAAGAAGACAACCATAAGGTCTGACTGCCTGCGGGGTTGGGCAAAAAGAGCCATATTTTTCTTCTTGCAGAGAGCCTATAAATGGATGTGCAAGTAGGAGAGATATGGCTAAATTTGTTTCCTACCAAGGAATATTAATATTAATACCCTGGGAAAGGAATGCATTCCTGGGGGGAGGTCTATAATCAGCTGCTCTGAGAGTGTCTGTCTTATGTAGTTGAGATAAGAACTGAGATACCCCCTGGTCTCCTGCAGTACCTTCAGGCTTGTTAGGGTGGGGAAAAACTCCACCCTGGTAAATCTGTGGTCAGACCGTTTCTCTGCTCTCAAACCCTGTTTTCTGTTGTTTAAGATGTTTATCAAGACAATACATGCACAGTTGAACATAGACCCTTATCAGTAGTTCTGCTTTGCCTTTGTCCTGTTGCCTCAGAAGCATGTGATCTTTGTACCTACTCCCTGTTTTACAACCCCTCCCCTTTTGAAACCCTTAATTAAAAAACTTGCTGGTTTGAGCCTCAGGTGGGCATCATGGTTCTACCAATATGTGACGTCACTCCCAGTAATCCAGCTGTAAAATTCCTTTCTTTGTACTCTTTCTCTTTATTTCTCAGCCAGTCAAAACACTTACAGAAAATAGAAAGAACCTACATTGAAATATTGGGGGCAGGTTTCCCCGATAGATAGATAGACAGATAGATAGCTTTCTAGTAAGTTATAAAATGTAAAAGTTTGAGTCCTGAAAATTTGTGTTTTGTTTTTTTATTTTCTTTTCAAAATTGTCTTAGCTATGCTGAGTCCTTGCATTTCCCTACAGGTTTTAGGATCAACCTGTCAATTTCTATGAAGAAGCCATCTGGAATTCTTTTTCTTTTCCTTTCTTTTTTTTTTTTTTTGTTTTCCTTGAGATGGAGTCTCACTCTGTCACCCAGGCTGTAATGCAGTGGCATGATCTCCGCTCACCACAACCTCTGCCTCCCAGATTCAAGTGATTTTCCTTCCTCAGCCTCCTGTGTAGCTGGGATTACAGGCATGTGCCATCACACCTGGCTAATTTTGTATTTTTAGTAGAGGCAGGGTTTCTCCATGTTGGTCAGACTGGTCTCAAACTCCCGACCTCAGGTGATCCAGCCACCTCGACCTCCCAAAGTGCTGGGATTACAAGCATGAGTCACTGCGCTGGCTGCCATCTGAAATTCTAAAAGATACTGTGCTAAATCTCTAGATCACTTTGGGTATTCTTGCTGTCTTAACAATACTGTCTCCCCATCTGAGAGCATGTAATTTATTTATTTATTTAGATATTATTTCATTTCTTTCAACAAAGTTTTGTACTTCAGTTATATGTTTTACATTAATTTTGTAAAATTTATTCTTGAGTATTTTTATTTTTTATGCTATTATAATTATTTTGCTCATTTTATTTTCATTTTGTTCATTGCATGTGTATAGATACAGAACTGAATTTCGTGTATTAACCTTGTGTCTTGCAACATTTCTGAGTTTGTTTATTAGTTCTAAAAGATTTGTGGTGGATTCCTCAGAATATTCTATATACAAGACATGTTGTCTGTGAATAGAGATAGCTTTATATTTATTTCCAATATGAATGTCTTTTATTGGTGTTTATTACGTGTTGCCCTGTGTAAAATCTCCATTACAGTGTTAAATATATGTGATGAGAATAGACATCTTTGTCTTGTTTCTGATGTTAGGGGTAAAATATCTAGTCTTTTATCATTAACTATAAGGCTAGCTGTGAGTTTTTCATAGATGCCTTTTATCAAGTTAAGGAATAGTGTGTTGAGTGTTTTTATAATAAAAGGTCACTGAATTTTAGCAAACTCATCTCTGAATTATTGAGATTAGAATGTGGGTTTTGTTTTTTATTCTATTGCTATGGTATATTACATTTATCAATTTTCGAATATTACATCAACCTTGCATTTCTTGGATAAATCTCAGTCATGGTATATAATTTTTATCTGTTGCTTGATTCGATTTGCTACTACATTGTTGAGAATCTTTGCATTAATATCCATAAGAGATACTGGTCTGTACTTTCTTTCCTATCTTGACACTGTTTTAGTATCAGGGAATGGATTGCAAGTATCCTTCCTTTTCTATTTTTTGTTAACAGGTTGTGAAGAAATGCTGTTAATTCTTCTTTAAGTGATTGACACAACTCTAGAAAATTTTTCAGCTCTTTAATGAACTAAAGATAGTCATAATATACATAAACCCAAATTCAGGAGCTTAATGCCTGAGTATTTTTACAATGATATAGAGGTTTGCCTATTACCAGGTGTAAATATTATTGAACTGAATCTCTACTGTTCTCTACTCTTCAACCCAAAACTATAAGCTGAAAAAAAAATTGCAAAAATGCAACCCATTGTCAAGAGAAAAAGCAAACAAAAGAACCAGATCCAGAGATACCCCAGAGATTGCAATTATCAAACAGTGACTTTCAAAAAAACTATAAAAAATATGTAAAGGATAACAATAATATGAAACATACCTAAGTAGAGGGTGAATTTCAGATGAGAGAGGAAAATTGTAATAAAGAGTAAGATGAAAATGCTCTAAGTCAAAAGGAAAATAATATTAAAAGAGATAATGAATGCCACTGATGAACACAGTCAAGTGAATTATCATTGGATTTGAAAATAGACCAATATACATTTTCAAAACTAAAACCCAAGGAGAAAAATTATTTGAGTTTGAGAGCCAGGACAGAATATCTATGAACTGCTAATTAATGACAAAGATTCTAATATCTATGTAATTGGAGACCCCAAAAGTAATGTTGAAGAAGTATGATTTTAAAATACAAGAGCCAAGCATTTAAAAAAAAATTAACGATAGTTACTAAAACTCAATCCCAAGAAGATCAGAAAACTCTAAACACATGCATAAATTTTTAAAGAAGAAGACAAAACACATAGAAATATTTTATTAAACTACTGAAACTTAAGTGTTTTTTAAAAGCTAAATATTTTTTAAAAGAAATATCACATACAGAAGAAGAAAGATAAGAATTTCAGTATACTTTTCACCAGAAACTGTGAAAACCAGGAAACAGTGAATTGACATTCCTAAAGTATTATTTTAAAAAAGTAACTGTCAATCAATCATTATATACCCTGTAAAAAATATTTTAAAAGGCTTTTTTACAAACAAATGATGAAAGAATGCATGACCAGAAGACATATGACATAAGAAATAATAGTTGAAGTACTTCAACCAATAGAATATTATATCAGACAGAAATGTTAATCTACAAAAAAAAAAGTTTTCCAAAAATGGCAATATCAGAGATAAATATATAATACTTAAATTGTTTTTAAAATTGTCTTATATATTATGGATTTTAAAAAGTAATAACAATGCATATTGGGAGTTATGACATACATAAGATTAAAATGTGTGATAATATCACATTCGATTTAAGAGGAAAATTGTTAGGAAATTGTAAGGTTCTTACACATCACGTGAAATATTATATTATTTGAAGGTAGAATGTGCCAAAGTTTGAGGGTCTCCAAGATCACCTTCAGGTTCAATAATTTGCTAAAACTCACAGAATTCACAGAAACAATTATACTCCCAGTTACAGTTTATTAGGGTAAAAAAATACTGATTCATAGCAGGTAATGAAAGAGGCATACCAGAGATGGTCCAGGACTCAACAAGTATGAAATACCAGTTGTCTTTTCCCTATGTAGTTGTGCAGACAGTGCCTATTTCTCCCAGCAATGATGTGTGGCAATATATAGAGATGAAAGAGCTCATCTAAACACTCAGTGTCTAGTATTTTTATTGGGGGTTGATTTCAGAGATATGGCTGATCAACCACATAGCTGACCTTAGTTTCTAGTTTCTCCAGAGGTTAAACTGATAACTGTCTGGCCCAAGGCCCCCATCATAGATCACGTGGTTAGAATAGGCTACCTAGAATGAACCAAGGACCTCATGTAAATAAAGACACTCTTATTAAGCAGGACATTCCAAGGATTTTGAGATTACCTTCCAGAAGCCAGGGGGAAAGGGTAAAACCTTTATTTAGGCAAGATTAATCTTTTCCACACACTGCAATAAATTGAAGAAGTATAATGCAAATGCTAGAATAGCACTAAAAATATTTTTCAAGGATTATTAATCACATAAGGGTAGAAAGTCAAATTATAAAATACACACAAGCCACAATCAGACAAAAAAATTAAAACGTTAAGAATGACCACATGGAACAAATAGAGAAAAACTAGTGAGATGATAGATTTAAATCCAGCCTCATCAATGATTGTTTTAAGTGTAAATGGTCTAAATTCCACAACAAAAAGACAGAGATTATCATATTGGTTAAGAAAAGAAGACCTAACTATATACTGTTCACAAGAAATCTGCTTTAAATAGAAAAACATGTGTGTTAGTCTGCTTTCTGTTTCTTGTAACAGAATACCTGAACCTGGATAATTTATACAGGAAAACAATTTATTTCTCACAGTTGTGGAGGCTAAGAAGCTCAAGGTCAAGGGGCTACATCAGGTGAGAGCCTTCTTGCTGGTGAAGACTCTCTGCAGAGTACTGGGGGAGCACAGGGCATTACATGGTGGGGGGCTAAGGGTGTTAGCACATTAGCTCAGGTCACTCTTCCTCTTATAAAGTAACTAGTTCCATTCCCATAACCACTCTTTAAACCATTACTCCATTAAGTCATAAATGTATTAATCCATTCATGAAGGCAGAGACCTCATGATTCAATCACCTCTTAAAGGCCCCCCCTCTCAATACTACCACACTGAAAATTAAATTTCAATGTGAGTTTTAGAGGAAACAAATATTCAAACTATAGAAACATGGATAGGTTAAAATTTAATGGATGGCTATATATACATATATGCTATGCAAACACTACTCGAAAGCTAGAGAGTCTACATGAAATTCAGTCAAAGTAGACTTTAGAACAATGAACATTTACTTGGATAAGTGGGTTAATTCACCAAGAATATCTAGGAATATTTTTAATATTATAATGATCAAGAGACAGTGGATAAATTGGGTAAATCACCATGAATTATTAGAACACCTAATAATTATAAATGTGTATTCATCAATATAAAGCTTTTCTACACAGACACAACAAAGATAAATAGAACTCAAAGGATAAATAGAAAAATCCACAGATGTATTTGGAAATGTTAGCATTCCTCTCTGGAGTCAATAGAACAAAAAATCAGTTGAGTAAACAGAAGAGTTGAACAACATAATTAACCACCTTGACCTAATGTACATGAATAAAAAACTCCACCAAACAATACAATTGATAGTGCTTTCAACTACCAATTGAACATACATCAGAGACGTCATAATTAATAGAGGAAAACTAAATATTGTTATCTCCAAGACTGGGAAAAGATAAGGATATTCACGTGTACCAATCTTATTCAACATCACTGGATGGCCTAACTGGTGAAATGAGAAAAAAAAAATAGAAATTATGAAGTTCAAAAAAAGAAATAAAACTGCTTCTATTCACAGAAGGCATAAATATTTACATAGAAAATAATTAAAGACACTTTCTTTTCTTTGAGACAGGGTCTTGCTCTGTTGCCTGAGCTGGAGAACAATGGTACAGTCATGGCTCATTGCTGCCTCAAACTGCTGGGCTCAAGAACTTCTCTGTCTCAGACTCCTGAGCAGCTGGGACTACAGACATGCACCACCACATCTGGCTAATTGTTTTAATTGTTTGTAAAGACAGGTTCTCACTATTTTGCCCAGGCTTAAAAACTACTTAAAAAAGAAAACATTTAGAACTAGTAAATGAGTTTAGCAGGGCTCCTGGATGTAAGATCACCACACAAAAATTACTTTTTATAAACTAATTTTTGTATTTTTTTTTTATTTTTATAAACTAATAATAAATGACAAAAATGGGGGCACAACCAAGATGGCCGAATAGGAACAGCTCCAGCCTCCAGCTCCCAGCGTGAGCAACACAGAAGACGGGTGATTTCTGCATTTTCAACTGAGGTATCGGGTTCATCTCACTGGAGTGTGTCTGACAGTTGGCACTGGTCTGTGGGTGTAGCCCAACCAGCGAGAGCTGAAGCAGGGTGAGGCATTGCCTCACGTGGGAAGTGCAAGGAGGAAGGGAATTCCTTTTCCTAGTCAAAGAAAATTGAGACACACAACACCTGGATAATCGGGTAATTCCCACCCTAATACTGCACTTTACCAAGGGTCTTAACAAACGGCACAGCAGGAGATTATATCCCACACCTGGCCCAGAGGGTCCCATGCCCACGGAGCCTCCCTCAATACTAGCACAGCAGTCTGAGATCTAACTGCAAGGTGGCAGCAAGGCCAGGGGAAGTGCTCCTGCCATTGCTGAGGCTTAAGCAGGTAAACAAAGCTGCAGGAAAGCTCAAATTGTATGGAGCCCACCACAGCTCAAGGAGGCTGCCCTGCCTCTGTAGACTCTTCCTCTGGGGACAGGGCATAGCTAAACAAAAAGCAGCAGAAACCTTGACCGAGATAAATGCCCCTGTCTGACAGCTTTGAAGAGAGCAGTGGATCTCCCAACATGGAGGTTGAGATCTGAGAATGGACAGACTGCCTATTCAAGTGGGTCCCAGATCCCTGAGTAGCCTAACTAGGAGACATCCCCCACTAGGTGCAGACTGACACCTCACACCTCACACGGCAGGGTACACCCCTGAGACGATACTTCCAGAGCAAGAATCAGACAGCAACACTTGCTGTTCAGCAATATTCTATTGTCTGCAGTCTCCACTGCTGATACCCAGGCAAACAGGGTCTGGGGTGGACCTCAAGCAAACTCCAAACAGACCTACGGCGCAGGGTCCTGACTGTTAGGAGGAAAACTACAAACAGAAAGGACACCCTCACCAAAACCCCATCCATACATCACCATCATCAAAGATCGAAGGCAGATAAAACCATAAAGATGGGGAAAAAGCAGTGCAGAAAAGTTGGAAATTCAAAATATCAGAGCACATCTCTCCCTCCAAAGGAACGCAGCTCATCGCCAGCAACGGATAAAAGCTGGATGGAGAATGACTTTGACGAGTTGAGAGAAGAAAGCTTCAGTCAATCAAACTTCTCAGAGCTAAAGGAGGAACTACGTAACCAGCTCAAAGAAACTAAAAACCTTGAAAAAAGAATGGATGAATGGATAACTAGAATAATCAATGCAGAGAAGACCTTAAAAGAATGGATAGAGATGAAAACCATAACACAAGAACTACGGGACAAATGCACAAGCTTCAGTAACCAACTCGATCAACTGGAAGAAAGAGGATCAGTGATTGAAGATCAAATGAATGAAATGAAGCAAGAAGAGATATGTAGAGAAAAAAGAGTAAAAAGAAATTAACAAAGCCTCCAAGAAACATGGGATTATGTGAAAAGACCAAATCTATGTCTGATTGGTGTGCCTGAAAGTGATGGGGAAAATGGAACGAAGTTGGAAAACACTCTGCAGGATATAATCCGAGAGAACTTCCCCAAACTAGTAAGGCAGGCCAACATCCAAATTCAGGAAATACAGAGAATGCCACAAAGATACTCCTTGAGAAGAGCAACTCCAAGACACAGAATTGTCAGATTCACCAAAGTTGAAATGAAGGAAAAAATGTTAAGGGCAGCCAGAGAGAAAGGTCGGGTTACACACAAAGGGAAGTCCATCAGACTAACAACAGATCTCTCAGCAGAAACTCTCTAAGCCAGAAGAGAGTGGGGGCCAATATTCAACATTCTTAAAGAAAAAAATCTTCAACCAGGAATTTCATATCCAGCCAAACTAAGTTTCATAAGTGAAGGAGTAATACAATCCTTTACACACAAGCAAATGCTTAGAGATTTTGTCACCACCAGAACTGCCCTACAAGAGATCCTGAAGGAAGCACTAAACATGGAAAGGAACAACTGGTACCAGCCATTGCAAAAACATGTCAAAACGTAAAGTCCATCAATGCTAGCAAAAAACTGCATCAACTAGCAAGCAAAATTACCAGCTAATATCATAATGAGAGGATCAAGTTCACACATAACAATATTAACCTTAAATGTAACTGGATTAATGGTCCAATTAAAAGACACAGATTGGCAAACTGGATAAAGAGCCAAGACCCATCAGTTTTCTGTATTCAGGAGACCCATCTCACATGCAGAAACATACATAGGCTCAAAATAAAGGGATGGAGGAAGATCTACCAAGCAAATTGAAAACAAAAAAAAAGCAGGGATTACAATCCTAGTCTCTGATAAAACAGACTTTAAACCATCAAAGATCAAAAGAGACAAAGAAGGTCATTACATAATGATAAAGGGATCCATTCATCAGGAAGAGCTAACTAACTATCCTAAATATATATGCACCCAATACAGGAGCACCCAGATTCATAAAGCAAGTCCTTAGAGACTTACAAAGAGACTTAGACTCCCACACAATAATAATGGGAGACTTTAACACCCCACTGTCAACATTAGACAGATCAATGAGACAGAAAGTTAACAAGGATATCCAGGAATTGAACTCAACTCTGCACCAAACGGAACTAATAGACATCTAAAGAACTATCCACCCCAAAGCAACAGAATATATAAGAATATACATTCTTCTCAGCACCAATCACACTTATTCCAAAATTGACTGCATAGTTGGAAGTAAAGCACCCCTCAGCAAATGTACAAGAACAGAAATTATAACAAACTGTCTCTCAGACCACAGTGCAATCAAAGTAGAACTCAGGACTAAGAAACAATCCAAACCACTCAACTACATGGAAACTGAACAACCTGCTCCTGAATGACTACTGGGTACATAATGAAATGAAGGCAGAAATAAAGACGTTCTTTGAAACCAATGAGAACAAAGATACAACATACCCGAATCTCTGGGACACATATAAAGCAATGTGTAGAGGGAAATTTATAGCACTAAATGCCCACAAGAGAAAGCAGGAAAGATCTAAAATTGACACTCTAACGTCACAAGTAAAAGAACTAGAGAAGCAAGAGCAAACACATTCAAAAGCTCGCAGAAGGCAAGAAATAACTAAGATCAGAGCAGAACTGAAGGAGATAGAGACACAAAAAACCTTCCAAAAGAATCAATGAATCCAGGAGCTGGTTTATTGAAAAGATCAACAAAATTGATAGACTGCTAGCAAGACTAATAAAGAAGAAAAGAGAGAAGAATCAAATAGACACAATAAAAAATGATAAAGGGGATATCACCACCGACCCCACAGAAATACAATCTATCTTCAGAGAATACTATAAACACCTCTACGCAAATAAACTAGAAAACCTAGAAGAAATTGATAATTTCCTGGACACTTACACTCTCCCAAGACTTAACCAGGAAGAAGTTGAATCCGTGAATAGACCAATAGCAGGCTCTGAAATTGAGGCAATAATTAATAGCCTACCAACCAAAAGAAGTTCAGGACCAGACGGATTCACAGCTGCATTCTACCAGAGGTACAAGGAGGAGCTGGTACCATGATCAAGTGGGCTTCATCCCTGGGATGCAAGGCTGGTTCAACATATGCAAATCAATAAACGTAATCCAGCGTATAAACAGAACCAAAGACAAAAACCACGATTATCTCAATAGATGCAAAAAAGGCCTTTGACAAAATTCAACAGCCCTTCATACTAAAAACTCTCAATAAATTCGGTGTGGATGGAACATATCTCAAAATAATAACAGCTATTTATGACAAACCCACAGCCAATATCATATGGAATGGGCAAAAACTGGAAGCATTCCCTTTCAAAACTGGCACAAGAGAGTGATACCCTCTCTCACTACTCCTATTCAACATAGTGTTGGAAGTTCTGGCTAGGGAAATCAGGCAAGAGAAAGAAATAAAGGCTATTCAGTTAGGAAAAGAAGAAGTCAAATTGTCCCTGTTTGCAGATGACATGATTGTATATTTAGAAAACCCCATTGTCTCAGCCCAAAATCTCCTTAAGCTGATAAGCAACTTCAACAAAGACTCAGGATACAAAATCAATGTGTAAAAATCACAAGCATTCTTATACACCAGTAACAGACAAACAGAGAGCCAAATCATGAATGAACTCCCATTCACAATAGCTTCAAAGAGAAAAAAATATCTAGGAATCCAACTTACAAGGGATGTAAAAGATGTCTTCAAGGAGAACTACAAACCACTGTTCAGTGAAATAAAAGAGGATACAAACAAATGGAAGAACATACCATGCTCATGGATAGGAAGAATCAATATTGTGAAAATGGTCATACTGCCCAAGGTAATTTATAGATTCAATGCCATCCCCATCAAGCTACCAATGACTTTCTTCACAGAATTGGAAAAAACTGCTTTAAAGTTCATATGGAACCAAAAAAGAGCCCTCATTCCAAGACAATCCTAAGCCAAAAGGACAAAGCTGAAGGCTTCATGCTACCTGACTTCAAACTATACTACAAGACGGTAGTAACCAAAACAGCATGGTACTCGTACTAAAACAAAGATATAGACCAACAGAAGAGAACAGAGCCCTCAGAAATAATACCACGCATCTACAGCCATCTGATCTTTGACAAACCTGACAAAAACAAGAAATGGGGAAAGGATCCCCTATTTAATAAATGGTGCTGGGAAAATTGGCTAGCTATAAGTAGAAAGCTGAAACTGGATCCTTTCCTTACCCCTTATATGAAAATTAATTCAAGATGGATTAGAGACTTAAATGTTAGACCTAAAACTATAAAAACCCTAGAAGAAAACCTAGGTAATACCATTAAGGACATAGACATGGGCAAGGACTTCATGTCTAAAACACCAAAAGCAATGGCAACAAAAGCCAAAATTGACCAATGGGATCTAATTAAACTAAAGAGCTTCTGCACAGCAAAAGAAACTGCCATCAGAATGAACAGGCAACCTACAGAATGGGAGAAAATTTTTGCAATCTACTCATCTAACAAAGGGCTAATATCCAGAACCTATAAAGAACTCAATCAAATTTACAAGAAAAAAACCAACAACTCCATCAAAAAGTGGGCAAAGGATATGAACAGCCACTTCTCAAAAGAAGACATTCATAGAGCCAACAGACACATGGAAAAATGCTCATCATCACTCGCCATCAAAGAAATGCAAATCAAAACCACAATGAGATACCATCTCACACCACTTAGAATGGCAGTATTAAAAAATCAGGAAACAACAGGTGCTGGAGAGGATGTGGAGAAATAGGAACACTTTTACACTGTTGGTGGGACTGTAAACTACTTCAATCATTGTGGAAAACAGTGTGGTGATTCCTCAAGGATCTAGAACTAGAAATACCATTTGACACAGCCATCCCACTACTGGGAATATACCCAAAGGATTATAAGTCATGTTGCTATAAAGACACATGCACACGTATGTTTATTGCGGCACTATTCACAATAGCAAAGACTTGGAATCAACCCAAATGTCCATCAGTGACAGACTGGATTAAGAAAATGTGGCACATAGGAATACTATGCAGCCATAAAAAAGGATGAGTTTGTGTCCTTTGTAGGGACATGGATGCAGCTGGAAACCATTATTCTCAGCAAACTATCACAAGAACAGAAAACCAAGTACTGCATGTTCTCACTCATAGGTGGGAACTAAATAATGAGATCACTTGGACACAGGATGGGGAACATCACACACCGGGTCCTATTGTGGGGAGGGGCGGGAGGGATAGAATTAGGAGATATACCTAATGTAAATGACGAATTAATGGGTGCAGCACACCAACATGGCACATGTATGCATATGTAACAAACCTGCACATTGTGCACATGTACTCTAGAACTTAAAGTATAATAATAAAAAATAAATAAGTAAATAAATAAATGACAAAAAATAGATACTAATAAGAATTGTATCATAGCACCAAAAACACTAAATCTAAGTCTTACAAAACATGTCCATAATTTATATTCTGAAAGCTACATAACTTTAATAAGACAAATCCTTAGGATAGCCAGTCAAAAGATTTAATTGGCTATGAGGGGGGAAAATCCAGCATGAGACTTCACTGAAGAAATATTGAAAGCTAGAAGACAGTAAAACAAGGTAAAACACATGGAAACATTGGTATAAAAAGAAGTGTTTCATTCTCTCTGTCATTCTGGATCAATTGGGAAAAAGTAAAATGAAGAAGATGTAAAGCTCAAAATAACATAAATACTAAGTTGGATACAGTGGATACTAATTGAATTCTGTCATGAAAACAGAGAATGTTCATAAAACCTTCACAAAATTGACCATATATTAGGCTATAAAGAAAACTGTGACACAAGATCGAGAATAGAAGAAATACCAACTATATTATCTGAATATATTTCAATAAAATTAGGCTTTCCTAAGAGAGTCAGAAAACAGGAAACCCTACCACTTCTTCCTTTCAACCCAAATGTCCATCAGTGACAGATTGGATTAAGAAAATGTGGCACATATACACCATGGAATACTATGCAGCCATCAAAAAGGATGAGTTTGTGTCCTTTGTAGGGACATGGATGCAGCTGGAAACCATAATTCTTAGCAATCTATCACAAGAACAGAAAACCAAACACCGCATGTTCTCACTCATAGGTGGGAACTGAACAATGAGATCACTTGGACTCAGGAAGGGGAACATCACACACAGGGGCCTGTCATGGGGAGGGTGGAGGGGGGAGGGATTGCAATGGGAGTTATACCTGATGTAAATGACAAGTTGATGGGTGCAGCACACCAACATGGCACAAGTATACATATGTAACAAACCTGCACGTTATGCACATGTACCCTACAACTTAAAGTATAATAATAATAAATAAATTAAAAAAAAATTTCTTAAAGAGGAAAATAAAGAGGACATTTTAGAACACCCAAAAATAATATTACACATAAGATCATATAGGATATGACTCAAATAGTTATTTTAAAAAATCATGGTTTAAATTTAAAATCACAAATATTAGTTGTCAAAATTGGGAGGGAAAAAATTGGTAGCATTAATAAATCAACACAGGAGTTATTTTGGGGGTTGGGAGACAGATAAAACAATCTCAAAGACATTGTATATAAAAAGCCAATTTCTGGGGGTTATGTACTATATGATTTCATTTATATAGCATTACACAAAATGTGGTATACACATTCAATAGAATATTATTCATTTATAAAAAGGAATAATGTTCTGATAAATGCTACAACATGGAAGAACCTTGAAAACATTATGCTAAGTGAAATAAACCAACAAAAAAAGGATACATATTGTATGTATCAGTACAATTGATTTGGACCTAGAATTGGAAAATTCATAGAGACAGAGAAAGATCAGAGATGGCTATGGGTTGGGGGAACGAAAAAATGGTGGAGTCGCTGCCTAAGGAGTAGTTTCTGTTTGGGTGATAAAAAAGTTTTGGAAATTAACAGTGATGATGGAGGCACAACATTGTGAATATAATTCATGCCACCGAATTGTACACTTAAAAATAGTTAAAACAGCAAAGTTTATGAGATCTACATTATAATGATCTTGCAGTATCAAAAACCATTGGATTGTACACCTTAAATAGATGAACTGTGTGGTAGGTAAATTACATCTTAATAAAGCTGTCAAAAAATCAAAATGATAAAATTTTATAGATGAGAACAGTTTAATGATATCCAAGGGATAGTAATGGGGAAGGTGACTATTAAAAAAAAAAAAAAAAAAAAAAAGTAGAACAAGAGAATCCAGTGCTAGAACAATTCTGTGTCTTGATTGTGATAATGATTTATGGAATAAAATCGATCTGAGCAACACACACACAGACACACACACACACACTAGTGCATATAAAACCATGAAAATCTGAGTAATCTCCAGCCCAGCTACTGTACTGAAATAATACCAGTTTTCTGGTTTTGATACTTTACTGCGGTTATTTTTTGTAATGTTACCATTGGAGAAAGCTGGGTGAAGAATACACAGGACTGTACTATTTTTGCTATTTCCTGATATTTCCTGATATTTCAGAAAAATCTCAAATTTGAGAGTGGTTTTTCTCAATCTTAAGGAAGTGATTCTTTTGGAAGAGATTGGTCATTGGATCTGGGATATAATTGACTCACAGTTCAAATCTTTGCATTTTCTCTCCACCAGAAGCTGGTAGCTTCATGTACAACACCATGATTTCTCACGTGCACTTTGCAATAGCCTTCCAACTTATCTCTCTCATCCCATCTTATGCTTCCCAATCATTCTTCATACAATAGCCAGAGTAACCTTTTTAAAATGTCAATCCTATCAGGTCACTGAAAGGGTCCCTTTCCTATATTAAAATATGGAAAGTAATTCTCTTCGTTTTTTTTCCATTATTCTGTAATTTTTTTTCAAGTAATTTCTTTTTTAAATTTCATTTTGATGTAAGTTATGGGAATCTATTTTTCTTCCAGCAGTTGACTGTTTATACTAAATTTAGTTATTAAATAAGACTTTCTCAATGTATTTATCTGTGATGCTAGTTCTATCATACAATAAATCCAACATACCATTATCTATTTCTGAATTATTTACTGTGTTAAATTGGCCTCTCTGTTAATTTGTGGTCCATTTTTACATTATTTTATTATTGTTTTACTTTTATTATAATTTATAGTGTATTGCAATACCTGATAATATAAATCATCCTTTAAATATTTTAATATCTAAAATTTTCAATATTCATTTTTGAATATTGAATACAAATTTTTGCAGGATTCTCAGCCATTTTATCTTTATAGAAGAATTATTTATTCATGCTTGCACATTCCAAAACAAGACCTTTTGGGATTTTCAATGTGTTTGCATTTAAACATATAAAATAAGTTGTAATGCTTAAAATATTCAATCATTTTATTTTGGAATTAAATGAGCCTACTGGATTAACTTCTTATCATTTCAATATCTACCCTGCTGATACTTCCAAAAGAGTGGGTCTCAGTTTCTTGATGTTTTCTTCTCCAATGACCTTATCTTCCTTCCTACCTTACTCATTTACTGTCATAGTCATAATCCCAGGTCTCACATACCAATAATTACATTTCTTCTATATCTTCAATTTCCAACTTTTCAGTTCACTGACTTTAGTATCCCAACTCCAGTGGTCCTTAGATCCTTAATTCTGTCATCTTTTCTTATTCCACCTGCCCGCTTTCATTGTCACTGTTTTCCTTACACAGCTTGGATACTATGTTCCCATTATATTAATGATTAGTCTCCTGTATAGATAAACTCAACTCAGTTGCTCCTCTGTATATTCTTTTTATTCACCTGGAAAACCTTAGCCCTAATAATTTCATTTCTCTTCCTCCTTATACTAGCACCCATGAAGCAGAATATGTTTGTAGGAAGATCATTATCTTTGCTTTAAATTGATGGCCACCATCTTCCAAGGACCCATAGTACCACATGGGAATCCTACTACATTTCCCTAGCCTATTCAATCTCCAAATCATCTAGTAACTATATCATACACTCCTACAGTCTGCAATACATCTTCCCCATTTTCACTTTCAACTGATAATTTTGCTTTCTTTTTCAGTAAGAAAACAGAAACAATTAAAAAAAGAACTTTTGCATGCTCATATCAGTATAACTTCCAACCCACCTGCATTTGTGCCCATAAAGTCTGCCTTCCATTCTGTTAATAGAGTTAAATGGTTTATGTGACATTCTAAGAGCCAGCTCTTCTAACTATAAACTGAATTTCTTTCTTTTGCCTACCCAAGGACATTTGGCCTGGCAATTGTTCCCTCTTTCTCTGGCGTCATGAAATTTTTCATTTCTAGGTTAATTCCAATCATCATGTAAACTTTTCTCCCATATTAAAAAAAAAAATTTTGGTTGACATCTGTATTCGTTCATTTTCACGTTGCTATAAGGACATACTTGTGACTGGGTAATTTACAAAGAAAAAAGCTTTAATTGCCTCTCAGTTCCACAGGGCTGGGGAGGCCTCAGGAAACTTAGAATCATGGCAGAAGGGGAAGTAAACATGGCCTTCTTCACATGGTGGCAGCAAGGAGAAGTGCTGAGCAAAAGGGGAAAAACCCCTTATAAAACCACTATGTCTCCTGGGAACTCCTTCACTATCACAAGAACAGCATGGAGATAACTGCCCTCATGATTCAATTACTTCCCACCAGGTCCTTTCAATGACATGTGGAGATTATAGGAACTACAATTCAAGATGAGATTTGGGTAGGGACACAGCCAAACCATATAAGCCTCAGATCCTCTTTCATCAAACACCTCATTCATCCAGTCTTCTGTATGACAAATATTTTTTTTCTAATTTATTTTATTTTTTTATTATATTTTAAGTTCTCAGGTACATACACACAACGTGCAGGTTTGTTACATACGTATACATGTGCCATGTTGGTGTACTACAGCCATTAACACATCATTTATATTAGGTATATCTCCTAATGCTATCCCTTCCCCCTCCCCCTATCCCACGACAGGCCCCATGTGTAATGTTCCCCCTCCTGTGTCCACGTGTTCTCATTGTTCAGTTCCCACCTATGAGTGAGAACATGCAGTGTTTGGCTTTCTGTCCTTGCAATAGTTTGCTGAGAATGATGGTTTCCAACTTCATCCATTTCCCTACGAAGGACATGAACTCATCCTTTTTTATGGCTTCATAGTATTCCATGGTGTATATGTGCCACGTTTTCTTAATCCAGTCTATCACTGATGGACATTTGGGTTGATTCCAATCTTTGCTAGTGTGAATAGTGCCGCAATAAACATACGTGTGCATGCGTCTTTATAACAGCATGATTTACAGTCCTTTGGGTATATCCCCAGTAATGGGATGGCTGGCTCAAATGGTATTTATAGTTCTAGATCCTTGAGGAATTGCCACACTGTCTTCCACATTGGTTGAAGTAGTTTACAGTCCCACCAACAGTGTAAAAGTGTTCCTATTTCTCCACATCCTCTCAGCACCTGTTGTTTCCTGTCTTTTTAGTGATCACCATTCTAACTGTTGTGAGATGGTATCTCATTGTGGTTTTGATTTGCCTTTCTCTGATTACCAGTGATTATGAACATTTTTTCATGTGTCTGTTGGCTGCATAAATGTCTGCTTTTGAAGAGTGTCTGTTCATATCCTTAACCCACTTTTTGATGGGATTGATTTTTTCCTGTAAATTTGTTTAAGTTCTTTGTAGATTCTGGATATTATCCCTTTGTCAGATGGGTAGATTGTAAAAATTTTTCCATTCTATAAGTTGTCTGTTCACTCTGATGGTAGTTTCTTTTGCTGTGCAGAAGCTCTTTAGTTTAATGAGATCCCATTTGTCAAGTTTGGCTTTTGTTGCCGTTGCTTTTGGTGTTTTAGACATGAAGTCCTTGCCCATGCCTATGTCCTGAATGGTATTGCCTAGGTTTTCTTTTAGGGTTTTTATGGTTTTAGGTCTAACATTTAAATATTTAATCCATCTTGAGTTAATTTTTGTATAAGATGTAAGGAAGGAATCCAGTTTCAGCTTTCTACATAGAGCTAGCTAATTTTCCCAGCACCATTTATTAAACAGGGAATCCTTTCCCCATTTCTTGTTTTTGTCAGGTTTGTCAAATATTAGATGGTTGTAGATAGATGTGTGGTATTATTTTTGAGGACTCTGTTCTGTTCCATTGGTCTATATCTCCGTTTTGGTACCAGTACCATGCTGTTTTGGTTATTGTACCCTTGTAGTATAGTTTGAAGTCAGGTAGCATGATGCCTCCAAATTTGTTCTTTTGGCTTAGGATTATCTTGGATATGCAGGCTCTTTTTTTGGTTCCATATGAACTTTAAAATAGATTTTTCCAATTCTGTGAAGAAAGTCATTGGTAGCTTGATGGGGATGGCATTGAATCTATAAATTACCTTGGGCAGTACGGCTATTTTCACATTGATCTTTCCTACCCATGAGCATGGAATGTTCTTCCATTTGTTTTTGTCCTCTTTTATTTCATTAAGCAGTGGTTTGTAGTTCTCCTTGAAGAAGAGGTCCTTCACAAAAAGAGGAAGTCAAATTGTCCCTGTTTGCAGATGACATGATTGTATATTTAGAAAACCCCATCTTCTCAGTCCAAAATCTCCTTAAGCTGATAAGCAACTTCAACAAAGTCTCAGGATACAAAATCAATGTGCAAAAATCACAAGCATTCCTATACACCAATAACAGACAAACAGAGAGCCAAATAATGAGTGAACTCCCTTTCACAATTGCTTCAAAGAGAATAAAATACCTAGGAATTCAACTTGTATGACAAATTTCTTAAAAGATCTGTCCATATGCGTGATTGTCAATTCTCCTCCCATCTGTATTATTTGGAACTACTCAAATTATGCTTTAACCCCCATACTCCACCAGCACAAAATCTTATCAAGGTTACCAATGATCTCCATATTGTTAAATTTAATAATCAATTTTCATCTTACACAATCTATCACTGGCATGTGAATCAAGGATTACATCCTCCACTTTGATTCAATTTTGCAAGTTGGCTTCCTGGACAACACAGTTTTCTTTCCTTTGTTGTTTTATCCTCATTTTTCTTCCAGCTTCCTAATGTAGGGCTCTCTCAAGCTTCCATCCTACGTATCTATATTTCTATCTCCAAATCTTGGTAATCTGTTTCAATTCTAAAGCTTTTTATAAGATTGAATCATATGAAATTGCTATTACTTTTAGTCCAAAATCATCAAGTATTGTTGATTGTATGTTATCTGACCTATCTCCCATCTACATGGTACCAACTCGCAGCTGAGAAGCATCTTCTAAATCACAACCTGTATAATCAAATGATAGATAACTCAGCTTCAGTCATCTATGACTGAACTGCTCATTTCCACCAAACCACTCATTCTGCAGCTTAGCCCAAGTAAATTCCTGACAAATCCATCCTTTCCACTACCCAAACCAAAAACCTGTGAGTCATCTCTGACTGGTATCTTTCTCTTGCTTCCCGTATCCAGGCTGCCAAAAGAGCCTATTGGTTCTAAATTCAAACTATGCCCAGAATCTAATCAACTTCTCACCTACTTCATGGCTGTCACCCTGGGGTAGGGCTCCAGCATCTCTGTCTTGTGTTACTGCCCTGCTTCCACCTTACCCTCTACAGTTTATTCTCAACACATCAGTCAGGGTCATCTCCTTAGTAGGTAAGTTCAATTATTTCACTTCCTTTCTCCAACCCACTGATGGCTCCTCTTCTCACTCAGAGTCAAAACCAAATTCAGTTCATTGGCCTTGAGGACCTTCCTAATATAGCTCCCTCTGACTTTATCTCACAATATTCCCCCTCCCTCATGAGGATTCAGGCTTGCTTTTCCTTCTGCCTGGAGTATTCTTCCTCTGGTTAAGCAAGTGGCAAACTCCAGTACCTACTTTAAATCCCTTCTCAAATGTCACCTTATCAGTGAGACTTATGTAAGCAACCAAACCTCCCTTCCAACTCCACCAAGGCACTGTCAATCTCTGCAATCCTGCTGAATTTTTTTCATTATTTAATCCTGCTAATTACCTTTTGACACACTATAAAATTGGCATCTTTCTTACATTTATGGTTCTTTTCTTATTTACCTCTGCAAAAAGGCAAGCTCCAAGATTTTCTGATTTGTTTATTGATTCTATTCTGAATACCTAGAATAGTATCTGGCATGTAGTAGGTAATATTAATGCAATAAATATATGTATTCTTTCATTTAAAGTATTACCCAAATATCAGAAAAATCCATGCAGTCTTACTTTCTGTATTGCTTGAACAGAACTACCTTTCATAGAAAATTGTTGCAATTTTGTTTATCCAATTGATAGCACTCAGGATATTCTTATCTTAAACTATGGGCAATCCTAACATATGCATCTCTTTTCATTCACTCTTCCTTGTTTTTTGTTTTAAACTTCAAAATGGTAGTCCAAAATCTGAACCACCAAGTGTGTTGACATCCAAATTTAAACTGAAATATCACCATATTAACAGGTTTTAAAACCTCTATGACAATTCACAATATAAAGTTTCTTTAATAACCACAGGTTCCCTAAACTCAGTTTTGACAGAGTTAAAATTTCTTTAACTGATTTTTCCCCCTCTCCTTAAACTTTTTAGCTGACACACTAAATTGATGCAAGTCATGTGATTCAGTGGAATATGAATTTGCCATCCATCTTGCTACATCCCAATTCAATGTGCCAGCTGAATTCATTTTCAAAAGCCCTGCAGCTCCACAGAAACGCTGCTTTTTAAAGTCACATAAAAATAATAAAAGATTGCAGGTTGGATGCTAACTTTCTAAAACACCACAAGCAATAAAAGCCGCTCCTTAACAGGAAGTGCTCCCTACCCATCACTCGAAATAGCACACATCACTCTACAATGATATTCAGAATATGGTTTCCTCATCCTGGGCCTCTTCCAGGTTCTGTTCCTACGGTAACCAAAAAATATATTGTAAAGTGATCTCATATAGTCAGCAATGACACACACAGACCTCAAGGCTGGCGTAGAATGTACCATTCAAGTATGACCAGTAACTCTTTTTCTCATCTACTTTGAGTACCAACATTCTCTCTAGACCCACAAAATGAGAAATATGTAACTGACAGACATACTTTTCTATGTGTAATAGAAATAAATTGTAAACTCCAATATTTCATATTAAGTGGTTATCTACTGGCTCTAGATTTTGATATCAAAGGTCAGCATCTCTTTGCAGAAAAAAAATTGTTTAGAATTTTTTTTTTTTATTTGATAGAAAATGTTGTGTGGTCATTCGGCTATGCTGTGGTACTCAGATATTTTGTTAAGCGCTGCTGTTGATGTAGTAGTGAAGGTATTTTTTAGATGAGATTAACATTTAAATCAGCAGACGTGCAGTAAACAGATTACCCTCTAAATTGTGAGTGGGCCTTATCCAATTAGTTGAAGATCTTAAAAGAAAACAAAAATGCTGCTCTCCAAAAATAGACAATTCTGCCCACAGTCTGCCTTTGGACTTGAACTGCAACGTGAACTCTTCCCTGGGTCTCTAGCCTGCCGGACTACCCTGTCAATTTTGGATTTACCGGACTTGCCAGTGTCTATCATGGTGTGAGCCAATCCTGAACCAAATCAATCTCTCTCTCTCTCTCTCTCTCTCTCTCTCTCTCTCTCTCTTTCTCTCTATCCCTGTCTTGGACATATATATCCTGTTGGTTCTGTTTCTTTGGAGAACTCTGACTAATGCATGTGATACCACTAATAAAAAAATTTCAAATTAATATGAAGAAAAATTAAATTGTACTGTTATATTTTTACTTCCTTCTTTCCTCAAAAGGAAGTAAATTTGGTACCAATGAACTAAGAACCTTATTTATTTGTTTATTTTTAATAATCAATACTTCTAGGAAAGAAAATAGTTCAGAATGGCTATAGAGAGAACCACCCTTGGTTGACGTTAGAAAAGTTTTTTTTTAATCAAAATGTTTGAAATGTTAGGCTTAAGGTTTTTTCTCAAAGAGTTTTTTTTTTTTTTTTTAATAAGAGAAGTAGCAAAAACAGACAGTCTTATTTCAGAGTATGTTTAATTTATTTGATCTTTAGGGATGAGGGAGAAGTGAATTATTTATTTGGTTTGGACGCATTTTATTTTTTACCATGGGAGAATAAAATTTGGCCATCTCTTCCTTTACTTTCATTTAAACTATGATAAAAATTATACATAAAATGCTTCTAAATTTCTTTTTCAGTCATAGTTTAACATAAATCTACAAACCATCACCATAGCACAGTGGTTGCGAGGGTATTTGAGTTTGAATCCTAATTCTTCCATGTACTAGCCATGGAATGTGAGGTGGGTTTTAATCTTTGGGCCTCTATTTCCTGTCCATAAAGAGGGAAAATAATTGTACTTTCCCTCATTTTATTGTGCTGCTGAAATGAATTTAGTGTGTATAAAATTCTTAAAATGTAAGAAACAATCCATTTGATGTACCCATAATATTAGAGAGGTTTTCATTTGTATTTCTGTTTGTAGATACAATAAAACTAGTTTAGACTAAGAGACATATCTGAGTTTATTGTAACAAACAGAAAGTGGTTACTACTTATATGATTCCAAAGTTTTGTTATCACATTAATTTGAGCATTTTGACTAATTGAAATAAGACCTCTGTGGATCCACCTAGTAGACCTCAGATTTTTTATTATGATGGGAAGTAATCAGTTCTGCTAGATTATCCATTGGAGAAATTTTCTGAAAAACATGTCCTTGGACTTTAGTCTCCTTTCTTGTCTTTCTGTTTTTTTTTTTTTTTTTTTTTTTTTTAATAGAGTTTTACTCTTGTTGCTCACTTTTGGGGTGCAATGGCGTGATCTCAGCTTGCTGCAACCTCTGCCTCCTGGGTTCAAGCGATTCTCCTGTCTCAGCCTCCCCAGTAGCTGGGACTACAGGTTCATGCCACCATGTCTGGCTAATTTTTGTATTTTTAGTAGAGACAGGGTTTCACAATATTGGTGAGGCTGGTCTCGAACTCCTGACCTCAGATGATCTGCCCGCCTTGGCCTCCCAAAGTGCTGGGATTACAGGCATGAACCACCATGCCTGGCCCTTTCCTGCCTTTTTAGCACCAACTTCTAAGCAAGTAATTTCTCTCTTCTGCAAATTCATTTTGTAAAAATTTTCCGTATAATCCTTGCCTATTTTTCTTTGTTCTTCCATCTTCTATTCCTTTTCCCTTGGCATATTTCTGATGGGTTTTATTCTTTCCTTGCTTTCAGATTACATCTTTTTTTTTTTTTTAACGAATACTTTGGCATCATAATTTCCCCTTGTAGAATAATTGGCATTGACTGTTTTACTCTCATTTTGCTTTGGCTTCTCTTTAATTTTTCATTCTGTTGTGCTATTTTCTTGTTCTTTATTTTGTCCAGTTAAAGAAGACATAAGTAAAATCCATGTTCAAATACTGTAATATGAATGCATAAAGTATAAAACATAAAACATCCATTAAACAATTTCCTCCTAAATAAACTAATTGAATCTCAATATTTTAGTCTCTATTTTCCCTACTGTCTCTTCAATGCATAAAATTAATAATGCATAAAACTTGTGTACTTCCCCAACCACAAGGAAAAAATAAATCTTTACCTTCCCCCAATTTCATTTTTAGGTAAGGTAGTTGCCATATGGACATGTTAAAAATCACATCTAAAATTATATGCATGCAGATGTTCTGAAAATACTGTTTTTAGAGAAATATATTTTTTTCTGAAAATCCGAAACATTAGACATGTTCCATCTTTATTTAATGGAACAGTCTAAACCTTGCTAAAATTAAAACTTTCATGATTGATTACATCGTTGATCAAACCAAAGCTATTCTGGCATTAACATCTGCTAATCAGCCAGATGTTCTCTGTGGTCTCACTGACTGAAGAAAACTCTTTCCCTGCTGGTTAGGGACAAATAGAGAACTCTTTGGGATTTGGTTTTGGTTTTGTTTTGGTTTGGGTTTGGGGTTTTTTTGCAAGGAACTGTTCTCATTGCTGAAGAAAGAGGAGCAAAATAAATTATGAAAAGCACAAACAAATGATGAGTTTCTTTAGATTTGTGCACTGGTCTATGGGAGTTGAACATACACAATCTGTGTCTTCTTTGGGTTAATAAATCTGAGCCATTTGTGACATCAATTCCAGTCTTATATTAAAAGAGTATATTTGGAGTTTCAGTGACACAACAAAATAAAAACTACTTGTAAACCACAGCTCTTCACCTATGTTATAACTCAGTTTCTTACCAATCCTTGACTTGTCCAAGTAAAATGTCAATATGTAAATTTACCTACCAGCAGTAATGCCAAATTCTCAGTGAGTGATTCATAACTATCTTTAGTGACATCCAGGTAGAATTATTTTTTTAAATGCTCCAACAAACTTAACCTTATACCCTTGATATAAAAGAGAAAAAGTGCTGGGGAGAGAAACAAAGGAAGGAAGGAAGGAAGGAAGGAAGGAAGGAAGGAAGGAAGGAAGGAAGGAAGGGAGGGAGGGAGGGAGGGAGGGAGGGAGGGAGGGAGGGAGGGAGGAAGGATGATAATATTTGATTTATTTATTCCTGAGGATGTCTCACATCAACATAGGGCACCAAGTTATCCTTAGGAAGTATGAAGAAAATTTAATTTTTTCAATCTTGCTTCAAAGCACATCCCATGCCTAATATTTACATATGTTATGCTTTAAGTAAACCTAAAAGAGCATTAGAGTTATAATTATAAGCTAGAAAACATTTTTAGCCTTAGAAGTCTAAAGCGAAAAAGATAAATGGGCTATGTTAAAGATTGACCTTGGGGTTATGGAAAACTGAGGCGATATTTGTACATTTTAGAGCCCTGACTTCTTGTAGCAGCAGTTAGCAGACCAGCCTCAACTCAACCTCTTCCCTCCTTTCCTTGCCCACTACTTGCATCTGAATCCCTGACCAGGTAAGCCTGCCAGGGCAAGGGAAAAGCAGGACTGCGCATGCCTCCCTGAAGACATTGCTGTTAATATCACAATGGTTCTGCTTTATGTGATCACAATGTTGTTTTCCTTGCATTCTCTCATTTTCATCCTCAACAAACCTGTAAGGTAAGCATTATAACACTGACTTCATAGCCAGGGGAACTAAGGCTCAGCATAGCCAAGTGACCACCCCAGGAATACACATTTGGTGAGGGAGCTGTAATTCTAGCCTGGTTCTTCAAATCTCAAGTTAGAGCAGTTCTTTCCCTATTCTCCAGGGTAAAGGAGGTGGTTCACAAAAAGAGTGAAAGGTCAGAAAGGATCAGGGCCGAACAAGCTGACATTTCTTCCTCAGTATCACAAACTCTCTTTCGGAATAACATAACATGGACTCACCCCCACACTCTGTTATGTTCACAAATCCAAGATGCTGGATGCCTAATCTGGGAGGAGGGGCAGGAGGGTGGATGTCTCCAAAGACAGTAGCCTGACCATGTGACTATTGTTTGTCTCTTGTATCCATGGAGAATGAAGGAAGAGTGATGAATTTTTGCTAACAAACAACCATTGGAAAAAAAAAAAAAAAAAAAAAAAACACAAAGAGCCAAAACAATTTATATTTGTGAGTGATCTTTGCCAGGTGGGACAATTACTGACCTTTTCTAAAGCCACTTGCAGTGTCGAGCTGCATGCATCTGTGTTTCACCTTAGAAAATCACAATGAGAATTAATAGCAGATTTCTTCACAGTAGGGGGGCTGGAGAGACTTTGATTTTGCAGCAGGGACCTGGCAGGCTGTTACTAGTTCTGAGCTTCTCATGCATTGTTCTAGTGATGCAATATTTCGGAGTTACAAAAAGCTGGCTTTGAAGGTGAAGTACCCAGGGAGAAATTTGTTCCTTTCCCAGGTAAGTGTCCAGCTGCAGCCAAACCTGACTGGGCACATCTTTCCTTTATCTTTTCATAAGCTGACCCTAGACTCAGATGGTACTAAGGGAGAAAGGCACTCCATGAGGTCATCTGACTCAAGTTTAATAGTTGTTTATTGTTGTTGTTGTTGTTTTGCCTTTTCTTTAAGTATCCTAATGTATGGTCCCTAGTAAGCTATGTAGCCTCGTGATTATTAAGTGTCTTCACTTGGAATATTAAGAGTTTTTGTTTAAATAGCATCCCTACTACTTATTAACCACATTATTTTCATCTGTTAATGGGGATAATGATAACTCGCTTTTAGGATGATAGTTAAGATTACGAGAGTAATATTTGTAAAGCACCTAGCACATTGTCTAGCACATAACAAGTGCTTAATAAATCATAACTCCACAGATAGCATAGGAGTGTATGTATGACACAAAGAAAGTTGAATAAACCTCACACACTTGAAAAAGAAAGAACAGAAGAAAAAAAAATCCTCCTAAAAAAAGAATGTCATAACTCTAATTCTTTTTGTAAAGTCCTCCTGAAAAACTGCAATCATGTTAGGAATAATAAATATAGCTATAAGGTCACATTCCTAGTCCTATTTATTTCTCTCCAATCTGATCAGCCCTCATCACTGACTCTGATGTCAGCTCTCTTAATTGAACTTGTTAATGCTATTGGCTTGAAGGAATAAGGTAGCAACCAATCAGAACATAGCAGGCAAAGCTCTCTTCATGCCTTCCTTTACAATTTTAAGAACTTGAATGTCTTGTATACTCAACGGACAATTCAGAGCAATGTCATGTTGATTTCCCAAAGGATAGAATTCAATGGTAAATCATTGCACTTACGGAATATAGAGTCACATACTTGAAAATGAGAGCAAAGCTAGAATGCGTTCCTTGTTTGAAGTTAATTTAAGTTGTAGTGACACAGCACATAAAACACTGTCTACAGCCAACTAATTCTTCTATTGCAAAGATGTTGATTTATCTTGCTTCTAGTGCATATATTTTTCAAGGGTATTTTTCTCCTCAAATTAAGAGAGAAAGGCCTGATGCGGTGACTCACGCCTGTAATCCCAGCACTCTGGGAGGCCGAGGGGGCTGATCACAAGGTCGGGAGTTTGAGACCAGCCTGGCCAACATAGTGAAACCCCATCTCTACTAAAAATGCAAAAATTAGCTGGGTATGGTGGCACGCGCCTGTAGTCCCAGCTACTGGGAGACAGGCAGGAGAATTGCTTGAACCTGGGAGGCAGAGGTTGCAGAGACGAGATTAGGCCACCGCACTCCGGCCTGAATGACAAGAGCAAAACTCTGACAACAAAACAAAACAAAACAAAACAAAACAAAAAACAGAAAACAGTTCTTCTACTCAAATAAACAAGAGTGACTTTTTTTGTTTGTTTGAAAACTTACAATGGAGACTAAAAATTGGAAGTTTCAAGTACTTCCTGCTGGTCTTTTACATGGCATTCACTTCAGGCCGCAGATAAAAGGAACACAACTGTTTTTCCTGTTTAATTTTCCCTCTCAATTTCAGTAAATCTTTTCCATTAAATACTCCCTGCATCAAGAACAGAGTCTGATTGTCAATACTTCTATGACTGTTTAGTGAATAAATACATAACGTTATATTTTTGCTTTCTAAATGGTTTATGCCTAGCTATGTTCTTTTTGTATTATCAGTAAGACTCAAGCAACAATTGAATGATCCAAGCTGATATGTGTATATATATATATTTATATATATGAGATAGATATTTGTATTATATATAACTCTCTCATATATGACATGTATATATGTAACATACCTATAAGATATACATACATATATGTGTATATGTGTATCTGGAAGGATAAAGTTAAAATTCTCTAAGGGTAAAGTCAATAATGTAAGGGTAAAGTCAAAATTCTCTAACACAGCTTTCAAGGTTTATGGCAATTGTCTTCTCCATACTTTTGGTACTCCAAAACAATTAGCATTTTACTCAAGCTATTCACTTTTATTTCTCCATCACTTTATTTTTTCTATTTATAAGTTTATAATTATAAAGAATTATGATTTTTTCTCCGCTGTAAAAAATCTACTTATATTTCAAGCCCCAGAGCCATAGATGTCCTCTACAGTATGTTCTGTAATTCCAAGGTCAGGATTGATTCTTCTATCCATTGTACATGTAACACTCTGGCCATGTTGTTAACCTTAGTTCTGAACATGCTTGTCTTCCCATTATTTTGAGAGATTCTTAAGCCAAGTAGCAATGTCTTTTTCCAGTGTTTATTCTCTAGTTCTTTAGACCAGGTTTTATCCTTAAAAGAAGGACCCAATAAACATTCAGCAAATGATTGAGGAAATGAATGAATATACAAAAGCAATGTCAAACATGTTTTCCATATGAAACATGTTGCTAAGCACTGGTGTTTATGAAAATGGATCATGATATAGTCTGTGCTTTCAAAACAGAGTCTAATGGTTTCTCTCTGAATATTCCAACTCATCAAAGATTTGTTGCTGTTTTTTGTACGGTTGTTCATTTATCTCAACTCTTTGAAGAGGTTGGAGTTCAAAGCTACCTTTTACCTTTTTTCATATTTTATGATATATTTTAGGCTGTTCTTGAATTAAGATGCATAAAACCACTTACCCTAGAAAATGCATGAGATCAAAGTAAAATACCTCTGGAGAGTTCACTTAAGAATTAGGAAAGGTAGTCATTTTACCATATAATCATTTCTATTGTATCTTTCAAAGCCAAAAGAATCTCTCTTTGTGTTTCCAATCATCATCCATTCCTTCTTATAAACTCAGAAAGCATGGTGTACCACTCATTTGCTAATTAATCACTGCCTCATATACATTCTGTATTACCACCTACTACTGCTATGCAGTCTTCTTTCATTTAGTTTCAATATTACAGATACATTATTTCCTCACTAGAGTTTAAACTCTTTAAGTACAAAATCTCCTTCAGAAATTAGTGGTCTGCTTCATATATTATTCAAATAATAATTCATTTTTGCTTTGTTTTAAACTTTAGAACATACAATGAAATATTCATGTTTGCTTTATTTGGGGGAGGGGTGTCATTTCTTTTGCTTAGTTTGGCTAATTTCACTCTCTGTTACATGTTCAGCTTTTGCTGTTTTTTGTTTGTTTGTTTGTTTGTTTTACTTTTGCAATGGTGATCAAAGCACTTAATTCCAGCAAGCTATACTATATGTATTTTGATTGAACAGGAATGATTTGGTGGGACGATACTAAGGGAAATCATCTTGTGATTCATATTATTTTGCTCAGGATTTGAATGATTAAGCATACATGGTTCTAGAATTGGTTTTGAGAAATAACAAGAAAGAAAAGAAATGATTCATGCTGCGTTAGTAATAATGGCGTTTAAATGTCAAGTCTGATTTTTAACTCACAATTTTTGCTACTCCATGCCTTGGTCTAGTCTGCTATTATTTTACCCATTTTGCTTTTTTTATTTACTATACATACTGGAAGGAAGAAAGTTGCTTCCTTCATGTCTGTCTATTTGTCTCAGGTTTTTAGATTCATATCTGATTTCAATGAAGAAGAACTGAAAGCAAATGAGGAGCTTCTATGGGATCCTTGAGGCTGTTTAATTATGAATAAATAAATGATGGTGAGAATCATGTTTAAATAGTGGCAGTAAGGCTGTACCAGCCTGGGGTGGGAGAGCATGTTAAGCAGAAGCAAAAGCAGTCTCTCTGCTTCTCACCATCAACCTTGACTGTAGCCTGCTTAGAACACCAAAATGACCCATAACCTTTCCTTCCCCACTTACTTTGAATTTGGGCAGGACTGGGGGGGAAGTAGGCAGGTAATCAGAATGAGTAGGTAGAATTAAAACTATCCATAGAAAAATTAGAACACAAATGTTGCTAAGTATCCTTCTTTCTCTTCTCCCCTGCTCCCTTGCCAACACCACCACCACCACCACAAAAAAAAAAAAAAAGAAAAAAAATCATAAGTGACTCTAGTTACATTTGGAATGAAAAGTTAAGGAAAGACTGGTAGTCAATGTGTTTTTCTGAATTTTCTGCAAAGCAGCTCCATTCCAATGTCAACACTGCCATAATGCCTTGCCAAGCATCCACTAAAGAAACTATCTATCCAACTGTATCACCATTCCCAAGACGTGGTGGGTGGACAGTTTTCTGCTGTGGAATGTCAGTCTACAACCTGCTCATCAAGCCCTCTGAAATCCCTAAGCCAGAAAGACTGCTGCAGAATAGAACTCTTTATTTGAATACTCAAAGCTCAGTACCTTTAAGAAGCTCCAAACTTCCTTCCCTACAAACATCTGACAGGTGGAAAAAAGAGAAGGCTACTGATAGGGTTTCCCAAGGGTGAAAATCTTTGTTAATATTTGTTAGCAACATGAAACAGGGAATCCCCAGGCAGCACTTCTGTTCATTTAGCCTGCAAAATCCTCTCATTGTCCTTTTGTATATAATGGAGTTAATTCCCAGAGTCAGCACTAAACTAACACACGATGACAACTTCCTTAGCTGGACCTGGGGAGCTTGCAGTGTGAGGTTCAAGAGACGATGATCACCAGTCCTACTGTTTTCTAGCAGTGATAAACAATATAGAGAAACTTTTTGAAATCTGCCTTGAAGCCAATTTGCATTGGTCCGTCCCCTGCCGCTTGTTACCGACAGGTGGAGCTGCTGCAAAGCAGATCAATGTATATACATGTACAGCGCCTACAGGACTGTGTTCAACAGATAGCCACTGAGACATGCATGCACTCTGGCATACCCTGACAGCTATCAGAGAAACCAGCCTTAATTCTGTCACCAAAAATGATATTTATTCACTAAGTAGGGGATTCATCCACAAATTAAAAGAGTATGTATTTGCCCGAGATCCAAATCTTGACCTTAACTTAAACAAACCTAGACTTTTCTTTAATCATTTTTGAGTTCTTCTCCTTAAATGAACTTAACTATAATTGATGTCATTAAAACATTTTAAAAATATTCTTTACAGTACAATTTCCTCAGCAAGTCCTACTGTTAGAGCATTGTTGTGGTCTGTTTTAATAGATGACAAACAAAACTTCATTTATTTTCCCTGCTTACCTGGCATGGTTCTTCTGGGCTTTGAGAACAAAGCTGTTTAATGATGCCATGGACCCTAGGCAAGAACAGAAGCTCTGACTTCAGTAATCTGTCCAACAGAGAGAAGGAAAAAAATCAAAACCAGATCAAAGCATGTACACACACACGTACATACATAGACACATACATGTATATGAATGTATATATCTTTCCTACAAAAATGTGTCCATGTGTTTTATTATATACCTTTTCATATCTTGACAGGAGAAATGTAGTCATTTTATTGAAATTGTGTGCATAAAGATAAAGCCACATTAAAAAACAATGGGGCTAATGAGCCCCATAATTGGAGAAGCTTCATGTAATTATGATTTCATGGGGAAAATAACATGGACCTGTACAAACTTCCAAACCCACAAGACATCTCTGAATTGTTTCAGCCATACAAAAACGACCCAAAGCCTTCCAAAATTGGTCCTGAATATTTTTGCTTATAATTTTGGCAAGACATAAATTTCCAATGATACCCAATGTAACTTTTCCTGAAATCATTCACTTCCTCAAGAAGCTACTGAACTATCTAAGTTTAGATAGATAAACTAAACTTAACTGTCCAAAAGCCAGCCATATACTTTCTCCATAATTTAATGGGATCAGGCAAATGTTAGCCTCACAAGCATGGAAGGCCTGGGCAGGCCAATAGTAAGCAGAGTGCCGAGCAGATACCAAGAGCAATGGCCTACATGAAAGTTATTAGAACTCAGTTGGCCTCAACTCTAGTTTCATTACCAGTGGTGCTTGTTTATTCCTGCCAAGCTCAGCCTTTCTAAAAAGGGCTATCTCCTCAGGAACCTAACATAGGAAAAGGCAGACTTCCTGAAATTAGATATTTTAAAACATTAATTATGCAACCTTGGTTAATGGAATACCCTAAGAATGCCCAGAAACCTATGATGGTTCCCAGCTTAGGTTTTAGTTGCAGTGAACACTGAGCTGAGTTTGCCAACCCTGTTTCAAGGTTCCATGATTAATATTTTAAAATATCTAGTTTCAGGAAGTCTGCCTTTTCCTATGTTAGGTAAATAATGCATTTTCACATAGGAGAAATGTGATAGTATCAGAGAAATTGCTCCAAATGCATGACCTCCATCCCAATGGAAAATTATTGAACCATAAATTCAATATTGCGAAAATCAATTCCTAAACCTCCTACAGCTGACTGTTTATTCAGTTCAGTCCTGTCTCCATGCATGCTACTATATGTTTCTCCAAATAATGTCTTTTAAACTAACTCATAGTTTTCTTTTTTAAAAAAAGATCATCTTCCATTTCCAAAGACAAGGAATATTTGAAACCCAATTAAATTGTTTTTTCTTGATAATGCAGACATTTTCTAAAAGTCACCTTTCAGTCAATGCAGGGTCTACCTTAGATAGCCATTGACAAATTCTATTTCTGATCTCTATTTCTCTCCCCTTGTTTCCCTACTCCTTATTCTTCACATTAGATTTAAAGCAAAATAAAACACAAAGATGCTTGGGCTCACTCCAAAAGATTCTTGTTCACTTGCTGTGCAGGCAAGAGATTTTAGAATCAGAGATCCGGTGAAAGACTATAGTTTATTGAATTTTCTCTGAACAACACATTGTCAAAGCATCATTTCAGAAAACCTATGACACGTTCATTGGTCTCATGAATTTTTATTAAGTTCTTAGTCAGTGGGGCAAATTAAATTTTAAGGTAGTGGTTATAAAGGCTATAATTCTTCAAAGTGATTCATCTCAACCACAGAAGAATATTCTTAATAGCACTCATCACCTTCTAAAAGTATCAAATTTATCATGTTCATTTTATCTCTTGCCCAATGGAATGAAATTTTACTAAGAACATTAGAATAGTACTTGATACATCACAGGGACTCAATAAGAAATTATGATAAATAAATACATTAAACACTGTCCCACACATTGTGGCATTACATATAGATGCCATATAAAAAGTTAATTAATCCTCATTCACTGGTGGTGGGAATGCAAAGTGGTACAGACAGTTTTGAAACTAGTTTACCAGTTTCCTATGAAATAAAACAAACACTTACTGCATTACTCAGCATAGTGAAGCTCAGCTACCTCACTTCTGGGTATTTGCCCAGGTGAAGTGAAAATTTATGTTCACAAAAGAACCTGTACACAAGTTTTATTCCTAATTACCCAAAACTGGAAACAACCAAGATGTTTTCCAATAGGTGAACAGATAAGCAAATTCTGGTACATCCATTCAATGGAATGTTACTTAGCAATAAAAAGGATTGAGCTATTAATGAAACATGAATTCATTTTTCTAACAAAGGAAATTTAGACCCAAAAAACTGTACATGGTATAGTTCACTTAAGTAACAGTCTTGAGGAGGCAAAATCTTGGAAACAGAAAACAAATGAGCATTTGTTAGAGGGATTTGAGGAGGATAGAGGCTGACCACAAGGAAGCACATAGGGAATTTACAGGGTGATAGAACAATCTGTATGTAATGCAGAGGCATATACATGACTCCATGCACTCATCAAAACCCATAGAACTATACGCTGTAAACACTGAAAATCACAAGCAAATTAAAACAAATGAATAAATAAAAACCATCAGGGCAATCCCAGATGGAATGCAGACTCTGATAAATGAAATTAACTATATTAGGATTAGGTGAGAAAACCTCACTGAAGGGAGTGGAACAAAAAATGAGCTGGCTTAAGTAACTGGTAAGCAGTGTATTGACTGGAAAATACAGGACTTAAAGACAAGAAAAAAGATCTGTACACAAGCACTACACTGTAGTGGGAATGTGTGTCTCTCAGGGGTACAGCCTAGCAATTCTGAAATTACACGTGGTTAGAGTTTAACAAATAAGTAAATGAATTGTAAGTAATGGGGGAGCCAACTTTTCAAAAGAAGCTGTAAGTAATCAAGTGGAAGGTGGATTAGAGTAAGAGATGTAGTATAAATTCATTTTATTTATTTATTTAGATAGAGATAGAGAGATGTTTGTATACATGGGGTAGTATTCATACAGATATATTTCACAGTTCTGTGTGCTGAGAGGGCCTAAAAGCAGTGACAGTGCAGTAGCAGCAAGTACCACTAACACCAAATCTTGATTTCTAAATATAAGTTGTACTATCTCTCTTCAGAGATGATATAATTCTGCATCTAGAAAATCCCATAGACTCCATCAAAAGGCTTCTAGAACTGATAAATGATTTCAGTAAAGTTTTGGGATACAAAATCAATGTACAAAATTAGTAGTATTTCTGTACAGCAATAACATCCAAGCTCAGAGCCAAATCAAAATGGCAATCCCATTTACAATAGCCACAAAAAGAATAAAATACTTAGGAATAGAGCTCACCAAGGAGATGAAAGATCTCTACAATAAGAATTACAAAACACTGTTGAAAGAATTCAGAGATGACACAAATAAAAAAAAATTCCATGCTTATAGATAGGAAGAATCAATATTGTTAAAATGGCTATACTGCCCAAAGCAATTTATAGATTCAATATCATTACTATCAAACTACCAAAGTCATTTTTAGGTACCTACAAAAAACTATTCCAAAATTTATATGGAAATAAAAAAGAGCCTGAATTACTAAAGCAATCCTAAGCAAAAAGAACGAAGCCAGAGGCATCATACTATCCAAACTTCAAACTATCCTATGAGGCTACAGTAACCAAAACAGCATGGTACTGCTATAAAAACAGATACATAGACCAATGGAACAAGATAGAGAACCTAGAAATAAAGCCACATGCCTACAAATCATCTTATCTTCAACAAAGTCAATAATAACTAACAATGAAGAAAGGACTCCCTATTCAATCAATGGTGCTGGGATAACTGGCTAGCCATATGCAGAAGATTGAAAGGTGGACCCCTTTCTTTCACCATATACAATAATTAACTCAAGATGGAATAGAGACTTAAATGAAAGACTTAAAGCAATAAGAATCCTAGAAGAAACCTAGGAAATAATCATTCTGGACATTAGCCTTGATAAAGAATATATGACTGTGTAAGTCATCAAAAGCAATTGCAATAAAAACAAAAATTGATGAGTTAACCAATGAAAGAGCTTCTGTACAGCAAAAGAAACTATCATCAAAATAAACAGACAACCTATGTTTAGATGGGGGAAATATTTACAAACTATGCATCCAACAAAGGTCTAATATCCAGAATCTAAAAGGACCTTAAACAACTAGCAAGCATAAAACAAATTACCCCATTACAAATGAGCAAAGGACATGAACAGGCACTTCTCAAAAGAAGACATATATGCAGACAACAAATTCACGAAAAAATGCTCGTCATCATGAATCATTAGATAAATACAAATCAGAACCACAATGAGATAACTATCTTAAGCTAGTCAGAATGGCTACTATTAAAAAGTCAAAAAACAACAAATGCTAGCAAATCTGTGGAGAAAAGGGGACACTTATATACTGTTAGTGGGAATGTAAACTAATCACTGTGGAAAGCAGTGTGGAGAATTCTCAAAGAACTTAAAACAAAACTACATTTGATGCAGCAATCCCAATATTGGGTATCTATCCAAAGAAAATAAATCATTCTACCAAAAAGACACATGCACACATACATTCATGGTAGCACTATATACAATAGCAAACATATGTAATTAACCAAGATGCCTATCAAGGTAGACTAGATAAGAAATTGTGGTATATATACACCATAGAATATTATGCAGTCATAAAAATGAATAAAATCCTGTCCTTTGCAGCAACATGGATGGAGCTGAAGGCAGTTATCATTGGCCTCATTGTAGAACTAATACACAGAAAGCCAAATATCGCATGTTCTCACTTATAAGTGGGAGCTAAACACTGAATATACATGAACACAAAGATGGGAAAAATAGACACTGCGGACTGCTTGAGGTGGGAGGGTGGGGAGGGAACATGGGTTGGAAGGCTACATATGGGGCACTATGCTCACTACCTTGGTAACAGGATTAGTTTTACATGAAGCATCAGTGACACACAATCGACTCATGTAACAAATATGCACATGTATCCCGGAACCTAAAATAAAAGTAGGAAGGAAAAACTGCCTTTTTGCTCCTCCCTTCCCTCATCCTTTAATAAACATCATCCGAACCTCTAAATGCCATTCTCCATTATTAGGAACCAAGGATCCTTGAAGACATAGCTGACTCTGGGGTAGTCTCCAGGAAAATATGAGATAATTCTGCAGCATCTTCAAGTACCAGAAATTAAAGAAGTGCTTAAAAAAATGGGTGCATATCAAAAAGACATAAGAGCTCCCAAAGCACAATACTGGAACAAAATAAATAAAGGAAATATTGAATTATAACACTAATAATGAAATAAAGGTTCATGACATTCTGATATAAATAAATAAATAGAAAAATTGACAAATATTTTAATGGAAAAATCTTTAGGGCTACAATGATAAACATAGGAGAAATGAAGGAAATAAAAAACCATTATTAGACCACCATAGAAATAATTACTTCTTGCAAGATCCACAGATAGATGTTAAAATTAATGAGCAAAATGTTAAGGAGAAACAGAAAGTGTGAATAGCCTCAAAGTAATCTCTCCCACAACACATATTAATTAATTGCCATCATGATTCTTAACATATGTCCACAAATTCTTTGGTACATCTTTCTGCAGGAAGCACACCTTAATTCCTCTCCTCTGTAGTGTAGGCTGGACTTAGTGACTAATTTCTAATGAATAAAATATGAAAAGGAAAAAATAGTAACTTAGTAGAGAAACCTGGTAGATGCTAACGTAACAAGTGCTTAATGTTGGCATCATCAATAATAAGCCATGATGACATCATGTACCTTCAAGTAAGATGTATTAGTCTGTTTACACACTGCTATAAATAACTTCCTGAGACTGGGTAATCTATAAAGGAAAGAGGTTTAATTAAGTCACAGTTCCACATGGCTAGGGAAGCCTCGGGAAACTTACAATCATGGTGTTTTCATGGTGGAAAGTGGAGGATAAATATGTACCTTCTTCACATGGCGGCCGGAGAGGAAAGCAAGCTGAGGAATTGCCAGACCATCAGATCTCATAAGAACTTACTCACTATCACGAGAACAGCATTGAGGGAAACTGCCCCTATGATCCAGTTACCTCCACCTGGTCTCTCCCTTGACAAGTGGGGATTATGGAGAGATTATAAGAATTATAATTTAAGAGCAGATTTGGGTGGGGACACGGAGTCTAACTATATCAGATGTTATGATGGGGCATTTCATCTTTCCAATATTTTGCCAAAAAATTCAGAACCTTCATCTAGTCATGAGAAAACCTAAGGTAAATTCAAACTGAGGGACATTGTACAGAATATTTGTCCAGTACTCCTCAAAGTGTCAAAATCACACACACACATACATGTAAAACACTGTCAGATATTGCTGAAGACTAAGGTGGCATGATGACTAAATGCGAAGTGGTATTCTGTATTGAATTCTGGAGTAGAAAAAGGTCACATCTGAAAAACTAGAGAAAATCAAATAAACTCTGTAGTGTAGTTGTACCAATGTTAATTTCTTAGTTCGGATAACTATACCATAGTGATGTAAGATATTAACTTTAGGGACAGCTGGATAAAAGATATACAGGAATTCTATATACTATCTTTGTAATACTGCTGTAAATCTAAAATCATTTTAAAATAAAAACTTTTAAAAGAAAAGCAAATTAATAATACATGCCAAACAAATATTAAGAACCAAAACTGATCACGGATAATGCTGTGAAGCTGGACATTATCAAGGGACCAGGTTAGAAATTGAATGCTGAAGGGTGGTTGAGATTTGGAGACCTAGACAGTAACAGAAAGGTGCAACATGAAGAGTTACAGCAACAGAAGTGCATGAAGTGGGTTAAGAGAGCAGTGAGTGAACTAGTCACTGAGTCAGGCTGGGAACTCAGTGAGGGGCAGAGATAGGGCTCTTTTATGGCATTGCAGTGTAGGCATTTGATTTAATTACTTGCAATATTTATTTTTCTAAATGAAAATATTTTTACCCTTATTCCTAGATGAAAGGGTGAGTTCCTTCCTACAATCCAGACTTTATGTTGTCAAATTGTGTGACTAATAAAGATACAGGATTTGTTTTGATTGAATTTGAGGCTTTTGTTCCTCACTATCAATGACCATTACTGACCCAAATGGTTGGTAAAACGTATATTTAAGTCAGTGTCTTAGAGGCACATTAGGTGGAGAAGTTTAAGTCGATGGGTTAGAATAAATGATGTGAGCTTCCCTGGATCAGTATGTTTGTTTTGCAGTTGTGGTGGTTGTTTATAATTTTAGTCAAAGACCCAAGCAAGCACTCCAGAGGCAATGCCCTCAGTTATTGATTATTTCTCCTCACAAGAGGGTACCTACCCAAAGGTTTCTCCTCTCTTGTCATCTTTGTGCATGGCTTCAGTGAAGGCATCTTTGTTTCTATATGATTTAACATTTATGTTAGTTAAGGAGACTGCTTGGAATGACTGTGGCATTGTGCATTTTCACATCCCCTTTTATTCCCATCTAGAAAGCTTCCTATGATACTCAAGAGCTTTCTGTGGTGTTCTTTACTGTGCGGCATCTTTTCCACATCAATGTTTTATGGGAGAAACACAAAGCTAGTCCTCTAGGGGCCTAGCATACTACTTAGTTGAAGTTAGACTAATGATAGGAACTGCACATGAAGCATGGAGGCTAATTCCCTTCACTATCTTTATTTCATTGACAATCATTAAATGCTCCTGGCAAAGTGTTTCCAAGTATCAATCCCTCCATCCAAATGCAAACACACATTAAGCCTCCTCATTGCTGTCAGTCCTACACACACACACACACACACACACACACACACACACACACACACACACAGATATACTGCACCTTCATTATTGGAGAATCAAGCCTAGAAATGATTGTCTGCTTTTGGAGAGGAAAATTATTTCTTTCCTGAAGGTAATGAAATGTGTAAAAATGTGCCCATGAAACCTCTATCTCCCAGGAATTCACAGCTGCTAAAGTCAGAATTTCTGCTGGCAGCAAATTACTGAGGAGGGGACCTGGGGTTTTTTTTAAACAGCTTGAGGTGGGCCAAAAAGGTATCTTCATCACACTCCATGCTAACATCTGGACAGTCGATGGCAAAGTAATCCTGGAAATTATTTATTTTGTCCCCTAGTCCCAACAACGGGATCTAACATGAGTAATTTTAATAAACCTACTTTTGTTTTTAAAATTAATTATGGACCAGTCCAGAGAGCAATGAAGATTAGCTCCTGCCTGACGAGAGTGTCTTATTGTAGAAGGTGGCAGAAAAACATTTCCTAGAATATGGACCTAATTAAACTGAAAACATGGAATGTTAAAGTTCGGGCCTTAGACTCATAGTGTGATTTGATCCAGGGGGAAAAAAAAAAAAAAAACTAAAAAGCCTTTTAATCCATGCAGAAATTAATGTTGTGTAAGAATGTGAGTTTGGTGCCAATGACGGATTCCAGCCAGAAACCCAGAGACCAAGAGAAAGCCCAGGTAACTATAACCAATAACTCTTACCATCTCCTCCCAGCTCCTGCCTGGAACCACAGCCCTGTCCCCGAGCCGCTCCATCCTTTATATAGAGTAGCATGAAGCCCCATTCAGACTTTTGCATTACTATGAAAAGTCAAACAAAGGATTGCTTATGGAAGTGGTTTCTGTCCTATGAATGCCTCCTATTTTGAAGGGGAAATAATTATGTTTAATCCTGATTTTTTATTGTTTTGCTGTGCTGGTCAATCTGCCTGCAGGAATTCTCTTAGATCTCCCCATGCTCCCAAATCCTTTCCCCTTGATGCACACATGCATGCACACACAAACACACACAAACACACACACACACAAATCACTGGAACTGAGTCCCTAAGAAAACTGAGACACAAGGCCCTTTTATATGCACAGTGCCAAGCAGGAGCAAAAACTCCCTGCTCCTATTAATAAATTCTGTTTTATTTCAACAAGAAAGCATGCTCTTTCTCCATCTCTGCCTTGCACATACTCACATACATCTACTCACAGAAATGTTCTTACTTTCAGCACATGATCAATAGTAGGGTACACTCCTTAGGAAACTTGTTGAGTGGACTTCATGAATCTAGCAGGCAATAGAAACTCTGGCAAAGTTTTCCAGGAAGAATCAGCGGGGTGATCAGCATGAAACCTGATTTTAGTCACCTGCAGAGAAAGTGAGTGAGCATTGGCCAGTACGGGGTGGGACTCACACAGTCACTTCACCAGCTGAACCTGCCACAGGGTGTCCTTACATGATAGCTTGACATTAGATAAATAGATAACCAGGATGAAAAATCACTGGGGAACATAATTGCACCTGACAGAAAGGGATAGTGCAACATTTCTGGATCCTCCAAACTCTTTTTGTAAGAAATCACTCTTTGCTATCAAAAAGCCTCATCGTTAAAGTCTGGTAATGTTAAGGGGTTTTATTATCCCTGAGGAAAAAGGAAACAGAACAGTCAAACAAAAAATGTTTCCTAGGAAAACAATACGGTGGGTTCTTTCACACTTCAGATGAAGAACTCAAAAATCAATTTACAAAGAAAATCTTGCTATTCCTGTGAATTAGGAACTCTGCAGATGAAAATTCCCCTTCTTTGACTTCAATTTCTGCCTTAAATTTCAGAAGCAGCTCAGCTGATATTCTCGAAAGCTCCACCTGCTGAGGATATATCATACCAAAGTTTTTTTAATAAAATGATCTTTTCCTTTCTTATGCATACAACCTTCAATTTCTCCTCCTCTATGCTTCAGCAAATACAAGCAATACGCTGTGTTTAAGGAGAATTTTTCACCTAGCTCATCCTAGACATCATGGCCAATTCCAACCTGAATAATTTGTATACTACTTAATGAAAATGTTTTCTTTGTTTAAAAGAAAAAAGTTTATCAAGCTTTGAAATGCGATCACTCATCTCAGCTCATTACAATTACCCTTTAAATAATCAGTAATCATCCCCTTCTAATGTTTAATTCTTTCCTTGGCTGTGACTGAAGGATTCAAAACGTCAAAGGAATGGGTGCTCTTCCTCTCCAGCAATCGGGTTTAAAGTTTTCTTTCTCATCCTTTCATACTTCCCACTTTGTTTCCTTTACTTGGGTGGCTTTCTCTTCACTACCAACCATATGTATAAAGAATGGTATTTGTCCTAAATAAAAAAAATGATTTCCAGAATCTGATAGATACTACCTCTTTTTTTTTTTTCTTTTTGAGATGGAGTCTCACTCTGTCACCCAGACTATAGTGTAGTAGCATGATCTCAGCTCACTACAACCTCCGCCTACTGGGTTCAAGTGATTCTCCTGCCTCAGCCTCCCCTGTAGCTGGGATTATAGTGCCTACCACCATGCCTGGCTAATTTTTGTATTTTTAGTAGAGATGGGGTTTCTCCATGTTGGCCAGGCTGGTCTCAAACTCCTGACCACAAGTGATCTACCCATCTCGACCTCCCAAAGTGCTGGGATTACAGGTGATTACAGGCTGAGATAACATGCCCAGTGAACATTACCTCTTAAAAGCAAGAGAAGAGATATGAACCGTACTTATACTCTGTAATACATCTATATGGTTTGGCTCTGTGTCCCCACACAAATCTCATCTCAAATTGTAATCCCCACATGTGGAGGGAGTGACCTGGTGGGAGGTGACTGGAACATGTGGGTGGTTCCCCCATGCTGTTCTCGTGATAGTGAGTGTATTCTTACGAGTCTTATGATTTTATAAGTATTTGCATTTCCTCCTGCTCTTTCTCTTTCCTGCTGCCTTGTGAAGAAGGTACTTGTTCCTCCTTCGCTTTCTGCCATGATTGTAAGTTTCCTGAGGCCTTCCCAGTTATGCAAAACTGTGAATCACTTCAACCTCTTTCCTTTATAAATTACCCAGTCTTGAGTAGTATCTTTATAGCAGTGTGAGAACGAACAAATATGTATGTTATTTTATTTTTCCTCATAATAAGTGTGTGCCAGGCATCATTGATCTCCAGTACTTAAGAAAACTGGGGTGCACAGAGTTTATGTAACTTATACACAACTGAGCTGAGAGATGGGATATCAATTCAAGCTTCTGTTACTGTCAAGCCTATCTTCCCTCTGCTGCACTGTGCTACTTTCACAGGTCAAAAATGGGTGAGGAAGAACTACCAGGTAAAATCTAGGAAAACTGAAACTGGGGATATTTTTGTTTGCCTTCCTTTTAAATGAAATATTAAATCATTAAAAATGGCATTTGTATTGTTCAAACTTCAGTATTAACATTGGTGTTATACGTTTTTTGAATGAACGCTAGTGGAAATCAGTTACTATAAAATAATTTTTAGAAACTAATAAATGTGTGTTTTTAATTCCAAGAAAAATACAAAGAATTTTACCCCCCTTTAAGCATCATCTGGATCTTTAATTTTAAAATGCCAACATAAGAAAAATGGCAGTGCTAAAAGCCAGAAATTTACCAAACGAAACATGTATCTGGCCCTTTAATTACCTATGCTGAATAGAATTTCAAAAGCACACTATGAATGATGAAAAATATTCTCCTGTTAGGAAAGAAGCCTGTCCTCTATTGGTAACAGGAGCAAGAAACATTTTTTGAAGTCTTAATTCTATCTTTGTGAATGGCATCTACAAATATACATAGATCAAAAGGCAAAGAATAATTTACCACCTGTATGCAAAAGTATAATCTCTGCATTTTACTTTTTAAAATTCAACTTATCTTAGCATCTTCCTCTTAAAATATAATCTCAATATCTTACCCTTAAAAATCTAACTCATGCAACTCAATTTTTTTTATGATGTGAATTAAACGTGTATCTACAAAGGAGGAAATTTAGAAATCCTATGCAATAACACCTATACAGTAATTAATACACAACATCTAACTAAATTCTCATTTATTTATTTTTTATTACAATATTTTTATTGGTAAGTATTAGAGTACTACTACAAAGACCAGCTGAATGTTATACCAATGTTGTCAATAAGTTATATAAAAGGTAGAAAGTATATAATTATATATTGCATATATCTGGTTTCGAGGTATAATATAAACATATTTGTGTTTATGTAGTGCTTCTTCGCCAGGGGTTGGCCAACTACCCTTAGGGCCAAATACTGCCCACTACCTGTTTTTATAAATAAAGTTTTTTGGAACAAAGCCACATTCTTTTGTTTATGTATTATTTATGGCTGTTTTCATACACACACACACAATGGTGGAGTCAAATAATTGCAACAGATACCTTCTGGCTTACAAAGCCTAAAATATTTATCATCTGACCCTTTACAGAAAATGCTTGCCAACGTCGGATCTATATATGACACAACACTATCAGTTTTTGTAGGACTGAGTTTCATTAAGGATCTTTCCTGGATTTACTGCAGCAACAAATTCTGAAATTATTTCTGTAAATTAATGGGAGGATAAATTTATATAGTTGAATAAACTCTGTGATGGTATTTCTGTTCAATATAACACAACTGAGAAATTAGTAAATACCGATATATCTCTATATGGGTATATATACATAGATTAGATAGATAAATAGATAGATAATAGATGATAGATAGAAAAATAGATAGATAGATGGATGGATGGATGGATAGATAGATAGATAGATAGATAGATAGATAGATATATAGATAGATACATTAGAAATATGGTTTTGCTCTCTTTCCCAGGCTTGAGGGCAGTGGCATGATCATAGTTCACTGCAACCTCGAACTCCTGGGCTCAAGTGTTTTTCCACCTCAGCCTCCCCAGTAGCTGGGACTTACAGGTGCCTAATACTACACCCAACTAATTTTTTTAGTTTTTATAAAAATGGGACTATGTTGTCCAAGCTGGTCTCAAATGTGCCTCAAGCAATTGTCCCACCTCAGCCTTCCAAAGTGCTAAGATTTCAGGGTTGAGCCACTATGCTCAGCCTACATACCTATATATAAATCGTATATACCTGTTTCCAGCTCTGAGGGAAGTCATGATTATCTTTTATACAGGGAGAACTAAGACTCAGAATATTAGTTTCATCATCTGTACCACCAATATGTAAAGTAAATGGATGCTACCTTAACGATGTGCCAATAATTTGAACTGAAGATTCCTGTCAGAGCTTAGGCTAGAATACCTTGTCTTCAACTCATGTGGAGGGGGGGGAAACCTCAAAATAATTAGAATCTACTACAAAGAGTGCCAATCACTCTTCTTTCCGGATTTCTCTGGTTTATATTGCATCAATTTGCACAGAAAGAGAAGAAAAAATCTAGGTGGTGTTTATTTCTCTTCCCATCAATCTATCAGGAGCCAGAGAACACCTTTAGATTATCAGAAATACTAGTCCAGTCCTATAGAAAATTGCTTTAGATTGGGGGTTTTGTACACTCAATGATGTTTGGAGTCTGCTTCTCTCTTGTACCTCTTTCTGTCATCAGCTCAACCTGGTTTTCTAGTTACTGATCTCAGGTGATCATTTCTTGGCTCCAGCTCTGGTTTCTCTCATACAGCTTTTGTCATCTTCTGTATATTTCATTGTCTCAGTGTTCAACTTTTTTTTTTTTTTTTTTTTTTTTTTTACTTCACTATAGGGACTGGAAAAGATTAATTCTCTCTGCTTCTCCAGAAAAGCAGCTCACCACCAGCTCCTGCTGATCATAACCCTTTTGCCTGTGTCACATCAGACATAGTAAAATACTTGCGCTGAATTAAACTTTAACATTACGTCCTTATTTTTCTTTAGGATCACTATAAGAAATGTCCTCATGAAGGAAGTTTTTGAATCTTCTTGAAAACTTGCTTTTGAAGGAATTGTTCATTATTAATCAGGAACCATAACAAAATAATTTGTGTTAGGTTGCGCTTGCAGAATTTCGTGCCAAAAATTGTTTGTCTCTTCAAAACAACCTACATGCATGCTTTCTTCACATCATGAGTAAACAGAATCTTTCTTATTTATTTGTTTGTTTTTGCTTTAATATCTGGGAAGTCAAGACTACACATTTAAATGTAGCTACTGCTGAGGCCAAATTTCTAATGAGAATTTTTACTCCCACTTTCTGTGAAATCACAGATCTCTCTTTGGGACCCAAAATAAATATGAAAACAACCAAGTACTGTCTACTTTATTGTGATATTTTGCTGGTATTTTTGTTCTTATGATTTATGGATAAATTGGACATAGTGTTGACCTATCATATGCTCTCAATAGATAATCACTATCTGTATAGGTATATGATTACTGCTCTATACACATTTGGAAAAAGAGAGCCCATTTCTGAAAATGCATAGAGAAACAATCAAGTGCTTCAAGATTCATGTATTTTTACAGAGACTTACTGACATGGTATATTGCTATTTTAGTGTAGTGAAGACATAAAGTGAGAAAGTAAGTCAGTCTACCTGTTAACAGTGATCGCTGCATAATGTAGGAATCTAGATTTTGGGAAAGACAAAATACGCAATGAATAATGCTTGCTTAAAGGAAATCACAATCTTTTTTGTTGCTTAAAACAACTCATTATTATTTCTCAAGGTTCTGGGATTTGGCTGGGCCCACCTAGCTGGTTTTGCTTGGGGCCTTTCCCAACTTGTAGTGAGAGAGTTTTCCCTTGAGTGTGGTGCCTGGGCTGAGATGTCTGCAATAGTTGAGTATTATTGATTGGGCTTGTCTCTTCCTCCCACTCTCTCTGTGCAGCCTTTCCATGTAAGCTACTTCACAGCATGGCAATCTCAGAGTAGTTGAACTTGTCACATGGCAAATGGATTTCTTTAAGCAAAAATAACAAGAGCTTAAAAGCATTTTAAGAGATTTTTTAAAAAATGGTAGTAATAGTTAATGAGCACTTATTCCCATGTTAGATACTATGAATATATCTTACTCCATTCTCATAATAACCCTGCAAAATGGGTACCACTTTTCCTATTTTAATGATAAGGAAACTGAGACTCAGAATTTTTATGTGATTGTGCCAGTCCACCTCACTATAAAATGAGCAATCCAGTTTTTTTTTCCCTAAAACCCTCATATTTTCTTCTATCAGAGCCCCCTCTTATAAAACTATAAAATGTTGAATGGTAATACAATACATAAATAAAATTCAATACATAATACAAGCGATGTTATAAATCCCATGTGATTAACAGCTAAATTAAAATGTAGACAATTACTCTAGAAATAGAGTAGAGGAAAAATTCCCTATGAACTGGTATTTCTGAGGAGCCTTCTTAGAAGAGGGTAAGTGATCTAAGTGGTACAAAATTTTGTGCACAAAAATTGAAGATAATTTATCAAAGCATACATTTTATTATTTGTTTATCAGAAACTTTTGCTTACTTAAAAATTCTGTAGCTATATTTCCCCTTCCTTTATATAGATATTAAAATCCCAGATCTGTGAAAGACAGAGTAGATACAATTTTCTTTAAGTGGCTTGGGTAATAACTCTTGTTCATCAAGATATTTTTGCTGATTTCCTTTTTACTGTATTAGATTATATGACCATTATGATATAATCCTAAAAGAGAGTACAATCAGCTGATTAAAGCAGGAAGAAGAGACTATTTCATTAGAAGAAGCAGTTGTCTTTTCTTTATGGGGAGAGTAATGATCATAATGCTAAATTGACTGAGTATTTTCTCTGCTGGTTGCAGACAGAGATGGGCCTTGTGCAACCCTAAAATACAGTTTCAACTTTGTCTTATTCCTGCTGGATGTGTTATCACTGAGTTTAGAGCTCTATTCTTATGTTGCTTTTCACTGCAACCACATCCCTGATGAAAGTTCCAATAAGGTAGAAGGCATGCAGCAGATTCATCTTTATGCTGGCAATTTAACCCAAATCCAGCAAGGTGGGCCAGTGACAAGTTAGGCAGTAGAGCCATGCAATAGGTTTGCAAGCTGGTATTTAATAAACCATCTAGGCCGGGCGCGGTGGCTCAAGCCTGTAATCCCAGCACTTTGGGAGGCCGAGACGGGCGGATCACGAGGTCAGGAGATCGAGACCATCCTGGCTAACCCGGTGAAACCCCGTCTCTACTAAAAAGTACAAAAAACCAGCCGGGCGAGGTGGCGGGCGCCTGTAGTCCCAGCTACTCGGGAGGCTGAGGCAGGAGAATGGCGTAAACCCGGGAGGCGGAGCTTGTAGTGAGCTGAGATCTGGCCACTGCACTCCAGCCTGGGCGACAGAGCGTGACTCCGTCTCAAAAAAAATAAATAAATAAATAAATAAAATAAAATAAAATAAAAAAATAAAAATAAAAAATAAAATAAACCATCTATTCTTTCTAAAGCTAGAGCTAACATCCTTTGCCAGAGCCTTGAATAATAAAGTTGCCTTGGTAAAGTGTGCATACAAACGTTCAAACATTTTTTTTTCTTATTATGCTTTCTACCAGTAGAATTATAATTTTCTTAATATTTCTTTGGCACCAACCAGAGTCTTTTGGTTTGGTATATAAATTAATTCAATGATTCTCTCAGGTACCTAGACTCTAAGTTCCTGGGGGCAGGGATGTAGTCATGACAGTGAAATCCTTCCAGGTTTCTAAGGTGGTGCTTGCCTACATTGTGGTTGCTTCATAAACAACACATTTTGAATGACTTCCTTCTGTATACTTCGTTCTCTACTAATATCGAACTTGTGCAGCTGGCTTCACACCCAGTCACTAATCTGTCCCTTGCTTATATTATTTCCTCCATTATTCTTCACTCATCCTAGTCCTCCCTTCAAGGTTCAGCTCAGGTGTTTTCTTCTCCAGGAAACTTTCCTAAATTTCCCTTTCATTCCATGCACACTTCTGTCATGTCACTGAAATAGTCTTTTGGAGGCATCTGTATATTTGACTCCATGAGGTCATTGAGATTAAATATTATTTCTTATTTTTCTTTGAATTTCAGCCCCTCACCCAGTGCTCGACTGGTAGTTTAAGCTCACTAGCATATGTTGAACTAATCTGAAGAGTGGGAATGGAGACAGAAAAATCGTTAGGAAAATAAGGGGGTTGAACATTCCAGGAGCCACTAGTGTCTTTTGCATCTCTTAGGAAAGGTTCCTTGTATGGAAATTTTGTTCAAATTATCTTTATATTGTATCACAGAAGAATACTATTAATATATTTTTTAACTTTCTAAAGTTCAAAATTGTTATAGAAAACACAATTGGAAGGTTCTAATAAATAATTGAATCTGTCTCACTTTCCTTAGGAGTCATAAGGAAACAGATACAAGTCATATAATCAGAGGGGTCCCATGGACCTCAGGGCTGAAATGGGAATTTCTTATTATCACCAGAAAAGCACCAAATCTGAGATTCCTGATCCTATCTCAGAGGAGATCTCACAAAGTCTGCTAGCTAACTCAGGTGGTGGTCACAGGCCCCACAGGAGACAGTGAATTTGTTCACATGCTTGGCACATTGGTACTACAATCAGCATCTGAGAAAGCCATTGCACACAGATTCTCTATAACCAAGGAACTCATACAGAGTCATCACCACTGAAAGCACACAGAGCTGAAGCTAGGTGACAATAAACAATTAACTTTAAAGTTACAACCTCAAGGGATAAAACAAGAAATGTAAAAACTCAATTTCATACAAACTAATTAGAAAACATAGTCTACCCAAATGAAAAGGACCTGGAAAATCAATATTGGCAATATGAAAAAATGGGGCTCTATAACACCCCCCAAAGATCCACAAACTCTCCAACAGTGGGTACCAACCAAGATGAAATCTTTGAAATACCAGATAAATAATTTTAAAGTTTGATTATTAAATTATTCAAGGAGAAGCAAAAGAAAGGTGAAAATCAACATAGAGATACTTTAAAAATTCAAGATATGAATGAAAAACTTTGTAAAGAGAGAGTTATTTTAAAGAAAAACCAATTCAAACTTCTGGAAATGAAAGACACCTTTAGAAAACTACAAAATGCAGTGGAAAATTTTGACAATAAAGTAGACCAAACTTAAGAAAGAATTTCAGAGCTCAAACACCAAACTTTTATATTACCATAATCAGAAATAAAATAAAGAAAAATAATTAAAAGAAATGAATAAAGTACCCAAGAAATATAAGATTATGTAAAATGGCCAAACCTAAGAATTATAGGTGTTCTTGATGGAGAAGAAAAAACATGTTTGGGAAACCTATTTGAGGGAATAATTGGGGAAAACTTCACTGGCCTTGCTAGAGATTTAGACATCCAAATACAAGAAGCACAAAGAACTCCTGGAGACTCATTGCAAAAAGGACATCAACAAGACCTATGGTCATTAGACCAACTAAAGTCAACCTAAAGGAAAAAAATTTCTAAAAGCAGTGAGACAAAAACATCAGGTAACCTACAAATGAAAACCTATCAGACTAGCAGTAGACTTCTCAGGAGAAACCTTCCAAATCAGAAGGAATTGGGGTCTTTTCTTTAGTCTCTTTAAACAGAATAATTGTCAGTCAATAATTTTCTATTCAGAAAAACTAAGTTTCTATATATAAAATTTAGAATGGAGAAATAAAGTCTTTCTCAGACAAGCAAATGCTGAGAGAACTTGTCAATGCTAGACCAGCTTTAAAAGAAATGCTAAAAAGAGTTCTAAATATTAAAACAAAAGGTTGATACACACCAGACTGGAAACTCCTGAGAGCATAAAATCCAAAGAGCTTGTAAAACAATAACACAATGAAGAAAATAAACTCACTTGGTAATAATCAACTGAATGACTGAAACAGAACCCCACATCTCAATATTAAAGTTAAATGTAGATTGGTCTAAATTCTCTACTTAAAAGTACAAATTGGCAGCTTGAATTAAAAAAAATCACAAACCAAATATCTACTGTCTTCAGGAGGCACACTTAACACATATTCTTATAGACTCAAAGTAAAGCAGTGGAAAAACATATTTCATGCAAATGGAAACCAAAAGCAAGCAGGACTAGCTGTTCTTACATCATATAAAAAAGACTTTAAGTCAACAACAGTAAAATAGACAAAGAATGTCATTATATAATGATAAAAGTATCAACACACACATAACAGTCCTAAATATGTATGTACCTTATTTAAGAGCCTCTAGATTCATAAATCAATTAATAAGAAGAAAAGAGATATATAGCAACTTTCCAACTGAGAACACTAGACATATCATCAAGGCAGATCATCAACACAGAAACATTGGATGAAAACTGTGCTTTACTAAAAGTGGATGTAAGATACCTACAGAACATTCACCCCAAGAACTGAAGAATATACATCATTTTCATCAGCACATGGAACATTTGTCAATTTAAACCATATGATAGGCCACAAAACAAGTCTCAGAAATTGAAATTATATCAAGTTTCTTCTCAGACAGTGGAATAAAACTAGAAACCAATTCCAAAAAGAGTCTTCAAAACTATACAAATACATGGAAACTAAAGAATCTGCTGCTGAATAATTTAACTAAGAGGAAAGTTTATAGTGTTAAATGCCTACATCATAAAGTCTGAAAGTTCACAAATTGAGTACCTAAAGTTACACCTCAAAGAACTAGAGAAACAAGAACAGACCAAACCACAAACTAGCAGAAGAAAAGAAATAACAAAGATCAGAGCAGAACTAAATGCAACTGTAACAAAAAAGAAAAAAAAAGAAAAGAAAAAGTCAATGAAACAAAAAAAAATGCTGGTTCTTTAAAATAAATAAATAAAATTGACATACCACTACCTAGATTAACCAAGAAAAGAGAAAAGTTTCAAATAAACTGAATTAGAAAAATAATGGAGACATTATAGTTGATACTACAGAAATACAAAAGATCATTTGAGACTGCTTTGAACAACTCTATAAACACAAACTAGGAAATCTAGAGGAAATGGATGAATTCCTGGAAACATATGACTCCCTAGCTTGAATCAAGAAGAAATAGAAATCCTGAACAGAACAATAACAAGCAGTAAGATTGAACCAATAATAAGATAAATCTGCCAACAACAACAAAAAAGCCCAGGGATAGATGGATTTACACCTCAATTCTACCAGATATTCAAAGGAGGATTAGTATCAATTCTACTGAAACTATTCCAAAAGATTATGAAGAAGGGACTCCTCCCTAATTCCTTCTACAAAGCCATTACACCCTGATACCCAAGTGAGGAAAGAACATAGACAAAAAAGAAAACTACAAATCAATATCTCTGATTAATATAGATGAAAAATCCTCAACAAAATACTAGCAACTTGAATCCAACAGTACCTCAAAAAATAATTTAGTGTGATCAACTGGATTTTACACCAGGGATGCAGGAATGGTTCAACATAAGCAAGTCAATAAATGTAATTCACCACATAAACAGAATGAAAGACAAAAACCATATGATCACCTCAATGGATGCAGAAAAGGCATTTAATAAAATCCAGCATCCCTTTGTGATAAAGTTATTCAACAAACTAGGCATAGAACAAACATACACAACTCAAAATAATACAAGCCATATGTGAAAAAACCCACAGTCAACCTTATAATGACCAGGGAAAAGTTCAAAACATTCCCCCTAAGAATTTGAAAAAGACAAGGATGCCCACTTTCACCAGTCCAACATAGTACTGGAAGTCCTCGTCAGAGCAATCAGGAAAAAGAAAAAATAAAAGGCATCCAAATTGGAAAAGAGGAAGACAAACTAACTCCGTTTGCTGATGATATGATCTTAATCCTAGGAAACCCTAAAGGCTCCTCCAAAAGACTCCTAGATCTGATAAATAAATTCAGTAAAGTATCAGATTATAAAATCAATGTATACAAATCAGTAGCACTGTTATAAGCCAACAATAATCATGCTTAGAATCAAATCAAGAACTCAATCCCTTTTACAATAGCAACACAAAAGATACTTAGGAATATACTTAATCAAGGAAGGAAAGGTCTCTATAAGGAGAACTACAAACACTGCTGAAATAAATAATAAGTGACACAAACAAATGGACATACCTCCCATGTTCATGGATTGGAAGAATGAATATTGTGAAAATGGCCATACTGCCCAAAGCACTCTACAGATTCAGTGCAATTCCCATCAAAATACCAACATCATTTCTCACAGAATTAAAAAAAGTCTAAAATTCATATGGAATCAAAAAAGAGCCAGAATTGCCAAAGCAATCCTAAGCAAAAGGAACAAATCTGGAGCCATCATATTACCTGAATTCAAAGTATACTACTAGGATATAGTAACCAAAAGAGCATGGTGCTGGCATAAAAGTAGGCACATATTCCAATGCAACAGAATAGAGAGCCCAGAAATAAATCCAAACACTTACAACCAATTGATCTTTGACAAGGCATGCAAAAACACAAACTGGGGAAAAAACGCCCTATTCAATAAACAGTGCTGGGAAAATTGGATAGTCATACACAGAACAATGAAACTGGATACCTATTTCTTACTATGTACAAAAATTAACTCAAGATGTATTAAAGACTTAAATCTGAGACCTGAAACTGTAAAAAATGTAGAAAAAATCTTCTGGCATTGGCTTAGGCAAAAAAATTATCACTAAGGCTCCAAAAGTAAATACAACAAACCTAAAAACAAATAAATAGAACCTAAGTAAATTAAAAATCTCCCCAAAACAAAAGAAATAATCATCAGACTAATCAAACAACCTACAGAATGAGAGAAAATATTTGCAAATTATGCATTTGACAAAAGACTAATATCCAGAATCTGAAAATAACTCAAACAAAATCAGCCAGAATAAAAGACAAATAACCCCATTAAAAAGAGGGCAAAGGACATGAACATACATTTCTCAAAAGAAGATGTACAAATGTCCAAGAAACATGAAAAAAATCTCCATATCTAATCATCAGGGAAAAGCAAATTAATACCACAATGAGATACCACCTTACTCCACCCAGAATGACCGTTATTAAAATGCCAAAAAAAAAAAACCAATAGATATTGGTGTGGATGTTGCAAAAAATGAATGCATATACACTGTTGGTGGGAATGTAAATTAGTACAACCTCCATGAAAAACAGTATGAGGATTTCTCAAAGAACTGAAAGTAGATCTACCATTAGATCCAACAACCCCACTGCTGAGTATCTACCCAAAGAAAAATAAATCACTAGATCAAAAAGACAGTTGCACATATGCACACATATGTTTATTGTAATGTAATTCACAATTGCAAAGATATGGAACAACTTAAGTGTCTATCAATCAGCCAATGAGTGGATAAAGAAAATAAGGTGTGTATACACTATGAAATACTGCTTGGACATTAAAAAGTGAATTAATCTCTTGCATAGCAACTTGGGTGGAACTGGAGGCCATTATTGTATGTGAAGTAACTTCAGAATCAAAAACCAGATACTACATGTTCTCACTAATAAGCAGGAGCTAAGCTTATGGGGACACAAAGGCATACAGAGTGGTATAATGGACATTGTAGACTCAGAATGGGGGAGGATGGAAGGGGTGTGAGGGATGAAAATCTACCTATTGGGTACAGTAGGTGAAGAATGCATTAAATCCTAGTCTCCACCACAATACACTTCATCCATATAAACAAAAACCACTGGGACCCCTAAAGCTATTGACATTCAATTTCTTAAAAAAATTCAAAATGAAAATAAATTTTAAAAGAGAGAAGCAACAAATACAGGAAAGCTGAAAGAATGGTGTGATACAAAACTGAAGGGTGTGTTGTCCTGGCCCAGGAGAAAAGAGAACAAGCCAAAAAGTATAAGTATAAATGCAACAGAATGCAGGTTAATTTCCTAGTAGAACTGACACTATTTGAGACTTGTTTGAGCGTGCCAGACTTGAAACGGCCACAGGATGAATGCGTAGTGATGCTGGTTGCCTTGTAGTGCTTTCCAGAGATAGGCAGCACATCCAGGCCTGCTCCATGGCAGGTCAGAAATGAGGAAGCCCAAAATGCCGACTGCTCCTGTGAATAATCCAAGCACTGATCAGCAGATCACAAATTTATTTAAGGCCAGCAGGAAACGAAGTAGGCATCAAGGCCCCCCTAATATTGTCTGATCAGCTCAGAAGGCAGGGAGGCAATGGGATGCAGTAGATAGTCCTCCAAAATGAGTGAACCGTTATTTGCATCTCACTGGGGAATAGGAGACGGTGCCAACATGAAAGGACCGGCAGGCATCTGTTTCACCATCATGCTGTGAAGCCTCTAGGAGCTTAGACCCAGCTTCACTGCTCTAAAGATATTAGAATGAGATCTTCTGCAATGTGTGCCTTCTGCAAATGATGGTACGGATGTTTCCCGTTGAGCTTAAAGAAAAACAGTCAAAGAATTGCATCATCTTCCTTAGTTTCATCATCAGTAAATAGGATTCACGATCTTGGACTAAGGGGCTTTGGAATTCTTCTGGTCAAATCCTGTCCATGAGAGCAAGGCTTGTGGCTTGTTTGCCCTGAGCAATTGAGAGATGCTCCTGAACAGAGGAAAACAATGAATTGTGGTTCCCAACTGCATAGTGAATGTTTCCTATTAGCTCACTATCCTTTGCAGTAAATCAACTTAACTCTCCATTACAATAGATGGCAATAGTGCATTACTTGTCAGCAACATGCTGCAATAATAAGGCTCTTTCAGACAGCCTCTCAAATACAGATAGTGATGTCTGTGGAGCAATAGAATGGCTTTTAAAATGAATATGAGCAGTAGCTTCGTAATAAGGCCAGATCCAGTATTTCAACAGGAAGATCCCTGCATTTTCTTGCATGGCAAGAAATTTATTGAAAAGAGCATGATGACGAATCATTATTTAATTGAAAACTCTGTAAGAAATTTAGCCCCTATTAATTCAGTGAAATATAGTCTCCAAAATTTTTGAAGCTTCCGGAAACTACAGATTGCCTGGTGGGCTCTGGAAACAGCCAGAATGCTTCAATTCAAACGCTGTCTCTGCAGATTACCAGCGGTGGCAGTATAGGTGGGTTATTTAACCAACCACCTCTCAAAACTTTGTATGTGTGATGGAAACAATAATAGTGCTTTCTATATGGGATTGTAGGTTAAATGAAACAACGTCTGTAACATTCTTATAATAATGTCTGCAACACAAGCATCTAATATACGTTATCTGTTATTATCTTATGCCCAATGTTTTAAGTTTCTAACATTGAAAGGCCAGATGCTTCATTTAATTTAGGGGACCCATGGTAATGTCTGCTCCTTATCTGTTGCCCTTCCCCTCATGCCAACATAGATTTGAATTCTCAGAAAATATTCCAGGGGGATTGAATTTTGAGCTTCCCAAAGGAAGAAATGAAGAGACCAAAGTCAGCCTGTCCCCACTGGGGTTGGCATATGACAAATATCTGACGTGGCTCTGAGGCATCATGGAGAACAGTTGAAAATCACATTGTCAGCTCGAAATGCATCAAAGCTATTTGCTGGCTTGAACTAACCTAGAGAGAATTCCCATTCAGTTCAATCCGTGCAAAATCATGTTTGGCCCTGGCAGGACCGGGACTAAGTTACCACCCCATATGGCACCAAGTTTGTGATAATCCCTCTATGAAAAAGTAATAATGACAGTAATAACCCCTCTTCACCCAGAAACACTACTCAGTAAGGGACATCTGTCACCATTATCATCACTGAGACAAGTTCTGATATTACTCCCTGCTGTGGAAAACCTGACAAAGCTCTTCACTCCATAGCTAATAAGGAGGATATCTTGCTTATGCTGTATTAAGGAAATCCACCAATATTAACAAACACCCCTGCCCCTGATCTCTGTGGGTGTGTTGTCAAACACAGAGAAAGAACTGATACATCCACTTCAAGTTATTTTTCTTGTGTTTAATTGTACTTCATTAGTCAGAATTTCCCCTGTACCTTAGTGTAATCTAGATTCAGTGACATTTATTTTTCATTTGGATGGTTGATTAATGTGTCCCTTCTACTAAAAAGGACTCTGCAACCTTCAAGAGGAAGTTCCAAATGTGAGAAATATGACCAGCCCAGCCTTTCCTCATTCAGTGGTGGCATTGAGCCCCTTCTGTCACACACATCCCATGAGTCTTAAATAATTTAGCTTCTTGGTGATCAGGGGTATACAGTGTTCCTGGGACTGTGGTTCGTAAAACACATACACTTGATTTCGGTTTTCTCATGGATTTAAGGACATATCATAGTGCAGGCTATTTCTACACAGAAAGAAGCAGGTTAATGGCAGAAGGGGGCAGGTTACCAAACCCTTCAGAATTTGACAAAGGTCAAGACAACGTGGAGCCTTTTATTCCTCATGATTCCTTAGCAGGTCTCGATATTCTGATTAGCTCAGAGGAAACAAAATGTCCATGCCTGATTAATCCAAAGAAATGAGCAAGTCCAAGTCAACTGAAATGTCTTCAGTCAAGGCAAACACACTTCACATTGTAAGTGGTAAGTGTCAACCCCCTGCCTCTAGTTGGTAGAACTTGGTGACCATCACTATGCTGACACTCATATGGTTTTCCTCATATCCTTATCATTCTTGCAAAAAATATTGGACCAATGGTAAATGTTTCTGAATCATAAACCAGCCATAAAATTTTCAAATTAGATCTTTCTGTTTGCCACTAAAGCCGTTAACATGCACAAACCCAATTTCTTAATAATCTGCCTGATATATCAGTAATATATTATATATTACATATGTTCTAAATAAGTCTAAAGGTAAATTTTTAAAGGCCTGAAAATAATAACTGAGACTTAGATGAGTGGATAGTGTTGGTTTGCTAGTAAGAGATCAATTTCCATACTCTGTTCTGTCGGCTTGTGCTCAGCTGAGCACTTCCACACATCCCTCAAATTACCTGTCCTCTGTAAGCCTGCATTTCTCATTTCTAAAATGAGAATAATATTTTCATCTCTTAGAATTTTCATAATGATTAAATGAACTGATCCACAGATGACACTTATCCCAATGCCTACAATGCAATAAGCCCTTAGTGAGAATTATCCATGATGATGTTGATGTTTACTATTTTACTTTGCATTTTATTAAGTTTTTCAATCTTTGTAAAAACACTGGATTTTCTTTCCCATTTCACTTTTCTTTTTCCTCATCTCTAAAAGAAGAGAAGTGTTTGAGAGATGAAACAATAGTGGCAAGAGCAACTTTCCATTGCCTCAAAAATGCTCCACTCGATAATTTAACATTAACTGAAAGAAACCAGGCTCACAAAGGCAAACATCACATGTTCTCACTTATCTGTGGGATCTAAAAATCAAAACAATTGAACTCATGGAGATAGAAAGTAGAACAATGGTTACCAGAGGCTGGGAAGGGTAGTGGGGGGCTGTGGTGGGGGAGGTAAGGATGGTTAATGAATACAAAACGTAGTTAGAAAGAATTAATAAGACCTACCATTTGATAGCACAACATGGTGACCACAGTCAATAATAACTTAATTGTACATTTTAAATAACCAAAAGTATGTAATTCAATGGTTTGTAATGCAAAAGATAAATGCTTGTGGGATGGATACCCCATTCTCTATGATGTGATTATTTCTCATTACATACCTGTATTAGTCTGTTCTGACTATGCTAATAAAGACAAACCCAAGACTGGGTAATTTATAAAGGAAAGAGGCTTAATTGACTAACAGTTCAGCATAAATGGGGAGGCCTCAGGAAACTTGCAATCATGGCAGAAGGGGAAGCAAATATGTCCTTCTTCACACGGCAGATGGCAGCAGGAAGGAGAAGTGAGTGCTCAGCGAAAGGGGAAGCCCCTTATAAAACCATCAGATCATGTGAGAACTCACTCACTATCATGAGAACAGCATGGGGGAAATCACCCCCATGATTCTATTATCTCCACCTGAAAATAACTGAATCACAGGCAACCCCCATTACTCAATTATCTTCAGCTGAAAATAATCAAATCATGGGGGTGGGGGATGGTTTCCCCCATGGTCCTGCCCTTGATACATGGGGATTATTACAACTCAAGGTGAGATTTGGGTGGGGACACAGAGCCAAACCCTATCAATATCTATTTCAAAACATCTCAGGAACCACATAAATATGTACACCTATTATATACCCACAAAAAAATTAAAATTAAAAAATGTTTAAAAAAAGCTCCACTCTAGGGAGAATGAATATCCAGTGCAAGAGATGAGAGTTCCCATTGCAGGTGAAAAAGAGAGAGATGAAGTGAAAACTTTGTGAAAAGGAGTAGAAACGAATAAGGGCAGTCTCAATTGGGAGCAGAAGGAAGAAGAGTCAGGTGCACAGAGCTACCTAACTGTGAGCCTGTGGGAGTTTAACTTGTCACTGATTGAATGGAGACCCAAGGGAAATGATAAAAGATGACATTTATACCATTTCCTGGGCACAGAGTCTATTCCTAATTGGCTTCCAGGAAGAGCAGATTCTTTGGGCAATGAAGCAATGCAGTCCTTTTTGGATATTAAGGACAGAAAGGAAGAGTTACATAAGCTGTCTTAGCTGATTATCATCATCACACTCTGAGCTAGATAACATTATTATCCACATTTAATAGGTTAGACAGTGATTGGTTCCTCACATTTTTGGGGTCACACTCATTTTTGAGACTTGATTGAAAGGGCTGGTCTCTTTCCAAGCAAAGTTCTCATACATGTAAAATGTTGCATACAATTTCTGGGAGTTTGCCCATTACATGAGACCCATTCATAAAATTATTTTAGGATTAATGCAAAGAACGAACATTTCTCCCCAAAGTACAGAATGAGCTACCTGTGTACATGGACTGGGTCTTGCTTGTTCATTGTGCTGCCCCCACTGTCAGATAGATGTGTGAGAGGTGGTTTTTGGTAGAAACGTAAAACAATAAACAAATGTCTCCTCTGACCATGTGTTTTACAAACATTATCTTAGCTAATCTTTTCAAGACCTTATAAAAAAGAGATTATTAGCTCCATTTTACAGATAAAGAAATAGATATAGAAGGATTATGTGTCTTTTCCAATGTCACAGGGGTTTTAAATTATAAACTCAGAATTTGAACCTAGGTCTATGTTCTCATTCCTTTAGTTTCTTAGTCAGTGTGGGTTGCCATAAAAAAAATACCACAGACTGGGTGGCTAAAACTACAGGAATGTATTTCTCATAGTTCTAGAGAGTAAAAATTCAAGATCAAAGTGTCGACTGATTGGGTTCCTGGTGAGGGCTCTCTTCCTGGCTTGCAGACAGCCACCTTCTTGCAGTGTCCTCACATGCTGCAGAGAGCTAACTCTGGTGTCTCTCTCTTTTTATAAGAATACCAGCCTTATTGGATCAGGACACTTCCCTAATGACCTCATTTAACCTGTCACCCCCTCAAAGGCCCTATCTCTACAAATACAGTCACATGGGGGTTGGGGCTTCAATATGATTTTTGGGGTGACTCAAATCTTCAGTCCATAACATGCACCATTCTTTTTTTTTTTTTTTTTTTTTTTTTGAGACGGAGTCTCGCGCTGTCACCCAGGCTGGAGTGCAGTGGCCGGATCTCAGCTCACTGCAAGCTCCACCTCCCGGGTTCACGCCATTCTCCTGCCTCAGCCTCCCGAGTAGCTGGGACTACAGGCGTCTGCCACCTCGCCCGGCTAGTTTTTTGTATTTTTTTTTTAGTAGAGACGGGGTTTCACCATGTTAACCAGGATGGTCTCGATCTCCTGACCTCGTGATCCGCCCGTCTCGGCCTCCCAAAGTGCTGGGATTACAGGCTTGAGCCACCGCGCCCGGCCAACATGCACCATTCTGCATCTAGAGGAAGGTAGTGAGATAGAAATAATTGGGTCTCTCGTTGCAGCATCATATCCAAGTTTGTACATTTTTTATGTTGTTCAACTGCTGAGAGGCATTTTGTCTGGGTAATTTTTGCAAGCTCAAATGGCTGATTTCCCATAGAAAGACACCCCATGCTAGGTTAGTGACATTTTCTGGACCTACAAGAGTGATTTCCTCGCATTCTGGTAGCATGTGGTTTCCGTAGAATGGATCTTCTCACATACCACTAATCTTATGTCAATATCAATATCCCACAGGAGTTGCAATATCTAGGTCTGATAGGACAAGTGAAGTCTTGCATTTCTATTCCCACTGGGATGACGAGCTTTCACAGGCTAGTGGTTGAGAGTCTGTGCTCATAGAACTTTAAAGTAACTTTTGATTGGAATAAGAACAAGCTAAATCAGAGCAGTAGGTGGAAGAAGCTGGACCCAAACCTATCATTTTATATCTACCCTTCCACCTTCATTCACCTAACTAGGTTTCAGTTGCCTAAGGAAAAGAAGACATTGTTTTCCTTTTCTCTTTTTACTTAATGTCCCCTGACATGTAATCTCAGCCATCATTAACACTCAAGAGTTTCCCTTCCTAAGTTCTATGGGCCACTTTTATCAGAACCATGGTGCCTCTTTCAGTGAATTCCCAGATGGTCATCAGCCCAACTCCTTTTCCCATGGTTGTTTTACTCTAAGTGGTCAAGGGAACCCCCAAATAATCTCTATTTTCACCAACTTTTTAAAAACATAGAACATGTAAATGTACTTCTATCTTTATTATTTATTTTGCTCACATATTTTTATTATTTATCTCCTGGAAGAGGTAAAAATTGATGAGGTAGTTTAGGATTTACATGATTTTGAATTAATGAGGTATGAGGTGCTGCATCTAATGTAAGATGGCTTATTTCACCATAAGGTTTTGTTAATAATGTAATCATGAAAGTTGATATTTATTTTTGTCTTTATTATATGTCAATATTTTGCTAAGTACTTAAAACATGACTTATAACTTTAAATCTTTATAATGACTGGATAAAGTAGATGGTATTGTTAGCTCCATTATGCAGATGAGGAAATCAAGGTTAAAAGAGCTCATGACTTGCCTAGTGACAGAGAGCAAGAGGTGGTAAAATCAGGATTTGAACCTAGGTGGGTCCTAACTCCAGAGTCTATACTTGTAACCACCCTGTTCAGGTGATACACTGATCTAACATCTGCCTTGTCATGCCCGTCTTATTCCTTCCCTATTTATTTGTTTATTTATTTATTTATTTATTTTGAGACAGAGTCTCACCCTGTCACCCAGGCTGGAGTGCAATGGCGCAATCTCGGCTCACTGCAGTCGCCGTCTCTCAGGTTCAAGCAATTCTCCTGCCCCAGCCTCCTGAGTAGCTGGGATTACAGGTGCGGACCACCACAATTTTTGTATTTTTAGTAGAGGCGGGGTTTCACCATGTTGATCAGGCTGGTCTCAAACTCCTGACCTCATGATCTGCCTGCCTCGGCCTCCCAAAATCCTGGGATTACAGGCATGAGCCACCTCGCCGGGTCTTTTCTTCTATTTTTAAAAAATTATTTCTTTACATTGTAGAAGGGCTGGTGGTTTTGTTTAAGGCATTCATTTATTGAACGTATATTTACTATGGCTCATGAGTGTGTAAAAGCAATCTAAACTGGATGAGAAGTAAAAAGAAAGAAGAAAGTGGATACATAAATAATTATTTTATAAACGTTCCCAGATTCTTTCTCTCTCCACATCTTATGTGTTTAAGTATAATTTCTCTATCCCACTTTCTCCTATAGAGGCTCTGTAGCTTTTTGTACTTAACAATTTCTGTTTTAAACTATGCAGTGCTGTGTAAAATAGTATATAAGATGTTTTAAAGACCACCTTGGATAACTTTCCTGTAATATTTGAATCTGAAATATTTTCCCCTAAACCCACAATTTCCCATACAGTCAAGCTGCTAAATTGCCTCTCTGATTTGATTTTCTTTGTTTTCTTAAGCAACTATAAAATATTACTGATTTATTTTTAATCCTACCACTTTTGCTACATATCCCTCCTCATTTCAAACATGCTAGACAATCTTCCACAATAAGAGCTTGCAGAACTATTAATTTGTAAAGAATAGGAAAAAGTTATGTGCTCCAAAATTTAAATCAGAATCCTTACCCTCTTTAAGAGTTTTCTAGCCAGGTTTAAGAGAAGACAACAATAACAAACAAAAATCAAAACAGCCAGGAGTCAACAGCTTGTCATTTTTGTGTGTTCTTATGTGTCTATTACTTGTCAAGCATCTATCATAAGGGTTTCTTTAAAGTTTCCCTTAAGAACCAAAGGCTGATGTTTTTTGAAAACTTTTCTGTGCATTAATAAGTCAATATGAGTAAGGGCAGACCTTGTGTTATGAAAATTTGTCATAAAAGTGACACTCATTTGGGAAAAGATGGATTTGAACTCTTGCTTTCCATATGTCAGAGTTACTTAAAATTAGAAGTGAACAAGTAGTTAATGATTAGAGCTTCTTCCCCTGAACCTGGATCGTGACACAATTAAGTCAAGGGAGTATCAAATAGGGATAATTTCTCTCTTTCAGAACAAGTAAAAGTATTATAAGGAATTATGCCACTTCTTCAAATAACCAAGTCCAATGATTCAAGAGCTTGAGTTTGATTATACCCTTATGACCAGAATTCCAGCTTTGTACCTACTGAAAATGCATCACCTGCTATTATTTTCTGCTTTGGTCAGAAGTTTTTCTCTGGGATTTTGTCTGTTTTTCAATGTCTGTTCTGGTTCTTTTTAAAATATTCTACTTATACATGCCCAGAGTTAGTTTATGATTTAGGCATATGTTGACATAGCTTTGTTTTGTTTGGGGTATTTTAGGACCACAAAGCTAAAGCATTCATTCCAGTTTATGTGAGATATATATTATTGAATGAAGCCTTGTGCAATTTTGTGAATGAACAAAAAGGCTACTTTAGAAATTTCTGATGTAAACATACATGCACATTCATATAGAGCTCACACACTCCCAACACAACCCAAACTTGAATTACAAACAAAATTCAGTGACATAGAAAACTTTGGTCTTATTCATATTAAATGAGACTGAATTGCTTAAATTATAAAGGGCTAAAAAATATGCTTTGCAAATGAAGTGGGTTTTTTATCTAAGATGTTTTCACTGGGTTTTACATACCTGAAAATATTTTCATATTGAGATAAATCAGAGTACTTGACTAAATAATGAATTGAATATTGTGGGCATGATAGTTTATGAAGAATTTTAGACTTCAGATAATACCCAAGTGTATGGTTGCAACTATGAAAAATAACCAGGGAAATTCATCTGTCCTTACATTGTATAAAGCTTTCTTTATAATTCTGTGGGTATGTTTGAACAGAACCATGAATGTCTTGTGGTTAAGAGAGAATGCTTTAGGTTAAAGCTCATACTCCAAGACACTGACAGACCTCATGGTTACCATTTCAGCATAATCTTTATGAGCATTGTAGAAACTTTCCACCCCATGAACTTCTGCAATTTCCATTATACAAATTCTAATCCTGACCCTTTCGTCCTTCCTATTACCCCAGATGTGTTAACTCCCAGCTGCTGAGCATGGGGAGAAAAGTCAAGAAAATTTGTTTTCTTTTCATTTATATTTATTTATTTATTTTGGAGACAGGGTCTCACCTGTCACCCAGGGTGCAGTGCATTGATGCAATTATAGCTCACTGCAGCCTCAATTTCCCAGGTTCAAGTAATCCTCTTTTTTCAGCCTCCAAGTAACTGGAAGTAGAAGCACGTACCACCAGGCTGATTTAATTTTTTAAATTTTTTGTAGAGATAAGGTTTCACTACGTTGCCCAGGCTGATCTCAAACTCCTGGGCTCAAGGAATCCTCTCGCCTTGGTCTCTCAAAGTTCTGGGATTACAGGTGTGAGCCACCCGACTCGGCCTAAGACATTAGTTTCCTGTTATCTCCTAAATTATCTATCCAAACTAAATTAGACTTCCTAGAAAACTTTTTTTAAAATCATTTTCTAACTCCTTCTTTAATATCCCATAGCAGGTGATTCCAAATTTCCTTTGCAGTGTTCACTGCTACCTCCAGATCTCCAACTTTCAAGGAGTGATTTTTATCTTCACCGTTTAGAGAAATTCCAGTTCATCTAGCATTAATTCCTAATCTCATTTACTCTTCATCTGAAAACAAATGTTTCTTATCATCTTAGCATTCCTTTGTGTGTTACCCTATTCTCTTTTCCTTTCTGTCTTGGAGGATGTATATTATTGACACTACAGTCTTTTGCATCTTGCAAGAACTTGCTTCTTTTTCTTGCAGCTTTATTGAGGCATAGTTGACAAATAAAAAGTGGATATATTTATCACATATGACATGGTGTTCTGATGTGTGTGTATACATACACACACACACACACATATATATAGAGAGAGAAATGTTTAGCACAATCAAACTAATTAACATAACTATCGCTTCACATAGTTATCTTTGTGTGCATATGTTTGGTGAGAACATGTAAGACTCACTGTTTTAGCAAATATCAACTATGTAATACAGTCTTATTTAACTATAGTCACTATGCTGTAGTTTAAATGAACATATTCACCCTGCCTAACTGAAACTTTATACCCTTTGACCAACATCCCTCCATCATCCCCAGCTCCCAGTCCCTGGCAGACACTATTCTACTCTCTGCTTCCATAAGTTTGACTATATTAGATTCCACGTATAGATGAGATTATGCAGTGTTTGTCTTTCTGTGCCTGGCTTATTACACTTAGCATAGTTCTTTCAAGGTTTATCCATGTTGCTGCAAACAACTTGATTTCCTTCTTTTTTAAAGGCTGAGTAATGTTCCATTGTGTGTGTGTGTGTGTGTGTGTGTGTGTGTGTGACATTTTCGTTACTCATTTATTCATCAATGGGCGTTGAGATTGATCCTATGTCTTGGCTATTGTGAATAATGCTGCGATTAACATGGGCATACAATATCTCTTCAAGGTATTGATCTAATTTTCTTCACATATATACTTAGAAATGGGATTGCTGAATCAAATGGTAGCTCCATTTTCATTTTTTGAGGAACCTACATAATGTTTTCCATAATAACTGTACTAATTTACATTCCCACTAACAATGTAGAAGGGCTTCCTTTTCTTGACATTCTTTCAACTCTTATCTTTTGTCTTTCTGATAATAGCCATTGTAACAGAAATGAAGTTATATCTCCTTGTGGTTCAATTTGCATTTTCCTGATGACTGGTGGTGCTGAATATCTTTTCGTCTACCAATTGGCATTTGTATGTTTTCTTTGAAGAAATACCTATTCAGATCCTTTACCCATTTTTTCAATGAGAAATATATTTTCTTGTTATTGAGTTGTCTTAGTTCACAATATATTTTGAATATGAATCCCTTATCAGATTATGGTTTGCAAATGTTTTCACCCATCTCATAGGTTGTCTCGTTACTCTTGTTTCCTTTGCTATGCAGAAATATTTAGTGTGATGCAATCCCATTTGTATATTTCTGCTTTTATTGCCTGCGGTTTTGGGGTCATATCAAAAGAAATCATGACCCAGACCAATGTCAAGAATATTTTTTCTATATTTTATTCTAGTATTTTTACAGTTTCAGGCCTTACTTTTAAGTCTTCAATACATTTTAAGTTTATTTTAGTATATAATATATGATAGGGATTCAATTTCATTCTTCTGCATATGAATACCCAGTTTTTCCAATGGCATTTATTGAAGAGACTGCTTTTCCCCATTGTGTATTCTTGGCACCCTTATCAAAGATCAATTGACTATTAATACATGGATTTATTTCTGGACTCTGTTATTCTTTTCCATTAGCTTGTATGTCTACTTTTATGCTAGTGCCATGTTGTCATGATTACTAGCCTTGGAGTATATTTTGAAAACAATTAGTGTGATCACTTATGCTTTATTCTTTTTGCTCAAGACTCCTTTGGTTATTCAGAGTCTTTCATGGTTCTATATAAATGTTAGAATTGCTTTTTCTATTTTTGTGGAAAATGTCATTAGAACTTTTGGTAGGGATCATACTGAATCTATAAATTTCTTTGGAATAATTAATAGTGTGAAAATGTCCATACTACCCAATCAATGAACCTGGGATATCTCTCCATTTATTTGCATCATATACAATTTATTTTATAAGTGTGTTATAATTTTTCGTATGTAGATCTTTCACTTCTTTGGTTAAACATATTCCTAAGAATTTTATTGTTTTTGATGCTATTGTAAATAACATTGTTTTCTTAATTTGGGGGATAGTTTTTTGGTTATTTTATAGAAATACGACAATCTTTTTATGTTAATTTTGTAAACTGCCATTTTACTGAACTCATTTATTAGTTCTAATGGCTTTTTGGTGGAGTCTTTAGGATTTTCTATGTATAAGATCATGTCCTTTGCAAACAGAGACAATATTACTCCTTCCTTTTCAGTTTGGTGCCTTCTATTTCTTTCTCTTGATTAATTGCTATAGTTAGGACTTCAGTACTATGTTGAATGAGTGGTGAGAGTAACTTCTTTGATATGTTCCTAATCTCAGAGGAAAAGCCATTGATTATGATATTACCTGTGGGTTGTCTTATACGGCCTTTATTATGTTAAGGTTCATTCAGCCCGTATCTATTTGACTGAATTTTGTCAAATGTTTTTTCTGCATCTGTTGAGATGATTATGTAATTTTTTTCTTCATTTTGTTCATATAATATATCACATTTATTGGTTTGTGTGTGTTGAACTATCCTTGCATCCCAGGAATAAATTCCACTTGAAAATAATGTGCTTTTAATGTGCTGTTAAATTTAGTTTTCTAGTATTTTCTCGAGGATTTTTTATCAATGTTCTTCAGGGATATTGGCCTGTAATTTTTTTTTCTTACAGAGTGGTTGAATGGTTTTGGTATCAGAGTAATTCTGGCTTAATAAAATGAGTTTCGAAGTATTTCCCCATTCAAGGATTGGTGTTAATTCTTTGAATGTTTGGTAGAACTCATCAGTGAAGCCATGAAGTCCCTGGCTTTTTGTTGATGAACGACATTTTATTTAGTCTCCTTACCTGTTTTTGGTCTGTTCAGATTTTCTTTTTCTCTATGATTCAGTCATGGTAGGTTATGTGTTTTTAGGAATTTATCCATTTTTTCTAGTTTATCCAATTTGTTGATGTATAATTAAGAACTCACTTCTTTATATTTCTTCTTAATATTTTTTCCTGGCTTTTCATTCCCTTTTTCCCTTCTGTTTTTTCACTTTGTTCAATTTTCACTTTATGAAATAATAATTTTTTTAAAAAACTAACAAAAATCATCCTAGTATATAATAGCAAGAATTTAAATCAGAATCTCCCCTCTTCCTGCAGGAAACATTAGAAATAAATAATGAGGTGGGTGTAGGTGCTTTCAAAAAGGCACAAACACTTAAAGTGGAACAAGAAAACAGAGAGCTACCAGGCATAGGGCAGAGCTGTAAGGGCGTTGACCAGAGCAGCAGTGAGCAGTAGGCAAAATGCAAAGGGATCTCAGTGTGGGAGATCCCAGGAAGCACTGACAAAAATGTATTTCCTGATGACAGAGGACAATCCTAAGGTACAAAAACCAAAATGGGAGCTACTGAGAACAGAACTGAGATTATCCAGAAACCTCGATGAATAGAGATGCCAAGAAAAGTGACAAGAGGGGCTGGGGAGCACAGCTGATGTTAAAAAGTGTTTTGTGAAATAGCCGTGAAATAAGCTTCATAGAAATAGCCACCATGAGACCAGAACTGGTGGCAGAAACCCTCCTGGGCCAAGTTAATTTTGAAAAAAGGAGGATGCCTGTTGAGAAGCCAGTGGAGAAGCACACAGAAGTGTCATACTTTCAGTGAATAGTCTATTTCTCTGGCCGCAGAAGATAGAACCCTTGAAGCTATAACTCCTTTTCCGTGTGCCATACATCCCCCATCCCACCTACCATGGAAAAATCCTGCGAATAGCTGGTCAGGAAAAATCTAATCTATTTAACTTTGAGTCATAAAAGAACAGTGGCACCGAGTCCACACAAAAGTACCATCAAAATGTGTACAAAAGCAATAAAACTTTCCAACAGGAGGAAAGAAGCAGAAAAATATTGCCAAGTTGTTGCTGAAGATTTAGCCAAAGATCACACCATTAAAATGAGTTATGAAGCAATCACTGCAAGAAAGAAGACCACAAAGCAGAAAAATAAGAGCTCAGAGGGAAAATGGTGGCACAATACAGAAATGTGAAACATGACCTGACCAAACTCAGGAAAAGAGAAGGAGGGTGAAAGGATTGCAGAAATGAAGATTATTGGAAAGAGTACTAGGAGAATAGATGCTGTGGCTACCACTAGTGCCATCATAGAACACTACATCCTTGAACTCCTGGACTCAAGTAACCTTCATGTCTTAGCCTCCTGAGTAACTGGGGTTACAGGTATGCATCACCACACGTGGCTCTTATTTGGATTTCTTAAAATCCCACCACAAAGACAAATATTTTAAAATATAATTCAAGAATTTTTTTTCTGGAAATAGAGAAGCTTTGAGTCTACATTTTGTCCCAGGAAACTTGACTGGAGCAGTCAACTTCATGATGCATTCTAGTAAAGTTGTTGGATGTTAAATATAATGGAAGACTCTCCAGATATAGGATTAAAAAAATAAATCACTTCTATGAAAACAAAATTCCATATGATCCAGCTAACATCAGACTCCTCTCTCTACCACAATATCCAATGCCAGAAGACAGTGAAGCAGCACCTAAGAAATACTGTAGGTAAAAAGAATCTGAGTAAAGGATTTTCTATCTAGCCAAGCTATCCTTTAAGCATATAACATATACAAAGCCATTGATTAAAACTACAGAGAAATAGTTTAAAATGGAAAAAGGCAGAGAAAACTTCTTCTCTACTTGAAGAAAGGGTTATCAGAATTCTGCCCAACTAAGAAATAACTGGGGAAAGTTTGGCAACAAAAAAAAAAAAAAAAAAAAAAAAAAAAAAGGTGGGGGGCATAAGGGTACCAGAAGATATGGAAATACAAGGTGGCTTGATGACATGGAAATAAAACAACTAACAAAATGAAAAGTGGGAGAAGACATGGGAGGCTACATGTAAAGTAAACATGTTTATTGATGTGGATTGGTTGTGTCCCCACCCAAATCTCACCTAGAATTGCAATAATCTTCATGTGTCAACAGCTAGGCCAGGTGGAGATAATTGAATCATGGGGGCAGTTTTCCCCATACTGTTCTTGTAGTAGCAAATAAGCCTCATGAGATCTGACTGTTTTATAAATGGGAGTTCCCTGCACAAACCCTCTTGCCTGCCACCATGTAAGACATGACTTTACTCCTCGTTGGTCTTCAGTCATGATTGTGAGGCCTCCCGAGCCATGTGGAACTGTAAGTCAATTAAACCTCTTTCCTTTATAAATTACCCAGTCTTGGATATGTCTTTATTAGCAGCATGAGAGCAGACTAATATACTTATGTCTCCTCTTAAGTAGCTAGAGGCCAAAAGAGCAGTTAAAGCTGGCAAATCAAATTGTATAGAAATATAAGCATATTTAAGAGTACAATGGTAACCCCTAAGGAAAAATACCATTGAGTACATTTGAGAGGGAGGTATACTGGGTTGAGAGGGAAATGGATAAAGAATGTAAGAAGATATAAATTAGTTTTTGAATGCTCATAGTGGGAAACAAATAGATAGAAGTGTGATTATAGTGGAAATCACCAGAAAATACAAACTTTAAAAATAGCAGGCATAAACAATTCTTCTAAGGTAAATAGTAAACATAGTGGATGGCATATATTCATATTTCCTTATATTTGCATAAAGAAAAGCCAGGAAAAGTATACAAAAAATTGATATACATGGTTTCCTGTTGGAAGCCAACAGCAAAAACCAGGGGAAATAGGGCTTGCCTTAAAGAATAACATTCCACCTTTATCTTTTTTGTTCCAAAATGAAAATATTACCCATAAAAATTTACATTTATTTTTCAAAATTTTAAAAGACTAAATTTTAATTCTTGAAACTAAAATAAGTTCCATTCCAGTTACAAAAAATTTACCAGAAAACTGTCATTTTATCTTGTATCTTCACATTACCATGCTACTTCCGTTCCATGTACAGACTTCTTAAAAGAGTAATAAATATTATTTTAATAAAAGCATGAGTAAATTACATCAGATTTCTCCACTTCTTCACCATCTTCTACTTATCACAGAAATATTTGCAATTGATTTCCCAAGGTCATCAGTGATCTCATGTGGAAAAAGCTGTATTATCCATATTAATATATCCACTTTTACTTAACAGCCATGTGTAATGCTGCAGCTAAAGAAAATATTGGTAAATTGACTAAATTTGGACAATATTAGGGAAGCTTGACACATTTTGTTCTGCATAACAACATTTTGGTCAAAGACTGATCACATATATGATGATGGGTCCATAAAATTACAATGGACCTGAAAAATTTATATCACTTACTGACATCATAACCATCAAAGCACAACGCATTACCTTTCCTGTGTTTAGATATGTCTAGAAATACAAATGCTTACCATTGTGTTCCAGCTGCCTAGAGTGTTCATTTAGTACAGTACCATATTGGACAGATTTGTAGCCTAGGAGCAATAGGCTAATCCATGTGGCCTGGGTGTACAGTAGACCATACCATCTAGGTTAGGAGAAGTACACTCTGTGATGTTCATACAATGATGCATTTCTCAGAACATATCCCTGTTGTTAACTGATGCATGACTGTATTAAACGAAGCCAGAAATGAATCTTTTTTAGTAAGTAGTATTTGCCTCCTAATTTTTTTGTTTCTTATGTTTCAATTTTTGGTAGTTTGTTAAAGTAATGTTGAATTAAATGATTTTGATTTTTGAAATGGTATTTTAACAACAAAATTATTTTTTATTGTATTATTTTTAAAAGGCTTATGTATGTAATTAGGTGTGTGTTTATCCAAGGCTTCATAAAGTATCCATGCTTCAATTCAAGTGTGGCAATTTACACATTGCAATATAGCCACCCCAATTAAATACCACATAGTGTCCACTCATGGAAGCTGCTTAAACTTCCATCCAAGGTTCTCTTCTTATGTCTTCATCATTAAAAAACCCACCTGTTTTTAAAATGTTTATTGTTGAATTAAGTAAAGTTCATTGGCATGTACTAGCTTCTTCTGGTTAAAGCCAACTTCATTTCCCAGACTGTGTGATAAAAAAGAACCCAAAATTCTATTTTGTTTCAGGTGATAAGAAAGCACTAATTTTCATGACAGAATTGAAACATTGTGTGTTTCAAAAATAAAAAAGTACATACATAACCTGGAAAATGGCCTTTGTTTTCCTTTCACCGCCAGATCTGACTTCATTATGTTAATTCCAGAGCACAGGCAAAAGAAAACTGACTTAAATTGAACAGTAATCTATAGTAAAATTGACTAATCCAGTTACACTTATTCCAGACTCTGTTAAATGCAAAAAGTAACACCTTAAATTGAAAATAACAAAAGAACAAAGTGTACTTCTAAATTGCTAATACATTGGGAAGCCAAGGTCTTCTTTCGTGAAGTGTGCATGTAGCACAAGGGATGTGTGTGCAAATGGAAATTTTGTAGCCTATTCTTTTTTTTTTTTTTTTTTTGAGACGGAGTCTCGCTCTGTCGCCCAGGCTGGAGTGCAGTGGCCGGATCTCAGCTCACTGCAAGCTCCCCCTCCCAGGTTTACGCCATTCTCCTGCCTCAGCCTCCAGAGTAGCTGGGACTACCGGCGCCCGCCACCTCGCCCGGCTAGTTTTTTGTATTTTTTTAGTGGAGACGGGGTTTCACCATGTTAGCCCATGTTGGGATGGTCTCGATCTCCTGACCTCGTGATCCGCCCGTCTCAGCCTCCCAAAGTGCTGGGATTACAGGCTTGAGCCACCGCCCCCGGCCTAGCCTATTCTTATAATAATTTGTATGAAATGCTATCAGAATTCAAAAGAGTAATCTTTAACTCAGGCATATCAAAGAATCATTTTTATCTGGCAAAACCATCCACAAACAAAGAAGAGAAAGTAAATAGCAATTAAGAATTTCATTAGAAAAAGGCATGAGAAAACACAAACATCCACTATTCTGTGTTGAAGTTCAGGTTTCTGTTATCACATACCGCACATCCATATATTCCTGACTCTTACTCTACAGTAGCTTCTGGCATGACAGGTTGTCTTCCTAGGTATTGTACCAAATATCAATGAGAAAAACATTCTCAAAAGTACTATCACCTATCTAAGGAGGAAGAAAATATAAATACAGATTATATATATAGATATATATATTCTTACATATATATATACACACACACACACATTCATACACACATATATCGGTTCATACATACATTTTTATGTATCTGCTTATATTGGTAAGGTTGCCTAGGTCAGAATAAAGTAAAATGAACATTTTAACCCAAAATTATTTGAATATATCTTGTTTTATAAATCAGATTTTCAAATCATGTACATATATAATTATAAAACAAAATTAAAATTTTAAAAATGTTTCTAGAAATAAAAAAAAGAATTAAATAGTGATAATTGTATAATTCAATTTTTAACATAACCCCCAGACAGTAAATATTTCAAGGGACTTTAAAACCTAGTAACTCGACTGCACATCCACAGCAGAATAGATCCAAAGGGGAACAAAAAGCTGTAAAACAAAAAACTGTAGCTGAGCTCAGTAATCATACCATTGTTGGTAATGTATTATTATTATGAGGCTGTTGTGTGTATAGTGTGAAACAAAGCAAATGAGGAATCATATTGATGTTATTTAGAACTAAGATTTGGGGCACGGAATAAAAGAAATACTGATATAAGATCCATGATGTTAAGTAATATCTTTGTAGTTCTGATTTCTAATGGAAAGTGTCAGTATAAATTTATAATTCATTTTATTTTTTAAAATTGTACATCTTCTGGCTCTGTCAGAAAGTCCTAATGACTGAGAAAGGCCTAATGACAATGAGTGACCAAGTAGTAGACAACATCCCTAGTGCCCACTTTAGTCTTGGCATGGCAACATGAACAAAAGAAGAACCAGGGTTCCTTGAGAAAGTAGCTGTTACCAGTCTAGAAAATATGTCTTGGATGATTTCCAAAATAATCAAAGAGAGTATATCTAGGAAAGTGGGTGGGGTTATAAGGAAACGAGACAAGCATTTCTATACCAGAAAATAAGGAAACACTCTGAGATGACTACCCTGTGTCAAAAGAACTTGGGCGCCGGCCAGGCTTGATGGCTCATGCCTGTAATCCTAACACTTTGGGAGGCCGAGGCAGGTGAATCACTTGAGGTCAGGAGTTCAAGACCAGCCTGGTCAATATGGCAAAACCCCATCTCTACTAAAAATACAAAAATTAGTCAGGTGTGGTGGCACGCACCTGTTATCTCAGCTACTCAGGAGGCTGAGGCAGGAGAATCATTTGAACTCAGGAGGTGGAGGTTGCAGTGAGCTGAGATCATACCACTGCACTCCAGCCTGGGAAACAGAGTGAGATTCTGTCTAAAAAAAAAAAAAAGAATGTGGGCATCAACTTGAACAGGTACTTAGTTACTCAGTTCAGATCACAAAATAGGTTGAAGATGAGACAATGTGAGCACGAATAAGGATAAGAACTGTGTGCATTGAAAAATATTAAGCTATTTAAGTCTAGGAGTTCATGATACACACACACAAAATCAGTCATCACCTTTGGAATATTTTAAGACTAACTCATTATTTTGAAAACTCAAATATAAAAGAAAATAACCAAGCAGTTAACCTCTAAGAACTATACCTTGGGGCAACCAGATACTTGATGAAGGCAAGTTCCTCTTTACAGAAGTATTCACAATAATAATGGAAAAAAGAATGATAGAATTAGGCTATTACCCTTCTGTAACCTCTAATGAATTAATGCATCTGTTCAGTGATTTTCAGTCACAACTACTATCACAATGATAAAATGGAAACTGGAAATTATATGTGTCCTATTGGAATAACATACGACTACCTACAAAGTCATCTGGCAAGAAAAAAAAATAAACTTAAATATGATAATTAGCAATGTGCATGAAACACAGAAACCAACAAAACATGGTAAACATATTATGGAGAGAAACTCCACTATACAGTCTGACAAATTCTACAGAAAAAAAAAAAAGACTAGATTCTATAACAATAACCAAAAAAATGCAAGAATAAAAGAAGAATGGCAGGTAAATCTACAGAAGACACTTAATTAGACTTATTAACCAGCACAATTCCAGTTCATGGACCTTCTTTGGACCCCAATTCAATAAACAAAGGTGAAAATAATACAGACTATGGGAAAAGTGAGTGATGTGTAAGATACTGACTATGCCCCCTGAAAATTCCTCAGTCTATACCAGAGGTCAGAGGCAAACAGTTCTTGGGTCTGCCAGAGTCTCCTGAGTTTTTCTGTCTGAGGGCATTTTCTGGCCCTAGGAACAGAGTAGAAGACCCAGTGAAGTAGCTCTCAACCTCACTGCAACCTATGAGGTGCAACAGTCAGAGGATATTTCCAGTTTCCTTGAACTTCTAATACGTATTCTACACAATGTCTCCAATGATCTCCAGTAGAATTCAGTCCCGCTTCTGCCCAACAGAACCTCTCCCTTTGCACACCTGTTTGTTGACTTTCATTTCTCCATTTGGTCACTTTCTTCCACTCTTAAAGTGCCTCTTTGTATCACCTCCCAAGGTAAGGTACCATGGCATCCAAACCTTCATTGTAGTCTGCTTTTATGGGGATCCAAGGGTAAAACACTAGGAATTTTATAATAATGAACTTGCGTTTTCTGGAGTGTGATCATGATATTGATGTTATGTTTTAAAAGGGGCTCCTTTGAGAAATGATTTCTAAAACATTTACAGATAAAATTTATGATATCTGAAATTTATTTCAATGAAATTTATTACAGCATTGATGAAAAAGTAGGTGGAGTTATAGAGGTGCAAAATTAGCTCTAATTTGACAATTGGTGAAGTTATGTGGTGGGTACATGGATGTTCATTATACTATTATCTCTACTTTATGTATGTTAATATTGTCAGTAAGAAAAATGTTTTATAAAATGAAGTCCACAATGATAGTATCTCTGGAAGGATGCCAAGATATTGGTAATACTGTTTGCTTCTTACAAGGGGAACTAGAAGGTCACAAGACATGGTGGAAGGGAAATTTGTAGTGTACTATTTTTTAAAACCTTTTCAACTTTAACTAAGAGAAAGTGCTACATTTTTTATAAATAGAAAGGAATTTATGTAATAATAATAATAAATTTACAGGGTTTGGAAGGGAACATGAAAAGCAGTATAATTGTTCACATCAGTTTCCTGCTTAGAATTCTTTAAATATAGCCTGTTGTTCTAAGGATAAAGATCAAAACTTTTAAAACGTTCTAAAAGTCCCTTCAGGATCTGGTTCACATTCACCTCTCGAGCCTTGCTTCTTTGTAACTTGGCTCAGTATGCTCCAAACCCAATGTGTTTGTTTTGTTGTGCTGTGTTTTATTTTGTTTTGTGGTCAAGCTTTTCCTCCTCAAAGCCTTTGCGCAAACAATTCCCTGTTCCTTAGGAAGTTAGAATTCCCATTCCTTAGGAAGGTATTCTCTAATCTCATACTAAGTTCTCATTTTATATACAATCACAGTACCCAATTTCACTGATTGTCATAACTGTGAATTCATTACTTTTATATAATAATATGTATAGCGCTATAATCTTAGCCCACAAACATAGCTGTATAAGAAACATATTTTTCTACATGGGAAGCTGAGGCAGGAAGATTGCTTAAGCCCAGGAGTTTTAGACCAACCTGGGCAATGTAATGAGATCCTGGCTCTAAAAAAATGGAAAAAAAAATAGTAGCCAGGAATAGTGGTGTGCACCTGTTCTCCCAGCTACTGAGGAGGCTAAGGTGGGAGAATTGCTTCGCCCTGGAGTTTGAGGCTGCAGTAAGCCATGACTGAGACAGTGTACTCCAACCTAGGCAACAGAACAAGATTCTAGTTCTAAAAGAAAAAGAAAGGAAGAGAAAGAGAGAGAGAATGAGAGAGAGAGAGAGAGAGAGAGAGAGAGAGAGAGAGAGAGAAACATATCTTTATGTAATATCCCTTTCTTTCCTGCTAGAACTTTATCTTAATAATAGGTACTCTGTCTGTGCTGTTCACTTTGGAAATTCCAACATGTGGTAGTTACTCACTCCACATTTATTAGATGGAAAATAATGGATGTATCATGGGATATTTAAGGTGTTGCTTCACCAGCCAGAAACCTCTGTGGCCAGCAGCACCTCTGCTTGAGTTTTTTTCATGCCCACTGGGTTTGTTCTATCCACTCAGTCTGGTAGGCAGTACTTGGTTCTCACTACTGGTTCTGATCCCACACCTGCCATGGGTGAGCCATGTGTGGAACAGTGAGGGATGTGTGAATGAACGAGCATGGGGTCCAGCCACTGCATACAACCAGGCACATGGGCTGCTGTAGTGGAACAGGCAGTTCCAGGAACTGCACAGGCAACAGCTCTGTCCAAGGCTGCAGCTTGATCAGATGTACCACAAGCAGCTTCCACAGTGAGCACCTGCATCTAGACAAGGGGAATGCAGTAGCACCTGGAAGCATGGAGACACCAGGAACCACAGAGCCCCAAAGAGGGTGTCACAACCCTGGATCCAGAAGCTTCTAGGTCTGGGCTTCCTGAAGGGCCACAGGAACATGTCGCCTGCAACATGACAACAGGATAGGGCTGTATTTCAATCCTGTTTGTGTTACAGCTCTTTCAGTCCCACCATTTGGTGGGTCCTGAGTTCTTGTCCCACATCCAGAAAGAATGAGGTATGCGCACAACTAGAGGATGAGCAAAGCAGAGAAGAGCTTCATTGAGCAACAGAACAGCTCTCAGGAGACTCAAAGTGGGTAGCTCCTTTCCACAGGCAGGTTGTCTGAAAGAGTGTGGGAGTCTGGCTGAGTCTAGAGATTTTATGGGCTCAGAAGGCAGGAAGCCTGTGCTGATTGGTCCATGGCCAGCCATGGGCGGGCCTGGAAAAAGCATCATTAGTTCTCATTCCACTTGGCGGACCCACCTCTTTCCCTGTGCTCATCAGAGCCCAAAGTTCCAGAGGGGGCCAAAGCAGTGGTGGAGGCAGGGATTGGCATGTCAGCACCACCCCAAGCATGCACATGGCTCGCTGGGTTGTGACAGCACCAGGGTTTAGCTTCAACTTTGCTGCAAAATTGGATTGGACACCGGGAGCAGAGAGAGGCCAGCGAGTGGGAGGAGACACTTTCAAGCCTGTGGGTAGAGCGGGGCTTCCTAGGCCCCCAAGAATATAGGGATGCACAGGTCTGTAGCTTTGGCTGGGAGGCTGCAGCTGTGCCCAGCAGTGCAGGGCTCCTGCCCAGCCAACTTGGTAGGGGGTGGGGCTCCCACCTCTTCCCAGCCCCAGCTGTGTCTCTCCTGCCATAGCTGGTGTCCTCGCAGCAACTGCTGCAGATGGGCCACAGCTGTCATTGGTTGGATGGATGGATGCATGGATGGATGGACAGACTGATGGAACTATTGAATAATAAACAAGTAAATGAATGGATGAACAGAACCCTTCAAATTCTGATGATCACTTTTGTTACCCACCCAATGATTTGATTTAATGTAAACCAGATCTTTGTATTTGATGTTTATAAACCAAATGAAAGCCTTAGTTTTACTGTATTCTTAAGAAGAAAGGAGGAATACTGAAACTGAAGCAGACAATGCTAACAGAAGCCACCCATTCCCAAGTATCTTAATAAAAGTCACTGATGCTCCTGCTGAACATCTCAATACAGTAGGCACTGTGAAAGAGATTCTATCTCCTCCATGACAATAGAGGAATGTTCAAGTTTCTTAATATGAGTGCCAGTAAGTAATAACGTATGTCTAAGTGGCTTATAAATATCAAGGGTATTTAAAATTTAAGTTAGTCTGTACTTGAAATTCAGGATAAAGTTAAAATAAATGTTGTAGAAAAGCTAAATAAAATAAAAGTTAAAGTCATTCTTGGACAGGAAAATTTGTCACAAAAGGCAAAACGCAGACTATGGAATATACAGAAGAGGGCTATGCTGATTGTGGTTTTTCAGTGGACTTCACTGAGCAAATTAGTTCTTCTGACTCATTGCATAACATATCCTCAGGATCAGCCAGCCTCTGGAAACATTCCCTTCTCTGAGTCAAAGAGGAGATCATCATTTAATTCCCCTCCTGCTTCATGTTGTTAGTGCATTAATTCTGTACTCATTCAACACCGTATCATATTGCCAAGAACTCAGGCAATCCGGGTAGCTTATTTGAACTAACCTAGCTTTCAGAGGAAATATGTGTTCAAACAAGGGAAAGATTGTAGGCACATAGATTTTCTCTGAGATCTTGTACCTGGAAGGAGGCAATTTTAGAACAAATAAAAATAGGTAGGTATAGGCTTCAGATCTGTATTTTTTGTGTGTGATCATAGACGCCCACACTGCATATGTGCATCATTTCTTTTTTAAATTGTCATGCAAGATCAGGCCCATCTCACCAGGCAGGGTTAATTAAGAGAAGAAAAGTGACATGCTCCCCACCCTCATTATTCCACAATAAAGCATGCTGGACATAGACAATTAAGAGGTTTGGCATTCCTGAGGAGGGTCTCCCTCTTCTGTCACCTTCTTCTTAGGGAGGAAGCAACATTATTACTGAGAAGACACACAATCATCTTGAACTCCAGGCAGAATAGATTTGGGTGCCAGCAGTTTGTAGGGATTGCTTGGAAATGTATGCTGCCCAGAATCTTGGACTCCTGTGAAGTTGCAGTGCTCCTGAAAGGATTCCATGAACATCATAGGAAGCTGACTTCAGATGCAACCTCTCCGGCTTGGAAATAAACTGTCCATCCCTTCCTGCCCAAGCTAGATCCTTGTCCAGACTACCAGAAAGAAGCCTCCAGGGTTATTTTTAAATAATCTGGCTTCTTGTGTCATATGAGGCAGCACTAATACACCTGTTCAAATTCACTATAAATTACCAGGAACATCAAGCACATAAACTCAAAAGTGGGCCTGCCCACACTACCAGTTAAATGAAAAATGTAAATTGATTGGAAAATATATAATCAGACTCTTCCCAGGCTTTTCCTACCTGTGGATTCAGTTAAAGAGATAGGTAACTGATAATTCTCTAGTTTTTCTCAGGCTTTTATAACTCAAGGCCATCTTTTCTCAGTTTAAAAATATACAGCTGGGCACAGTGACTCACGCCTGTAATCCTGGTGCTTTGGGAGGCCAAGGAGGGAAGATCTCTTGAGGAGGTAAGTTCGAGACCAACCCGGGCAACATAGCAAGACCCTGTCTCTGAAAAAAAAAATTAAATTAGCTAGTCATCGTGGCATGTGTCTGTAGTCCTACCTACTTGAGAGGCTGAGGTAGGAGGATTGCTTCAGCCCAGGAGTTCGAGGCTACAGTGGGCTATGATCATAGCACTGCACTCTAGACTGGATACAGGATGAGATCCTGTCTCTAAAAAATACTTTTAAAACAATTCTTTAAATATGCTTATTTGTCTGGCCATGAAATAACCATCACTTCTATATGGAAACAAAAGGAGTCGTGTGCTCAGAAATAAAGGAAGATCTTCAAATAAAGCATATTAACATAGAATAATAAAGAGAAACCTGTTATGTGCTGCTAGCAGGAGGATCAGTCACAAAATAAGACTGTCCTACCTTCAGATAGTTAGAAGTATTATATAATACAGACTGGTGAGGTGAAAGATGGAGCGTGGAAAAAGGCATGCATTGTGTGAAACAAGATAAATGTTTCACCATTAATTCAAAGTAGGCGGTATAATGACTTGCAGCTTAGGGTCAGCAAGGTAAATGGGTGCTTTATACTGGGAGCTTGTCACTCTTTTTCTTGTTGGTGTTGCAAAAGAGGCAGCTCTTGATCACGTAGGAGTTTCAGATAAAAATGTTATCCCTTTACAGAAGCAAAATTGTCATAAAAATCGTAGAAGAAGCAGGAGCATTTTGATCATTGTCTGTGATACTATTTACACCGGAGGGAAAAGTATTTTACCTTCCAGACAAAGTCTTTGTGAAAAGTTCTTGATGGTACAAGATATATGCTCATGAAAGCTATTTCCTTTAATATGGATTTAATATAATTTTTTGCAGTATAGCAGGTGCAAATTGATTCCCATTTACCAGCTGCATTTTGTTTTAAAAAAGAAAAAACCTTTCTGATGAGACAGAATATGTTAATTCCCTTCTTAGCTAGTTGCAATGATTCACAGAATCATTCCTTCTCATTTTCCTATGGCACTAAACCATATACCTGACTCAGCTACCAAAATCAGTTGATTCATCAAGCTGAACTCCACTTTAAGAGACTATAAATGATGCAGGAAGTTGTCTACCATTTTACAATGTATCTTCAAAGTACCTAATCCCAGAACCTATGTTTATGGTTTCACTAATGTCTTGACTTCTATAGTCATCTATTTTTACTTATTTATTCAAATAAGAATCTTATTCTTATGCTTAAAATGTAGGCTTTTAAAAATTATATAACCTTCAAGTTACCAAATGTTCAATTCTTCAAGTTTCTGCTAAGATTAAACCATGCTTGCTGGGGTTACAGGGTGTCAAATTATGTGTGGTTTAACTCCTTGCCTTTTGTTTAGTTGTTCAGGAAGCAACAGTGATGTGAGATTGGTGTTTGAAAATTAAGAGTTGCACAGTGTCTGTTGTTAATTGAATTCTATTCACCTCCATTATACAATAGAATCAGCATTGCTGTTGCCATATTTTAGAGTCTTCAAAATTACACCACCCACATATACGGGAGATATTTTCTGTGGGTATAACCCGTAACCAAAGCATTCATGGGAAGCTGTTAACTGAATTAAAACAAAGCCCAGTCACTCCCACATCACTACCAATACTAGCTGGAGAATACCCACAGTAGCCAAAAGGCACATCTTTTTAGCAGCGATGTTACCGTTCAGCTCAGTACAAGTCTCCACCACACATGGATCTTTTGTCATTTTGACAAATTTTTCACCAGCAATTGTGACTGTTCACCAGAGAATCATGCACACTCGTGAACTACAGTATTTTATCAGAGCTTTGCCCTCATGTCTTATTTAGATCATAATAATGAGATCATGAAGGGAAATATGCCAAACATATCAGCTGGCACAAATGCAGACAGCCAGGGCTAAACAGTGGTTTGGTTCAGTGTGGACATTTTTATAACTCTTGTTACTCTGAGGTCTTAACTCAAGGTGTCACTCCAGTAAGGCAAAGCTTGTCTCTTTTCTCTGTGTCTAAAAGGTGTGGGGAGTATAGATTTAGTTTAGGAGTCTAGATTTAGTTTTCTCTTTCTCTCAGATGTGAAAACTAAATATTTATTAAATAGATATTTCTCAAATATATATATGCATATATATTTCATATATATATGAAAAGTCCTTGATGGTATAATACAGATGCTCATGAAAGCTATTTCTTTTAATATACTTACATATAATGAATTTCAGATAGCCAAAGTTAAAAGACTTGCATTTTTGTTGGATTGTTTAATTCTGTAACTGAGCACCTTGGAATGTTTTGCATCATTTAATTACATGCTGGTAATTAAATAACTACACTCAGGGAGGAAAAAAATGCCACCAAGCAGATGTCGTATACTCAAGGAATGTCATATTTGCTCTACAGATAAAAACAACTGTATTCATTTAAAGTAGAAGATGTATGTTTAGCACAATCTTTCCCATCTTTTTTTTCAAACACTATATTCTCTATGCACAGCGTGCTTTCCTATTTCAATCCTAAAAGCTTCTTTGAAGTTTTTGATAAATAATCACCATTTTCCTTAAGATGGCATGGTGACTGAAGCTCTGAAATGAACAGGTATCTTTCACAATCACCACCCAACCACCTTACCCTCTCTTAGTTTGTGATTTGCAGTTCACAATTCTCAAAAAACAGAATCCTCTTACACAAATACTCATAATATAAAACTTTTGAATATAAAACCTTTGAATTATTTTTAATAGGTGGCTTTGCTTTGACTTGCTTCTCAGTACTTGAAATTCTGCCTTGTTTATATTTATGTTTGAGAGTGTGCCTTATTTGTGTCATGGTTATCATAACACTTAGATGATAGCAACACTGCTTACCTTGCATTAAAATTTTTTTCTTTAATTGGTTAAATTTTCAAAAGTGATTTTTTATATTATAGCAATAGCAATGTTGATATGCAGGAATGACTGGGCCAAGTTAAATGGTGCGATGCACAATTGTAGTTTATCTTTGACAAAATACTTGGGCAATTACCAACCTAAATGCTTTAAGTTGTAAGGTGATAAACACATTCATGCAATATTTAAAAAGTTTAACTTAAAAACACACAAGTAATTCATTGTTGAAATAAAAGGTTAAGCATATCATTGTATTATACAGCTTTTTGGTATAAACCAAATTACATTTTACTTTAATGAGTATCCATTGATGCAGGCACATTTTTATAAAAGTAATAAGTTATCTTAAGACTGTAGAAAAGGAATCCCCACTCCCACTTAGAAATTTAGGGATAAAATTGAAAAACATTCTACCCTAATATGTGATCACAAGAGTCCACATATATTTTTGATTAGCCATTATAATAAATCCTTAAAAAGAAAGTAGTTTAACTATGATTGATGAGCTTTGGGCATCTTCAAAACCATTTTATATATACTTTATACTTTATGTGGTAGTGTCAAATACTAGGAGTTTTTGATGACTCAGACACAACAAAGAAAGGAAATCTCTGAATTAAAGGATTTGCCGATATGTTTTCATGTTCCAAAATATTCTGGGTAGAAGATGACCCTGTTGACGAGCCCTGTTTATGTAGAAGTAACATCCTAAAATGAGGAATGGAAATGTATTATGTTATGATAATGCATTAGATTTACTCCACAAGGTCTTCCTCATCTTGAATTCTATGAATTCAAAACAACCACTGCCTACAGAATGAGGTCCAGAAATCAGAACTCTAACAGACATAAAATATACCACAATGCTGCAGTAGCAGGTAAGATTATTTATTTAGCTATTCCTATTATTTCACTGTAATAATTGAGCATTCTTGTCTGTGAGTTTCATATGGGATTGGCATTACAAAGCAGCCAATTCTATTCAGTCAAATCAGTAAGAATAAATTATTGCACACACAAAGCAAAAAGATAAGAGTTTGATTAGCAGTGACAAAAATCATATACAGATTTTCCTTGTAGCCATGCCTTAAATTGAATGCCAACTTCTTTCTAATTTGGTGAAATCATTATTGTCACATGTCACTTAGTAAGGAGCTAATATAAATGTTTATAAATAATATGGTTTTTACAAATCTAAAGCAAATTTTAGTTTCTGTGTCCTCAATTCATTTGTTCTAAACTTCAGAAATTTCTCTATTACCATGTATTTCTTTATGATCATGATCATTATCAAAATTATCATCATATTTTTACAGATAATACAATCACCTCATGATCACACAGGAAAAGAGAGGACATGTCTGCAAAAGAGTAACTCCCATTACAGCAATGGAATCAGGACACTTATCACTAAAAGAATGACCATTTATCCAATGACTAAGATAATTTACCCAATAAAACAGCTTCAAACTTTATTTTATTTTATTTTTGAGTAGCAATTAATTAATGTTACTCACATAAAAAGAAATAAAATACCATTTTGCAAATGAGTTCTAGTCAAAGCTCAAATCATGCATCAGATATATTATTTATTATTTTGCATAGGGGGATCACTTCCACGGTTCAGGTTTCTTTGTCAGCAAACTTTTGTGATGTGATATGTCCTGTGAATACTCATACTTTTTAAACACCTAAATAATTGGCTACATCAAAGCCTGAAGTACCCCTTTGCCCTATCAGGAAAGATGATAGTTGCTTCTTAGGCCTTGTTAGGATTATACTAGTTTTATTAAATATTTTTAAAAATCAGAAAGGTTTTTCCTCAATGTACTGAGCCATGGGAAAACCATTTAGAAAAAGTGATCATTTAAAAGAAGAAATGTGTCTATTATTCAAATTCATAAATTCATATGTTTAGGGAGCTAAAGTTTAATAATTTTTTAATATTATTTGACATACAGTAATATCACTCATCTTTGAGAACCTGGAACATTGTATATATTATTAAAATACCAACTTGAATTATTTTCACTGGATAAGATGCAAGAAGCCATTGTAAAATCTGAAACCAGAAAGCAAAATTGTAATTGAGACCTGGAAAGATCTACCCCGCAAAGAGTAGCACAGAGGAGAGCAGGGAGAGACTGTGGGAAAAATTGTGAACTAATTTGGGAGCAAAATCATGCAAGCAAAACTAGTTAGGTCATCTATGAAAACAAGAATTCAAGAGACATCCATAAATAATTCTGCATCTTTTATTTAAAATCTGAAAGGAAATTTTTATTCCAAGTAAAAAATTCGGAAATTTAAAGATGTGTAAAATTAAAACTTTTATACAGGATAATGATTAAGAATATGAGTTCCGAAGTCAAAGAAATAACTTACTATTATTTAAACCACTAGTGGGTTTTCAACTTTCAGTACTAAATTTAAATTTCTAGAAATTCAATTTAGTCCTTTTTATTTTATTTTTTGAGACAGGAACTCACTCTGTCACCCAGGCTGGACTACAGTGGCATGATCACAGCTCACTGTACCCTCAACCTCTTGGACTCAGATGACCTTCCCACCTCCACCTCAGCCTTCTGAGTAGCCAGGACCACAGACACACACCACCATGCCCACCTAATTTTTGTATTTTTTGTCAAGATGGGGTTTCACCATGTTGTCCAGGCTTGTCTTGAAATCCTGGGCTCAAGCAATCTGCCTACCTCAGCCTCCCAAAGTGCTGGGACTGCAGGTGGGATCCACCACCAAGCCTCTTTTCTTTATTGGTGTCTTTAATTTTTTTAGCAATGTTTTGTAATTTTGAGTGCACAAGTCTTTCACCTCCTTAGTTAACATTATTCATGGGTATTTTATTCTTTCTGATGCTATTCTAAATTGTTTTATTAATTTCCCTTTTTACTTTTCACTTTTAGTGTATAGAAACATCACTGATTTTTGTGTGTTGGTTTTTTATCTTGCAAATTTACTGAATTTGTTTGTTAGTTCTAAAGGGTTTTTGGAAGTCTTTAGGATTTTCCACATATAATATCATGTTATCTGTGAAAACTGATAATTTACTTCTTCCTTTCCAATTTGACTACATTTTTAATTTTTCATGCCTAATTGCTTAGAAATTCTGATACTATGTTGAATTGAAGTAATGAAAATTAGCATCCTCGTGTTGTTTGTGATTTTGTAGGAAAAGCTTTCGGTTTTTCACCATTCATTGCATGTGATGTTAGCTGTGTTTCAGTATAATAAGGTGGTTCCTTCTATTACCAGTTCGTTGAGTGTTTTTACCACAAACGGATGTTAAATTTTGTCAAATGACTTTTCTGCATCAATCGAGATGATCACCTTTTGCCCCTTTATTCTGTTAATCACATTTTGTATATGATGAACCATCCTTGCATAACGGCAATAAATCCCACTTGGTAAAGTTACATGATCTATTTAACACACCATTAAATTCAGGTTGCTAGTATTTTGTTGAGGATTCTTGCATCAATATTCTTAAGGTATATTGGTCTGTAGTTTTCTTGTAGGATCTTTGTCTTTCGTATCAGGTTAACGTTGGGCTCAGGGACTGGGTTAGGAAGTACTTCCTCCTCTTTACTTTGGTGGTGTTTGCGAAGGATTGGTCCTAATTCTTTAAGCATTTAACATTTCATAAAATGTATCAGTGAAGATACACAGTCCTAGGCTTTTTTTTGCTGGGAATTTTTCGATTTTGGAGTCAATATTCTTGCTAGTTACGGGTCTATTCAGATTTTCTATTTCTATATAATTGAGTTACAGTAAGTTGTGTTTCTAAGAATTTGTCCATTTAATCTAAGTTGTTTGTTACCATACAGTTGTTCATAGTATTCTCTTGTATTTTTTTTTTTAATTTCTGTAACATTGGTAATAATGTTTTCACTTTTATTTCTGTTTTTAGCTGAGTCTTCCCTTTTTTTCCTTAGTCAATACAGCTAAAGGTTTGTCCATTTTGTTGATCTTTTGAAATAACCAGTTCTTGGTTTTACTGATATTTTCTCCATTGTTTGTCTATTGTTTATGTTGTTTATCTATCATTATTAGTGATACAATTATAAATTTCCCTTTCAGCAGTGTTTTTGCTTCATCTCCTAAGTTTTGGTACACTGTGTTTTTATTTATCTCAAGATATTTTCCAATTTTACTTGTGATTTTTTTTCCTTGATCTATTGTTTGTTTAGGAGTGAGTTGTTCAATTTCCACACATTCCTAATGTTTTAGTTTTACTTCCACTATTAATGTTTAATTTTATTCTATTGTAATTTAAAATAGTTTTTATGATTTCAATATTTTTATATTTACTAAACTTGTTTTGTGGCTCAGCATATCACTTTTCCTGGAGAATGTTCCCTGTTCACTTGAGAAAAATGTGTACTCTGCTGTTGCTGAGTGGAGAGTTCTGTATGTCTTTTACATCCAGTTGGTCTGTAGTATTGTATAAGGCATCTATTTTTTTATTCATCTTCTATCTGGTTGTCCCATTGTTATGGCATCTTTGGGGTGTCGCTTATCTGGTCAGAAAACTCTGTGGCCATTGGCACGTTTGCCTGAGTCTTGCTCAGGCCCGCTGGGCTCATTCCACCCACTCAGCCTGGCAGGCTGTGCTCAACTCAGGCCACAGGATTGGATTCCACTCCTGCCAAGGCAGATTGCGTGGAGTGGCAAGGGGTGTGTGAGTGAGCCTAGGGTCCAGCCACTGCGCAGTCAGACATGCCTGTTGCTGCAGCGGTGTAGGAAGCTCCAGGTCCCACCTGGGCACAGGCTCTGTGCAAGGCTGTAGCTGCATCAGGTGCACTGCAAGCGCTTCCACAGCTGGCACTGGGAAATACAATGGACTCCACAAGTTTGGAGACGAAAGGAACCACAGGGCCCCAAAGAATGGGTCACAGCCCTGGCTCGGGGAGCTCCCAGGTCTGGGTTCCCCAAAGGGCCACAGGTCTTCTTTCCTTCCCTTCGCCTGCAACTTGGTGAGCAAGGAGCGTGTCTCAGCCCTGTTTGTGTTGCAGCTTTTAGCCTTGCCATTCCTCCAGTCCTTAGTTCTAATCCTGTGACCAGGAAGAATGAGGTATGTAGACACGTGGAGGGTGAGCAAGATGAAGAGGAGCTCTATTAAGCAATATAACAGCTCAGAGGAAACCAACATGGGGTAGCACCTTCCTGCAGCCAGGGGTGTCCCCACCAGTGTTCAACTCCTAGCAGAGAGGGTAGCTCCTCTCTGCAGGCAGGCCGTCTCAACAAAAGTTAGGTTTTCAGCAGAGAAGGTAGTTCCTCCCTCTGCAAAGAGGCGCTACCGGCCGGGCTCAGTGGCTCACGCCTGTAATCCCAGCACTTTGGGAGGCCGAGGCGGGTGGATCACGAGGTCAGGAGATTGAGACCACGCTGGCTAACACGGTGAAACCCCGTCTCTACTAAAAATACAAAAAAATTAGCCGGGCATGGTGGCGGGTGCCTGTAGTTCCTACTCCGGAGGCTGAGGCAGGAGAATGTCGTGAACCCGGGAGGCGGAGCTTGCAGTGAGCCGAGATCGCGCCACTGCACTCCAGCCAGGGCGACGGAGCTAGACTGCATCTCAGACAAACAAACAAACTAAAAAGGCGCTACCTTCTCTGCTGAGAGCTGGACACTAATAATTTTGCAAGTGGCATCTTAAAAGTCTCTTACAATTATTCTAGTGCTGTTTCTTCCTTCAGTTCTGTCAATCTGGCTTCATATATTTTGGAGCTCTGATGTTTGGTACATATAATTGCTGTGTATTCTTGGTGAGATCATCCTTTTATCAACATATAATGTCCTTTGTCTCTTAACAGTTTTGGACAAAATGCCTATTTTGTCTACATTGATATAGTCACCTCTGCTTTCTTTTAGTTACTATTTTCATGAAATATCTTTTTCTATTTTAGCACTTTCAAGTTATATGTGGCCTTAGATGTAAAGCGAGTCTCTGTATACCACATAATGTTATATTCTATTTTTCTATCCATTCTGCCAATCTATGTCTTTTGGCTGAGAATTTTAATTCATTTACATTTACAGTAATTACTGACGGGGACTTGTTTTTGCCATTGTGTTATTTGTTTTTTGTGTATCTTATAACCATATTGCCCCAACTTTATTTCCAATGAGATCTTTTTTAATTAGTAGTTTCTACTTCTCAACTGGCACTCAATTTTCTCTTTCTTGAGTCAATTTACCATATTTTCATTTAAACTTGTAAACATACTTACCTTACTTCTTTGATTAAGTTTGTAAACAACTTTAAATTCCAACCTCTGAGCTCAATCAGAGTAAGTTTATATTGACTGTTTTTTTTTCTGTATATAGGTCACACTTTCCTGTTTCTTTGCATGTTTCATAATTTTTGGCTAAAAATTTGATGTTTAAAATAACATATTTTAGCAATATCACCGGGTTTTCTTTGACTATTTTTTTTTTTTTACTGGGTTTTGTTTTTAATATCTTGCCTTGAATTAAACTGTGAAATCTGTCCACCAAGGATGTTTCTGTTCAGTCTTTTTTTCAGTCTGGTTCCCTAGAGTTTGCCTTCATGTCTGCATAGCTGTTAGTCAATGATCTGGGAAAAGGTTATACTCAAATACCTTGAAGCCCATAAGTCATCCAATACAAATAGATTTATTTGTGGTTTAGGTTGCACATTCAAATTTGGTGGCAGTTTGCCTATCTCCCTTGGGTTTTTTTGTTTGTTTGTTTGTTTGTTTGTTTTTTTACTGGGTTCTTGCAAGTCTTTTTCTGCTCCTGTATGTAGAGTCCTAGTCATCCAGTTATATGTAGAAAACTTACCTCAACACTGTTACGGTTCTCACCATTCCATGATCTCCCATTAATTTCTGGCTGGTTGTCTCGTCGCCACAATGGCCACCTCAATCTCAGAATATCAAAGTTGCAGGAGTTTCCCTACTGAGTTTACCACAGAAAGCTGATAAAGCTGTAAGACTTCACACCTGCCCCAAATTAACTTTGCCACTCTGGTGGCTTTGGTGTCAGAATTTTTGTTCATTATTTTGCTGGTAAATCTACCAGTCTCACCAATCAAGCTGGGGAGGAGGAATAGAAGCATTTTTAGACAGAAAGTCCACAGGCTCCCACTGTGCTTGCCTCTAAACTTCTCATTTTGTCTTCTTGCATTGCCTAACTTTTTCTCATTTTCAGAGTCTGCAATTCCTCTTTTGATCTAGTTTTATACTTTTCTTTAGGATTCATAGACACTCCATGCTTCCATAGGCAGAGGTTTGTCTTCTATATCAGTTGTTGAATACCCTGAAACACCTGTTGGATTTTACAGCCCACCAAAGTAAGTTAGATAAAACAATATTTCTATGGACTAAATTCTGTTTTGTTTTTATTTCTATTTTTAGAAATTCTGCCATGCAGCTTCTATTCTCTCTGTTTTGGGGCAACTATGTCAACTACAAACACTCATGAAATAACTCCTGTCTACCAATTTTGTCCTGAATTATAGATGCATGGGAAAGAATATGACATCCTGTGTTATAGAACACCCTAATACAGAATATCCTGTAAACTTCCTGAAGGAAAAGATCCATTTAGTACTTTGTGTCTATTTAGCTTCTTGTTTCTTGTCCTGTTTTTCATTATTTCAATTTTAAAATATTATGCAAAGACTTATTTAAACTTTATAAACAAATATTACAATATCTGAAGTTCTCAGTAATGTCATTCTTTAGCTTGTTGATTTTCTTGATGCTTATTGTAGGTTAGTTGGTAGTATTTGTCATACTTAATTATAAATTCATGTTTGTCTGAGGTTTTACGTGTAAAATCCTAGAGTTCAATCATTAGCACTCCAAAGAGGATATCGTTTTCCTACTGCTCTATATCCTGGGACACTGCACATCTAGCACGAGGTAATTTCAAGGATTGGGTTTTTCTGTAACCAAGTAGGTAGTATCATTTTGACCCCTAAATCTATATATAAGAAGGTTGCTTTCAAAATACTTAGAAACTGTTTTCTAAAACCTAGATATCAGGATAAGAATGACGAATCTTCTGATGTTGTCCCTCTGTTGATAAGTAGACATTTCTGGTCCCCAATTTCAGTCATGTTGTATTACGTTATGGGTCCCCGGTTTCTATGCAGATCTGAAGTCCAATTCCTTTCCTTATGAAGACACACTTGCCTCAGATCCTCAGAGTTAGCAACCAAGTGCACGTCTGTAGGTTTAAAACTTTGTCAAATTCCTTAGGACAACCAGTTTCAAAGTAAACTTATCATTCTGGTATCCATATCTTTACTTTTGGCTTCAGCATTTTTCTCTCAATTTGAAGTGGCTGTGGTGTAAGTATTTATTCCAAAAGTTCACAAGCATTGGAGATTTAATTGCCATTGTAATAATATTAAAAAGCTACAGCCTTTAAGAGATGATCAGATGGTGAGGGCTCTACCCTCATGAACAGATTAATGCCTTTATCTCAGGAGTGGGTTAGTGATGGCAGCAGTGGGTTCCTAGTAAAAGGTAAATTAGGCCTCCATTTCCTCTTCCTCTTACAAGCTCACTTGCCTTTCTGCCATGGGATGACTCTTGCCAGATGATGGCTCCATGTTCTTGGCTTTCCAGCCTCTAGAACTGTGAGCCAAATAAACTTGTGTTCTTTATAAATTACCCAGTCTGTGGTGTTCTGTTATAGCAGCAGAAAACAGACTAAGACAGATGGGAACTTGACTATGCACTAAAAACAAGTTGGTAATATTTTATCTAGCATTTATATATATTTTTTTCTTTATGTGCTATAAAATGAAGTGTTCATATTGAATTTAGTAATTTTTAGAGTTCAGTTCTGGAGTTTTCTAAGTAAAAATTATATATGTATAAATAACATTTGTTCACTGGTCTCTGATAAGCATAATTTTTAAAATAATGTATTGTCATGGCTGAATCATCTAGAATATTGTCAAATAATTAGAGTGATCACATTCTAGCTTATTCACAGTTTTAATGAGAATGACGTGCATTTTGCTTTATAACTTTGGCTCTGGGTTTGGAATAGTTATCAATCATGAGAATGTCTTACTTTTTATAGCTTAGTAATTTTTAGTCACAAATAAATGCAAAATGTAGTGACTGTCTTCTTTTTAAATTTTCGTTTTTTGAGACTCCAGGCTGGAGTGCAGTGGTGCGATCATCACTCCCTACAGTTTTGATCTCCCAGGCTCAAGCAGTCCTCCTACTTGAGCCTACCAAGTATGTGGGACTACAGGCACATGTCACCATGCCTGGCTTTTTTTTTTTTTTTTTTTTTTTTTGGTAGACACAAGGTGTTGGTATTTTGCCCATGCTAGTCTTGAACACCTGAGCTCAAGCAACCCTCACACCTCGGTCTCTGCAACTGCCCTTTTAGTACTTATTGAGATTACTGCAAGGTTTCAGCTATTCAAGAGCTATAGTGTTTTTGTTAAGCAAGTGACACTTGTAATTACCCTAAGGAAGAAGACCACTACACCAGGAGTAGCATTCCCAGGATGACAACACACTCCATGGTTTGGGGACAACAAGGAAGATACGATTCACATAGACACTGAGTGGAATAAGGCTTTACTCACATATAGAAGAAACAGAGCAAGATTAGCTTCAGGGTGAGCGCCAGTCACCCATGGCCTGCAGCTGATGCAGGGTGATCGTCTACACGTATCTGTCTCCTATTGCAGGCAAAGAATCCTGATCTTTCACTCTGGGGTCAAAATACAGAAAGCTGGAGTGTGTCTGAGGGCCATATAATGCACTTTTTTTTTTTTCAGACAAGGTCTTGTTCTATTGCTCATGCTGGGGTGCAGTGATATGATCTTAGCTTGCTGCACCCTCAGACTCCAGGGCGCAAGTGATCCTTCAGCTTCAGCCTCCCAAGTACTTGAAATTATAGGTGCATATCACCATGCCTGGCTAATTTTATTTTTTATTTTTTTTCTGTAGAGATAGGGTCTTCCTATTTTACCCAGTATGATCTCAAACTCCTGGCCTCAAGCAATTCTCTTGCCTCGGCCTCCCAAAGTGCTGGGATTACAGGAATGAGTCACTGTCCAGGCCAAATGCACATCTTTAAGCAGAACAAAGAAACATACATCAAGTCTGTAACAGGGAAAGATACTCCCAAACAAAGCAGTATGCTCAGCACTGGTTGCGAGGGCTCTCTCTCTCTTTGTAAGGAAATGTTGCAAGCCCAAGTCTACTCTTGGGTAGCCATGTAGGGGTCAAAATACTGCACACACAAAACTGCCATTCCCAAAAGTTTTCTAATCTTAAACTCTTTTAATGAAATTAAAGGGATTTTCTGAAAATTCTAACTTGATCACAATATAGACCTGTTATACAGTGTTATAGACTGAATGTTTGTGTCTCCCCCATACCCAAATTCATATGTTGAAATCCTAGCCCCCAGTGTGATAGTATTAGGGGGTGGGATCTTTGGGAGGTAACTAGATAAAATGAGTACATGAGGATGGATCCCTCATAAATGGAATAAGTGTCCTTATAAGAATGCTGAGACAATTTGCTTCTCTTTCTACCATGTGAGGATGCAACAAGAAGGTGCCATCTATAAATGAGGAAATGGGCCCCTACCAGACCCTGAATCTGCTGGTGACTTGATCTTGGATTTCCCAGCCTCCAGAATTGTGAGAAATGAATTGCTGTTTTTTATAAGCTATCCAGTCTGTGGTATTTTGTTAGAGTAGCCTGAATGAAGTAAGACACACACACACAAACACACATATATACATACATATATATATACACATACACATACACAATGCATTTGTTTTCACTGAGAGCTTTGTAGCAATATTCATATAGGATTTATTTGGTAAATGTATTGTACATTTACATATTTGAATTATGCTAGTTTTACAACTGGAAATAATTTTTGGTTAAATTTCCATTGTGAAATTTTGAACCTAAAAAGAAATACATGCTCATTTTTCTAGTGGAATAATGTGAAGATGCATAAAATTAAGTTAGTCATCTCTTCCCACACACAAACTTTTTCTATCTTGTTTCCAAATTTTTCTATGCTTATAAAGATCTAAAAATATTTTATTTATTTAAATTTTTTGTTTTGGTGGTGGTTTTTAATAAAATGTGATCACTCCACACTACTCATGACTTAACTTTTTTACATTAATAATATAACATGGATATTCCTTTAGGTCTATGTGTATGAATTTATCACATGCTTTTTAATAGTTACATAATATTTCACCATATAAATGAACTGCAATTTATTCAAATTTTCCTTGAGTAGATGAATATTCATATGATATTTACAAAGATTTTAGTTTAGTTTTGCTTTTGTTTGCCCCTACAAATAGTAAACAGCTTAGTATATGTAAATCATATATAACAATTTTCAGACTTCTAGAATAAATTTATCAATATGAGACTATAGTACAATATATACTGCCAAAAAAGTTTCCAGGAGGGTTATATTAATTAACACTCCAATCAGTAAAATATGATAGTGACCATTTCTTTATATTATCACCATTTGTATGTTATATCTAATTATGGATGAACAATGGTATAACATACAGTTAATTGCATTTTCCAAACTATTAATGAAATTGATCACTTGTTTATTTTCCATTTTTTATGTGTTTATGTGTTCATTATTTTTGTGTTTATTTTCCATTTCAATTTCTTTTTTTGATAATTCTTTTTACTATAATTTTATCAAATAATTTTACTTTTAGTTATCAGTATGTAGAAACATATCACTATTAGAAACACTATCTAGCTTTGATCACACAGTTGCAAAAAATTCCCATTCTATCATTTGTTTCTTGATGTTTTGATATCTCAAAGTAGTTTTCTAAAACAATAATTATTTTATTGAAATATAACTTACATAATGAAAAGTAAAAACAATCCTAATTTTACAGCTTGAAGATTTGTCATAAAATGAACATAACCATGAAGACATCACTCAAACAACAACAAAAAAAAGGACAGCACCAGCAGTCACAAAATTCTTCTATTTACTTCCTTTATTCTCTGTGCTCTCCCTCATCCCTATGGTAGGCTCACTTATAACAGCATGGGTTGGTTTTGTCCATTTTAAAATGTCATATATCTATTAATATTTTGAACATATTATGATATTCATTGTTTTATACAATCAGTGTTTGTTTTGGTAAATGTCATCTTTTCATTGCTTTTTAAAAAAATTTCGTACATGTCTTTTCACATGGTAGCATTCTCCTCCTGCCTGAAGATCTCCCCTTAAGTACTTCAATTAAGTTGGATCCTCTGAGGATAGATTCTATCATATTTTGTTAATCTGAAAATGTTTACTTTGACTTCATTTTGAAAAGTATTTTCATTACATGTGGAATTTTAATTGGCATTTCTTTCACTCTTTTGATGTGGCAATGTTCCATTGCCATATAACTTCCATCATTTTGTTGAGGTGTCAGCAGTTTATCATCATTAATTTATCATTCCTGTGTTTTTACTGCTTTCTTTTAATTTTTCTTTTCCAACTTATTTTATGAATGTTACTTGAGGTGCCTAGGTAAGGTATTCTTTTGTATTCTGCCTCAGCTTTGTAGCAGTTCTTAAACCTTTGTCTTAATGAGTTCCATTGACTGTAGAAAGAAATCAGATATTATTTCTTCAAATATTGCACCAGCTCTCTCTCTTTTCTTCTGATATTAAAATTCCAAATTTAGACCTTTCCAATATGTAATATATCTCTTGTGCTTCTTTTTCTCTTTCTTTTTGTTTGTTCATTTCTCAATGCTTCATTTCTGGATATTTCTTCTGGGCTATTACCAATATCAGCAATTATCTGTTCACCTAAATGTTACAATTTTAACCCATAATTTCAATTATTATATTATTTAGTTCTAGAAAGTAGATCTAGGATTATTTTGATTTTCTAGTTAATTGCTGCAATTCTTATATTTTTGTGTAATTTATTAAAATAGTAATCATTTAAAAACATATCTATCTGTACTTGGTAAACTATATCAATCTTTTATGTGTGAAACATTGTTTTAACTGTTTTTACTATAGATTTAATTTACTATGTTTTACATCGATATGTGAGTTCACTTGAAGATGCTGATGATAGTATTCCACAGTCTTTAGCCATCCACAGTGAAAGTTGTAAAATCTGTTGTCATCTGTTTCTTTCTAGGTTATATCCATTTTTTAAAAATAGCTGATAAATTTTAACAGTATTTAATCCTTGATTTTCTGTGACATCACTATGATGTGTAGCTCTGTGTATTTATTTATTTATTTATTTAATAGTTTTTTTTTGAGATGGAGTCTGTCTCTGTCACCCAGGCTGGAGTGCAGTGGTGTGACCTCAGCTCACTGCAACCTCCACCTCCCAGGTTCAAGCAATCCTCCCACTTCAGTATCCCAAGTAGCTGGGATTAAAAGCATACACCACCATGCCCAGCTAATTTATAAATGTTTAGTACAGATGATGTTTCACCATGTTGGCCAGGCTGGTCAACTCCTGACCTTAAGTGATCTGCCTGCCTCGGCCTCCCGAAGTCCTGGGATAACTGTGCCCAGCCTGGATTTATTTTTATATATTGTACTTAATAATTGGAGTGTGCTTTTCAGTAAGTGATTATTTCTGTCTTTAATCTTGAATTTTTTATCTTCTATTTATTAAAAACCTACTTCTCCACCATTCTCTTGATACTTTAACTCTTACTAGATGTTTATCAGAGTATCTCAATATAGTCTCAAAGTCTCTTAACTTCTTTTAAAGGTTTGAGGTTGTACTAGGAATATATTTGTATTCTGACATTTCCCTGGGTATTATTTTTAGTATTATATTTCCTCAGTATTAACTAATTCTCTCTTCATTTTTGTCAGCCTTGAGCCTTGTGTTTATTACTTTTCAGTGACCATATTATCTACTCCCAAGATTTCTACTTTTTAAAAATCCACCAGTACTTGTTTCATTTCAGTTTGATTGGTTTAGATTTTTAATTTACTTCTTATAATTATGTAATAAATGTTTCTTCTATTGATACTTAGAGCATCCCAAATAAATGTATTTTAAGGTCTATGATTTTTTTAATGAAGTGTGGATAGATATTCAAATGTTGATTTTATTTTTCTGCATTTTTAAGTATTATATTATATTCAGGTGTTTAGGATATTGTTTAGTATGGTCATTTGAAGGTAGATAATTACTTTTCTGCCTCTCTCTCCCCACCATATCATCTCTTTCCTTCTGTGATTACCATTCTTTAGATTACCTCCCATCTAAACCCAGGTCCCCAAGTCTAAAAATAGGTCTTATAAAAGTTATTCACAACTTCTGAGCAGTAGTATTATTGTGAGAAATCATACTCCTTGAGCCATTGTATGATTAGTTTCAGTTCCCAGTAAGGAAGTTGTGCCTTTGTAGTTCCTGCTTCCCTAAATAGCAGCCATGGATTCACTGCATTTCTTTCAGGCTGTCCTCTTGAGCTGAGTCATCCATCCCAATCTCTGCTTCAAGCTGTGCAACTAGCTGTGGTATCACATATGAGGTAGAGCTGTTAATTCCCTATTGCACTGCATTATTCAGACCCCCTACCCTACTGCCTGCTTCAAAAGCCAGATCCTAGAAAGTCCCTGGATTTATCCCAACTCAGCATTTAGCATTTCTCTTCTGTTGATGATCCATGCAGATATTTATCTTGAATTTGAGCCAGGCTCTGTGTGTGTTGAGTTTCCTTTTTTATATATTATCTGTTGCTCCTATGTGTGTATAGTGGATAAAGATTAATGTATAAAATTACTAGGTCACCCTGGTCAGAAGTCATTTCTTTATTCTCAGAGTCTTAAAGAATACCTTCAAATTTCTTCTATTGTTTCTCTCGCTCTCCTTCTCTCCCTCTCCTCTCTCTCTCTCTTTAGGTAGATGCACCAGTTCATGTATACTCATATACATGCACACACAATACTATATGCATATAAACATATGTGTATCTATAGCTCTATGGGTGAACTGGTGCATCTACCCAGAATGTGTGTATGTGTATGTGTATGTGTATGTGTATGTGTGTAATCTGCTTTCTCTTCTCAGTGGGAAATATATTGTCAGTTGTTTGAGCACAAGAGAATCTAAGGAGCTTTACCATGATTTTCTGCTTGGATAGTTTCTTACTAAATCACTAATAATGATCATGACCTTCTAGTGATCGTCACCATCTCTAGACCTAGATTGTTGGTCTCTAGGAAAGCAGGTACTTGAATTGGGATAAGGTCATCCTTATACCTGAGAAGATAAGTGGAATATTTGGTTGAATTAAATTGCAAATGGTACTCTCTTAAATTTTATTTTCAGTAAAATACTACTTAACATGTAAAGCAGATCTTTTCTCCTTCAGAATGTATGACAGTCATTTACTAATGAACGCTTTTAAATCTACCTGCTGAGCCTTAAGATATAACAAATTATAAATTCAATATTTTTGCTGTAAGATGGAGAAAAGGAAGCAGGTATAAGATTTGGGCCAGAAAAGTCAAAGCTTTATTTAAAAATTAAAGAAGAGTCTGTTTGTTAAGCTAGCATCTTTTCTTTGCACATATTCAATTGGAATCATGTAACAGCTACTAAGTCCTGCTTTAAAGGGTCTGCTAAAGATGTCATCCTTATTTTAGTTACAGGGATTAATTTATAATATCTTATTCCAGAAGAGAAGTCAACTGAAAAGAAGAAAAAAGGAGGGAAAAGAAGACAAGCAGAAAATAAGAAATAAATAGAAAGACAACTTATATGCCTTCTTTTATTCCACCTTGCAGAGAAATCATATTTTTCTTTGCTTAGTGATTTCTAGATGTCATTTTTACAAGTGGCTTGTTATAAAGTCTGTTAGATTAATTCATAATTATATAGTCAACTTCACGAATACATACTCCATTTGTAACATTTTGTTCAAGAGACTGGATAGCTCTTTTTTGCTTTGGTTCTGGTACTCCAGACAGGAAATGTCTTTTTTTACTGTTCTCCAACTTTGACATTCAGATATCCCCCAACTTCACCCATCATTCCTTAGTCCTTAGTCCAAGGTAAGAAGGATAGTTATCACGTAAAAATATATGGGCTGACCCTACTCATGTCTGCATTCTGGAAACTCTGCATCAAACTCACTTTCCCCTAACAATTTATTCTGCATGGATTTGCCAGTTACAGAGAAATCAAACATCCCTGGATCTCATATTAATGAGAGGATACAGACATTTGAACATGAGTTTGTTTCACTTGTCACATTTTTGACTTTTGATTCTGTTCCTGACCAGAACCTGCAGGGCAATCATCTTCTCAGGCCTTCTTTGGCCTTGTTCCATTTGGAGAGCTGTTTGGCTTATCTGCGTGGTCTAGTGGAGGCTACATGAAGTCATATGACTTTGAACTCTTCAAGAACTACAAATTCACTTTAGTTATCTTTGTCTGTCTCTTCCTTCATTCTCTCTGTGCACCAAGAGGCATAGAGCTTACCAGAGTAGATAAAGAGAGGCAAATGAATGAATGAATGAATGAATGATATTCAAAGGTGCAATGTGGAAAGAGCAAATAAAGACAAAACTAGGCTGTAAAAATTTGACACAAATACACACCCCATAAAGATATGGCAGCATCTCTATTTGACAATAAGAATCCTACTATTTCCTCTCAATGTGGAAGGATATCAGGCTATTGCTGGGTTACCATAAAGACCTACAAGTGCTGGGATGTGTAATTGTCACATTTCTGATGCTAAATGCCAAGGTAAGGTAACTCAGGGGTTGCATGTCCTGCTATCATCAGATGCTACATCTTTTATGAGCTAACACATCTCATCTTTTCTCACCGCAGTTTATTATTTTTAAAAGTACTCACACATTAATTTTACTGCCAAAGAATTGTGTTCTTTGTTATTATTTTTAAGTTATTTCATTCGTCTGTGTCAGTAGCTGCAGCTGAACTCCAAGATGCCTGCTTCTAGGAAGAATTCCCAGCGTACAAAATGGTCAAGGCACACTTGCAGTGTCAGGAAAACCTTTTTAGTTAAAGTCGTATCTTGGTGCCCTGCTGCCCTTTTAAACAAACGTATTGGATTTTTGCACTTTATTGCTGCTTCATAGCCCAATCTCTAAAATAGACTTCTCTAATTTTGTGTGCGAGAGAGAGTTTACTTAACAAACGATCCCATATTGCCTTTAACAGGGAAGGTTGTTAACCTGGATTATTGTACACAGATAGAACATCACATGTGAAGCACTTGCAGCTCCCCGGCTTTTAACATCATTTTTCTCCTGTTTCCAGTAGGTTCATGAATCTTGAGCTAGACTGTGAGCACACACAGTGGTGAATAAAATTCAGCATGCTCTCTGTAAGCCACATGCACTTCTAAAATGTGCCACTTTTAAACAAGACCATCCTGGGAAAATGACTGGAATGGAGTATTCCCAATGGAAATATCACTTGTGGAATATATTTTTAATTGCATTGCCAAGTTCACCAATTGAAGTTGCCAGCTGTTGCCCTTTTGTACAGTTGATCTTTTGTTTTATTTTATTTATTATCATAATTATATGATTAATAGAGACAGGGGCTTTTATCAGAAACATCTGGAGGTCACAGAGCCAGAAATAAATTGTTAGTTGGGTCTTCAGATATAGTCATTAGTTTCAAAGAAAGGAAAGCTACAATGTTAGCACTCCAAGTATGGGAAGATTGCCCCTGTTGCCCATGCCCAGGAGAGGAACTGTGTGCAACTTTAAAAGACTCCAGCAACATTAAGAAAGATTTTTACATTACTCATAACTAAAACTCCCCATTCAGTCCAGAAGGTTAGGTAAATTATGATGTACAAATGGATTGTGGAGTTATTTTCAATTCTTCTTCCCCTAAGTCTTTTCTCAATGTTCACATGTTCATCTTCTCTCCCTTACAGGTATATCTTTTATGTTTTTTATTTTTTATTATACTTTAAGTTCTGGGATACAGGGGCAGAACGTGCAGGTTTGTTACATAGGTATACACATGCCAAGGTGGTTTGCTGCACCCATCAACCCATCATCTACATTAGGTACTTCTCCTAATGCTATCCCTCCCTTAGCCCCCACCCCCTGGCAAGTCCCAGTGTGTGATGTGCCCCTCCCTGTGTCCATGTGTTCTTACTGTTCAAGTCCCACTTATGAGTGAGAACATGCGGTGTTTGGTTTTCTGTCCTTGTGTTAGTTTGCTGAAAATGATGGTTTCCAGCTTCAGCCATGTCCCTGTAAAGGACATGAACTCATCTTTTTTTATGGTTGCATAGTATTCCTTAGTGTATATGTGTCACATTTTCTTTATCTAGTCTATCATTGATGGGCATTTGGGTTGGTTCCAAGTCTTTGCTATTGTGAATAGTAGCACAATAAACATACATGTACATGTCTTTATAGTGGAATGACTTATAATCTTTTGGGCATATACCCAGTAATGGGATGGCTGGGTCAAATGGTATTTCTGGTTCTAGATCCTTGAGGAATTGCCACCCTGTCTTCCACAATGGTTGAACTAATATACACTCCCACCAACAGTGTAAAAGCTTTCCTGTTTCTCCACATCCTCTCCAGCATCTGTTGTTTCCTGACTTTTTAATGATCGCCATTGTAACTGTCGTGAGATGGTATCTCATTGTGGTTTTTATTTGTATTTCTAATGACCAGTAAATATGTTTTATTCCCAAAGGACTCAATCTCACTGACATCTGACCTCTTGCTTTGGTACATATTTTAAATGAAGGGCTTTCTGCTTCTAAAAGAATCTAGTCTATGATTTAGAGTAATCAAAAGGTTTCCCCATACTTTTTGAATGTTTTTATGTCTAAGTTATTTTTTATCTTTTCTGAGTGTCTGTTTTATCTTCAGTGATCTATTCTCAAAATACAGGCATACCTCAAAGATATTGCAAGCTCAGTTCTAGATGACTGCAATAAAGCAAGTGACACTATTTTTTTTTGTTTCCCAGTACACATAAAGTTATGTTTACACTATATTGTAGTCTATTAAGTATAAAATAGCATTATGTCTAACATACTTTAATTTTAAATTTTATTGCTAAAAAATGTTAAGGATCATCCAAGCTGTCACTGAGTCATGATCGTTTTGCTGGTGGAGGGTCTTACCTCAGTGTTGATGGCAGCTGACTTATCAGTGTGGTGGTGCTGAAGGTTGGGGTGGCTGTGGCAATTTCTTAAAATAAGACAGCAATGAAGTCTTCCACATTGGTTGACATGTTCTCATGAAAGATTTCTCCTCAGCTGTTTGATGGCATTTTTCTGACAGTAGAACTTCCCTCAGAATTGTAGTCAGTCCTCTCAAACCCTGCTGGTGCTTTATCAACTAAGTTTATGGAATATTCTAAATCCTTTGTAGTCACTTCAACAGTGTTCACCATGATCGTCAAGAAGACTAGAGTCCATCTCCAGAAACCACCTTCTTTGCTCTTACATAAGAAGCAACTCCTCATCAGTTCAAGTTTTATCACAAGATTGCAGCAATTCAGTCATGTCTTCAGGCTCCACTTCTAATTCTAGTTCTCTTGCTATTTTCACCACACTGCAGTGACTTCCTCCACAGAAATCTTGAACCCTTCAAAGTCACCCATGAGGGTCGGAATCAATTTCTTCCAAACTCCAGTTAATGTTGATATTTTAATCCTCTCACATGAATCACGAATATTCTTAATGATATCTAGAATGGTGAATCCTTTCCAGAGGGTTTTTCATTTGCTTTGCCTAGATCCAATAGAAGAATCATCGTTTTTGGCAGTCATAGTCTTAGGAAATGTATTTCTTGAATGATAAGATTTAAAAGTTAAAATTAGCCTTGATCTGTGAACTGAAGATACTGTGTTAACAGGCATTATTCTCCTTGTACATTTCTATCAGAGCTCTTGGACGATCAGTTGTGTTGCCAATTAGCAGTAATATTTTGAAAGGTATCTTCTATCTGAGCAGTAGGTCTCAACAGTGGGCTTAAAATATTTAGCAAACCATGCTGTATGGGAGGCCAAGGCAGGTGGATCACTTGAGGACAGGAGTTAGAGGCCAGCCTAGCCAACATAGCAAGACCCCATCTCTGCTAAACTACAGAACATTAGCTGGGTGTTGTTGTGCATGCCTGTAATCCCAGCTCCTCCAGAGGCTGAGGCATGAGAATCCCTTGAGCCAGGGCACTGGAGCTTGCAGAGCCAAGACTGCACCTTTGCACTCCAGCCTGGGTGACAGAGTGAGACTCTGTCTCAAAAAAAGAAATAAAAATTAAAACAGTGTGGCGATTCCTCAAGGATCTAGAACTAGAAATACCATTTGACCCAGCCATCCCATTACTGGGGGTATACCCAAAGGATATACCCAAAGTCATGCTGCTATAAAGACACATGCGCACATATGTTTATTGTGGCACTATTCACAATAGCAAAGACTTGGAATCAACCCAAATGTCCATCAGTGACAGACTGGATTAAGAAAATGTGGCATATATACACCATGGAATACTATGCAGCCATAAAAAAGGGATGAGTTCGTGTCCTTTGTAGGGACATGGATGCAGCTGGAAACCATCATTCTCAGCAAACTATCACAAGAACAGAAAACCAAATACCGCATGTTCTCACTCATAGGTGGGAATTGAACAATGAGATCACTTGGACACAGGAAGGGGAACATCACACACCAGGTCTTATTGTGGGGAGGGGTGGGGGAGGGATAGCATTAGGAGATATACCTAATGTAAATGACGAGTTAATGGGTGCAGACACCAACATGGCACATGTATACATATGTAACAAACCTGCACATTGTGCACATGTACCCTAGAACTGAAAGTATAATAATAAAAAAAAAGTTAAAACACACAAACACACAAAACATGCTGTAAACAGATGTGCTGCCATCCAGCTTTTGTTGTTCTATTTATAGAGCACAGGTAGAGAAAAATTAGTATAATTCTTAAGGGCCCTAAGATTTTTGGATGGTCAATGAACATTGGCTTCCACTTCAAGTCACGAGCTGTATTAGCCCCTAACAAGAGAGTCAGCCTGTCCTTTGAAGCTTTGAAGTCAGGTATTGACTTCTCCTCTCCAGCTATGAATGTCCTCAGTAGCATCTTCTAATAGAAGGCTGTTTCACCTACATTGAAAATCTATTATATAGTGTAGTCACCTTCATCAATGAGCCTTAGCTCATCCTCTGGATAACTTGCTGCACCTTCTATATCAGCACTTGTGGCTTCACCTTGCATTTTTACGTTATGGAGATGGCTTCTTTCATTAAGCCTCATTAATCAACTTCTGCTGTCTTCCAACTTTTCTTCTGCAGCTTCCTCATCTCTCTCAGATCTCATGGAATTGAAGAGAGTTAGTGCTTTCCTCTGAATTAGGCTCTAGCTTAAGAGAATGTCATGGTTTGTTTGATCTTCTATTTAGTCTACTCAAACTTTCTCCATATCAGTAATAAGGCTGTTTTGCTTTCTTGTCATTTGCGGGTTCATTGGAGTAGAACTTTTAATTTCCTTCAATAATTTTTCCTTTGCATTGACAAGTTGGCTAACTGTTTGGCCCAAGAAGTCTAGCTTTTGGCTTATCTTGGCTTCAACATGCATTAATCACTGATCTAAATTGTGTCTAACATTTGATTTTATTAATTTACCTATTTCAGTGTCTTTGAGTCACAAGGAATTGGGAGGCCTAAGGAGAAAGAGAGAAAAAGAGACAGAGAGAGAGAGAGAGAGAGAGAGAGAGAGAGAGAAGTGAGAGAGGGAGAGAGGCACAGGGGAATGGCTAGTCAGTGGAGCAGTCAGAAAACACACAGCATTGATAAATCAAGTTTGCTGTCTTATATGAGCATGGTTCATGGAGTCCCAAAACAACTGCAACAACAGCAAAGATCACTGATCACAGATCACCAGAACAGATGTAATAATAATGAAAAAGACTGAATTATTGAGAGAATTGCTAAAAGGTGACACAGAGAAATGAAGTGAACACATGTGCCTGGAAAAAAATGACACTGATAGACTTTCTCAATGCAGCCTGGGTGTAAACCTTCAATTGGTAAAAAAACACAGAATCTGCAAAGTGCTATAAAGTGAAGCCCCATGAAATGAGGTGTGCCTGTCCAATCCCTTCACCATTTCTCACAAGGATTTCTATCACCTCCATAACCTTAATGATGATTCACAGCTGCAAGGAGAAAGGCCATATCTTAGCAGGCTTGACTTTTCACCAATTACTTGGCTCCCCTCTGCCTTCCCCATCTCCTAGAACTACAAATTCTTCCCCCTTAATCACAGAATATTTCTACATTCTTTAATGTCTCTTGAAGTTTTATGCTCTTACACCATGTATGTTGATAAAACAATGTGTTCCAGAATAACATAGAGCTCTTCCTAAGGAATTATAATAAGTCACTTAAAAAATACTCATTATATGTGGAAGGGCTCATCTATCCATGCTCAATCTCTATGTCCCCTCCTCCAAGCTTGACTTAAACATTTTCTATTTTTTGGAACTTGCCGGGCTAGAGATGATCAAATGGCAATGGAAGTAGAAGCTTTCTACCTCTTTATCTTTATGAGTAGAGTGTTAGAAAATGGGTGTAGTCAATTCAAACTACAAATAATTGAGAGAAACATTTCATAAAGCCTATTAATTGAATCAATATTACCTGGTGCTATGGTTGGAATGTTTGCCTCTCCCCAAAATTCACATATTGAAACCTAATCATCAATGTGATGATATTAGGAGGCGAGGCCTTTGGGAGATGATTAGGTCATGGGGGCAGAATCATCATGAGTTGAGTATTTTGGGTTTTCAAAATTATAACATGGTAGAGCTAAAATTGATGGCTCCTAAAATAGGATTGATCTTAAAATCATCTAGTTAAACATTCTCATTTTATAGAAGAGGAAATAGGAGATCTTGACTTGGTCCAGGCTATCTAACCAGTTCCTGATAGTTTCAGGGCCTAGCCTCTGTCTGTCTTGAATCTCAGGACAGTTCTTCTATTACATCTTGCTGTTTGTTGACCAGAGACAGTGATCCTGGGTAGCAACTACTCAGCTTATTTCTCCAAATAGATATAAATATTTCTCCATAATGGAACAGAGTACTAGTCACACATGTTTAACAATAGCCAGGATTGGATTAATATAGGGTATATTACTATCCGGAGCATAATATACGATGTGCAATTAATACAGTGTGTATAATACTGAAGATCCAACTCTGTCAACCCAGTATCTAAACAGTTCTGAGAAGGATGAGGTGGAAAGTCTATCTGTGGAAAACCTGATTGAATGGATGCTACCTCAGCCTTCATCTTGGGTGTAGAATTATACAAACTAGTGTATCATTCATGATGTTCAGCCACTTACTAATGTGATCTTGGGCAAATCACCTCTAAACTCAATCTGACTTTCCTCACTCACTAAATAGGAATAATAATGCCCACCTTGCAGGATTTGGTTCTGCTTTAAAATAATAACCTGCATGAAAAACCCAATCCTTGAGCATGGTATGCACTCAATGGTTATTAATTTCCCTCTTCACTCTCATTTGTCATTGCAATTTTACTTGAATTATTAACCTAAAATTAGCTTATCTATTACTTATATCCCATTTCAAAATAAAACTGATTTTATTTTTGCCCCCAGTGGGTCAGTAGAAAGACTTAAATAGTCTCTTGGACACACAGTAATTCTTTTTTCCTTCTTCTTTTTTTTTGTTTAGAAAATCCTCATTTGTGACAGAACTGCCACATGGTCCTGAAGAATACGGAAAGTCAGGCGATGAATGACTATTTTCCAGAAGACAGGTAAAGCGTATTTGGTAGATTAATTCTCAATTCACCTTCTGAGCAGAAAAGGACAAAACCCTCATTTACCAAGATTCTAAAGAGATTTCCAGGCAAGTCCCTAGCCAGCCCCACATCAGTCTTTGCTTTGAAGCATCCACTCCCCAGAGCTTGGTTTTCTTGACTAGGTCCCAAACCTTTTATTGAGCTGCAAGGCGACCAGAGGAAACAATCGGCTTCTTGCACAGACATTCATGTGTCAGGGCTGGCACATGTGCTTATCAGGGAATCAATTTTTCTTGCCTATTATCCTCCTTTTCCTCAGAAGAAAGTGAGTTAGTGCAACTACCTCATCCAGAACAATTACCTCACCTTAAACTGTTTATTCTTCAGAGAAAGGCGTTTGGGAGCAGGTAGCACTTTGGTGGGAGACATGGATTTTTGAAAAGTACTTGATATTGAGTGTGGGCAGTGAGGAACTGCTGGGAAGGTTGCCTTTCAAACCAAGGCTCCTTTTTCTATGGGGGATTACCAGGCAAAAGGTGAGCTCTGCTGCTATTTTGAGGGCTCCATCCTGGGAGCGATAATGAGGTGGCCCAACTGGGGAGCCTGGGACTCCCCACCAACTTCCTGGGTGTGCTCTGAAATTGAGTAACCTAGGACAAGCTCTCTAAAGTTGCTCCTCCAGCAGAAGGAAGAGGCAACCATGAGGTATTTTCAAAAGCAGTTAAATAAAAATTTGATAATCTATTTAAAACAAGTCACACTTAAAAAAAAAAAAAAAAAAAAAGGAGAGAGAGTCTTCTTTCCTTCTTCTCATAAAGGTCCAGCACGTTTCAAAGTTCTTTCAATTGTCAGGCCCAGAGAGACATTAGAATGAGACCACAATCATGCCCTACTCCTTCCTTTAAACTATATATTCATTTCTTAAAACTACATATCATTACTACAAATAACTATAAATCAACCTAATAATACCACATCAAACAGTATAACCCACATCCTATAACTTAACTATATATAACTAATCACTAATCGACATTATTTCAATAAACCAGTACAAATTCCTAACAAACAACTTTCCATCAGTCCATTCCCCCTCCCCCTCCCCCCCCCTTTTTTTTTTTTTTGCTTTTAAGAATCCACTTATAGCTACTAGTAGTCAAAACATATGTTCAAAACAACTTAAATCTATACTCCTGAGTTAAAATCCTCACACTTGGCCCAAATAAACTCTTACTTATATTAATTTCGCCTCAACTTCTTCCTTTTAAGTAGACACTCCTTTCCCTGATACTTACCAGAAAGCAATTCCTTGGGCACAGATTAAAACTGACAAAAATAGGAGTCATTCGAAATGAGAGAGCTTTCTGAAAAGTCTGGTGATTCCGGAGTGTTCAGGACAACATAACAGGGAATTCGAAAAAAAAGAAAGCAAAAATAAAAATCGATCATATAAGCCTTAATGCACCCATGATTGTAATTCCTCACTTCTTTATTTATATGAATGCAGTTAGCATAGCTGCAGTAATGGAGTAACTGTATTATTATTTTTTCTTCCCACTACGCATTTATTTTAAGTCTTTCTTTTTCTCAGGATGTTTTCCTGAGTGATGTCTGATCTAATGGGAAAAAGTGGAAGTAGGGGAGGCAAGACTTTGGAACGGCTCAAAGTAGATGAACAAAACGAGGTCTCCTGGAAGCAGGTGACTTTGAGTTAGGCAACCCAGACGCCCACATATCTGCGCGGCGTTCGCCCCAAGAGGCCAGCCGGCTCCGCTCAGCTCACCGCGGTGTGGCCGCATCCCCGCCGCCCAACTCCAAGCCCGCTTCCTCTCTCAGCGAGCCGGGCCTGCAGGCGGGGCCCGAAGCGCCCCGGGTGCACGTGGAGCGGCCTCGGGCTCACCTGCGCCTCCAGGCCCCCGCCCAGAGCGGCCGCTCCACCACCCCTCCCGCGGCCCCGCCCCAGCCCGGCTCATTGGCTGCCGCTCGGAGGGGAGGGGAGGGGCGGCCGCGGGGGTCTCATTAGCGATGCGGACTAGCGCCTCCGCTCTGTAGTTCGGGGCCCCGCAGCGGCGCGAGGGCTGGGAACTGCGCGGCGGGGATTGCGGACTACTCCGGCATCGGCGCTGGCGGCAGCGGTCGCCGAGCCGTGGGAAGCTATGGGGACGCGCCCTTTCTCGGGGTGCCCATTTAGCGGCGGCTCGGAGCGCCCTGCCCCACTGCTTTAGGAAGCGATCGTGTAGCAGAGTCACTCTCTAAAGACTACCGGGACTCATTCGACTCGGGCATCTCATTGCCGACCCTTTCCCGGGCCCCGGAGCGTGAAGAAGAGCCGTCCTCTGGAGCGCGGCGAGGAGCATGGGGAGAGCGGCGGCCACCGGAGGCGGCCGCAGAGGGGCGCGCCGCTGGCTCCCGTGGCTGGGGCTGTGCTTCTGGGCGGCAGGGGCTGCGGCTGCCCGAGGTAAGCGCTGGGCGGAGCGGGCAGCTGGGGTCGAGGGCTCAGGGACGCCAGCCTGACGGAGCGGGACCCGCACCGGTGGCGTTGGCTTCCCAAGTTGTGCCCTGCACCTCGGCGCGCCAAGCCTAACTGGGTGGGAGCCGAGTGGAGGACTCCGTGGGGACCACAGCCTTCCAACCCAAGTTTGCGATCTGCTGCAATCCTACAGGTGGCTGCGACCCGGGCCCCTACCGTTTTCCTTGACCCTCCTTGCCTGCTCCATTTTCCAAGCCCTCCCCAATTGCTGCAGACTGGAGTAGCCCGGTCTTCACTCCAATCTCGCTCTCCCCTCTCCTCTCCACTTCCTCTCAAGACGAGCTTGGTCAGGGGTTGGCGCCCATTGCGATGTCGGAGAGTTCCTGGGGAGAGGGGCCAGGTGATGGGAGTGTCTGTAGGGTGGGCTTGAACAGAGAGGGCGTCTTTTCCCTTAGGGGAGGAACACCCATGCTGAAGTCCCTTCGCTCTGTGCCAAGCTTGGCACCCATCGGGCGACCTTAGCCCGAGGTCCCAGCCAGCCCTGGGCTTGGCTTGGCGGAGGCCGCGTGTGTGCGGAAGCTCGGTAGAGCGGCGTGCACCATCCCGGTTTAACCGCGCCTGCAGTGCCCAGCCGGGATGAGCACTTGGCCCGAAGCTGCTCACCAGGCGCCTCCTCTCCCTCCCCGGCGCCTACTCTGGCTTGGAAGCGCGGGCCCCACAGAGCCGCAGGGAAACCTCTGCTTCTTTCCGACTTAAAAACCTAGACCCCATTTTCTTGGACCCTCTGGACTCCAGCAGAGGGAAATTTCGCAACTGATTTCAGCTCCACCTTGAGCGAGGACAGGAAGCATCAAGTTAAAGATAAATCCCAAGGACTTGTTTTGAAGATGATCAGAGGCAGTTTCAGACACAGCTCAAGTACCGGAGCTTTACCTTTGAAAAAATCGGAAGCTTTGCCTTCCCGCCCTTCTTTCCCTTTTTCCTTCTAAGCCATCCATTTGGCTTAGAATACATGATACCGTTAAATGATTTGCCTTACACTTGCCAGGGGAGAGGTGGAGCTGAGCTGACCGCTTCACCTTCTGCTCTATTCGGTCTCCTGAACATACTCTGACCAGCCTGCAGAGTGAAAGGGTGGAAAGGGTTGAGGACGATCACAAAAGAACCAATGTTATCTCATTTTTATAAAAGCTTATGGTGTGTTAAAAGCAGTCCGGCTGCCTAGAAAGATTCTTTTTTTTTAAAAAAAGAGGTTGATAGAGGCTCTCCGTTGTATGATCCTGTTCTGTGCCTATTTGCATTTCATTTCCTGAAAAGTTTTTTTTTTGTTTGTTTTTTGTTTTTTTTTTTTTTAAGTGGAGCAGTCTTTTTAAGAAGAAGGGGAGGTTTAAAAATGAGCCTCGGTGATTGTACACCCTGAGTTATGATGAAGCACAGTTCTTTCTCATGCTGGAAGAAGCACAAGCTTCAGCCATTTAATTTACTACGTACGGCAAATGCCTCATTGCAAAGTCAGCTCTCAGTTGTTTTTAATACACTTTTATGGGAAAACTGGGTCTTTTCTAAATGTTGATCTAAATGGCTGAGTTTCCACTTACTATTCGTGTGGAATACCTCACAGTCACTAACTCCAGGTACTCACCCTTGGAATTGGGTTGCTGACGTTGTCTTGAAGCCAGCTCGAAACAAGAGGTGGGGACATGCCAGCAGCCTCTTGGATGGAGTTTTGCTGGCTGTGAAACTAAGGCTAGCACCTCTTGTCTGCAAGCTGTTCTTTAAAGGTCTCCTGGAAAACATGCTGTACACTCTGCAGGCTTATTTACAACAAATGTCTTGCACAGATCATAGTAATATGGAAGACACATGGAGTGGAGCAGTAAATCTGACTGATATTTCCCATGTCATATTTTACATTCTGGGGCATGAAGCCCATTCCCCTTAGCAACTGTCAGAGAGTCCTCAAGAAATGAGCACTAGTCAGGCTGTGAAACCGGTGAAGCCACAGGCACCTGGCTTTGCACAGTTGGGTTGGGCGTAATTGGAGTTTTCAGAACAGAGGGTGTGTTTCAGTGCTTATGAAGTTCTCCCATCCCAGAAAGGCGTCTATTCGTTAAAACCAAGATTAGGTGCACTGGTGTGGCATGCTTGCCTGACCACTAGTTTCACCATACTCTCTAGGATTAGCCCTAGGTTGTTCTTACCTATCCAATTAATAGTTTTGTTCTTTAGGACTTTTCTTGTTGATTTGAAACAATATATTTTACTTGCCCTAACCAACGGGGTATAGAATTATGCCATTT